>NW_027327444.1:0-635684 GCF_047675955.1 Chlorocebus sabaeus | reverse complement strand
CAGTTTTGAACGGAAGATATTTCCTTTTTCACCATAGCCCTTCTATGGGCTTCCAAATATCCCTTTGCCAATTCCACAAGAACAGCCTTAGCGAAAGGCTTCTTGAAGGGAAAGATGTAACTCTGTGAGATGAATTAACAGAACACAGAGCAGTTTCTCAGAAAGCTTCTTTCCAGTTTTGAACGGGAGATATTTAATTTTTTACCATAGCCCTCTATGGGCTTCCAAATATCCCTTTGCCAATTCCACAAGAACAGCCTTAGCGAAAGGCTTCTTGAAGGGATAGATGTAACTCTGTGAGATGAATTCAGAGAACACTGAGCAGATTCTCAGAAAGCTTCTTTCCAGTTTTGGACGGAAGATATTTCCTTTTTCTCCATTGCCTTCTATGGGCTTCCAAATATCCCTTTGACAGTTCCACAAGAAAAGCCTTAGCGAAAGGCTTCTTGAAGGGAAAGATGTAACTCTGTGAGATGAACTAACAGAACACAGAGCAGTTTCTCAGAAAGCTCTTTCCAGTTTTGAACGGAAGATATTTCCTTTTTCTCCATAACCCTATATGGGCTTCCAAATATCCCTTTGCCAGTTCCACAAGAACAGCCTTAGCGAAAGGCTTCTTGAAGGGAAAGATGTAACTCTGTGAGATGAATTAACAGAACACAGAACAGTTTCTCAGAAAGCTTCTTTCCAGTTTTGAACGGAAGATATATCCTTTTTCACCATAGCCCTCTAGGGGCTTCCAAATATCCCTTTGCCAATTACTCAAGAACAGCCTTAGCGAAAGTCTTCTTCAAGGTAAAGATGTAACTCTGTGAGATGAATTCAGAGAACACAGAGCAGTTTCTCAGAAAGATTCTTTCCGGTTTTGAACGGAAGATATTTCCTTTTTCACCATAGCCCTCTATGGGCTTCCAAATATCACTTTGCCAATTCCAGAAGAACAGCCTTAGCGAAAGGCTTCTTGAAGGGAAAGATGTAACTCTGTGAGATGAACTAACAGAACACAGAGCAGTTTCTCAGAAAGCTTCTTTCCAGTTTTTAACGGAAGATATTTCCTTTTTTAACCATAGCCCTCTATGGGATTACAAATATCCCTTTGCCAATTCCACAAGAACAGCCTTAGCGAAAGGCTTCTTGAAGGGAAAGATGTAACTCTGTGCGATGAATTCAGAGAACACTGAGCAGTTTCTCAGAAAGCTATTTTCCAGTTTTGAACGGAAGATATTTCCTTTTCACCATAGCCCTCTATGGGTTTCCAAATATCCCTTTGCCAATTCCAGAAGAACAGCATTAGCGAAAGGCTTCTTGAAGGCAAAGATATAACTCTGTGAGATGAATTCAGAGAACACAGAGCCGTTTCTAAGAAAGCTTCTTTCCAGTTTTGAATGGAAGATATTTCCTTTTTCACCGTAGCCCTCTATGGGCTTCCAAATATCCCTTTGCCAGTTCCATAAGAACAGCCTTAGCGAAAGGCTTCTTGAAGGGAAAGATGTAACTCTGTGAGATGAACTAACAGAACACAGAGCAGTTTCTCAGAAAGCTTCTTTCCAGTTTTGAATGGAAGATATTTCCTTTTTTAACCATAGCCCTCTATGGGCTTCAAATTATCCCTTTGCCAATTCCACAAGAACAGCGTTGGCGAAAGGCTTTTGAAGGGCAAGATATAACTCTGTGAGATGAACTAACAGAACACAGAGCAGTTTCTCAGAAAGCTTCTTTCCAGTTTTGAACGGAAGATATTTCCTTTTTTAACCATAGCCCTCTATGGGCTTCCAAATATCCCTTTGCCAATTCCACAAAAACAGCCTTAGCGAAAGGCTTCTTGAAGGGAAAGATGTAACTCTGTGAGATGAATTCAGAGAACACAGAGCAGTTTCTCAGAAAGCTTTTTCCAGTTTTGAACGGAAGATATTTCCTTTTTCACCATAACCCTATATGGGCTTCCAAATATTTCTTTGCCAGTTCCACAAGAACAGCCTTAGCGAAAGGCTTCTTGAAGGGAAAGATGTAACTCTGTGAGATGAATTAACAGAACACAGAACAGTTTCTCAGAAAGCTTCTTTCCAGTTTTGAACGGAAGATATTTCCTTTTTCAACATAGCCCTCTATGGGCTTCCAAATATCCCTTTGCCAATTACTCAAGAACAGCCTTAGCGAAAGTCTTCTTGAAGGTAAAGATGTAACTCTGTGAGATGAATTCAGAGAACACAGAGCAGTTTCTCAGAAAGCTTTTTTCCGGTTTTGAACGGAAGATATTTCCTTTTTCACCATAGCCTTCTATGGGCTTCCAAATATCACTTTGCCAGTTCCACAAGAACAGCCTTAGCGAAAGGCTCTTTAAGGGAAAGATGTAACTCTGTGAGATGAACTAACAGAACACAGAGCAGTTTCTCAGAAAGCTTCTTTCCAGTTTTGAACGGAAGATATTTCCTTTTTCACCATAGCCCTCTATGGGCTTCAAAATATCCCTTTGCCAATTCCACAAGAACAGCGTTGGCGAAAGTCTTCTTGAAGGGCAAGATGTAACTCTGTGAGATGAACTAACAGAACACAGAGCAGTTTCTCAGAAAGCTTCTTTCCAGTTTTGAACGGAAGATATTTCCTTTTTCACCATAGCCCTCTATGGGCTTCCAAATATCCCTTTGCCAATTCCACAAAAACAACCTTGGCGAAAGGCTTCTTGAAGGGAAAGATGTAACTCTGTGAGATGAATTCAGAGAACACAGAGCAGTTTCTCAGAAAGCTTTTTCCAGTTTTGAACGGAAGATATTTTCTATTTCACCATAACCCTATATGGGCTTCCAAATATCCCTTTGCCAGTTCCACAAGAACAGCCTTAGCGAAAGGCTTCTTGAAGGGAAAGATGTAACTCTGTGAGATGAATTAACAGAACACAGAACAGTTTCTCAGAAAGCTTCTTTCCAGTTTTGAACGGAAGATATTTCCTTTTTCACCATAGCCCTCTATGGGCTTCCAAATATCCCTTTGCCAATTACTCAAGAACAGCCTTAGCGAAAGTCTTCTTCAAGGTAAAGATGTATCTCTGTGAGATGAATTCAGAGAACACAGAGCAGTTTCTCAGAAAGCTTCTTTCCGGTTTTGAACGGAAGATATTTCCTTTTTCACCATAGCCCTCTATGGGCTTCCAAATATCACTTTGCCAATTCCACAAGAACAGCCTAAGCGAAAGGCTTCTTGAAGGGAAAGATGTATCTCTGTGAGATGAATTAACAGAACAGAGAGAAGTTTCTCAGAAAGCTTCTTTCCAGTTTGAACGGAAGATATTTCCTTTTTCACCATAGCCCTCTATGGGCTTCCAAATATCCCTTTGCCAATTCCACAAGAACAGCCTTAGGGAAAGGCTTCTTGAAGGGAAAGATGTAACTCTGTGAGATGAATTCAGAGAACACAGAGCAGTTTCTCAGAAAGCTTCTTTCCAGTTTTGAACGGGAGATATTTAATTCTTTACCATAGCCCTCTATGGGCTTCCAAATATCCCTTTGCCAATTCCACAAGAACAGCCTTAGCGAAAGGCTTCTTGAAGGGAAAGATGTAACTCTGTGAGATGAATTCAGAGAACACAGAGCAGTTTCTCAGAAAGCTTCTTTCCGGTTTTGAACGGAAGATATTTCCTTTTTCACCCTAGCCGTCTATGGGCTTCCAAATATCCCTTTGCCAATTCCACAAGAACAGCCTTAGCGAAAGGCTTCTTGAAGGGAAAGATGTAACTCTGTGAGATGAACTAACAGAACACAGAGCAGTTTCTCAGAAAGCTTCTTTCCAGTTTTGAACGGAAGATATTTCCTTTTCACCATAGCCCTCTATGGGTTTCCAAATATCCCTTTGCCAATTCCAGAAGAACAGCATTAGCGAAAGGCTTCTTGAAGGCAAAGATATAACTCTGTGAGATGAATTCAGAGAACACAGAGCCGTTTCTAAGAAAGCTTCTTTCCAGTTTTGAACGGAAGATATTTCCTTTTTCACCATAGCCCTCTATGGGCTTCCAAATATCCCTTTGCCAGTTCCATAAGAACAGCCTTAGCGAAAGGCTTCTTGAAGGGAAAGATGTAACTCTGTGAGATGAACTAACAGAACACAGAGCAGTTTCTCAGAAAGCTTCTTTCCAGTTTTGAACGGAAGATATTTCCTTTTTTAACCATAGCCCAATATGGGCTTCAAAATATCCCTTTGACAATTCCACAAGAACAGCGATGGCGAAAGGCTTCTTGAAGGGCAAGATGTAACTCTGTGAGATGAACTAACAGAACACAGAGCAGTTTCTCAGAAAGCTTCTTTCCAGTTTTGAACGGAAGATATTTCCTTTTTCACCATAGCCCACTATGGGCTTCCAAATATCCCTTTGCCAATTCCACAAAAACAGCCTTAGCGAAAGGCTTCTTGAAGGGAAAGATGTAACTCTGTGAGATGAATTCAGAGAACACAGAGCAGTTTCTCAGAAAGCTTTTTCCAGTTTTGAACGGAAGATATTTCCTTTTTCACCTTAACCCTATATGGGCTTCCAAATATCCCTTTGCCAGTTCCACAAGAACAGCCTTAGCGAAAGGCTTCTTGAAGGGAAAGATGTAACTCTGTGAGATGAATTAACAGAACACAGAACAGTTTCTCAGAAAGCTTCTTTCCAGTTTTGAACGGAAGATATTTCCTTTATCACCATAGCCCTCTATGGGCTTCCAAATATCCCTTTGCCAATTACTCAAGAACAGCCTTAGCGAAAGTCTTCTTCAAGGTAAAGATATAACTCTGTGAGATGAATTCAGAGAACACAGAGCAGTTTCTCAGAATGCTTCTTTCCGGTTTTGAACGGAAGATATTTCCTTTTTCACCATAGCCCTCTATGGGCTTCCAAATATCACTTTGCCAATTCCACAAGAACAGCCTTAGCGAAAGGCTTATTGAAGGGAAAGATGTATTTCTGTGAGATGAATTAACAGAACACAGAGGAGTTTCTCAGAAAGCTTCTTTCCAGTTTGAACGGAAGATATTTCCTTTTTCACCATAGCCCTCTAAGGGCTTCCAAATATCCCTTTGCCAATTCCACAAGAACAGCCTTAGCGAAAGGCTTCTTGAAGGGAAAGATGTAACTCTGTGAGATGAATTCAGAGAACACAGAGCAGTTTCTCAGAAAGCTTCTTTCCAGTTTTGAACGGGAGATATTTAATTTTTCACCATAGCCCTCTATGGGCTTCCAAATATCCCTTTGCCAATTCCACAAGAACAGCCTTAGCGAAAGGCTTCTTGAAGGGCAAGATGTAACTCTGTGAGATGAATTCAGAGAACACTGAGCAGATTCTCAGAAAGCTTCTTTCCAGTTTTGGACGGAAGATATTTCCTTTTTCTCCATTGCCCTCTGTGGGCTTCCAAATATCCCTTTGAAAGTTCCACAAGAAAAGCCTTAGCGAAAGGCTTCTTGAAGGCAAAGACGTAACTCTGTGAGATGAACTAACAAAACACAGAGCAGTTTCTCAGAAAGCTTCTTTCCCGTTTTCAACGGACGATATTTACTTTTTCACCATAGCCCTCTATGGGCTTCCAAATATCCCTTTGCCAATTCCACAAGAACAGCCTTAGCGAAAGGCTTCTTGAAGGGAAAGATGTAACTCTGTGAGATGAATTCAGAGAACACTGAGCAGTTTCTCAGAAAGCTATTTTCCAGTTTTGAACGGAAGATATTTCCTTTTTCACCATAGCCCTCTATGGGCTTCCAAATATCCCTTTGCCAATTCCAGAAGAACAGCATTAGCGAAAGGCTTCTTGAAGGCAAAGATGTAACTCTGTGAGATGAATTCAGAGAACACAGAGCCGTTTCTAAGAAAGCTTCTTTCCAGTTTTGAACGGAAGATATTTCCTTTTTCACCACAGCCCTCTATGGGCTTCCAAATATCCCTTTGCCAATTCCACAAGAACAGCCTTAGCGAAAGGCTTCTTGAAGGGAAAGATGTAACTCTGTGAGATGTATTCAGAGAAAACAGAGCAGTTTCTCAGAAAGCTTCTTTCCAGTTTTGAACGGAAGATATTTCCTATTTCACCATAGCCCTCTATGGGTTTCCAAATGTCCCTTTGCCAGTTCCACAAGAACAGCCTTAGCGAAAGGCTTCTTGAAGGGAAAGATGTAACTCTGTGAGAAGAATTCAGAGAACACAGAGCAGTTTCTCAGAAAGCTTCTTTCCAGTTTTGAAGGAATATATTTCCTTTTTCACCATAGCCCTCTATGGGCTTCCAAATATCCCTTTGCCAGTTCCATAAGAACAGCCTTAGTGAAAGGCTTCTTGAAGGGAAAGATGTAACTCTGTGAGATGAACTAACAGAACACAGAGCAGTTTCTCAGAAAGCTTCTTTCCAGTTTTGAACGGAAGATATTTCCTTTTTTAACCATAGCCCTCTATGGGCTTCAAATTATCCCTTTGCCAATTCCACAAGAACAGCGTTGGCGATAGGCTTTTGAAGGGCAAGATGTAACTCTGTGAGATGAACTAACAGAACACAGAGCAGTTTCTCAGAAAGCATCTTTCCAGTTTTGAACGGAAGATATTTCCTTTTTCACCATAGCCCTCTATGGGCTTCCAAATATCCCTTTGCCAGTTCCATAAGGACAGCCTTAGCGAAAGGCTTCTTGAAGGGAAAGATGTAACTCTGTGAGATGAACTAACAGAACACAGAGCAGTTTCTCAGAAAGCTTCTTTCCAGTTTTGAACGGAAGATATTTCCTTTTTCACCATAGCCCTCTATGGGCTTCCAAATATCCCTTTGCGAATTCCACAAGAACAGCCTTAGCGAAAGGCTCTTTAAGGGAAAGATGTAACTCTGTGAGATGTATTCAGAGAACACAGAGCAGTTTCTTAGAAAGCTTCTTTCCAGTTTTGAACGGAAGATATTTCCTTTTTCACCATAGCCCTCTATGGGTTTCCAAATATCCCTTTGCCAGGTCCACAAGAACAGCCTTAGCGAAAGGCTTCTTGAAGGGAAAGATGTAACTCTGTGAGAAGAATTCAGAGAACACAGAGCAGTTTCTTAGAAAGCTTCTTTCCAGTTTTGAACGGAAGATATTTCCTTTTTCACCATAGCTCTCTATGGGCTTCCAAATATCCCTTTGCCAGTTCCACAAGAACAGCCTTAGCGAAAGGCTTCTTGAAGGGAAAGATGTAACTCTGTGATATGAACTAACAGAACACAGAACAGTTTCTCAGAAAGCTTCTTTCCAGTTTTGAACGGAAGATATTTCCTTTTTCACCATAGCCCTCAATGGGCTTCCAAATATCACTTTGCCAATTCCACATGAACAGCCTTAGCGAAAGGCTTCTTGAAGGGAAAGATGCAGCTCCGTGAGATGAATTAACAGAACACAGGGCAGTTTCTCAGAAAGCTTCTTTCCAGTTTTGAACGGAAGATATTTCCTTTTTCACCATAGCCCTCTATGGGCTTCCAAATATCCCTTTGCCAATTCCACAAGAACAGCCTTAGCGAAAGGCTTTTTGAAGGGAAAGATGTAACTCTGTGAGATGAATTAACAGAACACAGAGCAGTTTCTCAGAAAGCTTCTTTCCAGTTTTGAACGGAAGATATTTCCTTTTTCACCATAGCCCTCTCTGGGCTTCCAAATATCCCTTTGCCAGTTCCATAAGAACAGCGTTAGCGAAAGGCTTCTTGAAGGGAAAGATGTTACTGTGTGAGATGAACTAACAGAACACAGAGCAGTTTCTCAGAAAGCTTCTTTCCAGTTTTGAACGGAAGATATTTCCTTTTTTAACCATAGCCCTCTATGGGCTTCAAAATATCCCTTTGCCAATTCCACAAGAACAGCCTTAGCGAAAGGCTTCTTGAAGGGAAAGATGTAACTCTGTGAGATGAATTCAGAGAACACTGAGCAGTTTCTCAGAAAGCTTCTTTCCAGTTTTGAACGGAAGATATTTCCTTTTTCACCATAGCCCTCTATGGGCTTCCAAATATCCCTTTGCCAATTCCAGAAGAACAGCATTAGCGAAAGGCTTCTTGAAGGCAAAGATGTAACACTGTGAGATGAATTCAGAGAACACAGAGCCGTTTCTAAGAAAGCTTCTTTCCAGTTTTGAACGGAAGATATTTCCTTTTTCACTATAGCCCTCTATGGGCTTCCAAATATCCCTTTGCCAGTTCCACAAGAACAGCCTTAGCGAAAGGCTTCTTGTAGGGAAAGATGTAACTCTGTGATATGAACTAACAGAACACAGAACAGTTTCTCAGAAAGCTTCTTTCCAGTTTTGAACGGAAGATATTACCTTTTTTAACCAAAGCCCTCTATGGGCTTCCAAATATCCCTTTGCCAATTCCACAAAAACAGCCTTAACGAAAGGCTTCTTGAAGGGAAAGATGTAAATCTGTGAGATGAATTCAGAGAACACAGAGCAGTTTCTCAGAAAGCTTTTTCCAGTTTTGAACGGAAGATATTTCCTTTTTCACCATAACCCTATATGGGCTTCCAAATATCCCTTTGCCAGTTCCACAAGAACAGCCTTAGCGAAAGGCTTCTTGAAGGGAAAGATGTAACTCTGTGAGATGAATTAACAGAACACAGAACAGTTTCTCAGAAAGCCTCTTTCCAGTTTTGAACGGAAGATATTTCCTTTTTCAACATAGCCCTCTATGGGCTTCCAAATATCCCTTTGCCAATTACTCAAGAACAGCCTTAGCGAAAGGCTTCTTGAAGGGAAGGATGTAACTCTGTGAGATGAATTCAGAGAACACAGAGCAGTATCTCAGAAAGCTTCTTTCCAGTTTTGAACGGAAGATATTTCCTTTTTCACCATAGCCCTCTATGGGCTTCCAAATATCCCTTTGCCAGTTCCACAAGAACAGCCTTAGCGAAAGGCTTCTTGACGGGAAAGATGTAACTCTGTGAGGTGAACTAACAGAACACAGAAGAGTTTCTCAGAAAGCTTCTTTCCAGTTTTGAACGGAAGATATTTCCTTTTTCACCATAGCCCTCTATGGGCTTCCAAATATCACTTTGCCAATTATACAAGAACAGCCTTAGCGAAAGGCTTCTTGCAGGGAAAGATGTAGCTCTGTGACATGAATTAACAGAACACAGAGCAGTTTCTCAGAAAGCTTCTTTCCAGTTTTGAACGGAAGATATTTCCTTTTTCACCATAGCCCTCTATGGGCTTCCAAATATCCCTTTGCCAATTCCATAAGAACAGCCTTGGCGAAAGGCTTCTTGAAGGGCAAGATGTAACTCTGTGAGATGAACTAACAGAACACAGAGCAGTTTCTCAGAAAGCTTCTTTCCAGTTTTGAACGGAAGATATTTCCTTTTTCACCATAGCCCTCTATGGGCTTCCAAATATCCCTTTGCCAGTTCCACAAGAACAGCCTTAGCGAAAGGCTTCTTGAATGGAAAGATGTAACTCTGTGAGATGAACTAACAGAACACAGAGCAGTTTCTCAGAAAGCTTCTTTCCAGTTTTGAACGGAAGATATTTCCTTTTTCACCATAGCCCTCTATGGGCTTCCAAATATCCCTTTGCCAATTCCACAAGGACAGCCTTGGCGAAAGGCTTCTTGAAGGGCAAGATGTAACTCTGTGAGATGAACTAACAGAACACAGAGTAGTTTCTCAGAAAGCTTCTTTCCAGTTTTGAACGGAAGTTATTTCCTTTTTCAGCATAGCCCTGTATGGGCTTCCAAATATCCCTTTGCCAATTCCACAAGAACAGCCTTAGCGAAAGGCTTCTTGAAGGGAAAGATGTAACTCTGTGAGATGAACTAACAGAACACAGAGCAGTTTCTCAGAAAGCTTCTTTCCAGTTTTGAACGGAAGATATTTCCTTTTTCACCATAGCCCTCTATGGGCTTCCAAATATCCCTTTGCCAGTTCCACAAGAACAGCCTTAGCGAAAGGCTTCTAGAAGGGAATGATGTAACTCTGTGATATGAACTAACAGAACACAGAACAGTTTCTCAGAAAGCTTCTTTCCAGTTTTGAACGGAAGATATTTCTTTTTCACCGGAGCCCTCTATGGGTTTCCAAATATCACTTTGCCAATTCCACATGAACAGCCTTAGCGAAAGGCTTCTTGAAGGGAAAGATGCAGCTCCGTGAGATGAATTAACAGAACACAGGGCAGTTTCTCAGAAAGCTTCTTTCCAGTTTTGAACGGAAGATATTTCCTTTTTCACCATAGCCCTCTATGGGCTTCCAAATATCCCTTTGCCAATTCCACAAGAACAGCCTTAGCGAAAGGCTTCTTGAAGGGAAAGATGTAACTCTGTGAGATGAATTTACAGAACACAGAGCAGTTTCTCAGAAAGCTTCTTTCCAGTTTTGAACGGAAGATATTTCCTTTTTCACCATAGCCCTCTATGGGCTTCCAAATATCCTTTGCCAGTTCCATAAGAACAGCCTTAGCGAAAGGCTTCTTGAAGGGAAAGATGTAACTCTGTGAGATGAAGTAGCAGAACACAGAGCAGTTTCTCAGAAAGCTTCTTTCCAGTTTTGAACGGAAGATATTTCCTTTTTCACCATAGCCCTCTATGGGCTTCCAAATATCCCTTTGCCAGTTCCATAAGAACAGTCTTAGCGAAAGGCTTCTTGAAGGGAAAGATGTAACTCTGTGAGATGAACTAACAGAACACAGAGCAGTTTCTCAGAAAGCTTCTTTCCAGTTTTGAACGGAAGATATTTCCTTTTTCACCATAGCCCTCTATGGGCTTCCAAATATCCCTTTGCCAATTCCACAAAAACAGCCTTAGCGAAAGGCTTCTTGAAGGGAAAGATGTAACTCTGTGAGATGAATTCAGAGAACACAGAGCAGTTTCTCAGAAAGCTTTTTCCAGTTTTGAACGGAAGATATTTCCTTTTTCACCATAACCCTATATGGGCTTCCAAATATCCCTTTGCCAGTTCCACAAGAACAGCCTTAGCGAAAGGCTTCTTGAAGGGAAAGATGTAACTCTGTGAGAAGAACTAACAGAACACAGTGCAGTTTCTCAGAAAGCTTCTTTCCAGTTTTGAACGGAAGATATTTCCTTTTTCACCATAGCCCTCTATGGGCTTCCAAATATCCCTTTGCCAATTCCATAAGAACAGCCTTGGCGAAAGGCTTCTTGAAGGGCAAGATGTAACTCTGTGAGATGAACTAACAGAACAGAGAGCAGTTTCTCAGAAAGCTTCTTTCCAGTTTTGAACGGAAGTTATTTCCTTTTTCACCATAGCCCTCTATGGGCTTCCAAATATCCCTTTGCCCGTTCCACAAGAACAGCCTTAGCGAAAGGCTTCTTGACGGGAAAGATGTAACTCTGTGAGGTGAACTAACAGAACACAGAAGAGTTTCTCAGAAAGCTTCTTTCCAGTTTTGAACGGAAGATATTTCCTTTTTCACCATAGCCCTCTATGGGCTTCCAAATATCACTTTGCCAATTATACAAGAACAGCCTTAGCGAAAGGCTTCTTGCAGGGAAAGATGTAGCTCTGTGACATGAATTAACAGAACACAGAGCAGTTTCTCAGAAAGCTTCTTTCCAGTTTTGAACGGAAGATATTTCCTTTTTCACCATAGCCCTCTATGGGCTTCCAAATATCCCTTTGCCAATTCCACAAGAACAGCATTAGCGAAAGGCTTCTGGAAGGCAAAGATGTAACTGTGTGAGATGAATTCAGAGAACACAGAGCCGTTTCTAAGAAAGCTTCTTTCCGGTTTTGAACGGAAGATATTTCCTTTTTCACCATAACCCTCTATGGGCTTCCAAATATCCCTTTGCCAATTCCACAAGAACAGCCTTAGCGAAAGGCTTCTTGAAGGGAAAGATGTAACTCTGTGAGATGCATTTACAGAACACAGAGCAGTTTCTCAGAAAGCTTCTTTCCAGTTTTGAACGGAAAATATTTCCTTTTTCACCATAGCCCTCTATGGGTTTCCAAATGTCCCTTTGCCAGTTCCACAAGAACAGCCTTAGCGAAAGGCTTCTTGAAGGGAAAGATGTAACTCTGTGAGAAGAATTCAGAGAACACAGAGCAGTTTCTCAGAAGGCTTCTTTCCAGTTTTGAACGGAAGATATTTATTTTTTCACCATAGCCCTCTATGGGCTTCCAAATATCCCTTTGCCAGGTCCACAAGAACAGCCTTAGCGAAAGGCTTCTTGAAGGGAAAGATGTAACTCTGTGAGAAGAATTCAGAGAACACAGAGCTGTTTCTCAGAAAGCTTCTTTCCAGTTTTGAACGGAAGATATTTCCTTTTTCACCATAGCCCTCTATGGGCTTCCAAATATCCCTTTGCCAGTTCCACAAGAACAGCCTTAGCGAAAGGCTTCTTGAAGGGAAAGATGTAACTCTGTGATATGAACTAACAGAACACAGAACAGTTTCTCAGAAAGCTTCTTTCCAGTTTTGAACGGAAGATATTTCTTTTTCACCGGAGCCCTCTATGGGTTTCCAAATATCACTTTGCCAATTCCACATGAACAGCCTTAGCGAAAGGCTTCTTGAAGGGAAAGATGCAGCTCCGTGAGATGAGTTAACAGAACACAGGGCAGTTTCTCAGAAAGCTTCTTTCCAGTTTTGAACGGAAGATATTTCCTTTTTCACCATAGCCCTCTATGGGCTTCCAAATATCCCTTTGCCAATTCCACAAGAACAGCCTTAGCAAAAGGCTTCTTGAAGGGAAAGATGTAACTCTGTGAGATGAATTTACAGAACACAGAGCAGTTTCTCAGAAAGCTTCTTTCCAGTTTTGAACGGAAGATATTTCCTTTTTCACCATAGCCCTCTATGGGCTTCCAAATATCCTTTGCCAGTTCCATAAGAACAGCCTTAGCGAAAGGCTTCTTGAAGGGAAAGATGTAACTCTGTGAGATGAACTAACAGAACACAGAGCAGTTTCTCAGAAAGCTTCTTTCCAGTTTTGAACGGAAGATATTTCCTTTTTTAACCATAGCCCTCTATGGGCTTCCAAATATCCCTTTGCCAATTCCACAAGAACAGCCTTAGCGAAAGGCTTCTTGAAGGGAAAGATGTAACTCTGTGAGATGAATTCAGAGAACACTGAGCAGTTTCTCTGAAAGCTATTTTCCAGTTTTGAACGGAAGATATTTCCTTTTTCACCATAGCCCTCTATGGGCTTCCAAATATCCCTTTGCCAATTCCAGAAGAACAGCATTAGCGAAAGGCTTCTTGAAGGCAAAGATGTAACTGTGTGAGATGAATTCAGAGAACACAGAGCCGTTTCTAAGAAAGCTTCTTTCCGGTTTTGAACGGAAGATATTTCCTTTTTCACCATAGCCCTCTATGGGCTTCCAAATATCCCTTTGCCAATTCCACAAGAACAGCCTTAGCGAAAGGCTTCTTGAAGGGAAAGATGTAACTCTGTGAGATGTATTCAGAGAACACAGAGCAGTTTCTCAAAAAGCTTCTTTCCAGTTTTCAACGGAAGATATTTCCTTTTTCACCATGGCCCTTTGTGGGTTTCCAAATGTCCCTTTGCCAGTTCCACAAGAACAGCCTTAGCGAAAGGCTTCTTGAAGGGAAAGATGTAACTCTGTGAGAAGAATTCAGAGAACACAGAGCAGTTTCTCAGAAGGCTTCTTTCCAGTTTTGAACGGAAGATATTTCCTTTTTCACCATAGCCCTCTATGGGCTTCCAAATATCCCTTTGCCAGTTCCACAAGAACAGCCTTAGCGAAAGGCTTCTTGAAGGGAAAGATGTAACTCTGTGAGATGAAATAACAGAACACAGAGCAGTTTCTCAGAAAGCTTCTTTCCAGTTTTGAACGGAAGATATTTCCTTTTTCACCATAGCCCTCTATGGGCTTCCAAATATCCCTTTGCCAGTTCCATAAGAACAGTCTTAGCGAAAGGCTTCTTGAAGGGAAAGATGTAACTCTGTGAGATGAACTAACAGAACACAGAGCAGTTTCTCAGAAAGCTTCTTTCCAGTTTTGAACGGAAAATATTTCCTTTTTCAACATAGCCCTCTATGGGCTTCCAAATATCCCTTTGCCAATTCCACAAGAACAGCCTTGGCGAAAGACTTCTTGAAGGGCAAGATGTAACTCTGTGAGATGAACTAACAGAACACAGAGTAGTTTCTCAGAAAGCTTCTTTCCAGTTTTGAACGGAAGTTATTTCCTTTTTCAGCATAGCCCTGTATGGGCTTCCAAATATCCCTTTGCCAATTCCACAAGAACAGCCTTAGCGAAAGGCTTCTTGAAGGGAAAGATGTAACTCTGTGAGATGAACTAACAGAACACAGAGCAGTTTCTCAGAAAGCTTCTTTCCAGTTTTGAACGGAAGATATTTCTTTTTCACCGGAGCCCTCTATGGGTTTCCAAATATCACTTTGCCAATTCCACATGAACAGCCTTAGCGAAAGGCTTCTTGAAGGGAAAGATGCAGCTCCGTGAGATGAATTAACAGAACACAGGGCAGTTTCTCAGAAAGCTTCTTTCCAGTTTTGAACGGAAGATATTTCCTTTTTCACCATAGCCCTCTATGGGCTTCCAAATATCCCTTTGCCAATTCCACAAGAACAGCCTTAGCGAAAGGCTTCTTGAAGGGAAAGATGTAACTCTGTGAGATGAATTTACAGAACACAGAGCAGTTTCTCAGAAAGCTTCTTTCCAGTTTTGAACGGAAGATATTTCCTTTTTCACCATAGCCCTCTATGGGCTTCCAAATATCCTTTGCCAGTTCCATAAGAACAGCCTTAGCGAAAGGCTTCTTGAAGGGAAAGATGTAACTCTGTGAGATGAAGTAGCAGAACACAGAGCAGTTTCTCAGAAAGCTTCTTTCCAGTTTTGAACGGAAGATATTTCCTTTTTCACCATAGCCCTCTATGGGCTTCCAAATATCCCTTTGCCAGTTCCATAAGAACAGTCTTAGCGAAAGGCTTCTTGAAGGGAAAGATGTAACTCTGTGAGATGAACTAACAGAACACAGAGCAGTTTCTCAGAAAGCTTCTTTCCAGTTTTGAACGGAAGATATTTCCTTTTTCACCATAGCCCTCTATGGGCTTCCAAATATCCCTTTGCCAATTCCAGAAGAACAGCCTTAGCGAAAGGCTTCTTGAAGGGAAAGATGTAACTCTGTGAGATGAATTCAGAGAACACAGAGCAGTTTCTCAGAAAGCTTCTTTCCAGTTTTGAACGGAAGATATTTCCTTTTTCACCATAACCCTATATGGGCTTCCAAATATCCCTTTGCCAGTTCCACAAGAACAGCTTTAGCGAAAGGCTTCTTGAAGGGAAAGATGTAACTCTTTGAGAAGAACTAACAGAACACAGTGCAGTTTCTCAGAAAGCTTCTTTCCAGTTTTGAACGGAAGATATTTCCTTTTTCACCATAGCCCTCTATGGGCTTCCAAATATCCCTTTGCCAATTCCATAAGAACAGCCTTGGCGAAAGGCTTCTTGAAGGGCAAGATGTAACTCTGTGAGATGAACTAACAGAACAGAGAGCAGTTTCTCAGAAAGCTTCTTTCCAGTTTTGAACGGAAGTTATTTCCTTTTTCACCATAGCCCTCTATGGGCTTCCAAATATCCCTTTGCCAGTTCCACAAGAACAGCCTTAGCGAAAGGCTTCTTGACGGGAAAGATGTAACTCTGTGAGGTGAACTAACAGAACACAGAAGAGTTTCTCAGAAAGCTTCTTTCCAGTTTTGAACGGAAGATATTTCCTTTTTCACCATAGCCCTCTATGGGCTTCCAAATATCACTTTGCCAATTATACAAGAACAGCCTTAGCGAAAGGCTTCTTGCAGGGAAAGATGTAGCTCTGTGACATGAATTAACAGAACACAGAGCAGTTTCTCAGAAAGCTTCTTTCCAGTTTTGAACGGAAGATATTTCCTTTTTCACCATAGCCCTCTATGGGCTTCCAAATATCCCTTTGCCAATTCCACAAGAACAGCATTAGCGAAAGGCTTCTGGAAGGCAAAGATGTAACTGTGTGAGATGAATTCAGAGAACACAGAGCCGTTTCTAAGAAAGCTTCTTTCCGGTTTTGAACGGAAGATATTTCCTTTTTCACCATAACCCTCTATGGGCTTCCAAATATCCCTTTGCCAATTCCACAAGAACAGCCTTAGCGAAAGGCTTCTTGAAGGGAAAGATGTAACTCTGTGAGATGCATTTACAGAACACAGAGCAGTTTCTCAGAAAGCTTCTTTCCAGTTTTGAACGGAAAATATTTCCTTTTTCACCATAGCCCTCTATGGGTTTCCAAATGTCTCTTTGCCAGTTCCACAAGAACAGCCTTAGCGAAAGGCTTCTTGAAGGGAAAGATGTAACTCTGTGAGAAGAATTCAGAGAACACAGAGCAGTTTCTCAGAAGGCTTCTTTCCAGTTTTGAACGGAAGATATTTATTTTTTCACCATAGCCCTCTATGGGCTTCCAAATATCCCTTTGCCAGGTCCACAAGAACAGCCTTAGCGAAAGGCTTCTTGAAGGGAAAGATGTAACTCTGTGAGAAGAATTCAGAGAACACAGAGCTGTTTCTCAGAAAGCTTCTTTCCAGTTTTGAACGGAAGATATTTCCTTTTTCACCATAGCCCTCTATGGGCTTCCAAATATCCCTTTGCCAATTCCACAAGAACAGCCTTAGCGAAAGGCTTCTTGAAGGGAAAGATGTAACTCTGTGAGATGAATTTACAGAACACAGAGCAGTTTCTCAGAAAGCTTCTTTCCAGTTTTGAACGGAAGATATTTCCTTTTTCACCATAGCCCTCTATGGGCTTCCAAATATCCTTTGCCAGTTCCATAAGAACAGCCTTAGCGAAAGGCTTCTTGAAGGGAAAGATGTAACTCTGTGAGATGAACTAACAGAACACAGAGCAGTTTCTCAGAAAGCTTCTTTCCAGTTTTGAACGGAAGATATTTCCTTTTTTAACCATAGCCCTCTATGGGCTTCCAAATATCCCTTTGCCAATTCCACAAGAACAGCCTTAGCGAAAGGCTTCTTGAAGGGAAAGATGTAACTCTGTGAGATGAATTCAGAGAACACTGAGCAGTTTCTCTGAAAGCTATTTTCCAGTTTTGAACGGAAGATATTTCCTTTTTCACCATAGCCCTCTATGGGCTTCCAAATATCCCTTTGCCAATTCCAGAAGAACAGCATTAGCGAGAGGCTTCTTGAAGGCAAAGATGTAACTGTGTGAGATGAATTCAGAGAACACAGAGCCGTTTCTAAGAAAGCTTCTTTCCGGTTTTGAACGGAAGATATTTCCTTTTTCACCATAGCCCTCTATGGGCTTCCAAATATCCCTTTGCCAATTCCACAAGAACAGCCTTAGCGAAAGGCTTCTTGAAGGGAAAGATGTAACTCTGTGAGATGTATTCAGAGAACACAGAGCAGTTTCTCAAAAAGCTTCTTTCCAGTTTTCAACGGAAGATATTTCCTTTTTCACCATGGCCCTCTATGGGTTTCCAAATGTCCCTTTGCCAGTTCCACAAGAACAGCCTTAGCGAAAGGCTTCTTGAAGGGAAAGATGTAACTCTGTGAGATGAACTAACAGAACACAGAGCAGTTTCTCAGAAGGCTTCTTTCCAGTTTTGAACGGAAGATATTTCCTTTTTCACCATAGCCCTCTATGGGCTTCCAAATATCCCTTTGCCAATTCCACAAGAACAGCCTTAGCGAAAGGCTTCTTGAAGGGAAAGATGTAACTCTGTGAGATGAATTTACAGAACACAGAGTAGTTTCTCAGAAAGCTTCTTTCCAGTTTTGAACGGAAGATATTTCCTTTTTTAACCATAGCCCTCTATGGGCTTCCAAATATCCCTTTGCCAATTCCACAAGAACAGCCTTAGCGAAAGGCTTCTTGAAGGGAAAAATGTAACTCTGTGAGATGAATTCAGAGAACACTGAGCAGTTTCTCTGAAAGCTATTTTCCAGTTTTGAACGGAAGATATTTCCTTTTTCACCATAGCCCTCTATGGGCTTCCAAATATCCCTTTGCCAATTCCAGAAGAACAGCATTAGCGAAAGGCTTCTTGAAGGCAAAGATGTAACTGTGTGAGATGAATTCAGAGAACACAGAGCCGTTTCTCAGAAAGCTTCTTTCCAGTTTTGAACGGAAGATATTTCCTTTTTCACCATAGCCCTCTATGGGCTTCCAAATATCCCTTTGCCAATTCCACAAAAACAGCCTTAGCGAAAGGCTTCTTGAAGGGAAAGATGTAACTCTGTGAGATGAATTCAGAGAACACAGAGCAGTTTCTCAGAAAGCTTTTTCCAGTTTTGAACGGAAGATATTTCCTTTTTCACCATAACCCTATATGGGCTTCCAAATATCCCTTTGCCAGTTCCACAAGAACAGCCTTAGCGAAAGGCTTCTTGAAGGGAAAGATGTAACTCTGTGAGAAGAATTCAGAGAACACAGAGCAGTTTCTCAGAAAGCTTCTTTCCAGTTTTGAACGGAAGATATTTCCTTTTTCACCATAGCCCTCTATGGGCTTCCAAATATCCCTTTGCCAGTTCCACAAGAACAGCCTTAGCGAAAGGCTTCTTGAAGGGAAAGATGTAACTCTGTGAGATGAAATAACAGAACACAGAGCAGTTTCTCAGAAAGCTTCTTTCCAGTTTTGAACGGAAGATATTTCCTTTTTCACCATAGCCCTCTATGGGCTTCCAAATATCCCTTTGCCAGTTCCATAAGAACAGTCTTAGCGAAAGGCTTCTTGAAGGGAAAGATGTAACTCTGTGAGATGAACTAACAGAACACAGAGCAGTTTCTCAGAAAGCTTCTTTCCAGTTTTGAACGGAAGATATTTCCTTTTTCACCATAGCCCTCTATGGGCTTCCAAATATCCCTTTGCCAATTCCACAAAAACAGCCTTAGCGAAAGGCTTCTTGAAGGGAAAGATGTAACTCTGTGAGATGAATTCAGAGAACACAGAGCAGTTTCTCAGAAAGCTTTTTCCAGTTTTGAACGGAAGATATTTCCTTTTTCACCATAACCCTATATGGGCTTCCAAATATCCCTTTGCCAGTTCCACAAGAACAGCCTTAGCGAAATGCATCTTGAAGGGAAAGATGTAACTCTGTGAGATGAATTAACAGAACACAGAGCAGTTTCTCAGAAAGCTTCTTTCCAGTTTTGAACGGAAAATATTTCCTTTTTCAACATAGCCCTCTATGGGCTTCCAAATATCCCTTTGCCAATTCCACAAGAACAGCCTTGGCGAAAGACTTCTTGAAGGTCAAGATGTAACTCTGTGAGATGAACTAACAGAACACAGAGCAGTTTCTCAGAAAGCTACTTTCCAGTTTTGAACGGAAGTTATTTCCTTTTTCACCGTAGCCCTCTATGGGCTTCCAAATATCACTTTGCCAATTCCACAAGAACAGCCTTAGCGAAAGGCTTCTGGAAGGGTAAGAGGTAACTTTGTGAGATAAATTCAGAGTACACAGAGAAGTTTCTCAGAAAGCTTCTTTCCAGTTTTGAACGGGAGATATTTCCTTTTTCACCATAGCCCTCTATGGGCTTCCAAATATCCCTTTGCCAGTTCCACAAGAACAGCCTTAGCGAAAGGCTTCTTGAATGGAAAGATGTAACTCTGTGAGATGAACTAACAGAACACAGAGCAGTTTCTCAGAAAGCTTCTTTCCAGTTTTGAACGGAAGATATTTCCTTTTTCACCATAGCCCTCTATGGGCTTCCAAATATCCCTTTGCCAATTCCACAAGGACAGCCTTGGCGAAAGGCTTCTTGAAGGGCAAGATGTAACTCTGTGAGATGAACTAACAGAACACAGAGTAGTTTCTCAGAAAGCTTCTTTCCAGTTTTGAACGGAAGTTATTTCCTTTTTCAGCATAGCCCTGTATGGGCTTCCAAATATCCCTTTGCCAATTCCACAAGAACAGCCTTAGCGAAAGGCTTCTTGAAGGGAAAGATGTAACTCTGTGAGATGAAGTAGCAGAACACAGAGCAGTTTCTCAGAAAGCTTCTTTCCAGTTTTGAACGGAAGATATTTCCTTTTTCACCATAGCCCTCTATGGGCTTCCAAATATCCCTTTGCCAGTTCCACAAGAACAGCCTTAGCGAAAGGCTTCTTGAAGGGAAAGATGTAACTCTGTGAGATGAACTAACAGAACACAGAGCAGTTTCTCAGAAAGCTTCTTTCCAGTTTTGAACGGAAGATATTTCCTTTTTCACCATAGCCCTCTATGGGCTTCCAAATATCCCTTTGCCAATTCCACAAAAACAGCCTTAGCGAAAGGCTTCTTGAAGGGAAAGATGTAACTCTGTGAGATGAATTCAGAGAACACAGAGCAGTTTCTCAGAAAGCTTTTTCCAGTTTTGAACGGAAGATATTTCCTTTTTCACCATAACCCTATATGGGCTTCCAAATATCCCTTTGCCAGTTCCACAAGAACAGCCTTAGCGAAAGGCTTCTTGAAGGGAAAGATGTAACTCTGTGAGAAGAACTAACAGAACACAGTGCAGTTTCTCAGAAAGCTTCTTTCCAGTTTTGAACGCAAGATATTTCCTTTTTCACCATAGCCCTCTATGGGCTTCCAAATATCCCTTTGCCAATTCCATAAGAACAGCCTTGGCGAAAGGCTTCTTGAAGGGCAAGATGTAACTCTGTGAGATGAACTAACAGAACAGAGAGCAGTTTCTCAGAAAGCTTCTTTCCAGTTTTGAACGGAAGTTATTTCCTTTTTCACCATAGCCCTCTATGGGCTTCCAAATATCCCTTTGCCAGTTCCACAAGAACAGCCTTAGCGAAAGGCTTCTTGACGGGAAAGATGTAACTCTGTGAGGTGAACTAACAGAACACAGAAGAGTTTCTCAGAAAGCTTCTTTCCAGTTTTGAACGGGAGATATTTCCTTTTTCACCATAGCCGTCTATGGGCTTCCAAATATCACTTTGCCAATTCCACTAGAACAGCCTTATCGAAAGGCTTCTTGAAGGGAAAGATGTAACACTGTGAGATGAATTGAGAGTAAACAGAGCAGTTTCTCAGAAAGCTTCTTTCCAGTTTTGAACGGAAGATATTTCCTTTTTCACCATAGCCCTCTATGGGCTTCCAAATATCCCTTTGCCAGTTCCACAAGAACAGCCTTAGCGAAAGGCTTCTTGAAGGGAAAGATGTAACTCTGTGAGATGAATTCAGAGAACACAGAGCAGTTTCTCAGAAAGCTTCTTTCCAGTTTTGAACAGAAGTTATTTCCTTTTTCACCATAGCCCTCTAAGGGCTTCCAAATATCCCTTTGCCAATTCCACAAGAACAGCCTTAGCGAAAGGCTTCTTGAAGGGAAAGATGTAAATCTGTGAGATGAATTCATAGAACACAGAGCAGTTTCTCAGAAAGCTTCTTTCCAGTTTTGAACGGAAGATATTTCCTTTTTCACCATAGCCCTCTATGGGCTTCCAAATATCCCTTTGCCAATTCCACAAGAACAGCCTTAGCAAAAGGCTTCTTGAAGGGAAAGATGTAACTCTGTGAGATGAATTAACAGAACACAGAGCAGTTTCTCAGAAAGCTTCTTTCCAGTTTTGAATGGAAGATATTTTCTTTTTCACCATATCCCTCTATGGGCTTCCAAATATCACTTTGCCAATTCCACAAGAACAGCCTTAGCGAAAGGCTTCTTGAAGGGTAAGAGGCAACTCTGTGAGATGAATTCAGAGTACACAGAGCAGTTTCTCAGAAAGCTTCTTTCCAGTTTTGAACAGAAGATATTTCCTTTTTCACCATAGCCCTCTATGGGCTTCCAAATATCCCTTTTCCAGTTCCACAAGAACAGCCTTAGCGAAAGGATTCTTGAAGGGAAAGATGTAACTCTGTTAGATGAACTAACAGAACACAGAACAGTTTCTCAGAAAGCTTCTTTCCAGTTTTGAACGGAAGATATTTCCTTTTTCACCATAGCCCTCTATGGGCTTCCAAATATCACTTTGCCAATTCCACAAGAACAGCCTTAGCGAAAGGCTTCTTGAAGGGAAAGATGTAGCTCTGTGACATGAATTAACAGAACACAGAGCAGTTTCTCAGAAAGCTTCTTTCCAGTTTTGAACGGAAGTTATTTTCTTTTTCACCATAGCCCTCGATGGGCTTCCAAATATCCCTTTGCCAGTTCCTCAAGAACAGCCTTAGCGAAAGGCTTCTTGAAGGGAAAGATGTAACTCTGTGAGATGAATTCAGAGAACACAGAGCAGTTTCTCAGAAGGCTTTTTTCCAGTTTTGAACGGAAGATATTTCCTTTTTCACCATAGCCCTCTATGAGCTTCGAAATATCGCTTTGCCAGTTTAACAAGACCAGCCTTAGCGAAAGACTTCTTGAAGGGAAAGATGTAACTCTGTGAGATGAATTCAGAGAACACAGAGCAGTTCCTCAGAAAGCTTCTTTCCAGTTTTGAACGGAAGATATTTCCTTTTTCACCATAGCCCTCTATGGGCTTCCAAATATCCCTTTGCCAGTTCCACAAGAACAGCCTTAGCGAAAGGCTTCTTGAAAGGAAAGATGTAACTCTGTGAGATGAACTAACAGAACACAGAGCAGTTTCTCAGAAAGCTTCTTTCCAGTTTTGAACGGAATATATTTCCTTTTTCACCATAGCCCTCTATGGGCTTCCAAATATCACTTTGCCAATTCCACTAGAACAGCCTTATCGAAAGGCTTCTTGAAGGGAAAGATGTAACTCTGTGAGATGAATTGAGAGTACACAGAGCAGTTTCTCAGAAAGCTTCTTTCCTGTTTTGAACGGAAGATATTTCCTTTTTCACCATAGCCCTCTATGGGCTTCCAAATATCCCTTTGCCAGTTCCACAAGAACAGCCTTAGCGAAAGGCTTCTTGAAGGGAAAGATGTAACTCTGTGAGATGAATTCAGAAAACACAGAGCAGTTTCTCAGAAAGCTTCTTTCCAGTTTTGAACGGAAGTTATTTCCTTTTTCACCATAGCCCTCTATGGGCTTCCCAATATAACTTTGCCAATTCCACAAGAACAGCCTTAGCAAAAGGCTTCTTGAAGGGAAAGATGTAACTCTGTGAGATGAATTCAGAGAACACAGAGCAGTTTCTCAGAAAGCTTCTTTCCAGTTTTGAACGGAAGATATTTCCTTTCTCACCATAGCCCTCTATGGGCTTCCAAATATCCCTTTGCCAGTTCCACAAGAACAGACTTAGCGAAAGGCTTCTTGAAGGGAAAGATGTAACTCTGTGAGATGAACTAACAGAACTCAGAGCAGTTTCTCAGAAAGCTTCTATCCAGTTTTGAACAGAAGATATTTCCTTTTTCACCATAGCCCTCTATGGGCTTCCAAATATCCCTTTGCCAATTCCATAAGAACAGCCTTGGCGAAAGGCTTCTTGAAGGGCAAGATGTAACTCTGTGAGATGAACTAACAGAACACAGAGCAGTTTCTCAGAAAGCTTCTTTCCACTTTTGAACGGAAGTTATTTCCTTTTTCACCATAGCCCTCGATGGGCTTCCAAATATCCCTTTGCCAGTTCCACAAGAACAGCCTTAGCGAAAGGCTTCTTGACGGGAAAGATGTAACTCTGTGAGATGAACTAACAGAACACAGAACAGTTACTCAGAAAGCTTCTTTCCAGTTTTGAACGGAAGATATTTCCTTTTTCACCATAGCCCTCTATGGGCTTCCAAATATCACTTTGCCAATTCCACAAGAACAGCCTTAGCTAAAGGCTTCTTGAAGGGAAAGATGTAGCTCTGTGATATGAATTAACAGAACACAGAGCAGTTTCTCAGAAAGCTTATTTCCAGTTTTGAACGGAAGATATTTTCTTTTTCAGCATAGCCCTCTATGGGCTTCCAAATATCCCATTGCCAGTTCCACAAGAACAGCCTTAGCGAAAGGCTTCTTGAAGGGAAGGATGTAACTCTGTGAGATGAATTCAGAGAACACAGAGCAGTTTCTCAGAAAGCTTCTTTCCAGTTTTGAACGGAAGATATTTCCTTTTTCACCATAGCCCTCTATGAGCTTCGAAATATCCCTTTGCCAGTTCCACAAGACCAGCCTTAGCGAAAGGCTTCTTGAAGGGAAAGATGTAACTCTGTGAGATGAATTCAGAGAACACAGAGCAGTTTCTCAGAAAGCTTCTTTCCAGTATTGAACGGAAGATATTTCCTTTTTCACCATAGCCCTCTATGGGCTTCCAAATATCCCTTTGCCAGTTCCACAAGAACAGCCTTAGCGAAAGGCTTCTTGAAGGGAAAGATGTAACTCTGTGAGATGAATTCAGAAAACACAGAGCAGTTTCTCAGAAAGCTTCTTTCCAGTTTTGAACGGAAGTTATTTCCTTTTTCACCATAGCCCTCTAAGGTCTTCCAAATATCCCTTTACCAATTCCACAAGAACAGCCTTAGCGAAAGGCTTCTTGATGGGAAAGATGTAACTTTGTGGGATGAATTCATAGAACACAGAGCAGTTTCTCAGAAAGCTTCTTTCCAGTTTTGAACGGAAGATATTTCCTTTTTCACCATAGCCCTCTATGGGCTTCCCAATATAACTTTGCCAATTCCACAAGAACAGCCTTAGCAAAAGGCTTCTTGAAGGGAAAGATGTAACTCTGTGAGATGAATTCAGAGAACACAGAGCAGTTTCTCAGAAAGCTTCTTTCCAGTTTTGAACGGAAGATATTTCCTTTTTCACCATAGCCCTCTATGGGCTTCCAAATATAACGTTGCCAATTCCACAAGAACAGCCTTAGCAAAAGGCTTCTTGAAGGGAAAGATGTAACTCTGTGAGATGAATTAACAGAACACAGAGCAGTTTCTCAGAAAGCTTCTTTCCAGTTTTGAACGGAAGATATTTCCTTTTTCACCATATCCCTCTATGGGCTTCCAAATATCCCTTTGCCAATTACACAAGAACAGCCTTAGCGAAAGGCTTCTTGAAGGGAAAGATGTAACTCTGTGAGATGAATTCAGAGAACACAGAGCAGTTTCTCAGAAAGCTTCTTTCCAGTTTTGAACGGAAGATATTTCCTTTCTCACCATAGCCCTCTATGGGCTTCCAAATATCCCTTTGCCAGTTCCACAAGAACAGCCTTAGCGAAAGGCTTCTTGAAGGGAAAGATGTAACTCTGTGAGATGAACTAACAGAACACAGAGCAGTTTCTCAGAAAGCTTCTATCCAGTTTTGAACAGAAGATATTTCCTTTTTCACCATAGCCCTCTATGGGCTTCCAAATATCCCTTTGCCAATTCCATAAGAACAGCCTTGGCGAAAGGCTTCTTGAAGGGCAAGATGTAACTCTGTGAGATGAACTAACAGAACACAGAGCAGTTTCTCAGAAAGCTTCTTTCCACTTTTGAACGGAAGTTATTTCCTTTTTCACCATAGCCCTCGATGGGCTTCCAAATATCCCTTTGCCAGTTCCACAAGAACAGCCTTAGCGAAAGGCTTCTTGACGGGAAAGATGTAACTCTGTGAGATGAACTAACAGAACACAGAACAGTTACTCAGAAAGCTTCTTTCCAGTTTTGAACGGAAGATATTTCCTTTTTCACCATAGCCCTCTATGGGCTTCCAAATATCCCTTTGCCAATTCCATAAGAACAGCCTTAGCGAAAGGCTTCTTGAAGGGAAAGATGTAACTCTGTGAGATGAATTCAGAGAACACAGAGCAGTTTCTCAGAAAGCTTTTTCCAGTTTTGAACGGAAGATATTTCCTTTTTCACCATAACCCTATATGGGCTTCCAAATATCCCTTTGCCAGTTCCACAAGAACAGCCTTAGCGAAAGGCATCTTGAAGGGAAAGATGTAACTCTGTGAGATGAATTAACAGAACACAGAGCAGTTTCTCAGAAAGCTTCTTTCCAGTTTTCAACGGAAAATATTTCCTTTTTCAACATAGCCCTCTATGGGCTTCCAAATATCCCTTTGCCAATTCCACAAGAACAGCCTTGGCGAAAGACTTCTTGAAGGTCAAGATGTAACTCTGTGAGATGAACTAACAGAACACAGAGCAGTTTCTCAGAAAGCTACTTTCCAGTTTTGAACGGAAGTTATTTCCTTTTTCACCGTAGCCCTCTATGGGCTTCCAAATATCACTTTGCCAATTCCACAAGAACAGCCTTAGCGAAAGGCTTCTTGAAGGGTAAGAGGTAACTTTGGGAGATGAATTCAGAGTACACAGAGAAGTTTCTCAGAAAGCTTCTTTCCAGTTTTGAACGGGAGATATTTCCTTTTTCACCATAGCCCTCTATGGGCTTCCAAATATCCCTTTGCCAGTTCCACAAGAACAGCCTTAGCGAAAGGCTTCTTGAAGGGAAAGATGTAACTCTGTGAGTAGAACTAACAGAACACAGAGCAGTTTCTCAGAAAGCTTCTTTCCAGTTTTGAACGGAAGATATTTCCTTTTTCACCATAGCCCTCTATGGGCTTCCAAATATCCCTTTGCCAATTCCATAAGAACAGCGTTGGCGAAAGGCTTCTTGAAGGGCAATATGTAACTCTGTGAGATGAACTAACAGAACAGAGAGCAGTTTCTCAGAAAGCTTCTTTCCAGTTTTGAACGGAAGTTATTTCCTTTTTCACCATAGCCCTCTATGGGCTTCCAAATATCCCTTTGCCAGTTCCACAAGAACAGCCTTAGCGAAAGGCTTCTTGACGGGAAAGATGTAACTCTGTGAGGTGAACTAACAGAACACAGAAGAGTTTCTCAGAAAGCTTCTTTCCAGTTTTGAACGGAAGATATTTCCTTTTTCACCATAGCCCTCTATGGGCTTCCAAATATCACTTTGCCAATTATACAAGAACAGCCTTAGCGAAAGGCTTCTTGCAGGGAAAGATGTAGCTCTGTGACATGAATTAACGGAACACAGAGCAGTTTATCAGAAAGCTTCTTTCCAGTTTTGAACGGAAGATATTTTCTTTTTCACCATAGCCCTCTATGGGCTTCCAAATATCCCTTTGCCAATTCCACAAGAACAGCCTTAGCGAAAGGCTTCTTGAAGGGAAAGATGTAACTCTGTGAGATGAATTTACAGAACACAGAGCAGTTTCTCAGAAAGCTTCTTTCCAGTTTTGAACGGAAGATATTTCCTTTTTCACCATAGCCCTCTATGGGTTTCCAAATGTCCCTTTGCCAGTTCCACAAGAACAGCCTTAGCGAAAGGCTTCTTGAAGGGAAAGATGTAACTCTGTGAGAAGAATTCAGAGAACACAGAGCAGTTTCTCAGAAAGCTTCTTTCCAGTTTTGAACGGGAGATATTTCCTTTTTCACCATAGCCGTCTATGGGCTTCCAAATATCACTTTGCCAATTCCACTAGAACAGCCTTATCGAAAGGCTTCTTGAAGGGAAAGATGTAACACTGTGAGATGAATTGAGAGTAAACAGAGCAGTTTCTCAGAAAGCTTCTTTCCAGTTTTGAACGGAAGATATTTCCTTTTTCACCATAGCCCTCTATGGGCTTCCAAATATCCCTTTGCCAGTTCCACAAGAACAGCCTTAGCGAAAGGCTTCTTGAAGGGAAAGATGTAACTCTGTGAGATGAATTCAGAGAACACAGAGCAGTTTCTCAGAAAGCTTCTTTCCAGTTTTGAACAGAAGTTATTTCCTTTTTCACCATAGCCCTCTAAGGGCTTTCAAATATCCCTTTGCCAATTCCACAAGAACAGCCTTAGCGAAAGGCTTCTTGAAGGGAAAGATGTAAATCTGTGAGATGAATTCATAGAACACAGAGCAGTTTCTCAGAAAGCTTCTTTCCAGTTTTGAACGGAAGATATTTCCTTTTTCACCATAGCCCTCTATGGGCTTCCAAATATCACTTTGCCAATTCCACAAGAACAGCCTTAGCAAAAGGCTTCTTGAAGGGAAAGATGTAACTCTGTGAGATGAATTAACAGAACACAGAGCAGTTTCTCAGAAAGCTTCTTTCCAGTTTTGAATGGAAGATATTTTCTTTTTCACCATATCCCTCTATGGGCTTCCAAATATCACTTTGCCAATTCCACAAGAACAGCCTTAGCGAAAGGCTTCTTGAAGGGTAAGAGGCAACTCTGTGAGATGAATTCAGAGTACACAGAGCAGTTTCTCAGAAAGCTTCTTTCCAGTTTTGAACAGAAGATATTTCCTTTTTCACCATAGCCCTCTATGGGCTTCCAAATATCCCTTTTCCAGTTCCACAAGAACAGCCTTAGTGAAAGGATTCTTGAAGGGAAAGATGTAACTCTGTTAGATGAACTAACAGAACACAGAACAGTTTCTCAGAAAGCTTCTTTCCAGTTTTGAACGGAAGATATTTCCTTTTTCACCATAGCCCTCTATGGGCTTCCAAATATCACTTTGCCAATTCCACAAGAACAGCCTTAGCGAAAGGCTTCTTGAAGGGAAAGATGTAGCTCTGTGACATGAATTAACAGAACACAGAGCAGTTTCTCAGAAAGCTTCTTTCCAGTTTTGAACGGAAGTTATTTTCTTTTTCACCATAGCCCTCGATGGGCTTCCAAATATCCCTTTGCCAGTTCCTCAAGAACAGCCTTAGCGAAAGGCTTCTTGAAGGGAAAGATGTAACTCTGTGAGATGAATTCAGAGAACACAGAGCAGTTTCTCAGAAGGCTTTTTTCCAGTTTTGAACGGAAGATATTTCCTTTTTCACCATAGCCCTCTATGAGCTTCGAAATATCGCTTTGCCAGTTTAACAAGACCAGCCTTAGCGAAAGACTTCTTGAAGGGAAAGATGTAACTCTGTGAGATGAATTCAGAGAACACAGAGCAGTTCCTCAGAAAGCTTCTTTCCAGTTTTGAACGGAAGATATTTCCTTTTTCACCATAGCCCTCTATGGGCTTCCAAATATCCCTTTGCCAGTTCCACAAGAACAGCCTTAGGGAAAGGCTTCTTGAAAGGAAAGATGTAACTCTGTGAGATGAACTAACAGAACACAGAGCAGTTTCTCAGAAAGCTTCTTTCCAGTTTTGAACGGAATATATTTCCTTTTTCACCATAGCCCTCTATGGGCTTCCAAATATCACTTTGCCAATTCCACTAGAACAGCCTTATCGAAAGGCTTCTTGAAGGGAAAGATGTAACTCTGTGAGATGAATTGAGAGTACACAGAGCAGTTTCTCAGAAAGCTTCTTTCCTGTTTTGAACGGAAGATATTTCCTTTTTCACCATAGCCCTCTATGGGCTTCCAAATATCCCTTTGCCAGTTCCACAAGAACAGCCTTAGCGAAAGACTTCTTGAAGGGAAAGATGTAACTCTGTGAGATGAATTCAGAAAACACAGAGCAGTTTCTCAGAAAGCTTCTTTCCAGTTTTGAACGGAAGTTATTTCCTTTTTCACCATAGCCCTCTAAGGTCTTCCAAATATCCCTTTACCAATTCCACAAGAACAGCCTTAGCGAAAGGCTTCTTGATGGGAAAGATGTAACTCTGTGGGATGAATTCATAGAACACAGAGCAGTTTCTCAGAAAGCTTCTTTCCAGTTTTGAACGGAAGATATTTCCTTTTTCACCATAGCCCTCTATGGGCTTCCCAATATAACTTTGCCAATTCCACAAGAACAGCCTTAGCAAAAGGCTTCTTGAAGGGAAAGATGTAACTCTGTGAGATGAATTCAGAGAACACAGAGCAGTTTCTCAGAAAGCTTCTTTCCAGTTTTGAACGGAAGATATTTCCTTTTTCACCATAGCCCTCTATGGGCTTCCAAATATAACGTTGCCAATTCCACAAGAACAGCCTTAGCAAAAGGCTTCTTGAAGGGAAAGATGTAACTCTGTGAGATGAATTAACAGAACACAGAGCAGTTTCTCAGAAAGCTTCTTTCCAGTTTTGAACGGAAGATATTTCCTTTTTCACCATATCCCTCTATGGGCTTCCAAATATCCCTTTGCCAATTACACAAGAACAGCCTTAGCGAAAGGCTTCTTGAAGGGAAAGATGTAACTCTGTGAGATGAATTCAGAGAACACAGAGCAGTTTCTCAGAAAGCTTCTTTCCAGTTTTGAACGGAAGATATTTCCTTTCTCACCATAGCCCTCTATGGGCTTCCAAATATCCCTTTGCCAGTTCCACAAGAACAGCCTTAGCGAAAGGCTTCTTGAAGGGAAAGATGTAACTCTGTGAGATGAACTAACAGAACACAGAGCAGTTTCTCAGAAAGCTTCTATCCAGTTTTGAACAGAAGATATTTCCTTTTTCACCATAGCCCTCTATGGGCTTCCAAATATCCCTTTGCCAATTCCATAGGAACAGCCTTGGCGAAAGGCTTCTTGAAGGGCAAGATGTAACTCTGTGAGATGAACTAACAGAACACAGAGCAGTTTCTCAGAAAGCTTCTTTCCACTTTTGAACGGAAGATATTTCCTTTTTCACCATAGCCCTCGATGGGCTTCCAAATATCCCTTTGCCAGTTACACAAGAACAGCCTTAGCGAAAGGCTTCTTGACGGGAAAGATGTAACTCTGTGAGATGAACTAACAGAACACAGAACAGTTACTCAGAAAGCTTCTTTCCAGTTTTGAACGGAAGATATTTCCTTTTTCACCATAGCCCTCTATGGGCTTCCAAATATCACTTTGCCAATTCCACAAGAACAGCCTTAGCTAAAGGCTTCTTGAAGGGAAAGATGTAGCTCTGTGATATGAATTAACAGAACACAGAGCAGTTTCTCAGAAAGCTTATTTCCAGTTTTGAACGGAAGATATTTTCTTTTTCAGCATAGCCCTCTATGGGCTTCCAAATATCCCTTTGCCAGTTCCACAAGAACAGCCTTAGCGAAAGGCTTCTTGAAGGGAAGGATGTAACTCTGTGAGATGAATTCAGAGAACACAGAGCAGTTTCTCAGAAAGCTTCTTTCCAGTTTTGAACGGAAGATATTTCCTTTTTCACCATAGCCCTCTATGAGCTTCGAAATATCCCTTTGCCAGTTCCACAAGACCAGCCTTAGCGAAAGGCTTCTTGAAGGGAAAGATGTAACTCTGTGAGATGAATTCAGAGAACACAGAGCAGTTTCTCAGAAAGCTTCTTTCCAGTATTGAACGGAAGATATTTCCTTTTTCACCATAGCCCTCTATGGGCTTCCAAATATCCCTTTGCCAGTTCCACAAGAACAGCCTTAGCGAAAGGCTTCTTGAAGGGAAAGATGTAACTCTGTGAGATGAATTCAGAAAACACAGAGCAGTTTCTCAGAAAGCTTCTTTCCAGTTTTGAACGGAAGTTATTTCCTTTTTCACCATAGCCCTCTAAGGTCTTCCAAATATCCCTTTACCAATTCCACAAGAACAGCCTTAGCGAAAGGCTTCTTGATGGGAAAGATGTAACTCTGTGGGATGAATTCATAGAACACAGAGCAGTTTCTCAGAAAGCTTCTTTCCAGTTTTGAACGGAAGATATTTCCTTTTTCACCATAGCCCTCTATGGGCTTGCCAATATAACTTTGCCAATTCCACAAGAACAGCCTTAGCAAAAGGCTTCTTGAAGGGAAAGATGTAACTCTGTGAGATGAATTCAGAGAACACAGAGCAGTTTCTCAGAAAGCTTCTTTCCAGTTTTGAACGGAAGATATTTCCTTTTTCACCATAGCCCTCTATGGGCTTCCAAATATAACGTTGCCAATTCCACAAGAACAGCCTTAGCAAAAGGCTTCTTGAAGGGAAAGATGTAACTCTGTGATATGAATTAACAGAACACAGAGCAGTTTCTCAGAAAGCTTCTTTCCAGTTTTGAACGGAAGATATTTCCTTTTTCACCATAGCCCTCTATGGGCTTCCAAATATCCCTTTGCCAATTACACAAGAACAGCCTTAGCGAAAGGCTTCTTGAAGGGAAAGATGTAACTCTGTGAGATGAATTCAGAGAACACAGAGCAGTTTCTCAGAAAGCTTCTTTCCAGTTTTGAACGGAAGATATTTCCTTTCTCACCATAGCCCTCTATGGGCTTCCAAATATCCCTTTGCCAGTTCCACAAGAACAGCCTTAGCGAAAGGCTTCTTGAAGGGAAAGATGTAACTCTGTGAGATGAACTAACAGAACACAGAGCAGTTTCTCAGAAAGCTTCTATCCAGTTTTGAACAGAAGATATTTCCTTTTTCACCATAGCCCTCTATGGGCTTCCAAATATCCCTTTGCCAATTCCATAAGAACAGCATTGGCGAAAGGCTTCTTGAAGGGCAAGATGTAACTCTGTGAGATGAACTAACAGAACACAGAGCAGTTTCTCAGAAAGCTTCTTTCAACTTTTGAACGGAAGTTATTTCCTTTTTCACCATAGCCCTCGATGGGCTTCCAAATATCCCTTTGCCAGTTCCACAAGAACAGCCTTAGCGAAAGGCTTCTTGACGGGAAAGATGTAACTCTGTGAGATGAACTAACAGAACACAGAACAGTTACTCAGAAAGCTTCTTTCCAGTTTTGAACGGAAGATATTTCCTTTTTCACCATAGCCCTCTATGGGCTTCCAAATATCACTTTGCCAATTCCACAAGAACAGCCTTAGCTAAAGGCTTCTTGAAGGGAAAGATGTAGCTCTATGATATGAATTAACAGAACACAGAGCAGTTTCTCAGAAAGCTTATTTCCAGTTTTGAACGGAAGATATTTTCTTTTTCATCATAGCCCTCTATGGGCTTCCAAATATCCCTTTGCCAGTTCCACAAGAACAGCCTTAGCGAAAGGCTTCTTGAAGGGAAGGATGTAACTCTGTGAGATGAATTCAGAGAACACAGAGCAGTTTCTCAGAAAGCTTCTTTCCAGTTTTGAACGGAAGATATTTCCTTTTTCACCATAGCCCTCTATGAGCTTCGAAATATCCCTTTGCCAGTTCCACAAGAACAGCCTTAGCGAAAGGCTTCTTGAAGGGAAAGATGTAACTCTGTGAGATGAATTCAGAGAACACAGAGCAGTTTCTCAGAATGCTTCTTTCCAGTTTTGAACGGAAGTTATTTCCTTTTTCACCATAGCCCTCTAAGGGCTTCCAAATATCCCTTTGCCAATTCAGCAAGAACAGCCTTAGCGAAAGGCTTCTTGAAGGGAAAGATGTAACTCTGTGAGATGAATTCAGAGAACACAGAGCAGTTTCTCAGAAAGCTTCTTTCCAGTTTTGAACGGAAGATATTTCCTTTTTCACCATAGCCCTCTATGGGCTTCCAAATATAACTTTGCCAATTCCACAAGAACAGCCTTAGCGAAAGGCTTCTTGTAGGGAAAGATGTAACTCTGTGAGATGAAATAACAGAACACAGAGCAGTTTCTCAGAAATCTTCTTTCCAGTTTTGAACGGAAGATATTTCCTTTTTCACCATAGCCCTCTAAGGGCTTCCCAATATCCCTTTGCCAGTTCCACAAGAACAGCCTTAGCGAAAGGCTTCTTGAAGGGAAAGATGTAACTCTGTGAGATGAACTAACAGAACACAGAACAGTTTCTCAGAAAGCTTCTTTCCAGTTTTGAACGGAAGATATTACCTTTTTCACCTTCGCCCTTTATGGGCTTCCAAATATCACTTTGCCAATTCCACAAGAACAGCCTTAGCGAAAGGCTTCTTGAAGGGAAAGATGTAGCTCTGTGATATGAATTAACAGAACACAGAGCAGTTTCTCAGAAAGCTTCTTTCCAGTTTTGAACGGAAGATATTTTCTTTTTCACCATAGCCCTCTATGGGCTTCCAAATATCCCTTTTCCAGTCCCACAAGAACAGCCTTAGCGAAAGGCTTCTTGAAGGGATAGATGTGACTCTGTGAGATGAATTCAGAGAACACAGGGCAGTTTCTCAGAATGCTTCCTTCCAGTTTTGAACAGAAGATATTTCCTTTTTCAGCATAGCCCTCTATGAGCTTCGAAATATCCCTTTGCCAGTTCCACAAGAACAGCCTTAGCGAAAGGCTTCTTGAAGGGAAAGATGTAACTCTGTGAGATGAATTCAGAGAACACAGAGCAGTTTCTCAGAAAGCTTCTTTCCAGTTTTGAACGGAAGATATTTCCTTTTTCACCATAGCCCTCTATGGGCTTCCAAATATAACGTTGCCAATTCCACAAGAACAGCCTTAGCAAAAGGCTTCTTGAAGGGAAAGATGTAACTCTGTGAGATGAATTAACAGAACACAGAGCAGTTTCTCAGAAAGCTTCTTTCCAGTTTTGAACGGAAGATATTTCCTTTTTCACCATATCCCTCTATGGGCTTCCAAATATCCCTTTGCCAATTACACAAGAACAGCCTTAGCGAAAGGCTTCTTGAAGGGAAAGATGTAACTCTGTGAGATGAATTCAGAGAACACAGAGCAGTTTCTCAGAAAGCTTCTTTCCAGTTTTGAACGGAAGATATTTCCTTTCTCACCATAGCCCTCTATGGGCTTCCAAATATCCCTTTGCCAGTTCCACAAGAACAGCCTTAGCGAAAGGCTTCTTGAAGGGAAAGATGTAACTCTGTGAGATGAACTAACAGAACACAGAGCAGTTTCTCAGAAAGCTTCTATCCAGTTTTGAACAGAAGATATTTCCTTTTTCACCATAGCCCTCTATGGGCTTCCAAATATCCCTTTGCCAATTCCATAGGAACAGCCTTGGCGAAAGGCTTCTTGAAGGGCAAGATGTAACTCTGTGAGATGAACTAACAGAACACAGAGCAGTTTCTCAGAAAGCTTCTTTCCACTTTTGAACGGAAGATATTTCCTTTTTCACCATAGCCCTCGATGGGCTTCCAAATATCCCTTTGCCAGTTACACAAGAACAGCCTTAGCGAAAGGCTTCTTGACGGGAAAGATGTAACTCTGTGAGATGAACTAACAGAACACAGAACAGTTACTCAGAAAGCTTCTTTCCAGTTTTGAACGGAAGATATTTCCTTTTTCACCATAGCCCTCTATGGGCTTCCAAATATCACTTTGCCAATTCCACAAGAACAGCCTTAGCTAAAGGCTTCTTGAAGGGAAAGATGTAGCTCTGTGATATGAATTAACAGAACACAGAGCAGTTTCTCAGAAAGCTTATTTCCAGTTTTGAACGGAAGATATTTTCTTTTTCAGCATAGCCCTCTATGGGCTTCCAAATATCCCTTTGCCAGTTCCACAAGAACAGCCTTAGCGAAAGGCTTCTTGAAGGGAAGGATGTAACTCTGTGAGATGAATTCAGAGAACACAGAGCAGTTTCTCAGAAAGCTTCTTTCCAGTTTTGAACGGAAGATATTTCCTTTTTCACCATAGCCCTCTATGAGCTTCGAAATATCCCTTTGCCAGTTCCACAAGACCAGCCTTAGCGAAAGGCTTCTTGAAGGGAAAGATGTAACTCTGTGAGATGAATTCAGAGAACACAGAGCAGTTTCTCAGAAAGCTTCTTTCCAGTATTGAACGGAAGATATTTCCTTTTTCACCATAGCCCTCTATGGGCTTCCAAATATCCCTTTGCCAGTTCCACAAGAACAGCCTTAGCGAAAGGCTTCTTGAAGGGAAAGATGTAACTCTGTGAGATGAATTCAGAAAACACAGAGCAGTTTCTCAGAAAGCTTCTTTCCAGTTTTGAACGGAAGTTATTTCCTTTTTCACCATAGCCCTCTAAGGTCTTCCAAATATCCCTTTACCAATTCCACAAGAACAGCCTTAGCGAAAGGCTTCTTGATGGGAAAGATGTAACTCTGTGGGATGAATTCATAGAACACAGAGCAGTTTCTCAGAAAGCTTCTTTCCAGTTTTGAACGGAAGATATTTCCTTTTTCACCATAGCCCTCTATGGGCTTGCCAATATAACTTTGCCAATTCCACAAGAACAGCCTTAGCAAAAGGCTTCTTGAAGGGAAAGATGTAACTCTGTGAGATGAATTCAGAGAACACAGAGCAGTTTCTCAGAAAGCTTCTTTCCAGTTTTGAACGGAAGATATTTCCTTTTTCACCATAGCCCTCTATGGGCTTCCGAATATAACGTTGCCAATTCCACAAGAACAGCCTTAGCAAAAGGCTTCTTGAAGGGAAAGATGTAACTCTGTGATATGAATTAACAGAACACAGAGCAGTTTCTCAGAAAGCTTCTTTCCAGTTTTGAACGGAAGATATTTCCTTTTTCACCATAGCCCTCTATGGGCTTCCAAATATCCCTTTGCCAATTACACAAGAACAGCCTTAGCGAAAGGCTTCTTGAAGGGAAAGATGTAACTCTGTGAGATGAATTCAGAGAACACAGAGCAGTTTCTCAGAAAGCTTCTTTCCAGTTTTGAACGGAAGATATTTCCTTTCTCACCATAGCCCTCTATGGGCTTCCAAATATCCCTTTGCCAGTTCCACAAGAACAGCCTTAGCGAAAGGCTTCTTGAAGGGAAAGATGTAACTCTGTGAGATGAACTAACAGAACACAGAGCAGTTTCTCAGAAAGCTTCTATCCAGTTTTGAACAGAAGATATTTCCTTTTTCACCATAGCCCTCTATGGGCTTCCAAATATCCCTTTGCCAATTCCATAAGAACAGCATTGGCGAAAGGCTTCTTGAAGGGCAAGATGTAACTCTGTGAGATGAACTAACAGAACACAGAGCAGTTTCTCAGAAAGCTTCTTTCAACTTTTGAACGGAAGTTATTTCCTTTTTCACCATAGCCCTCGATGGGCTTCCAAATATCCCTTTGCCAGTTCCACAAGAAAAGCCTTAGCGAAAGGCTTCTTGACGGGAAAGATGTAACTCTGTGAGATGAACTAACAGAACACAGAACAGTTACTCAGAAAGCTTCTTTCCAGTTTTGAACGGAAGATATTTCCTTTTTCACCATAGCCCTCTATGGGCTTCCAAATATCACTTTGCCAATTCCACAAGAACAGCCTTAGCTAAAGGCTTCTTGAAGGGAAAGATGTAGCTCTATGATATGAATTAACAGAACACAGAGCAGTTTCTCAGAAAGCTTATTTCCAGTTTTGAACGGAAGATATTTTCTTTTTCATCATAGCCCTCTATGGGCTTCCAAATATCCCTTTGCCAGTTCCACAAGAACAGCCTTAGCGAAAGGCTTCTTGAAGGGAAGGATGTAACTCTGTGAGATGAATTCAGAGAACACAGAGCAGTTTCTCAGAAAGCTTCTTTCCAGTTTTGAACGGAAGATATTTCCTTTTTCACCATAGCCCTCTATGAGCTTCGAAATATCCCTTTGCCAGTTCCACAAGAACAGCCTTAGCGAAAGGCTTCTTGAAGGGAAAGATGTAACTCTGTGAGATGAATTCAGAGAACACAGAGCAGTTTCTCAGAATGCTTCTTTCCAGTTTTGAACGGAAGTTATTTCCTTTTTCACCATAGCCCTCTAAGGGCTTCCAAATATCCCTTTGCCAATTCAGCAAGAACAGCCTTAGCGAAAGGCTTCTTGAAGGGAAAGATGTAACTCTGTGAGATGAATTCATAGAACACAGAGCAGTTTCTCAGAAAGCTTCTTTCCAGTTTTGAACGGAAGATATTTCCTTTTTCACCATAGCCCTCTATGGGCTTCCAAATATAACTTTGCCAATTCCACAAGAACAGCCTTAGCGAAAGGCTTCTTGTAGGGAAAGATGTAACTCTGTGAGATGAAATAACAGAACACAGAGCAGTTTCTCAGAAATCTTCTTTCCAGTTTTGAACGGAAGATATTTCCTTTTTCACCATAGCCCTCTAAGGGCTTCCCAATATCCCTTTGCCAGTTCCACAAGAACAGCCTTAGCGAAAGGCTTCTTGAAGGGAAAGATGTAACTCTGTGAGATGAACTAACAGAACACAGAACAGTTTCTCAGAAAGCTTCTTTCCAGTTTTGAACGGAAGATATTACCTTTTTCACCTTCGCCCTTTATGGGCTTCCAAATATCACTTTGCCAATTCCACAAGAACAGCCTTAGCGAAAGGCTTCTTGAAGGGAAAGATGTAGCTCTGTGATATGAATTAACAGAACACAGAGCAGTTTCTCAGAAAGCTTCTTTCCAGTTTTGAACGGAAGATATTTTCTTTTTCACCATAGCCCTCTATGGGCTTCCAAATATCCCTTTTCCAGTCCCACAAGAACAGCCTTAGCGAAAGGCTTCTTGAAGGGATAGATGTGACTCTGTGAGATGAATTCAGAGAACACAGAGCAGTTTCTCAGAATGCTTCCTTCCAGTTTTGAACAGAAGATATTTCCTTTTTCAGCATAGCCCTCTATGAGCTTCGAAATATCCCTTTGCCAGTTCCACAAGAACAGCCTTAGCGAAAGGCTTCTTGAAGGGAAAGATGTAACTCTGTGAGATGAATTCAGAGAACACAGAGCAGTTTCTCAGAAAGCTTCTTTCCAGTTTTGAACGGAAGATATTTCCTTTTTCACCATAGCCTTCTAAGGGCTTCCAAATATCCCTTTGCTAATTCCACAAGAACAGCCTTAGCGAAAGGCTTCTTGAAGGGAAAGATGTAACTCTGTGAGATGAATTCAGAGAACACAGAGCAGTTTCTCAGAAAGCTTCTTTCCAGTTTTGAACGGAAGATATTTCCTTTCTCACCATAGCCCTCCATGGGCTTCCAAATATCCCTTTGCCAGTTCCACAAGAACAGCCTTAGCGAAAGGCTTCTTGAAGGGAAAGATGTAACTCTGTGAGATGTACTAACAGAACACAGAGCAGTTTCTCAGAAAGCTTCTTTCCAGTTTTGAACGGAAGATATTTCCTTTTTCACCATAGCCCTCTATGGGCTTCCAAATATCCCTTTGCCAATTCCAGAAGAACACCCTTAGCGAAAGGCTTCTTGAAGGGAAAGATGTAACTCTGTGAGATGAATTCAGACAACACAGAACAGTTTCTCAGAAAGCTTCTTTCCAGTTTTGAACGGAAGATATTTCCTTTTTCACCATAGCCCTCTATGGGCTTCAAAATATCCCTTTGCCAATTCCATAAGAACAGCCTTAGCAAAAGGCCTCTTGAAGGGAAAGATGTATCTCCGTGAGATGAATTAACAGAACACAGAGCAGTTTCTCAGAAAGCTTCTTTCCAGTTTTGAACGGAAGATATTTCCTTTTTCACCATAGCCCTCTATGGGCTTCCAAATATCCCTTTGCCAATTCCGCAAGAACAGCCTTAGCGAAAGGCTTCTTGAAGGGAAAGATGTAGCTCTGTGATATGAATTCACAGAACACAGAGCAGTTTCTCAGAAAGCTTCTTTCCAGTTTTGAACGGAAGATATTTCCTTTTTCACCATAGCCCTCTATGGGCTTCCAAATATCCCTTTGCCAGTTCCAGAAGAACAGCCTAGGCGAAAGGCTTCTTGAAGGGAAAGATGTAACTCTGTGAGATGAATTCAGAGAACACAGAGCAGTTTCTCAGAAAGCTTCTTTCCAGTTTTGAACGGAAGATATTTCCTTTTTCACCGTAGCCCTCTAAGGGCTTCCAAATATCCCTTTGCCAATTCCACAAGAACAGCCTTAGCGAAAGGCTTCTTGAAGGGAAAGATGCAACTCTGTGAGATGAATTCATAGAACACAGAGCAGTTTCTCAGAAAGCTTCTTTCCAGTTTTGAACGGAAGATAGTTCCTTTTTCACCATAGCCCTCTATGGGCTTCCAAATATAACTTTGCCAATTCCACAAGAACAGCCTTAGCAAAAGTCTTCTTGAAGGGAAAGATGTAACTCTGTGAGATGAATTAACAGAACACAGAGCAGTTTCTCAGAAAGCTTCTTTCCAGTTTTGAACGGAAGATATTTCCTTTTTCACCATAGTCCTCTATGGGCTTCCAAATATCCCTTTGCCAATTCCACAAGAACAGCCTTAGCGAAAGGCTTCTTGAAGGGAAAGATGTAACTCTGTGAGATGAATTCAGAGAACACAGAGCCGTTTCTCAGAAAGCTTCTTTCCAGTTTTGAACGGAAGATATTTCCTTTTTCACCATAACCCTCTATGGGCTTCCAAATATCCCTTTGCCAGTTCCACAAGAACAGCCTTAGCGAAAGGCTTCTGGAAGGGAAAGATGTAACTCTGTGAGATGAATTCAGAGAACACAGAGCAGTTTCTCAGAAACCTTCTTTCCAGTTTTGAACGGAAGGTATTTCCTTTTTCACCATAGCCCTCTATGGGCTTCCAAATATCCCTTTGCCAATTCCACAAGAACAGCATTAGCGAAAGGCTTCTTGAAGGCAAAGATGTAACTCTGTGAGATGAATTCAGAGAACACAGAGCCTTTTCTCAGAAAGCTTCTTTCCAGTTTTGAACGGAAGATATTTCCTTTTTCACCATAGCCCTCTATGGGCTTCCAAATATCCCTTTGCCAGTTCCACAAGAACAGCCTTAGCGAAAGGCTTCTTGAAGGGAAAGATGTAACTCTGTGAGATGAACTAACAGAACACAGAGCAGTTTCTCAGAAAGCTTCTATCCAGTTTTGAACGGAAGATATTTCCTTTTTCACCATAGCCCTCTATGGGCTTCCAAATATCCCTTTGCCAATTCCATAAGAACAGCCTTGGTGAAAGGCTTCTTGAAGGGCAAGATGTAACTCTGTGAGATGAACTAACAGAACACAGAGCAGTTTCTCAGAAAGCTTCTTTCCAGTTTTGAACGGAAGATATTTTCTTTTTCACCATAGCCCTCTATGGGCTTCCAAATATCCCTTTGCCAGTTCCACAAGAACAGCCTTAGCGAAAGGCTTCTTGAAGGGAAGGATGTAACTCTGTGAGATGAATTCAGAGAACACAGAGCAGTTTCTCAGAAAGCTTCTTTCCAGTTTTGAACGGAAGATATTTCCTTTTTCACCATAGCCCTCTATGGGCTTCCAAATATCCCTTTGCCAGTTCCACAAGAACAGCCTTAGCGAAAGGCTTCTTGAAGGGAAAGATGTAACTCTGTGAGATGAACTAACAGAACACAGAGCAGTTTCTCAGAAAGCTTCTTTCCAGTTTTGAACGGAAGATATTTCCTTTTTCACCATAGCCCTCTATGGGCTTCCAAATATCCCTTTGCTAATTCCACAACAACAGCCTTGGCGAAAGGCTTCTTGAAGTGCAAGATGTAACTCTGTGAGATGAATTCAGAGAACACAGAGCAGTTTCTCAGAAAGCTTCTTTCCAGTTTTGAACGGAAGATATTTTCTTTTTCACCATATCCCTCTATGGGCTTCCAAATATCACTTTGCCAATTCCACAAGAACAGCCTTAGCGAAAGGCTTCTTGAAGGGTAAGAGGCAACTCTGTGAGATGAATTCAGAGTACACAGAGCAGTTTCTCAGAAATCTTCTTTCCAGTTTTGAACAGAAGATATTTCCTTCTTCACCATAGCCCTCTATGGGCTTCCAAATGTCCCTTTTCCAGTTCCACAAGAACAGCCTTAGCGAAAGGATTCTTGAAGGGAAAGATGTAACTCTGTTAGATGAACTAACAGAACACAGAACAGTTTCTCAGAAAGCTTCTTTCCAGTTTTGAACGGAAGATATTTCCTTTTTCACCATAGCCCTCTATGGGCTTCCAAATATCACTTTGCCAATTCCACAAGAACAGCCTTAGCGAAAGGCTTCTTGAAGGGAAAGATGTAGCTCTGTGACATGAATTAACAGAACACAGAGCAGTTTCTCAGAAAGCTTCTTTCCAGTTTTGAACGGAAGATATTTTCTTTTTCACCATAGCCCTCGATGGGCTTCCAAATATCCCTTTGCCAGTTCCTCAAGAACAGCCTTAGCGAAAGGCTTCTTGAAGGGAAAGATGTAACTCTGTGAGATGAATTCAGAGAACACAGAGCAGTTTCTCAGAAGGCTTTTTTCCAGTTTTGAACGGAAGATATTTCCTTTTTCACCATAGCCCTCTAAGGTCTTCCAAATATCCCTTTACCAATTCCACAAGAACAGCCTTAGCGAAAGGCTTCTTGATGGGAAAGATGTAACTCTGTGAGATGAATTCATAGAACACAGAGCAGTTTCTCAGAAAGCTTCTTTCCAGTTTTGAACGGAAGATATTTCCTTTTTCACCATAGCCCTCTATGGGCTTCCAAATATAACTTTGCCAATTCCACAAGAACAGCCTTAGCAAAAGGCTTCTTGAAGGGAAAGATGTAACTCTGTGAGATGAATTCAGAGTACACAGAGCAGTTTCTCAGAAAGCTTCTTTCCAGTTTTGAACGGAAGATATTTCCTTTTTCACCATAGTCCCCTATGGGCTTCCAAATATAACTTTGCCAATTCCACAAGAACAGCCTTAGCAAAAGGCTTCTTGAAGGGAAAGATGTAACTCTGTGAGATGAATTAACAGAACACAGAGCAGTTTCTCAGAAAGCTTCTTTCCAGTTTTGAACGGAAGATATTTCCTTTTTCACCATATCCCTCTATGGGCTTCCAAATATCCCTTTGCCAATTACACAAGAACAGCCTTAGCGAAAGGCTTCTTGAAGGGAAAGATGTAACTCTGTGAGATGAATTCAGAGAACACAGAGCAGTTTCTCAGAAAGCTTCTTTCCAGTTTTGAACGGAAGGTATTTCCTTTTTCAACATAACACTCTATGGGCTTCCAAATATCCCTTTGCCAGTTCCACAAGAACAGCCTTAGCGAAAGGCTTCTTGAAGGGAAAGATGTAACTCTGTGAGATGAATTCAGAGAACACAGAGCCGTTTCTCAGAAAGCTTCTTTCCAGTTTTGAACGGAAGATATTTCCTTTTTCACCATAGCCCTCTATGGGCTTCTAAATATCACTTTGCCAATTACAGAAAAACAGCCTTAGCGAAAGGCTTCTTGAAGGGAAAGATGTAACTCTGTGAGATGAATTCAGAGTACACAGAGCAGTTTCTCAGAAAGCTTCTTTCCAGTTTTGAACGGAAGATATTTCCTTTCTCACCATAGCCCTCTATGGGCTTCCAAATATCCCTTTGCCAGTTCCACAAGAACAGCCTTAGCGAAAGGCTTCTTGAAGGGAAAGATATAACTCTGTGAGATGAACTAACAGAACACAGAGCAGTTTCTCAGAAAGCTTCTATCCAGTTTTGAACAGAAGATATTTCCTTTTTCACCATAGCCCTCAATGGGCTTCCAAATATCCCTTTGCCAATTCCATAAGAACAGCCTTGGCGAAAGGCTTCTTGAAGGGCAAGATGTAACTCTGTGAGATGAACTAACAGAACACAGAGCAGTTTCTCAGAGAGCTTCTTTCCACTTTTGAACGGAAGTTATTTCCTTTTTCACCATAGCCCTCGATGGGCTTCCAAATATCCCTTTGCCAGTTTCACAAGAACAGCCTTAGCGAAAGGCTTCTTGACGGGAAAGATGTAACTCTGTGAGATGAACTAACAGAACACAGAACAGTTACTCAGAAAGCTTCTTTCCAGTTTTGAACGGAAGATATTTCCTTTTTCACCATAGCCCTCTATGGGCTTCCAAATATCACATTGCCAATTCCACAAGAACAGCCTTAGCGAAAGGCTTCTTGAAGGGAAAGATGTAGCTCTGTGATATGAATTAACAGAACACAGAGCAGTTTCTCAGAAAGCTTATTTCCAGTTTTGAACGGAAGATATTTCCTTTTTCACCATAGCCCTCTATGGGCTTCCAAATATCCCTTTGCCAGTTCCACAAGAACAGCCTTAGCGAAAGGCTTCTTGAAGGGAAGGATGTAACTCTGTGAGATGAATTCAGAGAACACAGAGCAGTTTCTCAGAAAGCTTCTTTCCAGTTTTGAACGGAAGATATTTCCTTTTTCACCATAGCCCTCTATGAGCTTCGAAATATCCCTTTGCCAGTTCCACAAGACCAGCCTTAGCGAAAGGCTTCTTGAAGGGAAAGATGTAACTCTGTGAGATGAATTCAGAGAACACAGAGCCGTTTCTCAGAAAGCTTCTTTCCAGTATTGAACGGAAGATATTTCCTTTTTCACCATAGCCCTCTATGGGCTTCCAAATATCCCTTCGCCAGTTCCACAAGAACAGCCTTAGCGAAAGGCTTCTTGAAGGGAAAGATGTAACTCTGTGAGATGAATTCAGAGAACACAGAGCAGTTTCTCAGAATGCTTCTTTCCAGTTTTGAACGGAAGTTATTTCCTTTTTCACCATAGCCCTCTAAGGGCTTCCAAATATCCCTTTGCCAATTCAGCAAGAACAGCCTTAGCGAAAGGCTTCTTGAAGGGAAAGATGTAACTCTGTGAGATGAATTCATAGAACACAGAGCAGTTTCTCAGAAAGCTTCTTTCCAGTTTTGAACGGAAGATAGTTCCTTTTTCACCATAGCCCTCTATGGGCTTCCAAATATAACTTTGCCAATTCCACAAGAACAGCCTTAGCAAAAGGCTTCTTGAAGGGAAAGATGTAACTCTGTGAGATGAATTAACAGAACACAGAGCAGTTTCTCAGAAAGCTTCTTTCCTGTTTTGAACGGAAGATATTTCCTTTTTCACCATAGTCCTCTATGGGCTTCCAAATATCCCTTTGCCAATTCCACAAGAACAGCCTTGGGAAAGGCTTCTTGAAGGGCAAGATGTAACTCTGTGAGATGAACTAAGAGAACACAGAGTAGTTTCTCAGAAAGCTTCTTTCCAGTTTTGAACGGAAGTTATTTCCTTTTTCAGCATAGCCCTGTATGGGCTTCCAAATATCCCTTTGCCAATTCCACAAGAACAGCCTTAGCGAAAGGCTTCTTGAAGGGAAAGATGTAACTCTGTGAGATGAATTCAGAGAACACAGAGCAGTTTCTCAGAAAGCTTCTTTCCAGTTTTGAACGGAAGATATTTCCTTTTTCACCATAGCCCTCTATGGGCTTCCAAATATCACTTTGCCAATTCCACTAGAACAGCCTTATCGAAAGGCTTCTTGAAGGGAAAGATGTAACTCTGTGAGATGAATAGAGAGTAAACAGAGCAGTTTCTCAGAAAGCTTCTTTCCAGTTTTGAACGGAAGATATTTCCTTTTTCACCATAGCCCTTTATGGGCTTCCAAATATCCCTTTGCCAGTTCCACAAGAACAGCCTTAGCGAAAGGCTTCTTGAAGGGAAGGATGTAACTCTGTGAGATGAATTCATAGAACACAGAGCAGTTTCTCAGAAAGCTTCTTTCCAGTTTTGAACGGAAGATATTTCGTTTTTCACCATAGCCCTCTATGGGCTTCTAAATATCACTTTGCCAATTACACAAAAACAGCCTTAGCGAAAGGCTTCTTGAAGGGAAAGATGTAACTCTGTGAGATGAATTCAGAGTACACAGAGCAGTTTCTCAGAAAGCTTCTTTCCAGTTTTGAACGGAAGATATTTCCTTTCTCACCATAGCCCTCTATGGGCTTCCAAATATCCCTTTGCCAGTTCCACAAGAACAGCCTTAGCGAAAGGCTTCTTGAAGGGAAAGATGTAACTCTGTGAGATGAACTAACAGAACACAGAGCAGTTTCTCAGAAAGCTTCTATCCAGTTTTGAACAGAAGATATTTCCTTTTTCACCATAGCCCTCTATGGGCTTCCAAATATCCCTTTGCCAATTCCATAAGAACAGCCTTGGCGAAAGGCTTCTTGAAGGGCAAGATGTAACTCTGTGAGATGAACTAACAGAACACAGAGCAGTTTCTCAGAAAGCTTCTTTCCACTTTTGAACGGAAGTTATTTCCTTTTTCACCATAGCCCTCGATGGGCTTCCAAATATCCCTTTGCCAGTTCCACAAGAACAGCCTTAGCGAAAGGCTTCTTGAAGGGAAAGATGTAGCTCTGTGATATGAATTAACAGAACACAGAGCAGTTTCTCAGAAAGCTTATTTCCAGTTTTGAACGGAAGATATTTTCTTTTTCAGCATAGCCCTCTATGGGCTTCCAAATATCCCTTTGCCAGTTCCACAAGAACAGCCTTATCGAAAGGCTTCTTGAAGGGAAGGATGTAACTCTGTGAGATGAATTCAGAGAACACAGAGCAGTTTCTCAGAAAGCTTCTTTCCAGTTTTGAACGGAAGATATTTCCTTTTTCACCATAGCCCTCTATGAGCTTCGAAATATCCCTTTGCTAGTTCCACAAGACCAGCCTTAGCGAAAGGCTTCTTGAAGGGAAATATGTAACTCTGTGAGATGAATTCAGAGAACACAGAGCAGTTTCTAGGAAAGCTTCTTTCCAGTTTTGAACGGAAGATATTTCCTTTTTCACCATAGCCCTCTATGGGGTTCCAAATATCCCTTTGCCAGTTCCACAAGAACAGCCTTAGCGAATGGCTTCTTGAAGGGAAAGATGTAAATCTGTGAGAAGAATTCAGAGAACACAGAGCAGTTTCTCAGAAAGCTTCTTTCCAGTTTTGAACGGAAGATATTTCCTTTTTCAACATAGCCCTCTATGGGCTTCCAAATATCGCTTTGCCAGATCCAGAAGAACAGCCTTAGCGAAAGGCTTCTTGAAGGGAAAGATGTAACTCTGTGAGATGAATTCAGAGAACACAGAGCAGTTTCTCAGAAAGCTTCTTTCCAGTTTTGAACGGAAGATATTTGCTTTTTCACCATAGCCCTCTATGGGCTTCCAAATATCCCTTTGCCAATTCCAGAAGAACAGCCTTAGCGAAAGGCTTCTTGAAGGGAAAGATGAAACTCTGTGAGATGAATTCAGAGAACACAGAGCAGTTTCTCAGAAAGCTTCTTTCCAGTTTTCAACGGAAGATATTTCCTTTTTCACCATAGCCCTCTAAGGGCTTCAAAATATCCCTTTGCCAATTCCATAAGAACAGCCTTAGCAAAAGGCCTCTTGAAGGGAAAGATGTATCTCCGTGAGATGAATTAACAGAACACAGAGCAGTTTCTCAGAAAGCTTCTTTCCAGTTTTGAACGGAAGATATTTCCTTTTTCAAAATAGCCCTCTGTGGGCTTCCAAATATCCCTTTGCCAATTCCGCAAGAACAGCCTTAGCGAAAGGCTTCTTGAAGGGAAAGATGTAGCTCTGTGATATGAATTAACAGAACACAGAGCAGTTTCTCAGAAAACTTCTTTCCAGTTTTGAACGGAAGATATTTCCTTTTTCACCATAGCCCTCTAAGGGCTTCCAAATATCCCTTTGCCAGTTCCACAAGAACAGCCTTAGCGAAAGGCTTCTTGAAGGGAAAGATGTAACTCTGTGAGATGAACTAACAGAACACAGAACAGTTTCTCAGAAAGCTTCTTTCCTGTTTTAAACGGAAGATATTACCTTTTTCACCATAGCCCTTTATGGGCTTCCAAATATCACTTTGCCAATTCCACAAGAACCGCCTTAGCGAAAGGCTTCTTGAAGGGAAAGTTGTAGCTCTGTGATATGAATTAACAGAACACAGAGCAGTTTCTCAGAAAGCTTCTTTCCAGTTTTGAACGGAAGATATTTTCTTTTTCACCATAGCTCTCTATGGGCTTCCAAATATCCCTTTGCCAGTCCCACAAGAACAGCCTTAGCGAAAGGCTTCTTGAAGGGATAGATGTAACTCTGTGAGATGAATTCAGAGAACACGGAGCAGTTTCTCAGAAACCTTCTTTCCAGTTTTGAAAGGAAGATATTTCCTTTTTCAGCATAGCCCTCTATGGGCTTCCAAATATCCCTTTGCCAGTTCCACAAGAACAGCCTTAGCGAAAGGCTTCTTGAAGGGAAAGATGTAACTCTGTGAGATGAACTACCAGAACACAGAGCAGTTTCTCAGAAAGCTTCTTTCCAGTTTTGAACGGAAGATATTTCCTTTTTCACCATAGCCCTCTATGGGCTTCCAAATATCCCTTTGCCAATTCCACAAGAACAGCCTTAGCGAAAGGCTTCTTGAAGGGAAAGATGTAACTCTGTGAGATGAAATAACAGAACACAGAGCAGTTTCTCAGAAAGCTTCTTTCCAGTTTTGAACGGAAGATATTTCCTTTTTCACCATAGCCCTCTATGGGCTTCCAAATATCCCTTTGCCAATTCCAGAAGAACAGCCTTAGCGAAAGGCTTCTTGAAGGGAAAGATGTAACTCTGTGAGATGAACTAACAGAACACAGAGCAGTTTCTCAGAAAGCTTCTTTCCAGTTTTGAACGGAAGATATTTCCTTTTTCACCATAGCCCTCTATGGGCTTCCAAATATCCCTTTGCCAATTCCAGAAGAACAGCCTTAGCGAAAGGCTTCTTGAAGGGAAAGATGAAACTCTGTGAGATGAATTCAGAGAACACAGAGCAGTTTCTCAGAAAGCTTCTTTCCAGTTTTCAACGGAAGATATTTCCTTTTTCACCATAGCCCTCTATGGGCTTCAAAATATCCCTTTGCCAATTCCATAAGAACAGCCTTAGCAAAAGGCCTCTTGAAGGGAAAGATGTATCTAAGTGAGATGAATTAACAGAACACAGAGCAGTTTCTCAGAAAGCTTCTTTCCAGTTTTGAACGGAAGATATTTCCTTTTTCACCATAGCCCTCTATGGGCTTCCAAATATCCCTTTGCCAATTCCGCAAGAACAGACTTAGCGAAAGGCTTCTTGAAGGGAAAGATGTAGCTCTGTGATATGAATTAACAGAACACAGAGCAGTTTCTCAGAAAACTTCTTTCCAGTTTTGAACGGAAGATATTTCCTTTTTCACCATAGCCATCTAAGGGCTTCCAAATATCCCTTTGCCAGTTCCACAAGAACAGCCTCAGCGAAAGGCTTCTTGAAGGGAAAGATGTAACTCTGTGAGATGAACTAAGAGAACACAGAGCAGTTTCTCAGAAAGCTTCTTTCCAGTTTTGAACGGAAGATATTTCCTTTTTCACCATAGCCCTCTATGAGCTTCGAAATATCCCTTTGCCAGTTCCACAAGACCAGCCTTAGCGAAAGGCTTCTTGAAGGGAAAGATGTAACTCTGTGAGATGAATTCAGAGAACACAGAGCAGTTTCTCAGAAAGCTTCTTTCCAGTATTGAACGGAAGATATTTCCTTTTTCACCATAGCCCTCTATGGGCTTCCAAATATCCCTTTGCCAGTTCCACAAGAACAGCCTTAGCGAAAGGCTTCTTGAAGGGAAAGATGTAACTCTGTGAGATGAATTCAGAGAACACAGAGCAGTTTCTCAGAATGCTTCTTTCCAGTTTTGAACGGAAGTTATTTCCTTTTTCACCATAGCCCTCTAAGGGCTTCCAAATATCCCTTTGCCAATTCAGCAAGAACAGCCTTAGCGAAAGGCTTCTTGAAGGGAAAGATGTAACTCTGTGAGATGAATTCATAGAACACAGAGCAGTTTCTCAGAAAGCTTCTTTCCAGTTTTGAACGGAAGATAGTTCCTTTTTCACCATAGCCCTCTATGGGCTTCCAAATATAACTTTGCCAATTCCACAAGAACAGCCTTAGCAAAAGGATTCTTGAAGGGAAAGATGTAACTCTGTGAGATGAATTAACAGAACACAGAGCAGTTTCTCAGAAAGCTTCTTTCCTGTTTTGAACGGAAGATATTTCCTTTTTCACCATAGTCCTCTATGGGCTTCCAAATATCCCTTTGCAAATTCCACAAGAACAGCCTTAGCGAAAGGCTTCTTGAAGGGAAAGATGTAACTCTGTGAGATGAATTCAGAGAACACAGAGCCGTTTCTCAGAAAGCTTCTTTCCAGTTTTGAACGGAAGATATTTCCTTTTTCACCATAACCCTCTATGGGCTTCCAAATATCCCTTTGCCAGTTCCACAAGAACAGCCTTAGCGAAAGGCTTCTTGAAGGGAAAGATGTAACTCTGTGAGATGAATTCAGAGAACACAGAGCAGTTTCTCAGAAACCTTCTTTCCAGTTTTGAACGGAAGATATTTCCTTTTTCACCATAGCCCTCTATGGGCTTCCAAATATCCCTTTGCCAATTCCACAAGAACAGCATTAGCGAAAGGCTTCTTGAAGGGAAAGATGTAACTCTGTGAGATGAATTCAGAGAACACAGAGCCGTTTCTCAGAAAGCTTCTTTCCAGTTTTGAACGGAAGATATTTCCTTTTTCAAAATAGCCCTCTATGGGCTTCCAAATATCCCTTTGCCAGTTCCACAAGAACAGCCTTAGCGAAAGGCTTCTTGAAGGGAAAGATGTAACTCTGTGAGATGAACTAACAGAACACAGAGCAGTTTCTCAGAAAGCTTCTTTCCAGTTTTGAACGGAAGATATTTCCTTTTTCACCATAGTCCCCTATGGGCTTCCAAATATAACTTTGCCAATTCCACAAGAACAGCCTTAGCAAAAGGCTTCTTGAAGGGAAAGATGTAACTCTGTGAGATGAATTAACAGAACACAGAGCAGTTTCTCAGAAAGCTTCTTTCCAGTTTTGAACGGAAGATATTTCCTTTTTCACCATATCCCTCTATGGGCTTCCAAATATCCCTTTGCCAATTACACAAGAACAGCCTTAGCGAAAGGCTTCTTGAAGGGAAAGATGTAACTCTGTGAGATGAATTCAGAGAACACAGAGCAGTTTCTCAGAAAGCTTCTTTCCAGTTTTGAACGGAAGGTATTTCCTTTTTCAACATAACACTCTATGGGCTTCCAAATATCCCTTTGCCAGTTCCACAAGAACAGCCTTAGCGAAAGGCTTCTTGAAGGGAAAGATGTAACTCTGTGAGATGAATTCAGAGAACACAGAGCCGTTTCTCAGAAAGCTTCTTTCCAGTTTTGAACGGAAGATATTTCCTTTTTCACCATAGCCCTCTATGGGCTTCTAAATATCACTTTGCCAATTACACAAAAACAGCCTTAGCGAAAGGCTTCTTGAAGGGAAAGATGTAACTCTGTGAGATGAATTCAGAGTACACAGAGCAGTTTCTCAGAAAGCTTCTTTCCAGTTTTGAACGGAAGATATTTCCTTTCTCACCATAGCCCTCTATGGGCTTCCAAATATCCCTTTGCCAGTTCCACAAGAACAGCCTTAGCGAAAGGCTTCTTGAAGGGAAAGATATAACTCTGTGAGATGAACTAACAGAACACAGAGCAGTTTCTCAGAAAGCTTCTATCCAGTTTTGAACAGAAGATATTTCCTTTTTCACCATAGCCCTCAATGGGCTTCCAAATATCCCTTTGCCAATTCCATAAGAACAGCCTTGGCGAAAGGCTTCTTGAAGGGCAAGATGTAACTCTGTGAGATGAACTAACAGAACACAGAGCAGTTTCTCAGAGAGCTTCTTTCCACTTTTGAACGGAAGTTATTTCCTTTTTCACCATAGCCCTCGATGGGCTTCCAAATATCCCTTTGCCAGTTTCACAAGAACAGCCTTAGCGAAAGGCTTCTTGACGGGAAAGATGTAACTCTGTGAGATGAACTAACAGAACACAGAACAGTTACTCAGAAAGCTTCTTTCCAGTTTTGAACGGAAGATATTTCCTTTTTCACCATAGCCCTCTATGGGCTTCCAAATATCACATTGCCAATTCCACAAGAACAGCCTTAGCGAAAGGCTTCTTGAAGGGAAAGATGTAGCTCTGTGATATGAATTAACAGAACACAGAGCAGTTTCTCAGAAAGCTTATTTCCAGTTTTGAACGGAAGATATTTCCTTTTTCACCATAGCCCTCTATGGGCTTCCAAATATCCCTTTGCCAGTTCCACAAGAACAGCCTTAGCGAAAGGCTTCTTGAAGGGAAGGATGTAACTCTGTGAGATGAATTCAGAGAACACAGAGCAGTTTCTCAGAAAGCTTCTTTCCAGTTTTGAACGGAAGATATTTCCTTTTTCACCATAGCCCTCTAAGAGCTTCGAAATATCCCTTTGCCAGTTCCACAAGACCAGCCTTAGCGAAAGGCTTCTTGAAGGGAAAGATGTAACTCTGTGAGATGAATTCAGAGAACACAGAGCCGTTTCTCAGAAAGCTTCTTTCCAGTATTGAACGGAAGATATTTCCTTTTTCACCATAGCCCTCTATGGGCTTCCAAATATCCCTTCGCCAGTTCCACAAGAACAGCCTTAGCGAAAGGCTTCTTGAAGGGAAAGATGTAACTCTGTGAGATGAATTCAGAGAACACAGAGCAGTTTCTCAGAATGCTTCTTTCCAGTTTTGAACGGAAGTTATTTCCTTTTTCACCATAGCCCTCTAAGGGCTTCCAAATATCCCTTTGCCAATTCAGCAAGAACAGCCTTAGCGAAAGGCTTCTTGAAGGGAAAGATGTAACTCTGTGAGATGAATTCATAGAACACAGAGCAGTTTCTCAGAAAGCTTCTTTCCAGTTTTGAACGGAAGATAGTTCCTTTTTCACCATAGCCCTCTATGGGCTTCCAAATATAACTTTGCCAATTCCACAAGAACAGCCTTAGCAAAAGGCTTCTTGAAGGGAAAGATGTAACTCTGTGAGATGAATTAACAGAACACAGAGCAGTTTCTCAGAAAGCTTCTTTCCTGTTTTGAACGGAAGATATTTCCTTTTTCACCATAGTCCTCTATGGGCTTCCAAATATCCCTTTGCCAATTCCACAAGAACAGCCTTGGGAAAGGCTTCTTGAAGGGCAAGATGTAACTCTGTGAGATGAACTAAGAGAACACAGAGTAGTTTCTCAGAAAGCTTCTTTCCAGTTTTGAACGGAAGTTATTTCCTTTTTCAGCATAGCCCTGTATGGGCTTCCAAATATCCCTTTGCCAATTCCACAAGAACAGCCTTAGCGAAAGGCTTCTTGAAGGGAAAGATGTAACTCTGTGAGATGAATTCAGAGAACACAGAGCAGTTTCTCAGAAAGCTTCTTTCCAGTTTTGAACGGAAGATATTTCCTTTTTCACCATAGCCCTCTATGGGCTTCCAAATATCACTTTGCCAATTCCACTAGAACAGCCTTATCGAAAGGCTTCTTGAAGGGAAAGATGTAACTCTGTGAGATGAATAGAGAGTAAACAGAGCAGTTTCTCAGAAAGCTTCTTTCCAGTTTTGAACGGAAGATATTTCCTTTTTCACCATAGCCCTTTATGGGCTTCCAAATATCCCTTTGCCAGTTCCACAAGAACAGCCTTAGCGAAAGGCTTCTTGAAGGGAAGGATGTAACTCTGTGAGATGAATTCATAGAACACAGAGCAGTTTCTCAGAAAGCTTCTTTCCAGTTTTGAACGGAAGATATTTCGTTTTTCACCATAGCCCTCTATGGGCTTCTAAATATCACTTTGCCAATTACACAAAAACAGCCTTAGCGAAAGGCTTCTTGAAGGGAAAGATGTAACTCTGTGAGATGAATTCAGAGTACACAGAGCAGTTTCTCAGAAAGCTTCTTTCCAGTTTTGAACGGAAGATATTTCCTTTCTCACCATAGCCCTCTATGGGCTTCCAAATATCCCTTTGCCAGTTCCACAAGAACAGCCTTAGCGAAAGGCTTCTTGAAGGGAAAGATGTAACTCTGTGAGATGAACTAACAGAACACAGAGCAGTTTCTCAGAAAGCTTCTATCCAGTTTTGAACAGAAGATATTTCCTTTTTCACCATAGCCCTCTATGGGCTTCCAAATATCCCTTTGCCAATTCCATAAGAACAGCCTTGGCGAAAGGCTTCTTGAAGGGCAAGATGTAACTCTGTGAGATGAACTAACAGAACACAGAGCAGTTTCTCAGAAAGCTTCTTTCCACTTTTGAACGGAAGTTATTTCCTTTTTCACCATAGCCCTCGATGGGCTTCCAAATATCCCTTTGCCAGTTCCACAAGAACAGCCTTAGCGAAAGGCTTCTTGAAGGGAAAGATGTAGCTCTGTGATATGAATTAACAGAACACAGAGCAGTTTCTCAGAAAGCTTATTTCCAGTTTTGAACGGAAGATATTTTCTTTTTCAGCATAGCCCTCTATGGGCTTCCAAATATCCCTTTGCCAGTTCCACAAGAACAGCCTTAGCGAAAGGCTTCTTGAAGGGAAGGATGTAACTCTGTGAGATGAATTCAGAGAACACAGAGCAGTTTCTCAGAAAGCTTCTTTCCAGTTTTGAACGGAAGATATTTCCTTTTTCACCATAGCCCTCTATGAGCTTCGAAATATCCCTTTGCTAGTTCCACAAGACCAGCCTTAGCGAAAGGCTTCTTGAAGGGAAAGATGTAACTCTGTGAGATGAATTCAGAGAACACAGAGCAGTTTCTAGGAAAGCTTCTTTCCAGTTTTGAACGGAAGATATTTCCTTTTTCACCATAGCCCTCTATGGGGTTCCAAATATCCCTTTGCCAGTTCCACAAGAACAGCCTTAGCGAATGGCTTCTTGAAGGGAAAGATGTAAATCTGTGAGAAGAATTCAGAGAACACAGAGCAGTTTCTCAGAAAGCTTCTTTCCAGTTTTGAACGGAAGATATTTCCTTTTTCAACATAGCCCTCTATGGGCTTCCAAATATCGCTTTGCCAGATCCAGAAGAACAGCCTTAGCGAAAGGCTTCTTGAAGGGAAAGATGTAACTCTGTGAGATGAATTCAGAGAACACAGAGCAGTTTCTCAGAAAGCTTCTTTCCAGTTTTGAACGGAAGATATTTGCTTTTTCACCATAGCCCTCTATGGGCTTCCAAATATCCCTTTGCCAATTCCAGAAGAACAGCCTTAGCGAAAGGCTTCTTGAAGGGAAAGATGAAACTCTGTGAGATGAATTCAGAGAACACAGAGCAGTTTCTCAGAAAGCTTCTTTCCAGTTTTCAACGGAAGATATTTCCTTTTTCACCATAGCCCTCTAAGGGCTTCAAAATATCCCTTTGCCAATTCCATAAGAACAGCCTTAGCAAAAGGCCTCTTGAAGGGAAAGATGTATCTCCGTGAGATGAATTAACAGAACACAGAGCAGTTTCTCAGAAAGCTTCTTTCCAGTTTTGAACGGAAGATATTTCCTTTTTCAAAATAGCCCTCTGTGGGCTTCCAAATATCCCTTTGCCAATTCCGCAAGAACAGCCTTAGCGAAAGGCTTCTTGAAGGGAAAGATGTAGCTCTGTGATATGAATTAACAGAACACAGAGCAGTTTCTCAGAAAACTTCTTTCCAGTTTTGAACGGAAGATATTTCCTTTTTCACCATAGCCCTCTAAGGGCTTCCAAATATCCCTTTGCCAGTTCCACAAGAACAGCCTTAGCGAAAGGCTTCTTGAAGGGAAAGATGTAACTCTGTGAGATGAACTAACAGAACACAGAACAGTTTCTCAGAAAGCTTCTTTCCTGTTTTAAACGGAAGATATTACCTTTTTCACCATAGCCCTTTATGGGCTTCCAAATATCACTTTGCCAATTCCACAAGAACCGCCTTAGCGAAAGGCTTCTTGAAGGGAAAGTTGTAGCTCTGTGATATGAATTAACAGAACACAGAGAAGTTTCTCAGAAAGCTTCTTTCCAGTTTTGAACGGAAGATATTTTCTTTTTCACCATAGCCCTCTATGGGCTTCCAAATATCCCTTTGCCAGTCCCACAAGAACAGCCTTAGCGAAAGGCTTCTTGAAGGGATAGATGTAACTCTGTGAGATGAATTCAGAGAACACGGAGCAGTTTCTCAGAAACCTTCTTTCCAGTTTTGAAAGGAAGATATTTCCTTTTTCAGCATAGCCCTCTATGGGCTTCCAAATATCCCTTTGCCAGTTCCACAAGAACAGCCTTAGCGAAAGGCTTCTTGAAGGGAAAGATGTAACTCTGTGAGATGAACTACCAGAACACAGAGCAGTTTCTCAGAAAGCTTCTTTCCAGTTTTGAACGGAAGATATTTCCTTTTTCACCATAGCCCTCTATGGGCTTCCAAATATCCCTTTGCCAATTCCACAAGAACAGCCTTAGCGAAAGGCTTCTTGAAGGGAAAGATGTAACTCTGTGAGATGAAATAACAGAACACAGAGCAGTTTCTCAGAAAGCTTCTTTCCAGTTTTGAACGGAAGATATTTCCTTTTTCACCATAGCCCTCTATGGGCTTCCAAATATCCCTTTGCCAATTCCAGAAGAACAGCCTTAGCGAAAGGCTTCTTGAAGGGAAAGATGAAACTCTGTGAGATGAATTCAGAGAACACAGAGCAGTTTCTCAGAAAGCTTCTTTCCAGTTTTCAACGGAAGATATTTCCTTTTTCACCATAGCCCTCTATGGGCTTCAAAATATCCCTTTGCCAATTCCATAAGAACAGCCTTAGCAAAAGGCCTCTTGAAGGGAAAGATGTATCTAAGTGAGATGAATTAACAGAACACAGAGCAGTTTCTCAGAAAGCTTCTTTCCAGTTTTGAACGGAAGATATTTCCTTTTTCACCATAGCCCTCTATGGGCTTCCAAATATCCCTTTGCCAATTCCGCAAGAACAGACTTAGCGAAAGGCTTCTTGAAGGGAAAGATGTAGCTCTGTGATATGAATTAACAGAACACAGAGCAGTTTCTCAGAAAACTTCTTTCCAGTTTTGAACGGAAGATATTTCCTTTTTCACCATAGCCATCTAAGGGCTTCCAAATATCCCTTTGCCAGTTCCACAAGAACAGCCTCAGCGAAAGGCTTCTTGAAGGGAAAGATGTAACTCTGTGAGATGAACTAAGAGAACACAGAGCAGTTTCTCAGAAAGCTTCTTTCCAGTTTTGAACGGAAGATATTTCGTTTTTCACCATAGCCCTCTATGAGCTTCGAAATATCCCTTTGCCAGTTCCACAAGACCAGCCTTAGCGAAAGGCTTCTTGAAGGGAAAGATGTAACTCTGTGAGATGAATTCAGAGAACACAGAGCAGTTTCTCAGAAAGCTTCTTTCCAGTATTGAACGGAAGATATTTCCTTTTTCACCATAGCCCTCTATGGGCTTCCAAATATCCCTTTGCCAGTTCCACAAGAACAGCCTTAGCGAAAGGCTTCTTGAAGGGAAAGATGTAACTCTGTGAGATGAATTCAGAGAACACAGAGCAGTTTCTCAGAATGCTTCTTTCCACTTTTGAACGGAAGTTATTTCCTTTTTCACCATAGCCCTCTAAGGGCTTCCAAATATCCCTTTGCCAATTCAGCAAGAACAGCCTTAGCGAAAGGCTTCTTGAAGGGAAAGATGTAACTCTGTGAGATGAATTCATAGAACACAGAGCAGTTTCTCAGAAAGCTTCTTTCCAGTTTTGAACGGAAGATAGTTCCTTTTTCACCATAGCCCTCTATGGGCTTCCAAATATAACTTTGCCAATTCCACAAGAACAGCCTTAGCAAAAGGATTCTTGAAGGGAAAGATGTAACTCTGTGAGATGAATTAACAGAACACAGAGCAGTTTCTCAGAAAGCTTCTTTCCTGTTTTGAACGGAAGATATTTCCTTTTTCACCATAGTCCTCTATGGGCTTCCAAATATCCCTTTGCAAATTCCACAAGAACAGCCTTAGCGAAAGGCTTCTTGAAGGGAAAGATGTAACTCTGTGAGATGAATTCAGAGAACACAGAGCCGTTTCTCAGAAAGCTTCTTTCCAGTTTTGAACGGAAGATATTTCCTTTTTCACCATAACCCTCTATGGGCTTCCAAATATCCCTTTGCCAGTTCCACAAGAACAGCCTTAGCGAAAGGCTTCTTGAAGGGAAAGATGTAACTCTGTGAGATGAATTCAGAGAACACAGAGCAGTTTCTCAGAAACCTTCTTTCCAGTTTTGAACGGAAGATATTTCCTTTTTCACCATAGCCCTCTATGGGCTTCCAAATATCCCTTTGCCAATTCCACAAGAACAGCATTAGCGAAAGGCTTCTTGAAGGGAAAGATGTAACTCTGTGAGATGAATTCAGAGAACACAGAGCCGTTTCTCAGAAAGCTTCTTTCCAGTTTTGAACGGAAGATATTTCCTTTTTCAAAATAGCCCTCTATGGGCTTCCAAATATCCCTTTGCCAGTTCCACAAGAACAGCCTTAGCGAAAGGCTTCTTGAAGGGAAAGATGTAACTCTGTGAGATGAACTAACAGAACACAGAGCAGTTTCTCAGAAAGCTTCTTTCCAGTTTTGAACGGAAGATATTTCCTTTTTCACCATATCCCTATAAGGGCTTCCAAATATCCCTTTGCCAATTCCACAAGAACAGCCTTGGCGAAAGGCTTCTTGAAGGGCAAGATGTAACTCTGTGAGATGAACTAAGAGAACACAGAGTAGTTTCTCAGAAAGCTTCTTTCCAGTTTTGAACGGAAGTTATTTCCTTTTTCAGCATAGCCCTGTATGGGCTTCCAAATATCCCTTTGCCAATTCCCCAAGAACAGCCTTAGCGAAAGGCTTCTTGAAGGGAAAGATGTAACTCTGTGAGATGAATTCAGAGAACACAGAGCAGTTTCTCAGAAAGCTTCTTTCCAGTTTTGAACGGAAGATATTTCCTTTTTCACCATAGCCCTCTATGGGCTTCCAAATATCACTTTGCCAATTCCACTAGAACAGCCTTATCGAAAGGCTTCTTGAAGGGAAAGATGTAACTCTGTGAGATGAATAGAGAGTAAACAGAGCAGTTTCTCAGAAAGCTTCTTTCCAGTTTTGAACGGAAGATATTTCCTTTTTCACCATAGCCCTTTATGGGCTTCCAAATATCACTTTGCCAATTACACAAAAACAGCCTTAGCGAAAGGCTTCTTGAAGGGAAAGATGTAACTCTGTGAGATGAATTCAGAGTACACAGAGCAGTTTCTCAGAAAGCTTCTTTCCAGTTTTGAACGGAAGATATTTCCTTTCTCACCATAGCCCTCTATGGGCTTCCAAATATCCCTTTGCCAGTTCCACAAGAACAGCCTTAGCGAAAGGATTCTTGAAGGGAAAGATGTAACTCTGTGAGATGAACTAACAGAACACAGAGCAGTTTCTCAGAAAGCTTCTATCCAGTTTTGAACAGAAGATATTTCCTTTTTCACCATAGCCCTCTATGGGCTTCCAAATATCCCTTTGCCAATTCCATAAGAACAGCCTTGGCGAAAGGCTTCTTGAAGGGCAAGATGTAACTCTGTGAGATGAACTAACAGAACACAGAGCAGTTTCTCAGAAAGCTTCTTTCCACTTTTGAACGGAAGTTATTTCCTTTTTCACCATAGCCCTCGATGGGCTTCCAAATATCCCTTTGCCAGTTCCACAAGAACAGCCTTAGCGAAAGGCTTCTTGAAGGGAAAGATGTAGCTCTGTGATATGAATTAACAGAACACAGAGCAGTTTCTCAGAAAGCTTATTTCCAGTTTTGAACGGAAGATATTTTCTTTTTCAGCATAGCCCTCTATGGGCTTCCAAATATCCCTTTGCCAGTTCCACAAGAACAGCCTTAGCGAAAGGCTTCTTGAAGGGAAGGATGTAACTCTGTGAGATGAATTCAGAGAACACAGAGCAGTTTCTCAGAAAGCTTCTTTCCTGTTTTGAACGGAAGATATTTCCTTTTTCACCATAGCCCTCTATGAGCTTCGAAATATCCCTTTGCTAGTTCCACAAGACCAGCCTTAGCGAAAGGCTTCTTGAAGGGAAAGATGTAACTCTGTGAGATGAATTCAGAGAACACAGAGCAGTTTCTAGGAAAGCTTCTTTCCAGTTTTGAACGGAAGATATTTCCTTTTTCACCATAGCCCTCTATGGGGTTCCAAATATCCCTTTGCCAGTTCCACAAGAACAGCCTTAGCGAATGGCTTCTTGAAGGGAAAGATGTAAATCTGTGAGAAGAATTCAGAGAACACAGAGCAGTTTCTCAGAAAGCTTCTTTCCAGTTTTGAACGGAAGATATTTCCTTTTTCAACATAGCCCTCTATGGGCTTCCAAATATCGCTTTGCCAGATCCAGAAGAACAGCCTTAGCGAAAGGCTTCTTGAAGGGAAAGATGTAACTCTGTGAGATGAATTCAGAGAACACAGAGCAGTTTCTCAGAAAGCTTCTTTCCAGTTTTGAACGGAAGATATTTCCTTTTTCACCATAGCCCTCTATGGGCTTCCAAATATCCCTTTGCCAATTCCAGAAGAACAGCCTTAGCGAAAGGCTTCTTGAAGGGAAAGATGAAACTCTGTGAGATGAATTCAGAGAACACAGAGCAGTTTCTCAAAAAGCTTCTTTCCAGTTTTCAACGGAAGATATTTCCTTTTTCACCATAGCCCTCTATGGGCTTCAAAATATCCCTTTGCCAATTCCATAAGAACAGCCTTAGCAAAAGGCCTCTTGAAGGGAAAGATGTATCTCCGTGAGATGAATTAACAGAACACAGAGCAGTTTCTCAGAAAGCTTCTTTCCAGTTTTGAACGGAAGATATTTCCTTTTTCAAAATAGCCCTCTGTGGGCTTCCAAATATCCCTTTGCCAATTCCGCAAGAACAGCCTTAGCGAAAGGCTTCTTGAAGGGAAAGATGTAGCTCTGTGATATGAATTAACAGAACACAGAGCAGTTTCTCAGAAAACTTCTTTCCAGTTTTGAACGGAAGATATTTCCTTTTTCACCATAGCCCTCTAAGGGCTTCCAAATATCCCTTTGCCAGTTCCACAAGAACAGCCTTAGCGAAAGGCTTCTTGAAGAGAAAGATGTAACTCTGTGAGATGAACTAACAGAACACAGAACAGTTTCTCAGAAAGCTTCTTTCCTGTTTTAAACGGAAGATATTACCTTTTTCACCATAGCCCTTTATGGGCTTCCAAATATCACTTTGCCAATTCCACAAGAACCGCCTTAGCGAAAGGCTTCTTGAAGGGAAAGTTGTAGCTCTGTGATATGAATTAACAGAACACAGAGCAGTTTCTCAGAAAGCTTCTTTCCAGTTTTGAACGGAAGATATTTTCGTTTTCACCATAGCCCTCTATGGGCTTCCAAATATCCCTTTGCCAGTCCCACAAGAACAGCCTTAGCGAAAGGCTTCTTGAAGGGATAGATGTAACTCTGTGTGATGAATTCAGAGAACACGGAGCAGTTTCTCAGAAACCTTCTTTCCAGTTTTGAAAGGAAGATATTTCCTTTTTCAGCATAGCCCTCTATGGGCTTCCAAATATCCCTTTGCGAGTTCCACAAGAACAGCCTTAGCGAAAGGCTTCTTGAAGGGAAAGATGTAACTCTGTGAGATGAACTACCAGAACACAGAGCAGTTTCTCAGAAAGCTTCTTTCCAGTTTTGAACGGAAGATATTTCCTTTTTCACCATAGCCCTCTATGGGCTTCCAAATATCCCTTTGCCAATTCCACAAGAACAGCCTTAGCGAAAGGCTTCTTGAAGGGAAAGATGTAACTCTGTGAGATGAAATAACAGAACACAGAGCAGTTTCTCAGAAAGCTTCTTTCCAGTTTTGAACGGAAGATATTTCCTTTTTCACCATAGCCCTCTATGGGCTTCCAAATATCCCTTTGCCAATTCCAGAAGAACAGCCTTAGCGAAAGGCTTCTTGAAGGGAAAGATGAAACTCTGTGAGATGAATTCAGAGAACACAGAGCAGTTTCTCAGAAAGCTTCTTTCCAGTTTTCAACGGAAGATATTTCCTTTTTCACCATAGCCCTCTATGGGCTTCAAAATATCCCTTTGCCAATTCCATAAGAACAGCCTTAGCAAAAGGCCTCTTGAAGGGAAAGATGTATCTAAGTGAGATGAATTAACAGAACACAGAGCAGTTTCTCAGAAAGCTTCTTTCCAGTTTTGAACGGAAGATATTTCCTTTTTCACCATAGCCCTCTATGGGCTTCCAAATATCCCTTTGCCAATTCCGCAAGAACAGACTTAGCGAAAGGCTTCTTGAAGGGAAAGATGTAGCTCTGTGATATGAATTAACAGAACACAGAGCAGTTTCTCAGAAAACTTCTTTCCAGTTTTGAACGGAAGATATTTCCTTTTTCACCATAGCCATCTAAGGGCTTCCAAATATCCCTTTGCCAGTTCCACAAGAACAGCCTCAGCGAAAGGCTTCTTGAAGGGAAAGATGTAACTCTGTGAGATGAACTAAGAGAACACAGAGCAGTTTCTCAGAAAGCTTCTTTCCAGTTTTGAACGGAAGATATTTCCTTTTTCACCATAGCCCTCTATGAGCTTCGAAATATCCCTTTGCCAGTTCCACAAGACCAGCCTTAGCGAAAGGCTTCTTGAAGGGAAAGATGTAACTCTGTGAGATGAATTCAGAGAACACAGAGCAGTTTCTCAGAAAGCTTCTTTCCAGTATTGAACGGAAGATATTTCCTTTTTCACCATAGCCCTCTATGGGCTTCCAAATATCCCTTTGCCAGTTCCACAAGAACAGCCTTAGCGAAAGGCTTCTTGAAGGGAAAGATGTAACTCTGTGAGATGAATTCAGAGAACACAGAGCAGTTTCTCAGAATGCTTCTTTCCAGTTTTGAACGGAAGTTATTTCCTTTTTCACCATAGCCCTCTAAGGGCTTCCAAATATCCCTTTGCCAATTCAGCAAGAACAGCCTTAGCGAAAGGCTTCTTGAAGGGAAAGATGTAACTCTGTGAGATGAATTCATAGAACACAGAGCAGTTTCTCAGAAAGCTTCTTTCCAGTTTTGAACGGAAGATAGTTCCTTTTTCACCATAGCCCTCTATGGGCTTCCAAATATAACTTTGCCAATTCCACAAGAACAGCCTTAGCAAAAGGATTCTTGAAGGGTAAGATGTAACTCTGTGAGATGAATTAACAGAACACAGAGCAGTTTCTCAGAAAGCTTCTTTCCTGTTTTGAACGGAAGATATTTCCTTTTTCACCATAGTCCTCTATGGGCTTCCAAATATCCCTTTGCCAATTCCACAAGAACAGCATTAGCGAAAGGCTTCTTGAAGGCAAAGATGTAACTCTGTGAGATGAATTCAGAGAACACAGAGCCGTTTCTCAGAAAGCTTCTTTCCAGTTTTGAACGGAAGATATTTCCTTTTTCAAAATAGCCCTCTATGGGCTTCCAAATATCCCTTTGCCAGTTCCACAAGAACAGCCTTAGCGAAAGGCTTCTTGAAGGGAAAGATGTAACTCTGTGAGATGAACTAACAGAACACAGAGCAGTTTCTCAGAAAGCTTCTTTCCAGTTTTGAACGGAAGATATTTCCTTTTTCACCATATCCCTATAAGGGCTTCCAAATATCCCTTTGCCAATTCCACAAGAACAGCCTTGGCGAAAGGCTTCTTGAAGGGCAAGATGTAACTCTGTGAGATGAACTAAGAGAACACAGAGTAGTTTCTCAGAAAGCTTCTTTCCAGTTTTGAACGGAAGTTATTTCCTTTTTCAGCATAGCCCTGTATGGGCTTCCAAATATCCCTTTGCCAATTCCACAAGAACAGCCTTAGCGAAAGGCTTCTTGAAGGGAAAGATGTAACTCTGTGAGATGAATTCAGAGAACACAGAGCAGTTTCTCAGAAAGCTTCTTTCCAGTTTTGAACGGAAGATATTTCCTTTTTCACCATAGCCCTCTATGGGCTTCCAAATATCACTTTGCCAATTCCACTAGAACAGCCTTATCGAAAGGCTTCTTGAAGGGAAAGATGTAACTCTGTGAGATGAATAGAGAGTAAACAGAGCAGTTTCTCAGAAAGCTTCTTTCCAGTTTTGAACGGAAGATATTTCCTTTTTCACCATAGCCCTTTATGGGCTTCCAAATATCCCTTTGCCAGTTCCACAAGAACAGCCTTAGCGAAAGGCTTCTTGAAGGGAAGGATGTAACTCTGTGAGATGAATTCAGAAAACACAGAGCAGTTTCTCAGAAAGCTTCTTTCCAGTTTTGAACGGAAGTTATTTCCTTTTTCACCATAGCCCTCTAAGGGCTTCCAAATATCCCTTTACCAATTCCACAAGAACACTCTTAGCGAAAGGCTTCTTGATGGGAAAGATGGAACTCTGTGAGATGAATTCATAGAACACAGAGCAGTTTCTCAGAAAGCTTCTTTCCAGTTTTGAACGGAAGATATTTCCTTTTTCACCATAGCCCTCTATGGGCTTCTAAATATCACTTTGCCAATTACACAAAAACAGCCTTAGCGAAAGGCTTCTTGAAGGGAAAGATGTAACTCTGTGAGATGAATTCAGAGTACACAGAGCAGTTTCTCAGAAAGCTTCTTTCCAGTTTTGAACGGAAGATATTTCCTTTCTCACCATAGCCCTCTATGGGCTTCCAAATATCCCTTTGCCAGTTCCACAAGAACAGCCTTAGCGAAAGGCTTCTTGAAGGGAAAGATGTAACTCTGTGAGATGAACTAACAGAACACAGAGCAGTTTCTCAGAAAGCTTCTATCCAGTTTTGAACGGAAGATATTTTCTTTTTCAGCATAGCCCTCTATGGGCTTCCAAATATCCCTTTGCCAGTTCCACAAGAACAGCCTTAGCGAAAGGCTTCTTGAAGGGAAGGATGTAACTCTGTGAGATGAATTCAGAGAACACAGAGCAGTTTCTCAGAAAGCTTCTTTCCAGTTTTGAACGGAAGATATTTCCTTTTTCACCATAGCCCTCTATGAGCTTCGAAATATCCCTTTGCTAGTTCCACAAGACCAGCCTTAGCGAAAGGCTTCTTGAAGGGCAAGATGTAACTCTGTGAGATGAATTCAGAGAACACAGAGCAGTTTCTAGGAAAGCTTCTTTCCAGTTTTGAACGGAAGATATTTCCTTTTTCACCATAGCCCTCTATGGGGTTCCAAATATCCCTTTGCCAGTTCCACAAGAACAGCCTTAGCGAATGGCTTCTTGAAGGGAAAGATGTAAATCTGTGAGAAGAATTCAGAGAACACAGAGCAGTTTCTCAGAAAGCTTCTTTCCAGTTTTGAACGGAAGATATTTCCTTTTTCAACATAGCCCTCTATGGGCTTCCAAATATCGCTTTGCCAGATCCAGAAGAACAGCCTTAGCGAAAGGCTTCTTGAAGGGAAAGATGTAACTCTGTGAGATGAATTCAGAGAACACAGAGCAGTTTCTCAGAAAGCTTCTTTCCAGTTTTGAACGGAAGATATTTCCTTTTTCACCATAGCCCTCTATGGGCTTCCAAATATCCCTTTGCCAATTCCAGAAGAACAGCCTTAGCGAAAGGCTTCTTGAAGGGAAAGATGAAACTCTGTGAGATGAATTCAGAGAACACAGAGCAGTTTCTCAGAAAGCTTCTTTCCAGTTTTCAACGGAAGATATTTCCTTTTTCACCATAGCCCTCTATGGGCTTCAAAATATCCCTTTGCCAATTCCATAAGAACAGCCTTAGCAAAAGGCCTCTTGAAGGGAAAGATGTATCTCCGTGAGATGAATTAACAGAACACAGAGCAGTTTCTCAGAAAGCTTCTTTCCAGTTTTGAACGGAAGATATTTCCTTTTTCACCATAGCCCTCTACGGGCTTCCAAATATCCCTTTGCCAATTCCGCAAGAACAGCCTTAGCGAAAGGCTTCTTGAAGGGAAAGATGTAGCTCTGTGATATGAATTAACAGAACACAGAGCAGTTTCTCAGAAAAGTTCTTTCCAGTTTTGAACGGAAGATATTTCCTTTTTCACCATAGCCCTCTAAGGGCTTCCAAATATCCCTTTGCCAGTTCCACAAGAACAGCCTTAGCGAAAGGCTTCTTGAAGGGAAAGATGTAACTCTGTGAGATGAACTAACAGAACACAGAACAGTTTCTCAGAAAGCTTCTTTCCTGTTTTAAACGGAAGATATTACCTTTTTCACCATAGCCCTTTATGGGCTTCCAAATATCACTTTGCCAATTCCACAAGAACAGCCTTCGCGAAAGGCTTCTTGAAGGGAAAGTTGTAGCTCTGTGATATGAATTAACAGAACACAGAGTAGTTTCTCAGAAAGCTTCTTTCCAGTTTTGAACGGAAGATATTTTCTTTTTCACCATAGCCCTCTATGGGCTTCCAAATATCCCTTTGCCAGTCCCACAAGAACAGCCTTAGCGAAAGGCTTCTTGAAGGGATAGATGTAACTCTGTGAGATGAATTCAGAGAACACGGAGCAGTTTCTCAGAAACCTTCTTTCCAGTTTTGAAAGGAAGATATTTCCTTTTTCAGCATAGCCCTCTATGGGCTTCCAAATATCCCTTTGCCAGTTCCACAAGAACAGCCTTAGCGAAAGGCTTCTTGAAGGGAAAGATATAACTCTGTGAGATGAACTACCAGAACACAGAGCAGTTTCTCAGAAAGGTTCTTTCCAGTTTTGAACGGAAGATATTTCCTTTTTCACCATAGCCCTCTATGGGCTTCCAAATATCCCTTTGCCAATTCCACAAGAACAGCCATAGCGAAAGGCTTCTTGAAGGGAAAGATGTAACTCTGTGAGATGAAATAACAGAACACAGAGCAGTTTCTCAGAAAGCTTCTTTCCAGTTTTGAACGGAAGATATTTCCTTTTTCACCATAGCCCTCTATGGGCTTCCAAATATCCCTTTGCCAATTCCAGAAGAACAGCCTTAGCGAAAGGCTTCTTGAAGGGAAAGATGTAACTCTGTGAGATGAACTAACAGAACACAGAGTAGTTTCTCAGAAAGCTTCTTTCCAGTTTTGAACGGAAGATATTTCCTTTTTCACCATAGCCCTCTATGGGCTTCCAAATATCCCTTTGCCAATTCCAGAAGAACAGCCTTAGCGAAAGGCTTCTTGAAGGGAAAGATGAAACTCTGTGAGATGAATTCAGAGAACACAGAGCAGTTTCTCAGAAAGCTTCTTTCCAGTTTTCAACGGAAGATATTTCCTTTTTCACCATAGCCCTCTATGGGCTTCAAAATATCCCTTTGCCAATTCCATAAGAACAGCCTTAGCAAAAGGCCTCTTGAAGGGAAAGATGTATCTAAGTGAGATGAATTAACAGAACACAGAGCAGTTTCTCAGAAAGCTTCTTTCCAGTTTTGAACGGAAGATATTTCCTTTTTCACCATAGCCCTCTATGGGCTTCCAAATATCCCTTTGCCAATTCCGCAAGAACAGACTTAGCGAAAGGCTTCTTGAAGGGAAAGATGTAGCTCTGTGATATGAATTAACAGAACACAGAGCAGTTTCTCAGAAAACTTCTTTCCAGTTTTGAACGGAAGATATTTCCTTTTTCACCATAGCCATCTAAGGGCTTCCAAATATCCCTTTGCCAGTTCCACAAGAACAGCCTTAGCGAAAGGCTTCTTGAAGGGAAAGATGTAACTCTGTGAGATGAACTAAGAGAACACAGAGCAGTTTCTCAGAAAGCTTCTTTCCAGTTTTGAACGGAAGATATTTCCTTTTTCACCATAGCCCTCTATGGGCTTCCAAATATCCCTTTGCTAATTCCACAACAACAGCTTTGGCGAAAGGCTTCTTGAAGGGCAAGATGTAACTCTGTGAGATGAACTAACAGAACACAGAGTAGTATCTCAGAAAGCTTCTTTCCAGTTTTGAACGGAAGTTATTTCCTTTTTCAGCATAGCCCTCTATGGGCTTCCAAATATCCCTTTGCCAATTCCACAAGAACAGCCTTAGCGAAAGGCTTCTTGAAGGGAAAGATGTAACTCTGTGAGATGAATTCATACAACACAGAGCAGTTTCTCAGAAAGCTTCTTTCCAGTTTTGAAAGGAAGATATTTCCTTTTTCAGCATAGCCCTCTATGGGCTTCCAAATATCCCTTTGCCAGTTCCACAAGAACAGCCTTAGCGAAAGGCTTCTTGAAGGAAAAGATGTAACTCTGTGAGATGAACTACCAGAACACAGAGCAGTTTCTCAGAAAGCTTCTTTCCAGTTTTGAACGGAAGATATTTCCTTTTTCACCATAGCCCTCTATGGGCTTCCAAATATCACTTTGCCAATTCCACTAGAACAGCCTTATCGAAAAGCTTCTTGAAGGGAAAGGTGTAACTCTGTGAGATGAATTGAGAGTAAACAGAGCAGTTTCTCAGAAAGCTTCTTTCCAGTTTTGAACGGAAGATATTTCCTTTTTCACCATAGCCCTCTATGGGCTTCCAAATATCCCTTTGCCAGTTCCACAAGAACAGCCTTAGCGAAAGGCTTCTTGAAGGGAAAGATGTAACTCTGTGAGATGAATTAACAGAACACAGAGCAGTTTCTCAGAAAGCTTCTTTTCTGTTTTGAACGGAAGATATTTCCTTTTTCACCATAGTCCTCTATGGGCTTCCAAATATCCCTTTGCCAATTCCACAAGAACAGCCTTAGCGAAAGGCTTCTTGAAGGGAAAGATGTAACTCTGTGAGATGAATTCAGAGAACACAGAGCCGTTTCTCAGAAAGCTTCTTTCCAGTTTTGAACGGGAGATATTTCCTTTTTCACCATAACCCTCTATGGGCTTCCAAATATCCCTTTGCCAGTTCCACAAGAACAGCCTTATCGAAAGGCTTCTTGAAGGGAAAGATGTAACTCTGTGAGATGAATTCAGAGAACACAGAGCAGTTTCTCAGAAACCTTCTTTCCAGTTTTGAACGGAAGATATTTCCTATTTCACCATAGCCCTCTATGGGCTTCCAAATATCCCTTTGCCAATTCCACAAGAACAGCATTAGCGAAAGGCTTCTTGAAGGCAAAGATGTAACTCTGTGAGATGAATTCAGAGAACACAGAGCCGTTTCTCAGAAAGCTTCTTTCCAGTTTTGAACGGAAGATATTTCCTTTTACACCATAGCCCTCTATGGGCTTCCAAATATCCCTTTGCCAGTTCCACAAGAACAGCCTTAGCGAAAGGCTTCTTGAAGGTAAAGATGTAACTCTGTGAGATGAAGTAACAGAACACAGAGCAGTTTCTCAGAAAGCTTCTTTCCAGTTTTGAACGGAAGATATTTCCTTTTTCACCATATCCCTCTAAGGGCTTCCAAATATCCCTTTGCCAATTCCAGAAGAACAGCCTTGGCGAAAGGCTTTTTGAATGGCAAGATGTAACACTGTGAGATGAACTAACAGAACACAGAATAGTTTCTCAGAAAGCTTCTTTCCAGTTTTGAACGGAAGTTATTTCCTTTTTCAGCATAGCCCTGTATGGGCTTCCAAATATCCCTTGCCAATTCCACAAGAACAGCCTTAGCGAAAGGCTTCTTGAAGGGAAAGATGTAACTCTGTGAGATGAATTCAGAGAACACAGAGCAGTTTCTCAGAAAGCTTCTTTCCAGTTTTGAACGGAAGATATTTCCTTTTTCACCATAGCCCTCTATGGGCTTCCAAATATCACTTTGCCAATTCCACTAGAACAGCATTATCGAAAGGCTTCTTGAAGGGAAAGATGTAACTCTGTGAGATGAATTGGGAGTAAACAGAGCAGTTTCTCAGAAAGCTTCTTTCCAGTTTTGAACGGAAGATATTTCCTTTTTCACCATAGCCCTCTATGGGCTTCCAAATATCCCTTTGCCAGTTCCACAAGAACAGCCTTAGCGAAAGGCTTCTTGAAGGGAAAGATGTAACTCTGTGAGATGAATTCAGAGAACACAGAGCAGTTTCTCAGAAAGCTTCTTTCCAGTTTTGAACGGAAGTTATTTCCTTTTTCACCATAGCCCTCTAAGGGCTTCCAAATATCCCTTTGCCAATTCCACAAGAACAGCCTTAGCGAAAGGCTTCTTGAAGGGAAAGATGTAACTCTGTGAGATGAATTCATAGAACACAGAGCAGTTTCTCAGAAAGCTTCTTTCCAGTTTTGAACGGAAGATATTTCCTTTTTCACCATAGCCCTCTATGGGCTTCCAAATATCACTTTGCCAATTCCACAAGAACAGCCTTAGCGAAAGGCTTCTTGAAGGGAAAGATGTAACTCTGTGAGATGAATTCAGAGAACACAGAGCAGTTTCTCAGAAAGCTTCTTTCCAGTTTTGAACGGAAGATATATTCTTTTTCACCATATCCCTCTATGGGCTTCCAAATATCACTTTGCCAATTCAACAAGAACAGCCTTAGCGAAAGGCTTCTTGAAGGGTAAGAGGCAACTCTGTGAGATGAATTCAGAGTACACAGAGCAGTTTCTCAGAAAGCTTCTTTCCAGTTTTGAACAGAAGATATTTCCTTCTTCACCATAGCCCTCTATGGGCTTCCAAATATCCCTTTTCCAGTTCCACAAGAACAGCCTTAGCGAAAGGCTTCTTGAAGGGAAAGATGTAACTCTGTTAGATGAACTAACAGAACACAGAACAGTTTCTCAGAAAGCTTCTTTCCAGTTTTGAACGGAAGATATTTCCTTTTTCACCATAGCCTTCTATGGGCTTCCAAATATCACTTTGCCAATTCCACAAGAACAGCCTTAGCGAAAGGCTTCTTGAAGGGAAAGATGTAGCTCTGTGACATGAATTAACAGAACACAGAGCAGTTTCTCAGAAAGCTTCTTTCCAGTTTTGAACGGAAGATATTTTCTTTTTCACCATAGCCCTCGATGGGCTTCCAAATATCCCTTTGCCAGTTCCTCAAGGACAGCCTTAGCGAAAGGCTTCTTGAAGGGAAAGATGTAACTCTGTGAGATGAATTCAGAGAACACAGAGCAGTTTCTCAGAAGGCTTTTTTCCAGTTTTGAACGGAAGATATTTCCTTTTTCACCATAGCCCTCTAAGGTCTTCCAAATATCCCTTTACCAATTCCACAAGAACAGCCTTAGCGAAAGGCTTCTTGATGGGAAAGATGTAACTCTGTGAGATGAATTCATAGAACACAGAGCAGTTTCTCAGAAAGCTTCTTTCCAGTTTTGAACGGAAGATATTTCCTTTTTCACCATAGCCCTCTATGGGCTTCCAAATATAACTTTGCCAATTCCACAAGAACAGCCTTAGCAAAAGGCTTCTTGAAGGGAAAGATGTAACTCTGTGAGATGAATTCAGAGTACACAGAGCAGTTTCTCAGAAAGCTTCTTTCCAGTTTTGAACGGAAGATATTTCCTTTTTCACCATAGTCCCCTATGGGCTTCCAAATATCACTTTGCCAATTCCACTAGAACAGCCTTATCGAAAAGCTTCTTGAAGGGAAAGATGTAACTCTGTGAGATGAATTGAGAGTAAACAGAGCAGTTTCTCAGAAAGCTTCTTTCCAGTTTTGAACGGAAGATATTTCCTTTTTCACCATATCCCTCTATGGGCTTCCAAATATCCCTTTGCCAGTTCCACAAGAACAGCCTTAGCGAAAGGCTTCTTGAAGGGAAAGATGTAACTCTGTGAGATGAAATAAAAGAACACAGAGCAGTTTCTCAGAAAGCTTCTTTCCAGTTTTGAACGGAAGTTATTTCCTTTTTCACCATAGCCCTCTAAGGGCTTCCAAATATCCCTTTGCCAATTCCACAAGAACAGCCTTAGCGAAAGGCTTCTTGAAGGGAAAGATGTAACTCTGTGAGATGAATTCAGAGTACACAGAGCAGTTTCTCAGAAAGCTTCTTTCCAGTTTTGAACAGAAGATATTTCCTTTTTCACCATAGCCCTCTATGGGCTTCCAAATATCCCTTTTCCAGTTCCACAAGAACAGCCTTAGCGAAAGGATTCTTGAAGGGAAAGATGTAACTCTGTGTGATGAACTAACAGAACACAGAACAGTTTCTCAGAAAGCTTCTTTCCAGTATTGAACGGAAGATATTTCCTTTTTCACCATAGCCCTCTATGGGCTTCCAAATATCCCTTTGCCAGTTCCACAAGAACAGCCTTAGCGAAAGGCTTCTTGAAGGGAAAGATGTAACTCTGTGAGATGAATTCAGAGAACACAGAGCAGTTTCTCAGAATGCTTCTTTCCAGTTTTGAACGGAAGTTATTTCCTTTTTCACCATAGCCCTCTAAGGGCTTCCAAATATCCCTTTGCCAATTCAGCAAGAACAGCCTTAGCGAAAGGCTTCTTGAAGGGAAAGATGTAACTCTGTGAGATGAATTCATAGAACACAGAGCAGTTTCTCAGAAAGCTTCTTTCCAGTTTTGAACGGAAGATATTTCCTTTTTCACCATAGCCCTCTATGGGCTTCCAAATATAACTTTGCCAATTCCACAAGAACAGCCTTAGCAAAAGGCTTCTTGAAGGGAAAGATGTAACTCTGTGAGATGAATTAACAGAACACAGAGCAGTTTCTCAGAAAGCTTCTTTCCTGTTTTGAACGGAAGATATTTCCTTTTTCACCATAGTCCTCTATGGGCTTCCAAATATCCCTTTGCCAATTCCACAAGAGCAGCCTTAGCGAAAGGCTTCTTGAAGGGAAAGATGTAACTCTGTGAGATGAATTCAGAGAACACAGAGCCGTTTCTCAGAAAGCTTCTTTCCAGTTTTGAACGGGAGATATTTCCTTTTTCACCATAACCCTCTATGGGCTTCCAAATATCCCTTTGCCAGTTCCACAAGAACAGCCTTAGCGAAAGGCTTCTTGAAGGGAAAGATGTAACTCTGTGAGATGAATTCAGAGAACACAGAGCATTTTCTCAGAAACCTTCTTTCCAGTTTTGAACGGAAGATATTTCCTATTTCACCATATCCCTCTATGGGCTTCCAAATATCCCTTTGCCAATTCCACAAGAACAGCATTAGCGAAAGGCTTCTTGAAGGCAAAGATGTAACTCTGTGAGATGAATTCAGAGAACACAGAGCCGTTTCTCAGAAAGCTTCTTTCCAGTTTTGAACGGAAGATATTTCCTTTTTCACCATAGCCCTCTATGGGCTTCCAAATATCCCTTTGCCAGTTCCACAAGAACAGCCTTAGCGAAAGGCTTCTTGAAGGTAAAGATGTAACTCTGTGAGATGAACTAACAGAACACAGAGCAGTTTCTCAGAAAGCTTCTTTCCAGTTTTGAACGGAAGATATTTCCTTTTTCACCATATCCCTCTAAGGGCTTCCAAATATCCCTTTGCCAATTCCAGAAGAACAGCCTTGGCGAAAGGCTTTTTGAAGGGCAAGATGTAACACTGTGAGATGAACTAACAGAACACAGAATAGTTTCTCAGAAAGCTTCTTTCCAGTTTTGAACGGAAGTTATTTCCTTTTTCAGCATAGCCCTGTATGGGCTTCCAAATATCCCTTGCCAATTCCACAAGAACAGCCTTAGCGAAAGGCTTCTTGAAGGGAAAGATGTAACTCTGTGAGATGAATTCAGAGAACACAGAGCAGTTTCTCAGAAAGCTTCTTTCCAGTTTTGAACGGAAGATATTTCCTTTTTCACCATAGCCCTCTATGGGCTTCCAAATATCACTTTGCCAATTCCACTAGAACAGCCTTATCGAAAGGCTTCTTGAAGGGAAAGATGTAACTCTGTGAGATGAATTGAGAGTAAACAGAGCAGTTTCTCAGAAAGCTTCTTTCCAGTTTTGAACGGAAGATATTTCCTTTTTCACCATAGCCCTCTATGGGCTTCCAAATATCCCTTTGCCAGTTCCACAAGAACAGCCTTAGCGAAAGGCTTCTTGAAGGGAAAGATGTAACTCTGTGAGATGAATTCAGAGAACACAGAGCAGTTTCTCAGAAAGCTTCTTTCCAGTTTTGAACGGAAGATATTTTCTTTTTCACCATATCCCTCTATGGGCTTCCAAATATCCCTTTGCCAGTTCCACAAGAACAGCCTTAGCAAAAGGCTTCTTGAAGGGAAAGATGTAACTCTGTGAGATGAATTCAGAGAACACAGAGCAGTTTCTCAGAAAGCTTCTTTCCAGTTTTGAACGGAAGATATTTTCTTTTTCACCATATCCCTCTATGGGCTTCCAAATATCACTTTGCCAATTCCACAAGAACAGCCTTAGCGAAAGGCTTCTTGAAGGGTAAGAGGCAACTCTGTGAGATGAATTCAGAGTACACAGAGCAGTTTCTCAGAAAGCTTCTTTCCAGTTTTGAACAGAAGATATTTCCTTCTTCACCATAGCCCTCTATGGGCTTCCAAATATCCCTTTTCCAGTTCCACAAGAACAGCCTTAGCGAAAGGATTCTTGAAGGGAAAGATGTAACTCTGTTAGATGAACTAACAGAACACAGAACAGTTTCTCAGAAAGCTTCTTTCCAGTTTTGAACGGAAGATATTTCCTTTTTCACCATAGCCCTCTATGGGCTTCCAAATATCACTTTGCCAATTCCACAAGAACAGCCTTAGCGAAAGGCTTCTTGAAGGGAAAGATGTAGCTCTGTGACATGAATTAACAGAACACAGAGCAGTTTCTCAGAAAGCTTCTTTCCAGTTTTGAACGGAAGATATTTTCTTTTTCACCATAGCCCTCGATGGGCTTCCAAATATCCCTTTGCCAGTTCCTCAAGAAGAGCCTTAGCGAAAGGCTTCTTGAAGGGAAAGATGTAACTCTGTGAGATGAATTCAGAGAACACAGAGCAGTTTCTCAGAAGGCTTTTTTCCAGTTTTGAACGGAAGATATTTCCTTTTTACCATAGCCCTCTAAGGTCTTCCAAATATCCCTTTGCCAATTCCACAAGAACAGCCTTAGCGAAAGGCTTCTTGAAGGGAAAGATGTAACTCTGTGAGATGAATTCATAGAACACAGAGCAGTTTCTCAGTAAGCTTCTTTCCAGTTTTGAAAGGAAGATATTTCCTTTTTTACCATAGCCCTCTATGGGCTTCAAAATATCACTTTGCCAATTCCACTATAACAGCCTTATCGAAAGGCTTCTTGAAGGGAAAGATGTAACTCTGTGAGATGAATTGAGAGTACACAGAGCAGTTTCTCAGAAAGCTTCTTTCCAGTTTTGAACGGAAGATATTTCCTTTTTCACCATAACCCTCTATGGGCTTCCAAATATCCCTTTGCCAGTTCCACAAGAACAGCCTTAGCGAAAGGCTTCTTGAAGGGAAACATGTAACTCTGTGAGATGAATTCAGAAAACACAGAGCAGTTTCTCAGAAAGCTTCTTTCCAGTTTTGAACGGAAGTTATTTCCTTTTTCACCATAGCCCTCTAAGGGCTTCCAAATATCCCTTTACGAATTCCACAAGAACACTCTTAGCGAAAGGCTTCTTGATGGGAAAGATGGAAATCTGTGAGATGAATTCATAGAACACAGAGCAGTTTCTCAGAAAGCTTCTTTCCAGTTTTGAACGGAAGATATTTCCTTTTTCACCATAGCCCTCTATGGGCTTCCAAATATCACTTTGCCAATTCCACAAGAACAGCCTTAGCAAAAGGCTTCTTGAAGGGAAAGATGTAACTCTGTGAGATGAATTAACAGAACACAGAGCAGTTTCTCAGAAAGCTTCTTTCCAGTTTTGAACGGAAGATATTTCCTTTTTCACCATATCCCTCTATGGGCTTCCAAATATCCCTTTGCCAATCACACAAGAACAGCCTTAGCGAAAGGCTTCTTGAAGGGAAAGATGTAACTCTGTGAGATGAATTCAGAGAACACAGAGCAGTTTCTCAGAAAGCTTCTTTCCAGCTTTGAACGGGAGATATTTCCTTTTTCACCATAGCCCTCCATGGGCTTCCAAATATCCCTTTGCCAGTTCCACAAGAACAGCCTTAGCGAAAGGCTTCTTGAAGGGAAAGATGTAACTCTGTGAGATGAATTCAGAGAACACAGAGCAGTTTCTCAGAAAGCTTCTTTCCAGTTTTTAACGGAATATATTTCCTTTCTCACCATAGCCCTCTATGGGCTTCCAAATATCCCTTTGCCAGTTCCACAAGAACAGCCTTAGCGAAAGGCTTCTTGAAGGGAAAGATGTAACTCTGTGAGATGAAATAACAGAACACAGAGCAGTTTCTCAGAAAGCTTCTTTCCAGTTTTGAACGGAAGATATTTCCTTTTTCACCATAGCCCTCTATGGGCTTCCAAATATCCCTTTGCCAATTCCACAAGAACAGCCTTAGCGAAAGGCTTCTTGAAGGGAAAGATGTAACTCTGTGAGATGAAATAACAGAACACAGAGCAGTTTCTCAGAAAGCTTCTTTCCAGTTTTGAACGGAAGATATTTCCTTTTTCACCATAGCCCTCTACGGGCTTCCAAATATCCCTTTGCCAATTCCAGAAGAACAGCCTTAGCGAAAGGCTTCTTGAAGGGAAAGATGTAACTCTGTGAGATGAACTAACAGAACACAGAGCAGTTTCTCAGAAAGCTTCTTTCCAGTTTTGAACGGAAGATATTTCCTTTTTCACCATAGCCCTCTATGGGCTTCCAAATATCCCTTTGCCAATTCCAGAAGAACAGCCTTAGCGAAAGGCTTCTTGAAGGGAAAGATGAAACTCTTTGAGATGAATTCAGAGAACACAGAGCAGTTTCTCAGAAAGCTTCTTTCCAGTTTTCAACGGAAGATATTTCCTTTTTCACCATAGCCCTCTATGGGCTTCAAAATATCCCCTTGCCAATTCCATAAGAACAGCCTTAGCAAAAGGCCTCTTGAAGGGAAAGATGTATCTCCGTGAGATGAATTAACAGAACACAGAGCAGTTTCTCAGAAAGCTTCTTTCCAGTTTTGAACGGAAGATATTTCCTTTTTCACCATAGCCCTCTATGGGCTTCCAAATATCCCTTTGCCAATTCCGCAAGAACAGCCTTAGCGAAAGGCTTCTTGAAGGGAAAGATGTAGCTCTGTGATATGAATTAACAGAACACAGAGCAGTTTCTCAGAAAACTTCTTTCCAGTTTTGAACGGAAGATATTTCCTTTTTCACCATAGCCTTCTAAGGGCTTCCAAATATCCCTTTGCCAGTTCCACAAGAACAGCCTTAGCGAAAGGCTTCTTGAAGGGAAAGATGTAACTCTGTGAGATGAACTAACAGAACACAGAACAGTTTCTCAAAAAGCTTCTTTCCTGTTTTAAACGGAAGATATTACCTTTTTCACCATGGCCCTTGATGGGCTTCCAAATATCACTTTGCCAATTCCACAAGAACAGCCTTAGCGAAAGGCTTCTTGAGGGGAAAGATGTAGCTCTGTGATATGATTAACAGAACACAGAGCAGTTTCTCAGAAAGCTTCTTTCCAGTTTTGAACGGAAGATATTTTCTTTTTCACCATAGCCCTCTATGGGATTCCAAATATCCCTTTGCCAGTCCCACAAGAACAGCCTTAGCGAAAGGCTTCTTGAAGGGATAGATGTAACTCTGTGAGATGAATTCAGAGAACACGGAGCAGTTTCACAGAAAGCTTCTTTCCAGTTTTGAACGGTAGATATTTCCTTTTTCAGCATAGCACTCTATGGGTTTCCAAATATCCCTTTGCCAGTTCCACAAGAACAGCCTTAGCGAAAGGCTTCTTGAAGGGAAAGATGTAACTCTGTGAGATGAATTCAGAGAACACAGAGCAGTTTCTCAGAAAGCTTCTTTCCAGTTTTGAAAGGAAGATATTTCCTTTTTCAGCATAGCCCTCTATGGGCTTCCAAATATCCCTTTTCCAGTTCCACAAGAACAGCCTTAGCGAAAGGCTTCTTGAAGGGAAAGATGTAACTCTGTGAGATGAACTAACAGAACACAGAACAGTTTCTCAGAAAGCTTCCTTCCTGTTTTAAACGGAAGATATTACCTTTTTCACCATAGCCCTTTATGGGCTTCCAAATATCCCTTTGCCAGTTCCACAAGAACAGCCTTAGCGAAAGGCTTCTTGAAGGGAAAGATGTAACTCTGTGAGATGAACTAACAGAACACAGAGCAGTTTCTAGGAAAGCTTCTTTCCAGTTTTGAACGGAAGATATTTCCTTTTTCACCATAGCCCTCTATGGGGTTCCAAATATCCTTTTGCCAGTTCCACAAGAACAGCCTTAGCGAATGGCTTCTTGAAGGGAAAGATGTAACTGTGTGAGAAGAATTCAGAGAACACAGAGCAGTTTCTCAGAAAGCTTCTTTCCAGTTTTGAACGGAAGATATTTCCTTTTTCAACATAGCCCTCTATGGGCTTCCAAATATCGCTTTGCCAGTTCCAGAAGAACAGCCTTAGCGAAAGGCTTCTTGAAGGGAAAGATGTAACACTGTGAGATGAATTCAGAGAACACAGAGCAGTTTCTCAGAAAGCTTCTTTCCAGTTTTGAACGGAAGATATTTCCTTTTTCAGCATAGCACTCTATGGGTTTCCAAATATCCCTTTGCCAGTTCCAAAAGAACAGCCTTAGCGAAAGGCTTCTTGAAGGGAAAGATGTAACTCTTTGAGAAGAATTCAGAGAACACAGAGCAGTTTCCCAGAAAGTTTCTTTCCAGTTTTGAACGGAAGATATTTCCTTTTTCACCATAGCCCTCTAAGGAATTCCAAATATCCCTTTGCTAATTCCACAAGAACAGCCTTAGCGAAAGGCTTCTTGAAGGGAAAGATGTAACTCTGTGAGATGAACTAACAGAACACAGAACAGTTTCTCAGAAAGCTTCGTTCCAGTTTTGAACGGAAGATATTTCCTTTTTCAACATAGCCCTCTATGGGCTTCCAAATATCACTTTGCCAATTCCACAAGAACAGCCTTAGCGAAAGGCTTCTTGAAGGGAAAGATGTATCTCTGTGAGATGAATTAACAGAACACAGAGCAGTTTCTCAGAAAGCTTCTTTCCAGTTTGAACTGAAGATATTTCCTTTTTCACAATAGCCCTGTATGGGCTTCAAAATATCCCTTTGCCAGTTCCACAAGAACAGCCTTAGCGAAAGGCTTCTTGAAGGGAAAGATGGAACTCTGTGAGATGAATTCAGAGAACACAGAGCAGTTTCTCAGAAAGCTTCTTTGCAGTTTTGAACGGGAGATATTTCCTTTTTCACCATAGCCCTCTATGGGCTTCCTATTATCCCTTTGCCAGTTCCACAAGAACAGCCTTAGCGAAAGGCTTCTTGAAGGGAAAGATGGAACTCTGTGAGATGAATTCAGAGAACACAGAGCAGTTTCTCAGAAAGCTTCTTTCCAGAATTGAACGGAAGATATTTCCTTTTTCACCATAGCCCTCTATGTTTTTCCAAATATCCCTTTGCCAGTTCCACTAGAACAGCCTTAGCGAAAGGCTTCTTGAAGGGAAAGATGTAACTCTGTGAGATGAACTAACAGAACACAGAACAGTTTCTCAGAAAGATTCTTTCCAGTTTTGAACGGAAGATATTACCTTTTTCACCATAGGTCTTTATGGGCTTCCAAATATCACTTTGCCAATTCCACAAGAACAGCCTTAGCGAAAGGCTTCTTGAAGGGAAAGATGTAGCTCTGTGATATGAATTAACAGAACACAGAGCAGTTTCTCAGAAAGCTTATTTCCAGTTTTGAACGGAAGATATTTTCTTTTTCACCATAGCCCTCTATGGGCTTCCAAATATCCCTTTGCCAGTCCCACAAGAACAGCCTTAGCGAAAGGCTTCTTGAAGGGATAGATGTGACTCTGTGAGATGAATTCAGAGAACACAGAGCAGTTTCTCAGAAGGCTTCTTTCCAGTTTTGAACAGAAGATATTTCCTTTTTCAGCATAGCCCTCTATGAGCTTCGAAATATCCCTTTGCCAGTTCCACAAGAACAGCCTTAGCGAAAGGCTTCTTGAAGGGATAGATGTAACTCTGTGAGATGAATTCAGAGAACACAGAGCAGTTTCTCAGAAAGCTTCTTTCCAGTTTTGAACGGAAGATATTTCCTTTTTCACCATAGCCTTCTAAGGGCTTCCAAATATCCCTTTGCTAATTCCACAAGAACAGCCTTAGCGAAAGGCTTCTTGAAGGGAAAGATGTAACTCTGTGAGATGAACTAACAGAACACAGAACAGTTTCTCAGAAAGCTTCTTTCCAGTTTTGAACGGAAGATATTTCCTTTTTCACCATAGCCCTCTAGGGGCTTCCAAATATCACTTTGCCAATTCCACAAGAACAGCCTTAGCGAAAGGCTTCTTGAAGGGAAAGATGTAACTCTGTGAGATGAATTCAGAGAACACAGAGCAGTTTCTCAGAAAGCTTCTTTCCAGTTTTGAAAGGAAGATATTTTCTTTTTCACCATAGCCCTCTATGGGCTTCCTAATATCCCTTTGCCAGTTCCACAAGAACAGCCTTAGCGAAAGGCTTCTTGAAGGGAAAGATGTAACTCTGTGAGATGAATTCAGAGAACACAGAGCAGTTTCTCAGAAAGCTTCTTTCCAGTTTTTAACGGAAGATATTTCCTTTCTCACCATAGCCCTCTATGGGCTTCCAAATATCCCTTTGCCAGTTCCACAAGAACAGCCTTAGCGAAAGTCTTCTTGAAGGGAAAGATGTAACTCTGTGAGATGAACTAACAGAACACAGAGCAGTTTCTCAGAAAGCTTCTTTCCAGTTTTGAACGGAAGATATTTCCTTTTTCACCATAGCCCTCTATGGGCTTCCAAATATCCCTTTGCCAATTCCACAAGAACAGCCTTAGCGAAAGGCTTCTTGAAGGGAAAGATGTAACTCTGTGAGATGGATTAACAGAACACAGAGCAGTTTCTCAGAAAGCTTCTTTCCAGTTTTGAACGGAAGATATTTCCTTTTTCACCCTAGCCCTCTATGGGCTTCAAAATATCCCTTTGCCAATTCCATAAGAACAGCCTTAGCAAAAGGCCTCTTGAAGGGAAAGATGTATCTCCGTGAGATGAATTAACAGAATACAGAGCAGTTTCTCAGAAAGCTTCTTTCCAGTTTTGAACGGAAGATATTTCCTTTTTCACCATAGCCCTCTATGGGCTTCCAAATATCCCTTTGACAATTCCGCAAGAACAGCCTTAGCGAAAGGCTTCTTGAAGGGAAAGATGTAGCTCTGTGATATGAATTCACAGAACACAGAGCAGTTTCTCAGAAAGCTTCTTTCCAGTTTTGAACGGAAGATATTTCCTTTTTCACCATAGCCCTCTATGGGCTTCCAAATATCCCTTTGCCAGTTCCAGAAGAACAGCCTAGGCGAAAGGCTTCTTCAAGGGAAAGATGTAACTCTGTGAGATGAACTAACAGAACACAGAGCAGTTTCTCAGAAAGCTTCTTTCCAGTTTTGAACGGAAGATATTTCCTTTTTCAGCATAGCCCTCTATGGGCTTCCAAATATCCCTTTGCCAATTCCACAAGAACAGCCTTAGCGAAAGGCTTCTTGAAGGGAAAGATGTAACTCTGTGAGATGAATTCATACAACACAGAGCAGTTTCTCAGAAGGCTTCTTTCCAGTTTTCAACGGTAGATATTTCCTTTTTCACCATAGCCCTCTATGGGCTTCAAAATATCCCTTTGCCAATTCCATAAGAACAGCCTTAGCAAAAGGCCTCTTGAAGGGAAAGATGTATCTCCGTGAGATGAATTAACAGAACACAGAGCAGTTTCTCAGAAAGCTTCTTTCCAGTTTTGAACGGAAGTTATTTCCTTTTTCACCATAGCCCTCTATGGGCTTCCAAATATCCCTTTGACAATTCCGCAAGAACAGCCTTAGCGAAAGGCTTCTTGAAGGGAAAGATGTAGCTCTGTGATATGAATTAACAGAACACAGAGCAGTTTCTCAGAAAACTTCTTTCCAGTTTTGAACGGAAGATATTTCCTTTTTCACCATAGCCCTCTATGGGCTTCCAAATATCCCTTTGCCAATTCCACAAGAACAGCCTTAGCGAAAGGCTTCTTGAAGGGAAAGATGTAACTCTGTGAGATGAAATAACAGAACACAGAGCAGTTTCTCCGAAAGCTTCTTTCCAGTTTTCAACGGAAGATATTTCCTTTTTCACCATAGCCCTCTATGGGCTTCCAAATATCCCTTTGCCAATTCCAGAAGAACAGCCTTAGCGAAAGGCTTCTTGAAGGGAAAGATGTAACTCTGTGAGATGAACTAACAGAACACAGAGCAGTTTCTCAGAAAGCTTCTTTCCAGTTTTGAACGGAAGATATTTCCTTTTTCACCATAGCCCTCTATGGGCTTCCAAATATCCCTTTGCCAATTCCAGAAGAACAGCCTTAGCGAAAGGCTTCTTGAAGGGAAAGATGAAACTCTGTGAGATGAATTCAGAGAACACAGAGCAGTTTCTCCGAAAGCTTCTTTCCAGTTTTGAACGGAAGATATTTCCTTTTTCACCATAGCCCTCTATGGGCTTCAAAATATCCCTTTGCCAATTCCATAAGAACAGCCTTAGCAAAAGGCCTCTTGAAGGGAAAGATGTATCTCCGTGAGATGAATTAACAGAACACAGAGCAGTTTCTCAGAAAGCTTCTTTCCAGTTTTGAACGGAAGATATTTCCTTTTTCACCATAGCCCTCTATGGGCTTCCAAACATCCCTTTGCCAATTCCGCAAGAACAGCCTTAGCGAAAGGCTTCTTGAAGGGAAAGATGTAGCTCTGTGATATGAATTAACAGAACACAGAGCAGTTTCTCAGAAAACTTCTTTCCAGTTTTGAACCGAAGATATTTCCTTTTTCACCATAGCCCTCTAAAGGCTTCCAAATATCCCTTTGCCAGTTCCACAGGAACAGCCTTAGCGAAAGGCTTCTTGAAGGGAAAGATGTAACTCTGTGAGATGAACTAACAGAACACAGAACAGTTTCTCAGAAAGCTTCTTTCCAGTTTTGAACGGAAGATATTTCCTTTTTCACCATAGCCCTCTATGGGCTTCCAAATATCACTTTGCCAATTCCAAAAGAACAGCCTTAGCGAAAGGCTTCTTGAAGGGAAAGATGTAACTCTTTGAGATGAATTCAGAGAACACAGAGCAGTTTCTCAGAAAGCTTCTTTCCAGTTTTGAACGGAAGATATTTCCTTTTTCACCATAGCCCTCTATGGGCTTCCAAATATCCCTTTGCCAGTTCCACAAGAACAGCCTTAGCGAAAGACTTCTTGAAGGGAAAGATGTAACTGTGAGAAGAATTCAGAGAACACAGAGCAGTTTCTCAGAAAGCTTCTTTCCAGTTTTGAACGGAAGATATTTCCTTTCTCACCATAGCCCTCTATGGGCTTCCAAATATCCCTTTGCCAGTTCCACAAGAACAGCCTTAGCGAAAGGCTTCTTGAAGGGAAAGATGTAACTCTGTGAGATGAACTAACAGAACACAGAGCAGTTTCTCAGAAAGCTTCTTTCCAGTTTTGAACGGAAGATATTTCCTTTTTCACCATAGCCCTCTATGGGCTTCCAAATATCCCTTTGCCAATTCCAGAAGAACAGCCTTAGCGAAAGGCTTCTTGAAGGGAAAGATGTAACTCTGTGAGATGGATTAACAGAACACAGAGCAGTTTCTCAGAAAGCTTCTTTCCAGTTTTGAACGGAAGATATTTCCTTTTTCACCATAGCCCTCTATGGGCTTCCAAATATCCCTTTGCCAATTCCAGAAGAACAGCCTTAGCGAAAGGCTTCTTGAAGGGAAAGATGTAACTCTGTGAGATGAATTCAGAGAACACAGAGCAGTTTCTCAGAAAGCTTCTTTCCAGTTTTGAACGGAAGATATTTCCTTTTTCACCATAGCCCTCTATGTTCTTCCAAATATCCCTTTGCCAATTCCAGAAGAACAGCCTTAGCGAAAGGCTTCTTGAAGGGAAAGATGAAACTCTGTGAGATGAATTCAGAGAACACAGAGCAGTTTCTCAGAAATCTTCTTTCCAGTTTTGAACGGAAGATATTTCCTTTTTCACCATAGCCCTCTAAGGGCTTCCCAATATCCCTTTGCCAGTTCCACAAGAACAGCCTTAGCGAAAGGCTTCTTGAAGGGAAAGATGTAACTCTGTGAGATGAACTAACAGAACACAGAACAGTTTCTCAGAAAGCTTCTTTCCAGTTTTGAACGGAAGATATTACCTTTTTCACCATAGCCCTTTATGGGCTTCCAAATATCACTTTGCCAATTCCACAAGAACAGGCTTAGCGAAAGTCTTCTTTAAGGGAAAGATGTAGCTCTGTGATATGAATTAACAGAACACAGAGCAGTTTCTCAGAAAGCTTCTTTCCAGTTTTGAACGGAAGATATTTCCTCTTTCACCATAGCCCTCTATGGGCTTCCAAATATCCCTTTGCCAGTCCCACAAGAACAGCCTTAGCGAAAGGCTTCTTGAAGGGATAGATGTGGCTCTGTGAGATGAATTCAGAGAACACAGAGCAGTTTCTCAGAAGGCTTCTTTCCAGTTTTGAACAGAAGATATTTCCTTTTTCAGCATAGCCCTCTATGAGCTTCGAAATATCCCTTTGCCAGTTCCACAAGAACAGCCTTAGCGAAAGGCTTCTTGAAGGGATAGATGTAACTCTGTGAGATGAATTCAGAGAACACCGAGCAGTTTCTCAGAAAGCTTCTTTCCAGTTTTGAACGGAAGATATTTCCTTTTTCACCATAGCCTTCTAAGGGCTTCCAAATATCCCTTTGCTAATTCCACAAGAACAGCCTTAGCGAAAGGCTTCTTGAAGGGAAAGATGTAACTCTGTGAGATGAACTAACAGAACACAGAACAGTTTCTCAGAAAGTTTCTTTCCGGTTTTGAACGGAAGATATTTCCTTTTTCACCATAGCCCTCTAGGGGCTTCCAAATATCACTTTGCCAATTCCACAAGAACAGCCTTAGCGAAAGGCTTCTTGAAGGGAAAGATGTAACTCTGTGAGATGAATTCAGAGAACACAGAGCAGTTACTCAGAAAGCTTCTTTCCAGTATTGAACGGGAGATATTTCCTTTTTCACCATAGCCCTCTATGGGCTTCCAAATATCCCTTTGCCAGTTCCACAAGAACAGCCTTAGCGAAAGGCTTCTTGAAGGGAAAGATGTAACTCTGTGAGATGAATTCAGAGAACACAGAGCAGTTTCTCAGAAAGCTTCTTTCCAGTTTTTAACGGAAGATATTTCCTTTTTCACCATAGCCCTCTATGGGCTTCCAAATATCCCTTTGCCAATTCCACAAGAACAGCCTTAGCGAAAGGCTTCTTGAAGGGAAAGATGTAACTCTGTGAGATGGATTAACAGAACACAGAGCAGTTTCTCAGAAAGCTTCTTTCCAGTTTTGAACGGAAGATATTTCCTTTTTCACCCTAGCTCTCTATGGGCTTCCAAATATCCCTTTGCCAATTCCAGAAGAACAGCCTTAGCGAAAGGCTTCTAGAAGGGAAAGATGTAACTCTGTGAGATGAACTAACAGAACACAGAGCAGTTTCTCAGAAAGCTTCTTTCCAGTTTTGAACGGAAGATATTTCCTTTTTCACCATAGCCCTCTATGGGCTTCCAAATATCCCTTTGCCAATTCCAGAAGAACACCCTTAACGAAAGGCTTCTTGAAGGGAAAGATGTAACTCTGTGAGATGAATTCAGAGAACACAGAACAGTTTCTCAGAAAGCTTCTTTCCAGTTTTCAACGGAAGATATTTCCTTTTTCACCATAGCCCTCTATGGGCTTCAAAATATCCCTTTGCCAATTCCATAAGAACAGCCTTAGCAAAAGGCCTCTTGAAGGGAAAGATGTATCTCCGTGAGATGAATTAACAGAATACAGAGCAGTTTCTCAGAAAGCTTCTTTCCAGTTTTGAACGGAAGATATTTCCTTTTTCACCATAGCCCTCTATGGGCTGCCAAATATCCCTTTGCCAATTCCGCAAGAACAGCCTTAGCGAAAGGCTTCTTGAAGGGAAAGATGTAGCTCTGTGATATGAAATCACAGAACACAGAGTAGTTTCTCAGAAAGCTTCTTTCCAGTTTTGAACGGAAGATATTTCCTTTTTCACCATAGCCCTCTATGGGCTTCCAAATATCCCTTTGCCACTTCCAGAAGAACAGCCTAGACGAAAGGCTTCTTCAAGGGAAAGATGTAACTCTGTGAGATGAACTAACAGAACACAGAGCAGTTTCTCAGAAAGCTTCTTTCCAGTTTTGAACGGAAGATATTTCCTTTTTCAGCATAGCCCTCTATGGGCTTCCAAATATCCCTTTGCCAATTCCACAAGAACAGCCTTAGCGAAAGGCTTCTTGAAGGGAAAGATGTAACTCTGTGAGATGAATTCATACAGCACAGAGCAGTTTCTCAGAAAGCTTCTTTCCAGTTTTCAACGGAAGATATTTCCTTTTTCACCATAGCCCTCTATGGGCTTCAAAATATCCCTTTGCCAATTCCATAAGAACAGCCTTAGCAAAAGGCCTCTTGAAGGGAAAGATGTATCTCCGTGAGATGAATTAACAGAACACAGAGCAGTTTCTCAGAAAGCTTCTTTCCAGTTTTGAACGGAAGATATTTCCTTTTTCACCATAGCCCTCTATGGGCTTCCAAATATCCCTTTGCCAATTCCGCAAGAACAGCCTTAGCGAAAGGCTTCTTGAAGGGAAAGATGTAGCTCTGTGATATGAATTAACAGAACACAGAGCAGTTTCTCAGAAAACTTCTTTCCAGTTTTGAACGGAAGATATTTAGTTTTTCACCATAGCCCTCTAAGGGCTTCCAAATATCCCTTTGCCAGTTCCACAAGAACAGCCTTAGCGAAAGGCTTCTTGAAGGGAAAGATGTAATTCTGTGAGATGAATTCAGAGAACACAGAGCAGTTTCTCAGAATGCTTCTTTCCAGTTTTGAACAGAAGATATTTCCTTTTTCAGCATAGCCCTCTATGAACTTCGAAATATCCCTTTGCCAGTTCCACAAGAAAAGCCTTAGCGAAAGGCTTCTTGAAGGGAAAGTTGTAACTCTGTGAGATGAATTCAGAGAACACAGAGCAGTTTCTCAGAAAGCTTCTTTCCAGTTTTGAACGGAAGATATTTCCTTTTTCACCATAGCCTTCTAAGGGCTTCCAAATATCCCTTTGCTAATTCCACAAGAACAGCCTTAGCGAAAGGCTTCTTGAAGGGAAAGATGTAACTCTGTGAGATGAACTAACAGAACACAGAACAGTTTCTCAGAAAGCTTCTTTCCAGTTTTGAACGGAAGATATTTCCTTTTTCACCATAGCCCTCTAGGGGCTTCCAAATATCACTTTGCCAATTCCACAAGAACAGCCTTAGCGAAAGGCTTCTTGAAGGGAAAGATGTAACTCTGTGAGATGAATTCAGAGAACACAGAGCAGTTTCTCAGAAAGCTTCTTTCCAGTTTTTAACGGAAGATATTTCCTTTCTCACCATAGCCCTCTATGGGCTTCCAAATATCCCTTTGCCAGTTCCACAAGAACAGCCTTAGCGAAAGGCTTCTTGAAGGGAAAGATGTAACTCTGTGAGATGAACTACCAGAACACAGAGCAGTTTCTCAGAAAGCTTCTTTCCAGTTTTGAACGGAAGATATTTCCTTTTTCACCATAGCCCTCTATGGGCTTCCAAATATCCCTTTGCCAATTCCACAAGAACAGCCTTAGCGAAAGGCTTCTTGAAGGGAAAGATGTAACTCTGTGAGATGAAATAACAGAACACAGAGCAGTTTCTCAGAAAGCTTCTTTCCAGTTTTGAACGGAAGATATTTCCTTTTTCACCATAGCCCTCTACGGGCTTCCAAATATCCCTTTGCCAATTCCAGAAGAACAGCCTTAGCGAAAGGCTTCTTGAAGGGAAAGATGTAACTCTGTGAGATGAACTAACAGAACACAGAGCAGTTTCTCAGAAAGCTTCTTTCCAGTTTTGAACGGAAGATATTTCCTTTTTCACCACAGCCCTCTATGGGCTTCCAAATATCCCTTTGCCAATTCCAGAAGAACAGCCTTAGCGAAAGGCTTCTTGAAGGGAAAGATGAAACTCTGTGAGATGAATTCAGAGAACACAGAGCAGTTTCTCAGAAAGCTTCTTTCCAGTTTTCAACGGAAGATATTTCCTTTTTCACCATAGCCCTCTATGGGCTTCAAAATATCCCCTTGCCAATTCCATAAGAACAGCCTTAGCAAAAGGCCTCTTGAAGGGAAAGATGTATCTCCGTGAGATGAATTAACAGAACACAGAGCAGTTTCTCAGAAAGCTTCTTTCCAGTTTTGAACGGAAGATATTTCCTTTTTCACCATAGCCCTCTATGGGCTTCCAAATATCCCTTTGCCAATTCCGCAAGAACAGCCTTAGCGAAAGGCTTCTTGAAGGGAAAGATGTAGCTCTGTGATATGAATTAACAGAACACAGAGCAGTTTCTCAGAAAACTTCTTTCCAGTTTTGAACGGAAGATATTTCCTTTTTCACCATAGCCTTCTAAGGGCTTCCAAATATCCCTTTGCCAGTTCCACAAGAACAGCCTTAGCGAAAGGCTTCTTGAAGGGAAAGATGTAACTCTGTGAGATGAACTAACAGAACACAGAACAGTTTCTCAAAAAGCTTCTTTCCTGTTTTAAACGGAAGATATTACCTTTTTCACCATAGCCCTTTATGGGCTTCCAAATATCACTTTGCCAATTCCACAAGAACAGCCTTAGCGAAAGGCTTCTTGAAGGGATAGATGTAACTCTGTGAGATGAATTCAGAGAACACGGAGCAGTTTCTCAGAAAGCTTCTTTCCAGTTTTGAACGGAAGATATTTCCTTTTTCACCATAGCCCTCTATGGGCTTCCAAATATCACTTTGCCAATTCCACAAGAACAGCCTTAGCGAAAGGCTTCTTGAAGGGAAAGATGTAGCTCTGTGATATGATTAACAGAACACAGAGCAGTTTCTCAGAAAACTTCTTTCCAGTTTTGAACGGAAGATATTTTCTTTTTCACCATAGCCCTCTATGGGCTTCCAAATATCCCTTTGCCAGTCCCACAAGAACAGCCTTAGCGAAAGGCTTCTTGAAGGGATAGATGTAACTCTGTGAGATGAATTCAGAGAACACGGAGCAGTTTCTCAGAAAGCTTCTTTCCAGTTTTGAACGGTAGATATTTACTTTTTCACCATAGTCCTCTATGAGCTTCGATATATCCCTTGCCAGTTCCACAAGAACAGACTCAGCGAAAGGCTTCTTGAAGGGAAAGATGTAACTCTGTGAGATGAATTCAGAGAACACAGAGCAGTTTCACAGAAAGTTTCTTTCCAGTTTTGAACGGAAGATATTTCCTTTTTCAGCATAGCACTCTATGGGTTTCCAAATATCCCTTTGCCAGTTCCACAAGAACAGCCTTAGCGAAAGGCTTCTTGAAGGGAAAGATGTACCTCTGTGAGATGAATTCAGAGAACACAGAGCAGTTTCTCAGAAAGCTTCTTTCCAGTTTTGAAAGGAAGATATTTCCTTTTTCAGCATAGCCCTCTATGGGCTTCCAAATATCCCTTTTCCAGTTCCACAAGAACAGCCTTAGCGAAAGTCTTCTTGAAGGGAAAGATGTAACTCTGTGAGATGAACTAACAGAACACAGAACAGTTTCTCAGAAAGCTTCTTTCCTGTTTTAAACGGAAGATATTACCTTTTTCACCATAGCCCTTTATGGGCTTCCAAATATCCCTTTGCCAGTTCCACAAGAACAGCCTTAGCGAAAGGCTTCTTGAAGGGAAAGATGTAACTCTGTGAGATGAACTAACAGAACACAGAGCAGTTTCTAGGAAAGCTTCTTTCCAGTTTTGAACGGAAGATATTTCTTTTTCACCATAGCCCTCTATGGGGTTCCTAATATCCCTTTGCCAGTTCCACAAGAACAGCCTTAGCGAATGGCTTCTTGAAGGGAAAGATGTAACTGTGTGAGAAGAATTCAGAGAACACAGAGCAGTTTCTCAGAAAGCTTCTTTCCAGTTTTGAACGGAAGATATTTCCTTTTTCAACATAGCCCTCTATGGGCTTCCAAATATCGCTTTGCCAGTTCCAGAAGAACAGCCTTAGCGAAAGGCTACTTGAAGGGAAAGATGTAACACTGTGAGATGAATTCAGAGAACACAGAGCAGTTTCTCAGAAAGCTTCTTTCCAGTTTTGAACGGAAGATATTTCCTTTTTCAGCATAGCACTCTATGGGTTTCCAAATATCCCTTTGCCAGTTCCAAAAGAACAGCCTTAGCGAAAGGCTTCTTGAAGGGAAAGATGTAACTCTTTGAGAAGAATTCAGAGAACACAGAGCAGTTTCCCAGAAAGTTTCTTTCCAGTTTTGAACGGAAGATATTTCCTTTTTCACCATAGCCCTCTAAGGACTTCCAAATATCCCTTTGCTAATTCCACAAGAACAGCCTTAGCGAAAGGCTTCTTGAAGGGAAAGATGTAACTCTGTGAGATGAACTAACAGAACACAGAACAGTTTCTCAGAAAGCTTCGTTCCAGTTTTGAACGGAAGATATTTCCTTTTTCACCATAGCCCTCTATGGGCTTCCAAATATCACTTTGCCAATTCCACAAGAACAGCCTTAGCGAAAGGCTTCTTGAAGGGAAAGATGTATCTCTGTGAGATGAATTAACAGAACACAGAGCAGTTTCTCAGAAAGCTTCTTTCCAGTTTGAACTGAAGATATTTCCTTTTTCACAATAGCCCTGTATGGGCTTCAAAATATCCCTTTGCCAGTTCCACAAGAACAGCCTTAGCGAAAGGCTTCTTGAAGGGAAAGATGGAACTCTGTGAGATGAATTCAGAGAACACAGAGCAGTTTCTCAGAAAGCTTCTTTCCAGTTTTGAACGGGAGATATTTCCTTTTTCACCATAGCCCTCTATGGGCTTCCTATTATCCCTTTGCCAGTTCCACAAGAACAGCCTTAGCGAAAGGCTTCTTGAAGGGAAAGATGGAACTCTGTGAGATGAATTCAGAGAACACAGAGCAGTTTCTCAGAAAGCTTCTTTCCAGAATTGAACGGAAGATATTTCCTTTTTCACCATAGCCCTCTATGTTTTTCCAAATATCCCTTTGCCAGTTCCACTAGAACAGCCTTAGCGAAAGGCTTCTTGTAGGGAAAGATGTAACTCTGTGAGATGAACTAACAGAACACAGAGCAGTTTCTCAGAAATCTTCTTTCCAGTTTTGAACGGAAGATATTTCCTTTTTCACCATAGCCTTCTAAGGGCTTCCAAATATCCCTTTGCTAATTCCACAAGAACAGCCTTAGCGAAAGGCTTCTTGAAGGGAAAGATGTAACTCTGTGAGATGAACTAACAGAACACAGAACAGTTTCTCAGAAAGCTTCTTTCCAGTTTTGAACGGAAGATATTTCCTTTTTCACCATAGCCCTCTAGGGGCTTCCAAATATCACTTTGCCAATTCCACAAGAACAGCCTTAGCGAAAGGCTTCTTGAAGGGAAAGATGTAACTCTGTGAGATGAATTCAGAGAACACAGAGCAGTTTCTCAGAAAGCTTCTTTCCAGTTTTGAACGGAAGATATTTTCTTTTTCACCATAGCCCTCTATGGGCTTCCAAATATCCCTTTGCCAGTTCCACAAGAACAGCCTTAGCGAAAGGCTTCTTGAAGGGAAAGATGTAACTCTGTGAGATGAATTCAGAGAACACAGAGCAGTTTCTCAGAAAGCTTCTTTCCAGTTTTTAACGGAAGATATTTCCTTTCTCACCATAGCCCTCTATGGGCTTCCAAATATCCCTTTGCCAGTTCCACAAGAACAGCCTTAGCGAAAGTCTTCTTGAAGGGAAAGATGTAACTCTGTGAGATGAACTAACAGAACACAGAGCAGTTTCTCAGAAAGCTTCTTTCCAGTTTTGAACGGAAGATATTTCCTTTTTCACCATAGCCCTCTATGGGCTTCCAAATATCCCTTTGCCAATTCCACAAGAACAGCCTTAGCGAAAGGCTTCTTGAAGGGAAAGATGTAACTCTGTGAGATGGATTAACAGAACACAGAGCAGTTTCTCAGAAAGCTTCTTTCCAGTTTTGAACGGAAGATATTTCCTTTTTCACCCTAGCCCTCTATGGGCTTCAAAATATCCCTTTGCCAATTCCATAAGAACAGCCTTAGCAAAAGGCCTCTTGAAGGGAAAGATGTATCTCCGTGAGATGAATTAACAGAATACAGAGCAGTTTCTCAGAAAGCTTCTTTCCAGTTTTGAACGGAAGATATTTCCTTTTTCACCATAGCCCTCTATGGGCTTCCAAATATCCCTTTGAAAATTCCGCAAGAACAGCCTTAGCGAAAGGCTTCTTGAAGGGAAAGATGTAGCTCTGTGATATGAATTCACAGAACACAGAGCAGTTTCTCAGAAAGCTTCTTTCCAGTTTTGAACGGAAGATATTTCCTTTTTCACCATAGCCCTCTATGGGCTTCCAAATATCCCTTTGCCAGTTCCAGAAGAACAGCCTAGGCGAAAGGCTTCTTCAAGGGAAAGATGTAACTCTGTCAGATGAACTAACAGAACACAGAGCAGTTTCTCAGAAAGATTCTTTCCAGTTTTGAACGGAAGATATTTCCTTTTTCAGCATAGCCCTCTATGGGCTTCCAAATATCCCTTTGCCAATTCCACAAGAACAGCCTTAGCGAAAGGCTTCTTGAAGGGAAAGATGTAACTCTGTGAGATGAATTCATACAACACAGAGCAGTTTCTCAGAAGGCTTCTTTCCAGTTTTCAACGGAAGATATTTCCTTTTTCACCATAGCCCTCTATGGGCTTCAAAATATCCCTTTGCCAATTCCATAAGAACAGCCTTAGCAAAAGGCCTCTTGAAGGGAAAGATGTATCTCCGTGAGATGAATTAACAGAACACAGAGCAGTTTCTCAGAAAGCTTCTTTCCAGTTTTGAACGGAAGTTATTTCCTTTTTCACCATAGCCCTCTATGGGCTTCCAAATATCCCTTTGACAATTCCGCAAGAACAGCCTTAGCGAAAGGCTTCTTGAAGGGAAAGATGTAGCTCTGTGATATGAATTAACAGAACACAGAGCAGTTTCTCAGAAAACTTCTTTCCAGTTTTGAACGGAAGATATTTCCTTTTTCACCATAGCCCTCTATGGGCTTCCAAATATCCCTTTGCCAATTCCACAAGAACAGCCTTAGCGAAAGGCTTCTTGAAGGGAAAGATGTAACTCTGTGAGATGAAATAACAGAACACAGAGCAGTTTCTCCGAAAGCTTCTTTCCAGTTTTCAACGGAAGATATTTCCTTTTTCACCATAGCCCTCTATGGGCTTCCAAATATCCCTTTGCCAATTCCAGAAGAACAGCCTTAGCGAAAGGCTTCTTGAAGGGAAAGATGTAACTCTGTGAGATGAATTCAGAGAACACAGAGCAGTTTCTCAGAAAGCTTCTTTCCAGTTTTGAACGGAAGATATTTCCTTTTTCACCATACCCCTCTATGTTCTTCCAAATATCCCTTTGCCAATTCCAGAAGAACAGCCTTAGCGAAAGGCTTCTTGAAGGGAAAGATGAAACTCTGTGAGATGAATTCACAGAACACAGAGCAGTTTCTCAAAAATCTTCTTTCCAGTTTTGAACGGAAGATATTTCCTTTTTCACCATAGCCCTCTAAGGGCTTCCCAATATCCCTTTGCCAGTTCCACAAGAACAGCCTTAGCGAAAGGCTTCTTGAAGGGAAAGATGTAACTCTGTGAGATGAATTAACAGAACACAGAACAGTTTCTCAGAAAGCTTCTTTCCAGTTTTGAACGGAAGTTATTACCTTTTTCACCATAGCCCTTTATGGGCTTCCAAATATCACTTTGCCAATTCCACAAGAACAGCCTTAGCGAAAGGCTTCTTTAAGGGAAAGATGTAGCTCTGTGATATGAATTAACAGAACACAGAGCAGTTTCTCAGAAAGCTTCTTTCCAGTTTTGAACGGAAGATATTTCCTTTTTCACCATAGCCCTCTATGGGCTTCCAAATATCCCTTTGCCAGTCCCACAAGAACAGCCTTAGCGAAAGGCTTCTTGAAGGGATAGATGTGACTCTGTGAGATGAATTCAGAGAACACAGAGCAGTTTCTCAGAAGGCTCCTTTCCAGTTTTGAACAGAAGATATTTCCTTTTTCAGCATAGCCCTCTATGAGCTTCGAAATATCCCTTTGCCAGTTCCACAAGAACAGCCTTAGCGAAAGGCTTCTTGAAGGGATAGATGTAACTCTGTGAGATGAATTCAGAGAACACCGAGCAGTTTCTCAGAAAGCTTCTTTCCAGTTTTGAACGGAAGATATTTCCTTTTTCACCATAGCCTTCTAAGGGCTTCCAAATATCCCTTTGCTAATTCCACAAGAACAGCCTTAGCGAAAGGCTTCTTGAAGGGAAAGATGTAACTCTGTGAGATGAACTAACAGAACACAGAACAGTTTCTCAGAAAGTTTCTTTCCAGTTTTGAACGGAAGATATTTCCTTTTTCACCATAGCCCTCTAGGGGCTTCCAAATATCACTTTGCCAATTCCACAAGAACAGCCTTAGCGAAAGGCTTCTTGAAGGGAAAGATGTAACTCTGTGAGATGAATTCAGAGAACACAGAGCAGTTACTCAGAAAGCTTCTTTCCAGTATTGAACGGGAGATATTTCCTTTTTCACCATAGCCCTCTATGGGCTTCCAAATATCCCTTTGCCAGTTCCACAAGAACAGCCTTAGCGAAAGGCTTCTTGAAGGGAAAGATGTAACTCTGTGAGATGAATTCAGAGAACACAGAGCAGTTTCTCAGAAAGCTTCTTTCCAGTTTTTAACGGAAGATATTTCCTTTTTCACCATAGCCCTCTATGGGCTTCCAAATATCCCTTTGCCAATTCCACAAGAACAGCCTTAGCGAAAGGCTTCTTGAAGGGAAAGATGTAACTCTGTGAGATGGATTAACAGAACACAGAGCAGTTTCTCAGAAAGCTTCTTTCCAGTTTTGAACGGAAGATATTTCCTTTTTCACCCTAGCCCTCTATGGGCTTCCAAATATCCCTTTGCCAATTCCAGAAGAACAGCCTTAGCGAAAGGCTTCTAGAAGGGAAAGATGTAACTCTGTGAGATGAACTAACAGAACACAGAGCAGTTTCTCAGAAAGCTTCTTTCCAGTTTTGAACGGAAGATATTTCCTTTTTCACCATAGCCCTCTATGGGCTTCCAAATATCCCTTTGCCAATTCCAGAAGAACACCCTTAACGAAAGGCTTCTTGAAGGGAAAGATGTAACTCTGTGAGATGAATTCAGAGAACACAGAGCAGTTTCTCAGAAAGCTTCTTTCCAGTTTTCAACGGAAGATATTTCCTTTTTCACCATAGCCCTCTATGGGCTTCAAAATATCCCTTTGCCAATTCCATAAGAACAGCCTTAGCAAAAGGCCTCTTGAAGGGAAAGATGTATCTCCGTGAGATGAATTAACAGAATACAGAGCAGTTTCTCAGAAAGCTTCTTTCCAGTTTTGAACGGAAGATATTTCCTTTTTCACCATAGCCCTCTATGGGCTTCCAAATATCCCTTTGCCAATTCCGCAAGAACAGCCTTAGCGAAAGGCTTCTTGAAGGGAAAGATGTAGCTCTGTGATATGAATTCACAGAACACAGAGCAGTTTCTCAGAAAGCTTCTTTCCAGTTTTGAACGGAAGATATTTCCTTTTTCACCATAGCCCTCTATGGGCTTCCAAATATCCCTTTGCCAGTTCCAAAAGAACAGCCTAGACGAAAGGCTTCTTCAAGGGAAAGATGTAACTCTGTGAGATGAACTAACAGAACACAGAGCAGTTTCTCAGAAAGCTTCTTTCCAGTTTTGAACGGAAGATATTTCCTTTTTCAGCATAGCCCTCTATGGGCTTCCAAATATCCCTTTGCCAATTCCACAAGAACAGCCTTAGCGAAAGGCTTCTTGAAGGGAAAGATGTAACTCTGTGAGATGAATTCATACAGCACAGAGCAGTTTCTCAGAAAGCTTCTTTCCAGTTTTCAACGGAAGATATTTCCTTTTTCACCATAGCCCTCTATGGGCTTCAAAATATCCCTTTGCCAATTCCATAAGAACAGCCTTAGCAAAAGGCCTCTTGAAGGGAAAGATGTATCTCCGTGAGATGAATTAACAGAACACAGAGCAGTTTCTCAGAAAGCTTCTTTCCAGTTTTGAACGGAAGATATTTCCTTTTTCACCATAGCCCTCTATGGGCTTCCAAATATCCCTTTGCCAATTCCAAAAGAACAGCCTTAGCGAAAGGCTTCTTGAAGGGAAAGATGTAGCTCTGTGATATGAATTAACAGAACACAGAGCAGTTTCTCAGAAAACTTCTTTCCAGTTTTGAACGGAAGATATTTCCTTTTTCACCATAGCCCTCTAAGGGCTTCCAAATATCCCTTTGCCAGTTCCAAAAGAACAGCCTTAGCGAAAGGCTTCTTGAAGGGAAAGATGTAATTCTGTGAGATGAACTAACAGAACACAGAACAGTTTCTCAGAAAGCTTCTTTCCTGTTTTAAACGGAAGATATTACCTTTTTCACCATAGCCCTTTATGGGCTTCCAAATATCACTTTGCCAATTCCACAAGAACAGCCTTAGCGAAAGGCTTCTTGAAGGGAAAGATGTAGCTCTGTGATATGAATTAACAGAACACAGAGCAGTTTCTCAGAAAGCTTCTACCAGTTTTGAACGGAAGATATTTTCTTTTTCACCATAGCCCTCTATGGGCTTCCAAATATCCCTTTGCCAGTCCCACAAGAACAGCCTTAGCGAAAGGCTTCTTGAAGGGATAGATGTAACTCTGTGAGATGAATTCAGAGAACACGGAGCAGTTTCTCAGAAAGCTTCTTTCCAGTTTTGAACGGTAGATATTTACTTTTTCACCATAGCCCTCTATGAGCTTCGATATATCCCTTGCCAGTTCCACAAGAACAGACTCAGCGAAAGGCTTCTTGAAGCGAAAGATGTAACTCTGTGAGATGAATTCAGAGAACACAGAGCAGTTTCTCAGAAAGCTTCTTTCCAGTTTTGAAAGGAAGATATTTCCTTTTTCAGCATAGCCCTCTATGGGCTTCCAAATATCCCTTTGCCAGTTCCACAAGAACAGCCTTAGCGAAAGGCTTCTGGAAGGGAAAGATGTAACTCTGTGAGATGAACTACCAGAACACAGAGCAGTTTCTCAGAAAGCTTCTTTCCAGTTTTGAACGGAAGATATTTCCTTTTTCACCATAGCCCTCTATGGGCTTCCAAATATAACTTTGCCAATTCCACAAGAACAGCCTTAGCAAAAGGCTTCTTGAAGGGAAAGATGTAACTCTGTGAGATGAATTAACAGAACACAGAGCAGTTTCTCAGAAAGCTTCTTTCCAGTTTTGAACGGAAGATATTTCCTTTTTCACCATATCACTCTATGGGCTTCCAAATATCCCTTTGCCAATCACACAAGAACAGCCTTAGCGAAAGGCTTCTTGAAGGGAAAGATGTAACTCTGTGAGATGAATTCAGAGAACACAGAGCAGTTTCTCAGAAAGCTTCTTTCCAGTATTGAACGGAAGATATTTCCTTTTTCACCATAGCCCTCTATGGGTTTCCAAATATCCCTTTGCCAGTTCCACTAGAACAGCCTTAGCGAAAGGCTTCTTGTAGGGAAAGATGTAACTCTGTGAGATGAACTAACAGAACACAGAGCAGTTTCTCAGAAATCTTCTTTCAAGTTTTGAACGGAAGATATTTCCTTTTTCACCATAGCCCTCTAAGGGCTTCCCAATATCCCTTTGCCAGTTCCACAAGAACAGCCTTAGCGAAAGGCTTCTTGAAGGGAAAGATGTAACTCTGTGAGATGAATTCAGAGAACACAGAGCAGTTTCTCAGAAAGCTTCTTTCCAGTTTTTAACGGAAGATATTTCCTTTCTCAGCATAGCCCTCTATGGGCTTCCAAATATCCCTTTGCCAGTTCCACAAGAACAGCCTTAGCGAAAGACTTCTTGAAGGGAAAGATGTAACTCTGTGAGATGAACTACCAGAACACAGAGCAGTTTCTCAGAAAGCTTCTTTCCAGTTTTGAACGGAAGATATTTCCTTTTTCACCATAGCCCTCTATGGGCTTCCAAATATCCCTTTGCCAATTCCACAAGAACAGCCTTAGCGAAAGGCTTCTTGAAGGGAAAGATGTAACTCTGTGAGATGAAATAACAGAACACAGAGCAGTTTCTCAGAAAGCTTCTTTCCAGTTTTGAACGGAAGATATTTCCTTTTTCACCATAGCCCTCTATGGGCTTCCAAATATCCCTTTGCCAATTCCACAAGAACAGCCTTAGCGAAAGGCTTCTTGAAGGGAAAGATGTAACTCTGTGAGATGAACTAACAGAACACAGAACAGTTTCTCAAAAAGCTTCTTTCCTGTTTTAAACGGAAGATATTACCTTTTTCACCATAGCCCTTGATGGGCTTCCAAATATCACTTTGCCAATTCCACAAGAACAGCCTTAGCGAAAGGCTTCTTGAAGGGAAAGATGTAGCTCTGTGATATGATTAACAGAACACAGAGCAGTTTCTCAGAAAGCTTCTTTCCAGTTTTGAACGGAAGATATTTTCTTTTTCACCATAGCCCTCTATGGGCTTCCAAATATCCCTTTGCCAGTCCCACAAGAACAGCCTTAGCGAAAGGCTTCTTGAAGGGATAGATGTAACTCTGTGAGATGAATTCAGAGAACACGGAGCAGTTTCTCAGAAAGCTTCTTTCCAGTTTTGAACGGTAGATATTTACTTTTTCACCATAGCCCTCTATGAGCTTCGATATATCCCTTGCCAGTTCCACAAGAACAGACTCAGCGAAAGGCTTCTTGAAGGGAAAGATGTAACTCTGTGAGATGAACTAACAGAACACAGAGCAGTTTCTCAGAAAGCTTCTTTCCAGTTTTGAACGGAAGATATTTCCTTTTTCACCATAGCCCTCTATGGGCTTCCAAATATCCCTTTGCCAATTCCAGAAGAACAGCCTTAGCGAAAGGCTTCTTGAAGGGAAAGATGAAACTCTGTGAGATGAATTCAGAGAACACAGAGCAGTTTCTCAGAAAGCTTCTTTCCAGTTTTCAACGGAAGATATTTCCTTTTTCACCATAGCCCTCTATGGGCTTCAAAATATCCCCTTGCCAATTCCATAAGAACAGCCTTAGCAAAAGGCCTCTTGAAGGGAAAGATGTATCTCCGTGAGATGAATTAACAGAACACAGAGCAGTTTCTCAGAAAGCTTCTTTCCAGTTTTGAACGGAAGATATTTCCTTTTTCACCATAGCCCTCTATGGGCTTCCAAATATCCCTTTGCCAATTCCGCAAGAACAGCCTTAGCGAAAGGCTTCTTGAAGGGAAAGATGTAGCTCTGTGATATGAATTAACAGAACACAGAGCAGTTTCTCAGAAAACTTCTTTCCAGTTTTGAACGGAAGATATTTCCTTTTTCACCATAGCCTTCTAAGGGCTTCCAAATATCCCTTTGCCAGTTCCACAAGAACAGCCTTAGCGAAAGGCTTCTTGAAGGGAAAGATGTAACTCTGTGAGATGAACTAACAGAACACAGAACAGTTTCTCAAAAAGCTTCTTTCCTGTTTTAAACGGAAGATATTACCTTTTTCACCATGGCCCTTGATGGGCTTCCAAATATCACTTTGCCAATTCCACAAGAACAGCCTTAGCGAAAGGCTTCTTGAGGGGAAAGATGTAGCTCTGTGATATGATTAACAGAACACAGAGCAGTTTCTCAGAAAGCTTCTTTCCAGTTTTGAACGGAAGATATTTTCTTTTTCACCATAGCCCTCTATGGGATTCCAAATATCCCTTTGCCAGTCCCACAAGAACAGCCTTAGCGAAAGGCTTCTTGAAGGGATAGATGTAACTCTGTGAGATGAATTCAGAGAACACGGAGCAGTTTCACAGAAAGCTTCTTTCCAGTTTTGAACGGTAGATATTTCCTTTTTCAGCATAGCACTCTATGGGTTTCCAAATATCCCTTTGCCAGTTCCACAAGAACAGCCTTAGCGAAAGGCTTCTTGAAGGGAAAGATGTAACTCTGTGAGATGAATTCAGAGAACACAGAGCAGTTTCTCAGAAAGCTTCTTTCCAGTTTTGAAAGGAAGATATTTCCTTTTTCAGCATAGCCCTCTATGGGCTTCCAAATATCCCTTTTCCAGTTCCACAAGAACAGCCTTAGCGAAAGGCTTCTTGAAGGGAAAGATGTAACTCTGTGAGATGAACTAACAGAACACAGAACAGTTTCTCAGAAAGCTTCCTTCCTGTTTTAAACGGAAGATATTACCTTTTTCACCATAGCCCTTTATGGGCTTCCAAATATCCCTTTGCCAGTTCCACAAGAACAGCCTTAGCGAAAGGCTTCTTGAAGGGAAAGATGTAACTCTGTGAGATGAACTAACAGAACACAGAGCAGTTTCTAGGAAAGCTTCTTTCCAGTTTTGAACGGAAGATATTTCCTTTTTCACCATAGCCCTCTATGGGGTTCCAAATATCCTTTTGCCAGTTCCACAAGAACAGCCTTAGCGAATGGCTTCTTGAAGGGAAAGATGTAACTGTGTGAGAAGAATTCAGAGAACACAGAGCAGTTTCTCAGAAAGCTTCTTTCCAGTTTTGAACGGAAGATATTTCCTTTTTCAACATAGCCCTCTATGGGCTTCCAAATATCGCTTTGCCAGTTCCAGAAGAACAGCCTTAGCGAAAGGCTTCTTGAAGGGAAAGATGTAACACTGTGAGATGAATTCAGAGAACACAGAGCAGTTTCTCAGAAAGCTTCTTTCCAGTTTTGAACGGAAGATATTTCCTTTTTCAGCATAGCACTCTATGGGTTTCCAAATATCCCTTTGCCAGTTCCAAAAGAACAGCCTTAGCGAAAGGCTTCTTGAAGGGAAAGATGTAACTCTTTGAGAAGAATTCAGAGAACACAGAGCAGTTTCCCAGAAAGTTTCTTTCCAGTTTTGAACGGAAGATATTTCCTTTTTCACCATAGCCCTCTAAGGAATTCCAAATATCCCTTTGCTAATTCCACAAGAACAGCCTTAGCGAAAGGCTTCTTGAAGGGAAAGATGTAACTCTGTGAGATGAACTAACAGAACACAGAACAGTTTCTCAGAAAGCTTCGTTCCAGTTTTGAACGGAAGATATTTCCTTTTTCAACATAGCCCTCTATGGGCTTCCAAATATCACTTTGCCAATTCCACAAGAACAGCCTTAGCGAAAGGCTTCTTGAAGGGAAAGATGTATCTCTGTGAGATGAATTAACAGAACACAGAGCAGTTTCTCAGAAAGCTTCTTTCCAGTTTGAACTGAAGATATTTCCTTTTTCACAATAGCCCTGTATGGGCTTCAAAATATCCCTTTGCCAGTTCCACAAGAACAGCCTTAGCGAAAGGCTTCTTGAAGGGAAAGATGGAACTCTGTGAGATGAATTCAGAGAACACAGAGCAGTTTCTCAGAAAGCTTCTTTGCAGTTTTGAACGGGAGATATTTCCTTTTTCACCATAGCCCTCTATGGGCTTCCTATTATCCCTTTGCCAGTTCCACAAGAACAGCCTTAGCGAAAGGCTTCTTGAAGGGAAAGATGGAACTCTGTGAGATGAATTCAGAGAACACAGAGCAGTTTCTCAGAAAGCTTCTTTCCAGAATTGAACGGAAGATATTTCCTTTTTCACCATAGCCCTCTATGTTTTTCCAAATATCCCTTTGCCAGTTCCACTAGAACAGCCTTAGCGAAAGGCTTCTTGAAGGGAAAGATGTAACTCTGTGAGATGAACTAACAGAACACAGAACAGTTTCTCAGAAAGATTCTTTCCAGTTTTGAACGGAAGATATTACCTTTTTCACCATAGGTCTTTATGGGCTTCCAAATATCACTTTGCCAATTCCACAAGAACAGCCTTAGCGAAAGGCTTCTTGAAGGGAAAGATGTAGCTCTGTGATATGAATTAACAGAACACAGAGCAGTTTCTCAGAAAGCTTATTTCCAGTTTTGAACGGAAGATATTTTCTTTTTCACCATAGCCCTCTATGGGCTTCCAAATATCCCTTTGCCAGTCCCACAAGAACAGCCTTAGCGAAAGGCTTCTTGAAGGGATAGATGTGACTCTGTGAGATGAATTCAGAGAACACAGAGCAGTTTCTCAGAAGGCTTCTTTCCAGTTTTGAACAGAAGATATTTCCTTTTTCAGCATAGCCCTCTATGAGCTTCGAAATATCCCTTTGCCAGTTCCACAAGAACAGCCTTAGCGAAAGGCTTCTTGAAGGGATAGATGTAACTCTGTGAGATGAATTCAGAGAACACAGAGCAGTTTCTCAGAAAGCTTCTTTCCAGTTTTGAACGGAAGATATTTCCTTTTTCACCATAGCCTTCTAAGGGCTTCCAAATATCCCTTTGCTAATTCCACAAGAACAGCCTTAGCGAAAGGCTTCTTGAAGGGAAAGATGTAACTCTGTGAGATGAACTAACAGAACACAGAACAGTTTCTCAGAAAGCTTCTTTCCAGTTTTGAACGGAAGATATTTCCTTTTTCACCATAGCCCTCTAGGGGCTTCCAAATATCACTTTGCCAATTCCACAAGAACAGCCTTAGCGAAAGGCTTCTTGAAGGGAAAGATGTAACTCTGTGAGATGAATTCAGAGAACACAGAGCAGTTTCTCAGAAAGCTTCTTTCCAGTTTTGAAAGGAAGATATTTTCTTTTTCACCATAGCCCTCTATGGGCTTCCTAATATCCCTTTGCCAGTTCCACAAGAACAGCCTTAGCGAAAGGCTTCTTGAAGGGAAAGATGTAACTCTGTGAGATGAATTCAGAGAACACAGAGCAGTTTCTCAGAAAGCTTCTTTCCAGTTTTTAACGGAAGATATTTCTTTTCTCACCATAGCCCTCTATGGGCTTCCAAATATCCCTTTGCCAGTTCCACAAGAACAGCCTTAGCGAAAGTCTTCTTGAAGGGAAAGATGTAACTCTGTGAGATGAACTAACAGAACACAGAGCAGTTTCTCAGAAAGCTTCTTTCCAGTTTTGAACGGAAGATATTTCCTTTTTCACCATAGCCCTCTATGGGCTTCCAAATATCCCTTTGCCAATTCCACAAGAACAGCCTTAGCGAAAGGCTTCTTGAAGGGAAAGATGTAACTCTGTGAGATGGATTAACAGAACACAGAGCAGTTTCTCAGAAAGCTTCTTTCCAGTTTTGAACGGAAGATATTTCCTTTTTCACCCTAGCCCTCTATGGGCTTCAAAATATCCCTTTGCCAATTCCATAAGAACAGCCTTAGCAAAAGGCCTCTTGAAGGGAAAGATGTATCTCCGTGAGATGAATTAACAGAATACAGAGCAGTTTCTCAGAAAGCTTCTTTCCAGTTTTGAACGGAAGATATTTCCTTTTTCACCATAGCCCTCTATGGGCTTCCAAATATCCCTTTGACAATTCCGCAAGAACAGCCTTAGCGAAAGGCTTCTTGAAGGGAAAGATGTAGCTCTGTGATATGAATTCACAGAACACAGAGCAGTTTCTCAGAAAGCTTCTTTCCAGTTTTGAACGGAAGATATTTCCTTTTTCACCATAGCCCTCTATGGGCTTCCAAATATCCCTTTGCCAGTTCCAGAAGAACAGCCTAGGCGAAAGGCTTCTTCAAGGGAAAGATGTAACTCTGTGAGATGAACTAACAGAACACAGAGCAGTTTCTCAGAAAGCTTCTTTCCAGTTTTGAACGGAAGATATTTCCTTTTTCAGCATAGCCCTCTATGGGCTTCCAAATATCCCTTTGCCAATTCCACAAGAACAGCCTTAGCGAAAGGCTTCTTGAAGGGAAAGATGTAACTCTGTGAGATGAATTCATACAACACAGAGCAGTTTCTCAGAAGGCTTCTTTCCAGTTTTCAACGGTAGATATTTCCTTTTTCACCATAGCCCTCTATGGGCTTCAAAATATCCCTTTGCCAATTCCATAAGAACAGCCTTAGCAAAAGGCCTCTTGAAGGGAAAGATGTATCTCCGTGAGATGAATTAACAGAACACAGAGCAGTTTCTCAGAAAGCTTCTTTCCAGTTTTGAACGGAAGTTATTTCCTTTTTCACCATAGCCCTCTATGGGCTTCCAAATATCCCTTTGACAATTCCGCAAGAACAGCCTTAGCGAAAGGCTTCTTGAAGGGAAAGATGTAGCTCTGTGATATGAATTAACAGAACACAGAGCAGTTTCTCAGAAAACTTCTTTCCAGTTTTGAACGGAAGATATTTCCTTTTTCACCATAGCCCTCTATGGGCTTCCAAATATCCCTTTGCCAATTCCACAAGAACAGCCTTAGCGAAAGGCTTCTTGAAGGGAAAGATGTAACTCTGTGAGATGAAATAACAGAACACAGAGCAGTTTCTCCGAAAGCTTCTTTCCAGTTTTCAACGGAAGATATTTCCTTTTTCACCATAGCCCTCTATGGGCTTCCAAATATCCCTTTGCCAATTCCAGAAGAACAGCCTTAGCGAAAGGCTTCTTGAAGGGAAAGATGTAACTCTGTGAGATGAACTAACAGAACACAGAGCAGTTTCTCAGAAAGCTTCTTTCCAGTTTTGAACGGAAGATATTTCCTTTTTCACCATAGCCCTCTATGGGCTTCCAAATATCCCTTTGCCAATTCCAGAAGAACAGCCTTAGCGAAAGGCTTCTTGAAGGGAAAGATGAAACTCTGTGAGATGAATTCAGAGAACACAGAGCAGTTTCTCCGAAAGCTTCTTTCCAGTTTTCAACGGAAGATATTTCCTTTTTCACCATAGCCCTCTATGGGCTTCAAAATATCCCTTTGCCAATTCCATAAGAACAGCCTTAGCAAAAGGCCTCTTGAAGGGAAAGATGTATCTCCGTGAGATGAATTAACAGAACACAGAGCAGTTTCTCAGAAAGCTTCTTTCCAGTTTTGAACGGAAGATATTTCCTTTTTCACCATAGCCCTCTATGGGCTTCCAAACATCCCTTTGCCAATTCCGCAAGAACAGCCTTAGCGAAAGGCTTCTTGAAGGGAAAGATGTAGCTCTGTGATATGAATTAACAGAACACAGAGCAGTTTCTCAGAAAACTTCTTTCCAGTTTTGAACCGAAGATATTTCCTTTTTCACCATAGCCCTCTAAAGGCTTCCAAATATCCCTTTGCCAGTTCCACAGGAACAGCCTTAGCCAAAGGCTTCTTGAAGGGAAAGATGTAACTCTGTGAGATGAACTAACAGAACACAGAACAGTTTCTCAGAAAGCTTCTTTCCAGTTTTGAACGGAAGATATTTCCTTTTTCACCATAGCCCTCTATGGGCTTCCAAATATCACTTTGCCAATTCCAAAAGAACAGCCTTAGCGAAAGGCTTCTTGAAGGGAAAGATGTAACTCTTTGAGATGAATTCAGAGAACACAGAGCAGTTTCTCAGAAAGCTTCTTTCCAGTTTTGAACGGAAGATATTTCCTTTTTCACCATAGCCCTCTATGGGCTTCCAAATATCCCTTTGCCAGTTCCACAAGAACAGCCTTAGCGAAAGACTTCTTGAAGGGAAAGATGTAACTGTGAGAAGAATTCAGAGAACACAGAGCAGTTTCTCAGAAAGCTTCTTTCCAGTTTTGAACGGAAGATATTTCCTTTCTCACCATAGCCCTCTATGGGCTTCCAAATATCCCTTTGCCAGTTCCACAAGAACAGCCTTAGCGAAAGGCTTCTTGAAGGGAAAGATGTAACTCTGTGAGATGAACTAACAGAACACAGAGCAGTTTCTCAGAAAGCTTCTTTCCAGTTTTGAACGGAAGATATTTCCTTTTTCACCATAGCCCTCTATGGGCTTCCAAATATCCCTTTGCCAATTCCAGAAGAACAGCCTTAGCGAAAGGCTTCTTGAAGGGAAAGATGTAACTCTGTGAGATGGATTAACAGAACACAGAGCAGTTTCTCAGAAAGCTTCTTTCCAGTTTTGAACGGAAGATATTTCCTTTTTCACCATAGCCCTCTATGGGCTTCCAAATATCCCTTTGCCAATTCCAGAAGAACAGCCTTAGCGAAAGGCTTCTTGAAGGGAAAGATGTAACTCTGTGAGATGAATTCAGAGAACACAGAGCAGTTTCTCAGAAAGCTTCTTTCCAGTTTTGAACGGAAGATATTTCCTTTTTCACCATAGCCCTCTATGTTCTTCCAAATATCCCTTTGCCAATTCCAGAAGAACAGCCTTAGCGAAAGGCTTCTTGAAGGGAAAGATGAAACTCTGTGAGATGAATTCAGAGAACACAGAGCAGTTTCTCAGAAATCTTCTTTCCAGTTTTGAACGGAAGATATTTCCTTTTTCACCATAGCCCTCTAAGGGCTTCCCAATATCCCTTTGCCAGTTCCACAAGAACAGCCTTAGCGAAAGGCTTCTTGAAGGGAAAGATGTAACTCTGTGAGATGAACTAACAGAACACAGAACAGTTTCTCAGAAAGCTTCTTTCCAGTTTTGAACGGAAGATATTACCTTTTTCACCATAGCCTTTTATGGGCTTCCAAATATCACTTTGCCAATTCCACAAGAACAGGCTTAGCGAAAGTCTTCTTTAAGGGAAAGATGTAGCTCTGTGATATGAATTAACAGAACACAGAGCAGTTTCTCAGAAAGCTTCTTTCCAGTTTTGAACGGAAGATATTTCCTTTTTCACCATAGCCCTCTATGGGCTTCCAAATATCCCTTTGCCAGTCCCACAAGAACAGCCTTAGCGAAAGGCTTCTTGAAGGGATAGATGTGACTCTGTGAGATGAATTCAGAGAACACAGAGCAGTTTCTCAGAAGGCTTCTTTCCAGTTTTGAACAGAAGATATTTCCTTTTTCAGCATAGCCCTCTATGAGCTTCGAAATATCCCTTTGCCAGTTCCACAAGAACAGCCTTAGCGAAAGGCTTCTTGAAGGGATAGATGTAACTCTGTGAGATGAATTCAGAGAACACCGAGCAGTTTCTCAGAAAGCTTCTTTCCAGTTTTGAACGGAAGATATTTCCTTTTTCACCATAGCCTTCTAAGGGCTTCCAAATATCCCTTTGCTAATTCCACAAGAACAGCCTTAGCGAAAGGCTTCTTGAAGGGAAAGATGTAACTCTGTGAGATGAACTAACAGAACACAGAACAGTTTCTCAGAAAGTTTCTTTCCGGTTTTGAACGGAAGATATTTCCTTTTTCACCATAGCCCTCTAGGGGCTTCCAAATATCACTTTGCCAATTCCACAAGAACAGCCTTAGCGAAAGGCTTCTTGAAGGGAAAGATGTAACTCTGTGAGATGAATTCAGAGAACACAGAGCAGTTACTCAGAAAGCTTCTTTCCAGTATTGAACGGGAGATATTTCCTTTTTCACCATAGCCCTCTATGGGCTTCCAAATATCCCTTTGCCAGTTCCACAAGAACAGCCTTAGCGAAAGGCTTCTTGAAGGGAAAGATGTAACTCTGTGAGATGAATTCAGAGAACACAGAGCAGTTTCTCAGAAAGCTTCTTTCCAGTTTTTAACGGAAGATATTTCCTTTTTCACCATAGCCCTCTATGGGCTTCCAAATATCCCTTTGCCAATTCCACAAGAACAGCCTTAGCGAAAGGCTTCTTGAAGGGAAAGATGTAACTCTGTGAGATGGATTAACAGAACACAGAGCAGTTTCTCAGAAAGCTTCTTTCCAGTTTTGAACGGAAGATATTTCCTTTTTCACCCTAGCCCTCTATGGGCTTCCAAATATCCCTTTGCCAATTCCAGAAGAACAGCCTTAGCGAAAGGCTTCTAGAAGGGAAAGATGTAACTCTGTGAGATGAACTAACAGAACACAGAGCAGTTTCTCAGAAAGCTTCTTTCCAGTTTTGAACGGAAGATATTTCCTTTTTCACCATAGCCCTCTATGGGCTTCCAAATATCCCTTTGCCAATTCCAGAAGAACACCCTTAACGAAAGGCTTCTTGAAGGGAAAGATGTAACTCTGTGAGATGAATTCAGAGAACACAGAACAGTTTCTCAGAAAGCTTCTTTCCAGTTTTCAACGGAAGATATTTCCTTTTTCACCATAGCCCTCTATGGGCTTCAAAATATCCCTTTGCCAATTCCATAAGAACAGCCTTAGCAAAAGGCCTCTTGAAGGGAAAGATGTATCTCCGTGAGATGAATTAACAGAATACAGAGCAGTTTCTCAGAAAGCTTCTTTCCAGTTTTGAACGGAAGATATTTCCTTTTTCACCATAGCCCTCTATGGGCTGCCAAATATCCCTTTGCCAATTCCGCAAGAACAGCCTTAGCGAAAGGCTTCTTGAAGGGAAAGATGTAGCTCTGTGATATGAAATCACAGAACACAGAGTAGTTTCTCAGAAAGCTTCTTTCCAGTTTTGAACGGAAGATATTTCCTTTTTCACCATAGCCCTCTATGGGCTTCCAAATATCCCTTTGCCACTTCCAGAAGAACAGCCTAGACGAAAGGCTTCTTCAAGGGAAAGATGTAACTCTGTGAGATGAACTAACAGAACACAGAGCAGTTTCTCAGAAAGCTTCTTTCCAGTTTTGAACGGAAGATATTTCCTTTTTCAGCATAGCCCTCTATGGGCTTCCAAATATCCCTTTGCCAATTCCACAAGAACAGCCTTAGCGAAAGGCTTCTTGAAGGGAAAGATGTAACTCTGTGAGATGAATTCATACAGCACAGAGCAGTTTCTCAGAAAGCTTCTTTCCAGTTTTCAACGGAAGATATTTCCTTTTTCACCATAGCCCTCTATGGGCTTCAAAATATCCCTTTGCCAATTCCATAAGAACAGCCTTAGCAAAAGGCCTCTTGAAGGGAAAGATGTATCTCCGTGAGATGAATTAACAGAACACAGAGCAGTTTCTCAGAAAGCTTCTTTCCAGTTTTGAACGGAAGATATTTCCTTTTTCACCATAGCCCTCTATGGGCTTCCAAATATCCCTTTGCCAATTCCGCAAGAACAGCCTTAGCGAAAGGCTTCTTGAAGGGAAAGATGTAGCTCTGTGATATGAATTAACAGAACACAGAGCAGTTTCTCAGAAAACTTCTTTCCAGTTTTGAACGGAAGATATTTAGTTTTTCACCATAGCCCTCTAAGGGCTTCCAAATATCCCTTTGCCAGTTCCACAAGAACAGCCTTAGCGAAAGGCTTCTTGAAGGGAAAGATGTAATTCTGTGAGATGAATTCAGAGAACACAGAGCAGTTTCTCAGAATGCTTCTTTCCAGTTTTGAACAGAAGATATTTCCTTTTTCAGCATAGCCCTCTATGAACTTCGAAATATCCCTTTGCCAGTTCCACAAGAAAAGCCTTAGCGAAAGGCTTCTTGAAGGGAAAGTTGTAACTCTGTGAGATGAATTCAGAGAACACAGAGCAGTTTCTCAGAAAGCTTCTTTCCAGTTTTGAACGGAAGATATTTCCTTTTTCACCATAGCCTTCTAAGGGCTTCCAAATATCCCTTTGCTAATTCCACAAGAACAGCCTTAGCGAAAGGCTTCTTGAAGGGAAAGATGTAACTCTGTGAGATGAACTAACAGAACACAGAACAGTTTCTCAGAAAGCTTCTTTCCAGTTTTGAACGGAAGATATTTCCTTTTTCACCATAGCCCTCTAGGGGCTTCCAAATATCACTTTGCCAATTCCACAAGAACAGCCTTAGCGAAAGGCTTCTTGAAGGGAAAGATGTAACTCTGTGAGATGAATTCAGAGAACACAGAGCAGTTTCTCAGAAAGCTTCTTTCCAGTTTTTAACGGAAGATATTTCCTTTCTCACCATAGCCCTCTATGGGCTTCCAAATATCCCTTTGCCAGTTCCACAAGAACAGCCTTAGCGAAAGGCTTCTTGAAGGGAAAGATGTAACTCTGTGAGATGAACTACCAGAACACAGAGCAGTTTCTCAGAAAGCTTCTTTCCAGTTTTGAACGGAAGATATTTCCTTTTTCACCATAGCCCTCTATGGGCTTCCAAATATCCCTTTGCCAATTCCACAAGAACAGCCTTAGCGAAAGGCTTCTTGAAGGGAAAGATGTAACTCTGTGAGATGAAATAACAGAACACAGAGCAGTTTCTCAGAAAGCTTCTTTCCAGTTTTGAACGGAAGATATTTCCTTTTTCACCATAGCCCTCTACGGGCTTCCAAATATCCCTTTGCCAATTCCAGAAGAACAGCCTTAGCGAAAGGCTTCTTGAAGGGAAAGATGTAACTCTGTGAGATGAACTAACAGAACACAGAGCAGTTTCTCAGAAAGCTTCTTTCCAGTTTTGAACGGAAGATATTTCCTTTTTCACTATAGCCCTCTATGGGCTTCCAAATATCCCTTTGCCAATTCCAGAAGAACAGCCTTAGCGAAAGGCTTCTTGAAGGGAAAGATGAAACTCTGTGAGATGAATTCAGAGAACACAGAGCAGTTTCTCAGAAAGCTTCTTTCCAGTTTTCAACGGAAGATATTTCCTTTTTCACCATAGCCCTCTATGGGCTTCAAAATATCCCCTTGCCAATTCCATAAGAACAGCCTTAGCAAAAGGCCTCTTGAAGGGAAAGATGTATCTCCGTGAGATGAATTAACAGAACACAGAGCAGTTTCTCAGAAAGCTTCTTTCCAGTTTTGAACGGAAGATATTTCCTTTTTCACCATAGCCCTCTATGGGCTTCCAAATATCCCTTTGCCAATTCCGCAAGAACAGCCTTAGCGAAAGGCTTCTTGAAGGGAAAGATGTAGCTCTGTGATATGAATTAACAGAACACAGAGCAGTTTCTCAGAAAACTTCTTTCCAGTTTTGAACGGAAGATATTTCCTTTTTCACCATAGCCTTCTAAGGGCTTCCAAATATCCCTTTGCCAGTTCCACAAGAACAGCCTTAGCGAAAGGCTTCTTGAAGGGAAAGATGTAACTCTGTGAGATGAACTAACAGAACACAGAACAGTTTCTCAAAAAGCTTCTTTCCTGTTTTAAACGGAAGATATTACCTTTTTCACCATAGCCCTTTATGGGCTTCCAAATATCCCTTTGCCAGTTCCACAAGAACAGCCTTAGCGAAAGGCTTCTTGAAGGGATAGATGTAACTCTTTGAGATGAATTCAGAGAACACGGAGCAGTTTCTCAGAAAGCTTCTTTCCAGTTTTGAACGGAAGATATTTCCTTTTTCACCATAGCCCTCTATGGGCTTCCAAATATCACTTTGCCAATTCCACAAGAACAGCCTTAGCGAAAGGCTTCTTGAAGGGAAAGATGTAGCTCTGTGATATGATTAACAGAACACAGAGCAGTTTCTCAGAAAACTTCTTTCCAGTTTTGAACGGAAGATATTTTCTTTTTCACCATAGCCCTCTATGGGCTTCCAAATATCCCTTTGCCAGTCCCACAAGAACAGCCTTAGCGAAAGGCTTCTTGAAGGGATAGATGTAACTCTGTGAGATGAATTCAGAGAACACGGAGCAGTTTCTCAGAAAGCTTCTTTCCAGTTTTGAACGGTAGATATTTACTTTTTCACCATAGTCCTCTATGAGCTTCGATATATCCCTTGCCAGTTCCACAAGAACAGACTCAGCGAAAGGCTTCTTGAAGGGAAAGATGTAACTCTGTGAGATGAATTCAGAGAACACAGAGCAGTTTCACAGAAAGTTTCTTTCCAGTTTTGAACGGAAGATATTTCCTTTTTCAGCATAGCACTCTATGGGTTTCCAAATATCCCTTTGCCAGTTCCACAAGAACAGCCTTAGCGAAAGGCTTCTTGAAGGGAAAGATGTACCTCTGTGAGATGAATTCAGAGAACACAGAGCAGTTTCTCAGAAAGCTTCTTTCCAGTTTTGAAAGGAAGATATTTCCTTTTTCAGCATAGCCCTCTATGGGCTTCCAAATATCCCTTTTCCAGTTCCACAAGAACAGCCTTAGCGAAAGTCTTCTTGAAGGGAAAGATGTAACTCTGTGAGATGAACTAACAGAACACAGAACAGTTTCTCAGAAAGCTTCTTTCCTGTTTTAAACGGAAGATATTACCTTTTTCACCATAGCCCTTTATGGGCTTCCAAATATCCCTTTGCCAGTTCCACAAGAACAGCCTTAGCGAAAGGCTTCTTGAAGGGAAAGATGTAACTCTGTGAGATGAACTAACAGAACACAGAGCAGTTTCTAGGAAAGCTTCTTTCCAGTTTTGAACGGAAGATATTTCTTTTTCACCATAGCCCTCTATGGGGTTCCTAATATCCCTTTGCCAGTTCCACAAGAACAGCCTTAGCGAATGGCTTCTTGAAGGGAAAGATGTAACTGTGTGAGAAGAATTCAGAGAACACAGAGCAGTTTCTCAGAAAGCTTCTTTCCAGTTTTGAACGGAAGATATTTCCTTTTTCAACATAGCCCTCTATGGGCTTCCAAATATCGCTTTGCCAGTTCCAGAAGAACAGCCTTAGCGAAAGGCTACTTGAAGGGAAAGATGTAACACTGTGAGATGAATTCAGAGAACACAGAGCAGTTTCTCAGAAAGCTTCTTTCCAGTTTTGAACGGAAGATATTTCCTTTTTCAGCATAGCACTCTATGGGTTTCCAAATATCCCTTTGCCAGTTCCAAAAGAACAGCCTTAGCGAAAGGCTTCTTGAAGGGAAAGATGTAACTCTTTGAGAAGAATTCAGAGAACACAGAGCAGTTTCCCAGAAAGTTTCTTTCCAGTTTTGAACGGAAGATATTTCCTTTTTCACCATAGCCCTCTAAGGACTTCCAAATATCCCTTTGCTAATTCCACAAGAACAGCCTTAGCGAAAGGCTTCTTGAAGGGAAAGATGTAACTCTGTGAGATGAACTAACAGAACACAGAACAGTTTCTCAGAAAGCTTCGTTCCAGTTTTGAACGGAAGATATTTCCTTTTTCACCATAGCCCTCTATGGGCTTCCAAATATCACTTTGCCAATTCCACAAGAACAGCCTTAGCGAAAGGCTTCTTGAAGGGAAAGATGTATCTCTGTGAGATGAATTAACAGAACACAGAGCAGTTTCTCAGAAAGCTTCTTTCCAGTTTGAACTGAAGATATTTCCTTTTTCACAATAGCCCTCTAGGGGCTTCCAAATATCACTTTGCCAATTCCACAAGAACAGCCTTAGCGAAAGGCTTCTTGAAGGGAAAGATGTAACTCTGTGAGATGAATTCAGAGAACACAGAGCAGTTTCTCAGAAAGCTTCTTTCCAGTTTTGAACGGAAGATATTTTCTTTTTCACCATAGCCCTCTATGGGCTTCCAAATATCCCTTTGCCAGTTCCACAAGAACAGCCTTAGCGAAAGGCTTCTTGAAGGGAAAGATGTAACTCTGTGAGATGAATTCAGAGAACACAGAGCAGTTTCTCAGAAAGCTTCTTTCCAGTTTTTAACGGAAGATATTTCCTTTCTCACCATAGCCCTCTATGGGCTTCCAAATATCCCTTTGCCAGTTCCACAAGAACAGCCTTAGCGAAAGTCTTCTTGAAGGGAAAGATGTAACTCTGTGAGATGAACTAACAGAACACAGAGCAGTTTCTCAGAAAGCTTCTTTCCAGTTTTGAACGGAAGATATTTCCTTTTTCACCATAGCCCTCTATGGGCTTCCAAATATCCCTTTGCCAATTCCACAAGAACAGCCTTAGCGAAAGGCTTCTTGAAGGGAAAGATGTAACTCTGTGAGATGGATTAACAGAACACAGAGCAGTTTCTCAGAAAGCTTCTTTCCAGTTTTGAACGGAAGATATTTCCTTTTTCACCCTAGCCCTCTATGGGCTTCAAAATATCCCTTTGCCAATTCCATAAGAACAGCCTTAGCAAAAGGCCTCTTGAAGGGAAAGATGTATCTCCGTGAGATGAATTAACAGAATACAGAGCAGTTTCTCAGAAAGCTTCTTTCCAGTTTTGAACGGAAGATATTTCCTTTTTCACCATAGCCCTCTATGGGCTTCCAAATATCCCTTTGAAAATTCCGCAAGAACAGCCTTAGCGAAAGGCTTCTTGAAGGGAAAGATGTAGCTCTGTGATATGAATTCACAGAACACAGAGCAGTTTCTCAGAAAGCTTCTTTCCAGTTTTGAACGGAAGATATTTCCTTTTTCACCATAGCCCTCTATGGGCTTCCAAATATCCCTTTGCCAGTTCCAGAAGAACAGCCTAGGCGAAAGGCTTCTTCAAGGGAAAGATGTAACTCTGTCAGATGAACTAACAGAACACAGAGCAGTTTCTCAGAAAGATTCTTTCCAGTTTTGAACGGAAGATATTTCCTTTTTCAGCATAGCCCTCTATGGGCTTCCAAATATCCCTTTGCCAATTCCACAAGAACAGCCTTAGCGAAAGGCTTCTTGAAGGGAAAGATGTAACTCTGTGAGATGAATTCATACAACACAGAGCAGTTTCTCAGAAGGCTTCTTTCCAGTTTTCAACGGAAGATATTTCCTTTTTCACCATAGCCCTCTATGGGCTTCAAAATATCCCTTTGCCAATTCCATAAGAACAGCCTTAGCAAAAGGCCTCTTGAAGGGAAAGATGTATCTCCGTGAGATGAATTAACAGAACACAGAGCAGTTTCTCAGAAAGCTTCTTTCCAGTTTTGAACGGAAGTTATTTCCTTTTTCACCATAGCCCTCTATGGGCTTCCAAATATCCCTTTGACAATTCCGCAAGAACAGCCTTAGCGAAAGGCTTCTTGAAGGGAAAGATGTAGCTCTGTGATATGAATTAACAGAACACAGAGCAGTTTCTCAGAAAACTTCTTTCCAGTTTTGAACGGAAGATATTTCCTTTTTCACCATAGCCCTCTATGGGCTTCCAAATATCCCTTTGCCAATTCCACAAGAACAGCCTTAGCGAAAGGCTTCTTGAAGGGAAAGATGTAACTCTGTGAGATGAAATAACAGAACACAGAGCAGTTTCTCCGAAAGCTTCTTTCCAGTTTTCAACGGAAGATATTTCCTTTTTCACCATAGCCCTCTATGGGCTTCCAAATATCCCTTTGCCAATTCCAGAAGAACAGCCTTAGCGAAAGGCTTCTTGAAGGGAAAGATGTAACTCTGTGAGATGAATTCAGAGAACACAGAGCAGTTTCTCAGAAAGCTTCTTTCCAGTTTTGAACGGAAGATATTTCCTTTTTCACCATACCCCTCTATGTTCTTCCAAATATCCCTTTGCCAATTCCAGAAGAACAGCCTTAGCGAAAGGCTTCTTGAAGGGAAAGATGAAACTCTGTGAGATGAATTCACAGAACACAGAGCAGTTTCTCAAAAATCTTCTTTCCAGTTTTGAACGGAAGATATTTCCTTTTTCACCATAGCCCTCTAAGGGCTTCCCAATATCCCTTTGCCAGTTCCACAAGAACAGCCTTAGCGAAAGGCTTCTTGAAGGGAAAGATGTAACTCTGTGAGATGAATTAACAGAACACAGAACAGTTTCTCAGAAAGCTTCTTTCCAGTTTTGAACGGAAGTTATTACCTTTTTCACCATAGCCCTTTATGGGCTTCCAAATATCACTTTGCCAATTCCACAAGAACAGCCTTAGCGAAAGGCTTCTTTAAGGGAAAGATGTAGCTCTGTGATATGAATTAACAGAACACAGAGCAGTTTCTCAGAAAGCTTCTTTCCAGTTTTGAACGGAAGATATTTCCTTTTTCACCATAGCCCTCTATGGGCTTCCAAATATCCCTTTGCCAGTCCCACAAGAACAGCCTTAGCGAAAGGCTTCTTGAAGGGATAGATGTGACTCTGTGAGATGAATTCAGAGAACACAGAGCAGTTTCTCAGAAGGCTCCTTTCCAGTTTTGAACAGAAGATATTTCCTTTTTCAGCATAGCCCTCTATGAGCTTCGAAATATCCCTTTGCCAGTTCCACAAGAACAGCCTTAGCGAAAGGCTTCTTGAAGGGATAGATGTAACTCTGTGAGATGAATTCAGAGAACACCGAGCAGTTTCTCAGAAAGCTTCTTTCCAGTTTTGAACGGAAGATATTTCCTTTTTCACCATAGCCTTCTAAGGGCTTCCAAATATCCCTTTGCTAATTCCACAAGAACAGCCTTAGCGAAAGGCTTCTTGAAGGGAAAGATGTAACTCTGTGAGATGAACTAACAGAACACAGAACAGTTTCTCAGAAAGTTTCTTTCCAGTTTTGAACGGAAGATATTTCCTTTTTCACCATAGCCCTCTAGGGGCTTCCAAATATCACTTTGCCAATTCCACAAGAACAGCCTTAGCGAAAGGCTTCTTGAAGGGAAAGATGTAACTCTGTGAGATGAATTCAGAGAACACAGAGCAGTTACTCAGAAAGCTTCTTTCCAGTATTGAACGGGAGATATTTCCTTTTTCACCATAGCCCTCTATGGGCTTCCAAATATCCCTTTGCCAGTTCCACAAGAACAGCCTTAGCGAAAGGCTTCTTGAAGGGAAAGATGTAACTCTGTGAGATGAATTCAGAGAACACAGAGCAGTTTCTCAGAAAGCTTCTTTCCAGTTTTTAACGGAAGATATTTCCTTTTTCACCATAGCCCTCTATGGGCTTCCAAATATCCCTTTGCCAATTCCACAAGAACAGCCTTAGCGAAAGGCTTCTTGAAGGGAAAGATGTAACTCTGTGAGATGGATTAACAGAACACAGAGCAGTTTCTCAGAAAGCTTCTTTCCAGTTTTGAACGGAAGATATTTCCTTTTTCACCCTAGCCCTCTATGGGCTTCCAAATATCCCTTTGCCAATTCCAGAAGAACAGCCTTAGCGAAAGGCTTCTAGAAGGGAAAGATGTAACTCTGTGAGATGAACTAACAGAACACAGAGCAGTTTCTCAGAAAGCTTCTTTCCAGTTTTGAACGGAAGATATTTCCTTTTTCACCATAGCCCTCTATGGGCTTCCAAATATCCCTTTGCCAATTCCAGAAGAACACCCTTAACGAAAGGCTTCTTGAAGGGAAAGATGTAACTCTGTGAGATGAATTCAGAGAACACAGAGCAGTTTCTCAGAAAGCTTCTTTCCAGTTTTCAACGGAAGATATTTCCTTTTTCACCATAGCCCTCTATGGGCTTCAAAATATCCCTTTGCCAATTCCATAAGAACAGCCTTAGCAAAAGGCCTCTTGAAGGGAAAGATGTATCTCCGTGAGATGAATTAACAGAATACAGAGCAGTTTCTCAGAAAGCTTCTTTCCAGTTTTGAACGGAAGATATTTCCTTTTTCACCATAGCCCTCTATGGGCTTCCAAATATCCCTTTGCCAATTCCGCAAGAACAGCCTTAGCGAAAGGCTTCTTGAAGGGAAAGATGTAGCTCTGTGATATGAATTCACAGAACACAGAGCAGTTTCTCAGAAAGCTTCTTTCCAGTTTTGAACGGAAGATATTTCCTTTTTCACCATAGCCCTCTATGGGCTTCCAAATATCCCTTTGCCAGTTCCAAAAGAACAGCCTAGACGAAAGGCTTCTTCAAGGGAAAGATGTAACTCTGTGAGATGAACTAACAGAACACAGAGCAGTTTCTCAGAAAGCTTCTTTCCAGTTTTGAACGGAAGATATTTCCTTTTTCAGCATAGCCCTCTATGGGCTTCCAAATATCCCTTTGCCAATTCCACAAGAACAGCCTTAGCGAAAGGCTTCTTGAAGGGAAAGATGTAACTCTGTGAGATGAATTCATACAGCACAGAGCAGTTTCTCAGAAAGCTTCTTTCCAGTTTTCAACGGAAGATATTTCCTTTTTCACCATAGCCCTCTATGGGCTTCAAAATATCCCTTTGCCAATTCCATAAGAACAGCCTTAGCAAAAGGCCTCTTGAAGGGAAAGATGTATCTCCGTGAGATGAATTAACAGAACACAGAGCAGTTTCTCAGAAAGCTTCTTTCCAGTTTTGAACGGAAGATATTTCCTTTTTCACCATAGCCCTCTATGGGCTTCCAAATATCCCTTTGCCAATTCCAAAAGAACAGCCTTAGCGAAAGGCTTCTTGAAGGGAAAGATGTAGCTCTGTGATATGAATTAACAGAACACAGAGCAGTTTCTCAGAAAACTTCTTTCCAGTTTTGAACGGAAGATATTTCCTTTTTCACCATAGCCCTCTAAGGGCTTCCAAATATCCCTTTGCCAGTTCCACAAGAACAGCCTTAGCGAAAGGCTTCTTGAAGGGAAAGATGTAATTCTGTGAGATGAACTAACAGAACACAGAACAGTTTCTCAGAAAGCTTCTTTCCTGTTTTAAACGGAAGATATTACCTTTTTCACCATAGCCCTTTATGGGCTTCCAAATATCACTTTGCCAATTCCACAAGAACAGCCTTAGCGAAAGGCTTCTTGAAGGGAAAGATGTAGCTCTGTGATATGAATTAACAGAACACAGAGCAGTTTCTCAGAAAGCTTCTACCAGTTTTGAACGGAAGATATTTTCTTTTTCACCATAGCCCTCTATGGGCTTCCAAATATCCCTTTGCCAGTCCCACAAGAACAGCCTTAGCGAAAGGCTTCTTGAAGGGATAGATGTAACTCTGTGAGATGAATTCAGAGAACACGGAGCAGTTTCTCAGAAAGCTTCTTTCCAGTTTTGAACGGTAGATATTTACTTTTTCACCATAGCCCTCTATGAGCTTCGATATATCCCTTGCCAGTTCCACAAGAACAGACTCAGCGAAAGGCTTCTTGAAGCGAAAGATGTAACTCTGTGAGATGAATTCAGAGAACACAGAGCAGTTTCTCAGAAAGCTTCTTTCCAGTTTTGAAAGGAAGATATTTCCTTTTTCAGCATAGCCCTCTATGGGCTTCCAAATATCCCTTTGCCAGTTCCACAAGAACAGCCTTAGCGAAAGGCTTCTGGAAGGGAAAGATGTAACTCTGTGAGATGAACTACCAGAACACAGAGCAGTTTCTCAGAAAGCTTCTTTCCAGTTTTGAACGGAAGATATTTCCTTTTTCACCATAGCCCTCTATGGGCTTCCAAATATAACTTTGCCAATTCCACAAGAACAGCCTTAGCAAAAGGCTTCTTGAAGGGAAAGATGTAACTCTGTGAGATGAATTAACAGAACACAGAGCAGTTTCTCAGAAAGCTTCTTTCCAGTTTTGAACGGAAGATATTTCCTTTTTCACCATATCACTCTATGGGCTTCCAAATATCCCTTTGCCAATCACACAAGAACAGCCTTAGCGAAAGGCTTCTTGAAGGGAAAGATGTAACTCTGTGAGATGAATTCAGAGAACACAGAGCAGTTTCTCAGAAAGCTTCTTTCCAGTATTGAACGGAAGATATTTCCTTTTTCACCATAGCCCTCTATGGGTTTCCAAATATCCCTTTGCCAGTTCCACTAGAACAGCCTTAGCGAAAGGCTTCTTGTAGGGAAAGATGTAACTCTGTGAGATGAACTAACAGAACACAGAGCAGTTTCTCAGAAATCTTCTTTCAAGTTTTGAACGGAAGATATTTCCTTTTTCACCATAGCCCTCTAAGGGCTTCCCAATATCCCTTTGCCAGTTCCACAAGAACAGCCTTAGCGAAAGGCTTCTTGAAGGGAAAGATGTAACTCTGTGAGATGAATTCAGAGAACACAGAGCAGTTTCTCAGAAAGCTTCTTTCCAGTTTTTAACGGAAGATATTTCCTTTCTCACCATAGCCCTCTATGGGCTTCCAAATATCCCTTTGCCAGTTCCACAAGAACAGCCTTAGCGAAAGACTTCTTGAAGGGAAAGATGTAACTCTGTGAGATGAACTACCAGAACACAGAGCAGTTTCTCAGAAAGCTTCTTTCCAGTTTTGAACGGAAGATATTTCCTTTTTCACCATAGCCCTCTATGGGCTTCCAAATATCCCTTTGCCAATTCCACAAGAACAGCCTTAGCGAAAGGCTTCTTGAAGGGAAAGATGTAACTCTGTGAGATGAAATAACAGAACACAGAGCAGTTTCTCAGAAAGCTTCTTTCCAGTTTTGAACGGAAGATATTTCCTTTTTCACCATAGCCCTCTATGGGCTTCCAAATATCCCTTTGCCAATTCCACAAGAACAGCCTTAGCGAAAGGCTTCTTGAAGGGAAAGATGTAACTCTGTGAGATGAACTAACAGAACACAGAACAGTTTCTCAAAAAGCTTCTTTCCTGTTTTAAACGGAAGATATTACCTTTTTCACCATAGCCCTTGATGGGCTTCCAAATATCACTTTGCCAATTCCACAAGAACAGCCTTAGCGAAAGGCTTCTTGAAGGGAAAGATGTAGCTCTGTGATATGATTAACAGAACACAGAGCAGTTTCTCAGAAAGCTTCTTTCCAGTTTTGAACGGAAGATATTTTCTTTTTCACCATAGCCCTCTATGGGCTTCCAAATATCCCTTTGCCAGTCCCACAAGAACAGCCTTAGCGAAAGGCTTCTTGAAGGGATAGATGTAACTCTGTGAGATGAATTCAGAGAACACGGAGCAGTTTCTCAGAAAGCTTCTTTCCAGTTTTGAACGGTAGATATTTACTTTTTCACCATAGCCCTCTATGAGCTTCGATATATCCCTTGCCAGTTCCACAAGAACAGACTCAGCGAAAGGCTTCTTGAAGGGAAAGATGTAACTCTGTGAGATGAATTCAGAGAACACAGAGCAGTTTCACAGAAAGTTTCTTTCCAGTTTTGAACGGAAGATATTTCCTTTTTCAGCACAGCACTCTATGGGTTTCCAAATATCCCTTTGCCAGTTCCACAAGAACAGCCTTAGCGAAAGGCTTCTTGAAGGGAAAGATGTAACTCTGTGAGATGAATTCAGAGAACACAGAGCAGTTTCTCAGAAAGCTTCTTTCCAGTTTTGAAAGGAAGATATTTCCTTTTTCAGCATAGCCCTCTATGGGCTTCCAAATATCCCTTTTCCAGTTCCACAAGAACAGCCTTAGCGAAAGGCTTCTTGAAGGGAAAGATGTAACTCTGTGAGATGAACTAACAGAACACAGAACAGTTTCTCAGAAAGCTTCTTTCCTGTTTTAAACGGAAGATATTACCTTTTTCACCATAGCCCTTTATGGGCTTCCAAATATCCCTTTGCCAGTTCCACAAGAACAGCCTAAGCGAAAGGCTTCTTGAAGGGAAAGATGTAACTCTGTGAGATGAACTAACAGAACACAGAGCAGTTTCTAGGAAAGCTTCTTTCCAGTTTTGAACGGAAGATATTTCCTTTTTCACCATAGCCCTCTATGGGGTTCCAAATATCCCTTTGCCAGTTCCACAAGAACAGCCTTAGCGAATGGCTTCTTGAAGGGAAAGATGTAACTGTGTGAGAAGAATTCAGAGAACACAGAGCAGTTTCTCAGAAAGCTTCTTTCCAGTTTTGAACGGAAGATATTTCCTTTTTCAACATAGCCCTCTATGGGCTTCCAAATATCGCTTTGCCAGTTCCAGAAGAACAGCCTTAGCGAAAGGCTTCTTGAAGGGAAAGATGTAACACTGTGAGATGAATTCAGAGAACACAGAGCAGTTTCTCAGAAAGCTTCTTTCCTGTTTTGAACGGAAGATATTTCCTTTTTCAGCATAGCACTCTATGGGTTTCCAAATATCCCTTTGCCAGTTCCAAAAGAACAGCCTTAGCGAAAGGCTTCTTGAAGGGAAAGATGTAACTCTTTGAGAAGAATTCAGAGAACACAGAGCAGTTTCCCAGAAAGTTTCTTTCCAGTTTTGAACGGAAGATATTTCCTTTTTCACCATAGCCCTCTAAGGACTTCCAAATATCCCTTTGCTAATTCCACAAGAACAGCCTTAGCGAAAGGCTTCTTGAAGTTAAAGATGTAACTCTGTGAGATGAACTAACAGAACACAGAACAGTTTCTCAGAAAGCTTCGTTCCAGTTTTGAACGGAAGATATTTCCTTTTTCACCATAGCCCTCTATGGGCTTCCAAATATCACTTTGCCAATTCCACAAGAACAGCCTTAGCGAAAGGCTTCTTGAAGGGAAAGATGTATCTCTGTGAGATGAATTAACAGAACACAGAGCAGTTTCTCAGAAAGCTTCTTTCCAGTTTGAACTGAAGATATTTCCTTTTTCACAATAGCCCTGGATGGGCTTCGAAATATCCCTTTGCCAGTTCCACAAGAACAGCCTTAGCGAAAGGCTTCTTGAAGGGAAAGATGGAACTCTGTGAGATGAATTCAGAGAACACAGAGCAGTTTCTCAGAAAGCTTCTTTCCAGTTTTGAACGGGAGATATTTCCTTTTTCACCATAGCCCTCTATGGGCTTCCTATTATCCCTTTGCCAGTTCCACAAGAACAGCCTTAGCGAAAGGCTTCTTGAAGGCAAAGATGGAACTCTGTGAGATGAATTCAGAGAACACAGAGCAGTTTCTCAGAAAGATTCTTTCCAGAATTGAACGGAAGATATTTCCTTTTTCACCATAGCCCTCTATGTTTTTCCAAATATCCCTTTGCCAGTTCCACTAGAACAGCCTTAGCGAAAGGCTTCTTGTAGGGAAAGATGTAACTCTGTGAGATGAACTAACAGAACACAGAGCAGTTTCTCAGAAATCTTCTTTCCAGTTTTGAACGGAAGATATTTCCTTTTTCACCATAGCCCTCTAAGGGCTTCCCAATATCCCTTTGCCAGTTCCACAAGAACAGCCTTAGCGAAAGGCTTCTTGAAGGGAAAGATGTAACTCTGTGAGATGAACTAACAGAACACAGAACAGTTTCTCAGAAAGCTTCTTTCCAGTTTTGAACGGAAGATATTACCTTTTTCACCATAGGTCTTTATGGGCTTCCAAATATCACTTTGCCAATTCCACAAGAACAGCCTTAGCGAAAGGCTTCTTGAAGGGAAAGATGTAGCTCTGTGATATGAATTAACAGAACACAGAGCAGTTTCTCAGAAAGCTTATTTCCAGTTTTGAACGGAAGATATTTTCTTTTTCACCATAGCCCTCTATGGGCTTCCAAATATCCCTTTGCCAGTCCCACAAGAACAGCCTTAGCGAAAGGCTTCTTGAAGGGATAGATGTGACTCTGTGAGATGAATTCAGAGAACACAGAGCAGTTTCTCAGAAGGCTTCTTTCCAGTTTTGAACAGAAGATATTTCCTTTTTCAGCATAGCCCTCTATGAGCTTCGAAATATCCCTTTGCCAGTTCCACAAGAACAGCCTTAGCGAAAGGCTTCTTGAATGGATAGATGTAACTCTGTGAGATGAATTCAGAGAACACAGAGCAGTTTCTCAGAAAGCTTCTTTCCAGTTTTGAACGGAAGATATTTCCTTTTTCACCATAGCCTTCTAAGGGCTTCCAAATATCCCTTTGCTAATTCCACAAGAACAGCCTTAGCGAAAGGCTTCTTGAAGGGAAAGATGTAACTCTGTGAGATGAACTAACAGAACACAGAACAGTTTCTCAGAAAGCTTCTTTCCAGTTTTGAACGGAAGATATTTCCTTTTTCACCATAGCCCTCTAGGGGCTTCCAAATATCACTTTGCCAATTCCACAAGAATAGCCTTAGCGAAAGGCTTCTTGAAGGGAAAGATGTAACTCTGTGAGATGAATTCAGAGAACACAGAGCAGTTTCTCAGAAAGCTTCTTTCCAGTTTTGAACGGAAGATATTTTCTTTTTCACCATAGCCCTCTACGGGCTTCCAAATATCCCTTTGCCAGTTCCACAAGAACAGCCTTAGCGAAAGGCTTCTTGAAGGGAAAGATGTAACTCTGTGAGATGAATTCAGAGAACACAGAGCAGTTTCTCAGAAAGCTTCTTTCCAGTTTTTAACGGAAGATATTTCCTTTCTCACCATAGCCCTCTATGGGCTTCCAAATATCCCTTTGCCAGTTCCACAAGAACAGCCTTAGCGAAAGTCTTCTTGAAGGGAAAGATGTAACTCTGTGAGATGAACTAACAGAACACAGAGCAGTTTCTCAGAAAGCTTCTTTCCAGTTTTGAACGGAAGATATTTCCTTTTTCACCATAGCCCTCTATGGGCTTCCAAATATCCCTTTGCCAATTCCACAAGAACAGCCTTAGCGAAAGGCTTCTTGAAGGGAAAGATGTAACTCTGTGAGATGGATTAACAGAACACAGAGCAGTTTCTCAGAAAGCTTCTTTCCAGTTTTGAACGGAAGATATTTCCTTTTTCACCCTAGCCCTCTATGGGCTTCAAAATATCCCTTTGCCAATTCCATAAGAACAGCCTTAGCAAAAGGCCTCTTGAAGGGAAAGATGTATCTCCGTGAGATGAATTAACAGAATACAGAGAAGTTTCTCAGAAAGCTTCTTTCCAGTTTTGAACGGAAGATATTTCCTTTTTCACCATAGCCCTCTATGGGCTTCCAAATATCCCTTTGACAATTCCGCAAGAACAGCCTTAGCGAAAGGCTTCTTGAAGGGAAAGATGTAGCTCTGTGATATGAATTCACAGAACACAGAGCAGTTTCTCAGAAAGCTTCTTTCCAGTTTTGAACGGAAGATATTTCCTTTTTCACCATAGCCCTCTATGGGCTTCCAAATATCCCTTTGCCAGTTCCAGAAGAACAGCCTAGGCGAAAGGCTTCTTCAAGGGAAAGATGTAACTCTGTGAGATGAACTAACAGAACACAGAGCAGTTTCTCAGAAAGCTTCTTTCCAGTTTTGAACGGAAGATATTTCCTTTTTCAGCATAGCCCTCTATGGGCTTCCAAATATCCCTTTGCCAATTCCACAAGAACAGCCTTAGCGAAAGGCTTCTTGAAGGGAAAGATGTAACTCTGTGAGATGAATTCATACAACACAGAGCAGTTTCTCAGAAGGCTTCTTTCCAGTTTTCAACGGAAGATATTTCCTTTTTCACCATAGCCCTCTATGGGCTTCAAAATATCCCTTTGCCAATTCCATAAGAACAGCCTTAGCAAAAGGCCTCTTGAAGGGAAAGATGTATCTCCGTGAGATGAATTAACAGAACACAGAGCAGTTTCTCAGAAAGCTTCTTTCCAGTTTTGAACGGAAGTTATTTCCTTTTTCACCATAGCCCTCTATGGGCTTCCAAATATCCCTTTGACAATTCCGCAAGAACAGCCTTAGCGAAAGGCTTCTTGAAGGGAAAGATGTAGCTCTGTGATATGAATTAACAGAACACAGAGCAGTTTCTCAGAAAACTTCTTTCCAGTTTTGAACGGAAGATATTTCCTTTTTCACCATAGCCCTCTATGGGCTTCCAAATATCCCTTTGCCAATTCCACAAGAACAGCCTTAGCGAAAGGCTTCTTGAAGGGAAAGATGTAACTCTGTGAGATGAAATAACAGAACACAGAGCAGTTTCTCCGAAAGCTTCTTTCCAGTTTTCAACGGAAGATATTTCCTTTTTCACCATAGCCCTCTATGGGCTTCCAAATATCCCTTTGCCAATTCCAGAAGAACAGCCTTAGCGAAAGGCTTCTTGAAGGGAAAGATGTAACTCTGTGAGATGAACTAACAGAACACAGAGCAGTTTCTCAGAAAGCTTCTTTCCAGTTTTGAACGGAAGATATTTCCTTTTTCACCATAGCCCTCTATGGGCTTCCAAATATCCCTTTGCCAATTCCAGAAGAACAGCCTTAGCGAAAGGCTTCTTGAAGGGAAAGATGAAACTCTGTGAGATGAATTCAGAGAACACAGAGCAGTTTCTCCGAAAGCTTCTTTCCAGTTTTCAACGGAAGATATTTCCTTTTTCACCATAGCCCTCTATGGGCTTCAAAATATCCCTTTGCCAATTCCATAAGAACAGCCTTAGCAAAAGGCCTCTTGAAGGGAAAGATGTATCTCCGTGAGATGAATTAACAGAACACAGAGCAGTTTCTCAGAAAGCTTCTTTCCAGTTTTGAACGGAAGATATTTCCTTTTTCACCATAGCCCTCTATGGGCTTCCAAACATCCCTTTGCCAATTCCGCAAGAACAGCCTTAGCGAAAGGCTTCTTGAAGGGAAAGATGTAGCTCTGTGATATGAATTAACAGAACACAGAGCAGTTTCTCAGAAAACTTCTTTCCAGTTTTGAACCGAAGATATTTCCTTTTTCACCATAGCCCTCTAAGGGCTTCCAAATATCCCTTTGCCAGTTCCACAGGAACAGCCTTAGCGAAAGGCTTCTTGAAGGGAAAGATGTAACTCTGTGAGATGAACTAACAGAACACAGAACAGTTTCTCAGAAAGCTTCTTTCCAGTTTTGAACGGAAGATATTTCCTTTTTCACCATAGCCCTCTATGGGCTTCCAAATATCACTTTGCCAATTCCAAAAGAACAGCCTTAGCGAAAGGCTTCTTGAAGGGAAAGATGTAACTCTTTGAGATGAATTCAGAGAACACACAGCAGTTTCTCAGAAAGCTTCTTTCCAGTTTTGAACGGGAGATATTTCCTTTTTCACCATAGCCCTCTATGGGCTTCCAAATATCCCTTTGCCAGTTCCACAAGAACAGCCTTAGCGAAAGACTTCTTGAAGGGAAAGATGTAACTGTGAGAAGAATTCAGAGAACACAGAGCAGTTTCTCAGAAAGCTTCTTTCCAGTTTTGAACGGAAGATATTTCCTTTCTCACCATAGCCCTCTATGGGCTTCCAAATATCCCTTTGCCAGTTCCACAAGAACAGCCTTAGCGAAAGGCTTCTTGAAGGGAAAGATGTAACTCTGTGAGATGAACTAACAGAACACAGAGCAGTTTCTCAGAAAGCTTCTTTCCAGTTTTGAACGGAAGATATTTCCTTTTTCACCATAGCCCTCTATGGGCTTCCAAATATCCCTTTGCCAATTCCAGAAGAACAGCCTTAGCGAAAGGCTTCTTGAAGGGAAAGATGTAACTCTGTGAGATGGATTAACAGAACACAGAGCAGTTTCTCAGAAAGCTTCTTTCCAGTTTTGAACGGAAGATATTTCCTTTTTCACCATAGCCCTCTATGGGCTTCCAAATATCCCTTTGCCAATTCCAGAAGAACAGCCTTAGCGAAAGGCTTCTTGAAGGGAAAGATGTAACTCTGTGAGATGAATTCAGAAAACACAGAGCAGTTTCTCAGAAAGCTTCTTTCCAGTTTTGAACGGAAGATATTTCCTTTTTCACCATAGCCCTCTATGTTCTTCCAAATATCCCTTTGCCAATTCCAGAAGAACAGCCTTAGCGAAAGGCTTCTTGAAGGGAAAGATGAAACTCTATGAGATGAATTCAGAGAACACAGAGCAGTTTCTCAGAAATCTTCTTTCCAGTTTTGAACGGAAGATATTTCCTTTTTCACCATAGCCCTCTAAGGGCTTCCCAATATCCCTTTGCCAGTTCCACAAGAAGAGCCTTAGCGAAAGGCTTCTTGAAGGGAAAGATGTAACTCTGTGAGATGAACTAACAGAACACAGAACAGTTTCTCAGAAAGCTTCTTTCCAGTTTTGAACGGAAGATATTACCTTTTTCACCATAGCCCTTTATGGGCTTCCAAATATCACTTTGCCAATTCCACAAGAACAGCCTTAGCGAAAGGCTTCTTTAAGGGAAAGATGTAGCTCTGTGATATGAATTAACAGAACACAGAGCAGTTTCTCAGAAAGCTTCTTTCCAGTTTTGAACGGAAGATATTTCCTTTTTCACCATAGCCCTCTATGGGCTTCCAAATATCCCTTTGCCAGTCCCACAAGAACAGCCTTAGCGAAAGGCTTCTTGAAGGGATAGATGTGACTCTGTGAGATGAATTCAGAGAACACAGAGCAGTTTCTCAGAAGGCTTCTTTCCAGTTTTGAACAGAAGATATTTCCTTTTTCAGCATAGCCCTCTATGAGCTTCGAAATATCCCTTTGCCAGTTCCACAAGAACAGCCTTAGCGAAAGGCTTCTTGAAGGGATAGATGTAACTCTGTGAGATGAATTCAGAGAACACCGAGCAGTTTCTCAGAAAGCTTCTTTCCAGTTTTGAACGGAAGATATTTCCTTTTTCACCATAGCCTTCTAAGGGCTTCCAAATATCCCTTTGCTAATTCCACAAGAACAGCCTTAGCGAAAGGCTTCTTGAAGGGAAAGATGTAACTCTGTGAGATGAACTAACAGAACACAGAACAGTTTCTCAGAAAGTTTCTTTCCAGTTTTGAACGGAAGATATTTCCTTTTTCACCATAGCCCTCTAGGGGCTTCCAAATATCACTTTGCCAATTCCACAAGAACAGCCTTAGCGAAAGGCTTCTTGAAGGGAAAGATGTAACTCTGTGAGATGAATTCAGAGAACACAGAGCAGTTACTCAGAAAGCTTCTTTCCAGTATTGAACGGGAGATATTTCCTTTTTCACCATAGCCCTCTATGGGCTTCCAAATATCCCTTTGCCAGTTCCACAAGAACAGCCTTAGCGAAAGGCTTCTTGAAGGGAAAGATGTAACTCTGTGAGATGAATTCAGAGAACACAGAGCAGTTTCTCAGAAAGCTTCTTTCCAGTTTTTAACGGAAGATATTTCCTTTTTCACCATAGCCCTCTATGGGCTTCCAAATATCCCTTTGCCAATTCCACAAGAACAGCCTTAGCGAAAGGCTTCTTGAAGGGAAAGATGTAACTCTGTGAGATGGATTAACAGAACACAGAGCAGTTTCTCAGAAAGCTTCTTTCCAGTTTTGAACGGAAGATATTTCCTTTTTCACCCTAGCCCTCTATGGGCTTCCAAATATCCCTTTGCCAATTCCAGAAGAACAGCCTTAGCGAAAGGCTTCTAGAAGGGAAAGATGTAACTCTGTGAGATGAACTAACAGAACACAGAGCAGTTTCTCAGAAAGCTTCTTTCCAGTTTTGAACGGAAGATATTTCCTTTTTCACCATAGCCCTCTATGGGCTTCCAAATATCCCTTTGCCAATTCCAGAAGAACACCCTTAACGAAAGGCTTCTTGAAGGGAAAGATGTAACTCTGTGAGATGAATTCAGAGAACACAGAACAGTTTCTCAGAAAGCTTCTTTCCAGTTTTCAACGGAAGATATTTCCTTTTTCACCATAGCCCTCTATGGGCTTCAAAATATCCCTTTGCCAATTCCATAAGAACAGCCTTAGCAAAAGGCCTCTTGAAGGGAAAGATGTATCTCCGTGAGATGAATTAACAGAATACAGAGCAGTTTCTCAGAAAGCTTCTTTCCAGTTTTGAACGGAAGATATTTCCTTTTTCACCATAGCCCTCTATGGGCTTCCAAATATCCCTTTGCCAATTCCGCAAGAACAGCCTTAGCGAAAGGCTTCTTGAAGGGAAAGATGTAGCTCTGTGATATGAATTCACAGAACACAGAGCAGTTTCTCAGAAAGCTTCTTTCCAGTTTTGAACGGAAGATATTTCCTTTTTCACCATAGCCCTCTATGGGCTTCCAAATATCCCTTTGCCAGTTCCAGAAGAACAGCCTAGACGAAAGGCTTCTTCAAGGGAAAGATGTAACTCTGTGAGATGAACTAACAGAACACAGAGCAGTTTCTCAGAAAGCTTCTTTCCAGTTTTGAACGGAAGATATTTCCTTTTTCAGCATAGCCCTCTATGGGCTTCCAAATATCCCTTTGCCAATTCCACAAGAACAGCCTTAGCGAAAGGCTTCTTGAAGGGAAAGATGTAACTCTGTGAGATGAATTCATACAGCACAGAGCAGTTTCTCAGAAAGCTTCTTTCCAGTTTTCAACGGAAGATATTTCCTTTTTCACCATAGCCCTCTATGGGCTTCAAAATATCCCTTTGCCAATTCCATAAGAACAGTCTTAGCAAAAGGCCTCTTGAAGGGAAAGATGTATCTCCGTGAGATGAATTAACAGAACACAGAGCAGTTTCTCAGAAAGCTTCTTTCCAGTTTTGAACGGAAGATATTTCCTTTTTCACCATAGCCCTCTATGGGCTTCCAAATATCCCTTTGACAATTCCGCAAGAACAGCCTTAGAGAAAGGCTTCTTGAAGGGAAAGATGTAGCTCTGTGATATGAATTAACCGAACACAGAGCAGTTTCTCAGAAAACTTCTTTCCAGTTTTGAACGGAAGATATTTCCTTTTTCACCATAGCCCTCTAAGGGCTTCCAAATATCCCTTTGCCAGTTCCACAAGAACAGCCTTAGCGAAAGGCTTCTTGAAGGGAAAGATGTAATTCTGTGAGATGAACTAACAGAACACAGAACAGTTTCTCAGAAAGCTTCTTTCCTGTTTTAAACGGAAGATATTACCTTTTTCACCATAGCCCTTTATGGGCTTCCAAATATCACTTTGCCAATTCCACAAGAACAGCCTTAGCGAAAGGCTTCTTGAAGGGAAAGATGTAGCTCTGTGATATGAATTAACAGAACACAGAGCAGTTTCTCAGAAAGCTTCTACCAGTTTTGAACGGAAGATATTTTCTTTTTCACCATAGCCCTCTATGGGCTTCCAAATATCACTTTGCCAGTCCCACAAGAACAGCCTTAGCGAAAGGCTTCTTGAAGGGATAGATGTAACTCTGTGAGATGAATTCAGAGAACACGGAGCAGTTTCTCAGAAAGCTTCTTTCCAGTTTTGAACGGTAGATATTTACTTTTTCACCATAGCCCTCTATGAGCTTCGATATATCCCTTGCCAGTTCCACAAGAACAGCCTTAGCGAAAGGCTTCTTGAAGGGAAAGATGTAACTCTGTGAGATGAACTAACAGAACACAGAGCAGTTTCTCAGAAAGCTTCTTTCCAGTTTTGAACGGAAGATATTTCCTTTTTCACCCTAGCCCTCTATGGGCTTCCAAATATCCCTTTGCCAATTCCAGAAGAACAGCCTTAGCGAAAGGCTTCTTGAAGGGAAAGATGAAACTCTGTGAGATGAATTCAGAGAACACAGAGCAGTTTCTCAGAAAGCTTCTTTCCAGTTTTCAACGGAAGATATTTCCTTTTTCACCATAGCCCTCTACGGGCTTCAAAATATCCCTTTGCCAATTCCATAAGCACAGCCTTAGCAAAAGGCCTCTTGAAGGGAAAGATGTATCTCCGTGAGATGAATTAACAAAACACAGAGCAGTTTCTCAGAAAGCTTCTTTCCAGTTTTGAACGGAAGTTATTTCCTTTTTCACCATAGCCCTCTATGGGCTTCCAAATATAACTTTGCCAATTCCGCAAGAACAGCCTTAGCGAAAGGCTTCTTGAAGGGAAAGATGTAGCTCTGTGATATGAACTAACAGAACACAGAGCAGTTTCTCAGAAAACTTCTTTCCAGTTTTGAACGGAAGACATTTCCTTTTTCACCATAGCCCTCTATGGGCTTCCAAATATCCCTTTGCCAATTCCACAAGACCAGCCTTAGCGAAAGGCTTCTTGAAGGGAAAGATGTAACTCTGTGAGATGAAATAACAGAACACAGAGCAGTTTCTCAGAAAGCTTCTTTCCAGTTTTGAACGGAAGATATTTCCTTCTTCACCATAGCCCTCTATGGGCTTCCAAATATCCCTTTGCCAATTCCAGAAGAACAGCCTTAGCGAAAGGCTTCTTGAAGGGAAAGATGTAACTCTGTGAGATGAACTAACAGAACACAGAGCAGTTTCTCAGAAAGCTTCTTTCCAGTTTTGAACGGAAGATATTTCCTTTTTCACCATAGCCCTCTATGGGCTTCCAAATATCCCTTTGCCAATTCCAGAAGAACAGCCTTAGCGAAAGGCTTCTTGAAGGGAAAGATGAAACTCTGTGAGATGAATTCAGAGAACACAGAGCAGTTTCTCCGAAAGCTTCTTTCCAGTTTTCAACGGAAGATATTTCCTTTTTCACCATAGCCCTCTATGGGCTTCAAAATATCCCTTTGCCAATTCCATAAGAACAGCGTTAGCAAAAGGCCTCTTGAAGGGAAAGATGTATCTCCGTGAGATGAATTAACAGAACACAGAGCAGTTTCTCAGAAAGCTTCTTTCCAGTTTTGAACGGAAGATATTTCCTTTTTCACCATAGCCCTCTATTGGCTTCCAAACATCCCTTTGCCAATTCCGCAAGAACAGTCTTAGCGAAAGGCTTCTTGAAGGGAAAGATGTAGCTCTGTGATATGAATTAACAGAACACAGAGCAGTTTCTCAGAAAACTTCTTTCCAGTTTTGAACCGAAGATATTTCCTTTTTCACCATAGCCCTCTAAGGGCTTCCAAATATCCCTTTGCCAGTTCCACAGGAACAGCCTTAGCGAAAGGCTTCTTGAAGGGAAAGATGTAACTCTGTGAGATGAACTAACAGAACACAGAACAGTTTCTCAGAAAGCTTCTTTCCAGTTTTGAACGGAAGATATTTCCTTTTTCACCATAGCCCTCTATGGGCTTCCAAATATCACTTTGCCAATTCCACAAGAACAGCCTTAGCGAAAGGCTTCTTGAAGGGAAAGATGTAACTCTTTGAGATGAATTCAGAGAACACAGAGCAGTTTCTCAGAAAGCTTCTTTCCAGTTTTGAACGGAAGATATTTCCTTTTTCACCATAGCCTTCTAAGGGCTTCCAAATATCCCTTTGCTAATTCCACAAGAACAGCCTTAGCGAAAGGCTTCTTGAAGGGAAAGATGTAACTCTGTGAGATGAACTAACAGAACACAGAACAGTTTCTCAGAAAGTTTCTTTCCAGTTTTGAACGGAAGATATTTCCTTTTTCACCATAGCCCTCTAGGGGCCTCCAAATATCACTTTGCCAATTCCACAAGAACAGCCTTAGCGAAAGGCTTCTTGAAGGGAAAGATGTAACTCTGTGAGATGAATACAGAGAACACAGAGCAGTTTCTCAGAAAGCTTCTTTCCAGTATTGAACGGGAGATATTTCCTTTTTCACCATAGCCCTCTATGGGCTTCCAAATATCCCTTTGCCAGTTCCACAAGAACAGCCTTAGCGAAAGGCTTCTTGAAGGGAAAGATGTAACTCTGTGAGATGAACTAACAGAACACAGAACAGTTTCTCAGAAAGTTTCTTTCCAGTTTTGAACGGAAGATATTTCCTTTTTCACCATAGCCCTCTAGGGGCTTCCAAATATCACTTTGCCAATTCCACAAGAACAGCCTTAGCGAAAGGCTTCTTGAAGGGAAAGATGTAACTCTGTGAGATGAATTCAGAGAACACAGAGCAGTTTCTCAGAAAGCTTCTTTCCAGTATTGAACGGGAGATATTTCCTTTTTCACCATAGCCCTCTATGGGCTTCCAAATATCCCTTTGCCAGTTCCACAAGAACAGCCTTAGCGAAAGGCTCCTTGAAGGGAAAGATGTAACTCTGTGAGGTGAATTCAGAGAACACAGAGCAGTTTCTCAGAAAGCTTCTTTCCAGTTTTGAACGGAAGATATTTCCTTTTTCACCATAGCCCTCTATGGGCTTCCAAATATCCCTTTGCCAATTCCACAAGAACAGCCTTAGCGAAAGGCTTCTTGAAGGGAAAGATGTAACTCTGTGAGATGGATTAACAGAACACAGAGCAGTTTCTCAGAAAGCTTCTTTCCAGTTTTGAACGGAAGATATTTCCTTTTTCACCCTAGCCCTCTATGGGCTTCCAAATATCCCTTTGCCAATTCCAGAAGAACAGCCTTAGCGAAAGGCTTCTAGAAGGGAAAGATGTAACTCTGTGAGATGAACTAACAGAACACAGAGCAGTTTCTCAGAAAGCTTCTTTCCAGTTTTGAACGGAAGATATTTCCTTTTTCACCATAGCCCTCTATGGGCTTCCAAATATCCCTTTGCCAATTCCAGAAGAACACCCTTAACGAAAGGCTTCTTGAAGGGAAAGATGTAACTCTGTGAGATGAATTCAGAGAACACAGAACAGTTTCTCAGAAAGCTTCTTTCCACTTTTCAACGGAAGATATTTCTTTTTCACCATAGCCCTCTATGGGCTTCAAAATATCCCTTTGCCAATTCCATAAGAACAGCCTTAGCAAAAGGCCTCTTGAAGGGAAAGATGTATCTCCGTGAGATGAATTAACAGAATACAGAGCAGTTTCTCAGAAAGCTTCTTTCCAGTTTTGAACGGAAGATATTTCCTTTTTCACCATAGCCCTCTATGGGCTTCCAAATATCCCTTTGCCAATTCCGCAAGAACAGCCTTAGCGAAAGGCTTCTTGAAGGGAAAGATGTAGCTCTGTGATATGAATTCACAGAACACAGAGCAGTTTCTCAGAAAGCTTCTTTCCAGTTTTGAACGGAAGATATTTCCTTTTTCACCATAGCCCTCTATGGGCTTCCAAATATCCCTTTGCCAGTTCCAGAAGAACAGCCTAGGCGAAAGGCTTCTTCAAGGGAAAGATGTAACTCTGTGAGATGAACTAACAGAACACAGAGCAGTTTCTCAGAAAGCTTCTTTCCAGTTTTGAACGGAAGATATTTCCTTTTTCAGCATAGCCCTCTATGGGCTTCCAAATATCCCTTTGCCAATTCCACAAGAACAGCCTTAGCGAAAGGCTTCTTGAAGGGAAAGATGTAACTCTGTGAGATGAATTCATACAACACAGAGCAGTTTCTCAGAAAGCTTCTTTCCAGTTTTCAACGGAAGATATTTCCTTTTTCACCATAGCCCTCTATGGGCTTCAAAATATCCCTTTGCCAATTCCATAAGAACAGCCTTAGCAAAAGGCCTCTTGAAGGGAAAGATGTATCTCCGTGAGATGAATTAACAGAACACAGAGCAGTTTCTCAGAAAGCTTCTTTCCAGTTTTGAACGGAAGATATTTCCTTTTTCACCATAGCCCTCTATGGGCTTCCAAACATCCCTTTGCCAATTCCGCAAGAACAGCCTTAGCGAAAGGCTTCTTGAAGGGAAAGATGTAGCTCTGTGATATGAATTAACAGAACACAGAGCAGTTTCTCAGAAAACTTCTTTCCAGTTTTGAACCGAAGATATTTCCTTTTTCACCATAGCCCTCTAAGGGCTTCCAAATATCCCTTTGCCAGTTCCACAGGAACAGCCTTAGCGAAAGGCTTCTTGAAGGGAAAGATGTAACTCTGTGAGATGAACTAACAGAACACAGAACAGTTTCTCAGAAAGCTTCTTTCCAGTTTTGAACGGAAGATATTTCCTTTTTCACCATAGCCCTCTATGGGCTTCCAAATATCACTTTGCCAATTCCAAAAGAACAGCCTTAGCGAAAGGCTTCTTGAAGGGAAAGATGTAACTCTGTGAGATGAATTCAGAGAACACAGAGCAGTTTCACAGAAAGTTTCTTTCCAGTTTTGAACGGAAGATATTTCATTTTTCAGCATAGCACTCTATGGGTTTCCAAATATCCCTTTGCCAGTTCCACAAGAACAGCCTTAGCGAAAGGCTTCTTGAAGGGAAAGATGTAACTCTGTGAGATGAATTCAGAGAACACAGAGCAGTTTCTCAGAAAGCTTCTTTCCAGTTTTGAAAGGAAGATATTTCCTTTTTCAGCATAGCCCTCTATGGGCTTCCAAATATCCCTTTGCCAGTTCCACAAGAACAGCCTTAGCGAAAGGCTTCTGGAAGGGAAAGATGTAACTCTGTGAGATGAACTACCAGAACACAGAGCAGTTTCTCAGAAAGCTTCTTTCCAGTTTTGAACGGAAGATATTTCCTTTTTCACCATAGCCCTCTATGGGCTTCCAAATATCCCTTTGCCAATTCCACAAGAACAGCCTTAGCGAAAGGCTTCTTGAAGGGAAAGATGTAACTCTGTGAGATGAAATAACAGAACACAGAGCAGTTTCCCAGAATGCTTCTTTCCAGTTTTGAACGGAAGATATTTCCTTTTTCACCATAGCCCTCTAGGGGCTTCCAAATATCCCTTTGCCAATTCCAGAAGAACAGCCTTAGCGAAAGGCTTCTTGAAGGGAAAGATGTAACTCTGTGAGATGAACTAACAGAACACAGAGCAGTTTCTCAGAAAGCTTCTTTCCAGTTTTGAACGGAAGATATTTCCTTTTTCACCCTAGCCCTCTATGGGCTTCCAAATATCCCTTTGCCAATTCCAGAAGAACAGCCTTAGCGAAAGGCTTCTTGAAGGGAAAGATGAAACTCTGTGAGATGAATTCAGAGAACACAGAGCAGTTTCTCAGAAAGCTTCTTTCCAGTTTTCAACGGAAGATATTTCCTTTTTCACCATAGCCCTCTACGGGCTTCAAAATATCCCTTTGCCAATTCCATAAGCACAGCCTTAGCAAAAGGCCTCTTGAAGGGAAAGATGTATCTCCGTGAGATGAATTAACAGAACACAGAGCAGTTTCTCAGAAAGCTTCTTTCCAGTTTTGAACGGAAGACATTTCCTTTTTCACCATAGCCCTCTATGGGCTTCCAAATATCCCTTTGCCAATTCCACAAGAACAGCCTTAGCGAAAGGCTTCTTGAAGGGAAAGATGTAACTCTGTGAGATGGATTAACAGAACACAGAGCAGTTTCTCAGAAAGCTTCTTTCCAGTTTTGAACGGAAGATATTTCCTTTTTCACCATAGCCCTCTATGGGCTTCCAAATATCCCTTTGCCAATTCCAGAAGAACAGCCTTAGCGAAAGGCTTCTTGAAGGGAAAGATGTAACTCTGTGAGATGAATTCAGAGAACACAGAGCAGTTTCTCAGAAAGCTTCTTTCCAGTTTTGAACGGAAGATATTTCCTTTTTCACCATAGCCCTCTATGTTCTTCCAAATATCCCTTTGCCAATTCCAGAAGAACAGCCTTAGCGAAAGGCTTCTTGAAGGGAAAGATGAAACTCTGTGAGATGAATTCAGAGAACACAGAGCAGTTTCTCAGAAATCTTCTTTCCAGTTTTGAACGGAAGATATTTCCTTTTTCACCATAGCCTTCTAAGGGCTTCCAAATATCCCTTTGCTAATTCCACAAGAACAGCCTTAGCGAAAGGCTTCTTGAAGGGAAAGATGTAACTCTGTGAGATGAACTAACAGAACACAGAACAGTTTCTCAGAAAATTTCTTTCCAGTTTTAAACGGAAGATATTTCCTTTTTCACCATAGCCCTCTAGGGGCTTCCAAATATCACTTTGCCAATTCCACAAGAACACCCTTAGCGAAAGGCTTCTTGAAGGGAAAGATGTAACTCTGTGAGATGAATTCAGAGAACACAGAGCAGTTTCTCAGAAAGCTTCTTTCCAGTATTGAACGGGAGATATTTCCTTTTTCACCATAGCCCTCTATGGGCTTCCAAATATCCCTTTGCCAGTTCCACAAGAACAGCCTTAGCGAAAGGCTTCTTGAAGGGAAAGATGTAACTCTGTGAGATGAATTCAGAGAACACAGAGCAGTTTCTCAGAAAGCTTCTTTCCAGTTTTTAACGGAAGATATTTCCTTTTTCACCATAGCCCTCTATGGGCTTCCAAATATCCCTTTGCCAATTCCACAAGAACAGCCTTAGCGAAAGGCTTCTTGAAGGGAAAGATGTAACTCTGTGAGATGGATTAACAGAACACAGAGCAGTTTCTCAGAAAGCTTCTTTCCAGTTTTGAACGGAAGATATTTCCTTTTTCACCCTAGCCCTCTATGGGCTTCCAAATATCCCTTTGCCAATTCCAGAAGAACAGCCTTAGCGAAAGGCTTCTAGAAGGGAAAGATGTAACTCTGTGAGATGAACTAACAGAACACAGAGCAGTTTCTCAGAAAGCTTCTTTCCAGTTTTGAACGGAAGATATTTCCTTTTTCACCATAGCCCTCTATGGGCTTCCAAATATCCCTTTGCCAATTCCAGAAGAACACCCTTAACGAAAGGCTTCTTGAAGGGAAAGATGTAACTCTGTGAGATGAATTCAGAGAACACAGAACAGTTTCTCAGAAAGCTTCTTTCCAGTTTTCAACGGAAGATATTTCCTTTTTCACCATAGCCCTCTATGGGCTTCAAAATATCCCTTTGCCAATTCCATAAGAACAGCCTTAGCAAAAGGCCTCTTGAAGGGAAAGATGTATCTCCGTGAGATGAATTAACAGAATACAGAGCAGTTTCTCAGAAAGCTTCTTTCCAGTTTTGAACGGAAGATATTTCCTTTTTCACCATAGCCCTCTATGGGCTTCCAAATATCCCTTTGCCAATTCCGCAAGAACAACCTTAGCGAAAGGCTTCTTGAAGGGAAAGATGTAGCTCTGTGATATGAATTCACAGAACACAGAGCAGTTTCTCAGAAAGCTTCTTTCCAGTTTTGAACGGAAGATATTTCCTTTTTCACCATAGCCCTCTATGGGCTTCCAAATATCCCTTTGCCAGTTCCAGAAGAACAGCCTAGACGAAAGGCTTCTTCAAGGGAAAGATGTAACTCTGTGAGATGAACTAACAGAACACAGAGCAGTTTCTCAGAAAGCTTCTTTCCAGTTTTGAACGGAAGATATTTCCTTTTTCAGCATAGCCCTCTATGGGCTTCCAAATATCCCTTTGCCAATTCCACAAGAACAGCCTTAGCGAAAGGCTTCTTGAAGGGAAAGATGTAACTCTGTGAGATGAATTCATACAACACAGAGCAGTTTCTCAGAAAGCTTCTTTCCAGTTTTCAACGGAAGATATTTCCTTTTTCACCATAGCCCTCTATGGGCTTCAAAATATCCCTTTGCCAATTCCATAAGAACAGCCTTAGCAAAAGGCCTCTTGAAGGGAAAGATGTATCTCCGTGAGATGAATTAACAGAACACAGAGCAGTTTCTCAGAAAGCTTCTTTCCAGTTTTGAACGGAAGATATTTCCTTTTTCACCGTAGCCCTCTATGGGCTTCCAAATATCCCTTTGACAATTCCGCAAGAACAGCCTTAGCGAAAGGCTTCTTGAAGGGAAAGATGTAGCTCTGTGATATGAATTAACAGAACACAGAGCAGTTTCTCAGAAAACTTCTTTCCAGTTTTGAACGGAAGATATTTCCTTTTTCACCATAGCCCTCTAAGGGCTTCCAAATATCCCATTGCCAGTTCCACAAGAACAGCCTTAGCGAAAGGCTTCTTGAAGGGAAAGATGTAATTCTGTGAGATGAACTAACAGAACACAGAACAGTTTCTCAGAAAGCTTCTTTCCTTTTTTAAACGGAAGATATTACCTTTTTCACCATAGCCCTTTATGGGCTTCCAAATATCACTTTGCCAATTCCACAAGAACAGCCTTAGCGAAAGGCTTCTTGAAGGGAAAGATGTAGCTCTGTGATATGAATTAACAGAACACAGAGCAGTTTCTCAGAAAGCTTCTTTCCAGTTTTGAACGGAAGATATTTTCTTTTTCACCATAGCCCTCTATGGGCTTCCAAATATCCCTTTGCCAGTCCCACAAGAACAGCCTTAGCGAAAGGCTTCTTGAAGGGATAGATGTAACTCTGTGAGATGAACTAACAGAACACAGAGCAGTTTCTCAGAAAGCTTCTTTCCAGTTTTGAACGGAAGATATTTCCTTTTTCACCACAGCCCTCTATGGGCTTCCAAATATCCCTTTGCCAATTCCAGAAGAACAGCCTTAGCGAAAGGCTTCTTGAAGGGAAAGATGAAACTCTGTGAGATGAATTCAGAGAACACAGAGCAGTTTCTCAGAAAGCTTCTTTCCAGTTTTCAACGGAAGATATTTCCTTTTTCACCATAGCCCTCTATGGGCTTCAAAATATCCCCTTGCCAATTCCATAAGAACAGCCTTAGCAAAAGGCCTCTTGAAGGGAAAGATGTATCTCCGTGAGATGAATTAACAGAACACAGAGCAGTTTCTCAGAAAGCTTCTTTCCAGTTTTGAACGGAAGATATTACCTTTTTCACCATAGCCCTCTATGGGCTTCCAAATATCCCTTTGCCAATTCCGCAAGAACAGCCTTAGCGAAAGGCTTCTTGAAGGGAAAGATGTAGCTCTGTGATATGAATTAACAGAACACAGAGCAGTTTCTCAGAAAACTTCTTTCCAGTTTTGAACGGAAGATATTTCCTTTTTCACCATAGCCTTCTAAGGGCTTCCAAATATCCCTTTGCCAGTTCCACAAGAACAGCCTTAGCGAAAGGCTTCTTGAAGGGAAAGATGTAACTCTGTGAGATGAACTAACAGAACACAGAACAGTTTCTCAAAAAGCTTCTTTCCTGTTTTAAACGGAAGATATTACCTTTTTCACCATAGCCCTTGATGGGCTTCCAAATATCACTTTGCCAATTCCACAAGAACAGCCTTAGCGAAAGGCTTCTTGAAGGGAAAGATGTAGCTCTGTGATATGATTAACAGAACACAGAGCAGTTTCTCAGAAAGCTTCTTTCCAGTTTTGAACGGAAGATATTTTCTTTTTCACCATAGCCCTCTATGGGCTTCCAAATATCCCTTTGCCAGTCCCACAAGAACAGCCTTAGCGAAAGGCTTCTTGAAGGGATAGATGTAACTCTGTGAGATGAATTCAGAGAACACGGAGCAGTTTCTCAGAAAGCTTCTTTCCAGTTTTGAACGGTAGATATTTACTTTTTCACCATAGTCCTCTATGAGCTTCGATATATCCCTTGCCAGTTCCACAAGAACAGACTCAGCGAAAGGCTTCTTGAAGGGAAAGATGTAACTCTGTGAGATGAATTCAGAGAACACAGAGCAGTTTCACAGAAAGTTTCTTTCCAGTTTTGAACGGAAGATATTTCCTTTTTCACCCTAGCCCTCTATGGGCTTCAAAATATCCCTTTGCCAATTCCATAAGAACAGCCTTAGCAAAAGGCCTCTTGAAGGGAAAGATGTATCTCCGTGAGATGAATTAACAGAATACAGAGCAGTTTCTCAGAAAGCTTCTTTCCAGTTTTGAACGGAAGATATTTCCTTTTTCACCATAGCCCTCTATGGGCTTCCAAATATCCCTTTGAAAATTCCGCAAGAACAGCCTTAGCGAAAGGCTTCTTGAAGGGAAAGATGTAGCTCTGTGATATGAATTCACAGAACACAGAGCAGTTTCTCAGAAAGCTTCTTTCCAGTTTTGAACGGAAGATATTTCCTTTTTCACCATAGCCCTCTATGGGCTTCCAAATATCCCTTTGCCAGTTCCAGAAGAACAGCCTAGGCGAAAGGCTTCTTCAAGGGAAAGATGTAACTCTGTCAGATGAACTAACAGAACACAGAGCAGTTTCTCAGAAAGATTCTTTCCAGTTTTGAACGGAAGATATTTCCTTTTTCAGCATAGCCCTCTATGGGCTTCCAAATATCCCTTTGCCAATTCCACAAGAACAGCCTTAGCGAAAGGCTTCTTGAAGGGAAAGATGTAACTCTGTGAGATGAATTCATACAACACAGAGCAGTTTCTCAGAAGGCTTCTTTCCAGTTTTCAACGGAAGATATTTCCTTTTTCACCATAGCCCTCTATGGGCTTCAAAATATCCCTTTGCCAATTCCATAAGAACAGCCTTAGCAAAAGGCCTCTTGAAGGGAAAGATGTATCTCCGTGAGATGAATTAACAGAACACAGAGCAGTTTCTCAGAAAGCTTCTTTCCAGTTTTGAACGGAAGTTATTTCCTTTTTCACCATAGCCCTCTATGGGCTTCCAAATATCCCTTTGACAATTCCGCAAGAACAGCCTTAGCGAAAGGCTTCTTGAAGGGAAAGATGTAGCTCTGTGATATGAATTAACAGAACACAGAGCAGTTTCTCAGAAAACTTCTTTCCAGTTTTGAACGGAAGATATTTCCTTTTTCACCATAGCCCTCTATGGGCTTCCAAATATCCCTTTGCCAATTCCACAAGAACAGCCTTAGCGAAAGGCTTCTTGAAGGGAAAGATGTAACTCTGTGAGATGAAATAACAGAACACAGAGCAGTTTCTCCGAAAGCTTCTTTCCAGTTTTCAACGGAAGATATTTCCTTTTTCACCATAGCCCTCTATGGGCTTCCAAATATCCCTTTGCCAATTCCAGAAGAACAGCATTAGCGAAAGGCTTCTTGAAGGGAAAGATGTAACTCTGTGAGATGAATTCAGAGAACACAGAGCAGTTTCTCAGAAAGCTTCTTTCCAGTTTTGAACGGAAGATATTTCCTTTTTCACCATACCCCTCTATGTTCTTCCAAATATCCCTTTGCCAATTCCAGAAGAACAGCCTTAGCGAAAGGCTTCTTGAAGGGAAAGATGAAACTCTGTGAGATGAATTCACAGAACACAGAGCAGTTTCTCAAAAATCTTCTTTCCAGTTTTGAACGGAAGATATTTCCTTTTTCACCATAGCCCTCTAAGGGCTTCCCAATATCCCTTTGCCAGTTCCACAAGAACAGCCTTAGCGAAAGGCTTCTTGAAGGGAAAGATGTAACTCTGTGAGATGAATTAACAGAACACAGAACAGTTTCTCAGAAAGCTTCTTTCCAGTTTTGAACGGAAGATATTACCTTTTTCACCATAGCCCTTTATGGGCTTCCAAATATCACTTTGCCAATTCCACAAGAACAGCCTTAGCGAAAGGCTTCTTTAAGGGAAAGATGTAGCTCTGTGATATGAATTAACAGAACACAGAGCAGTTTCTCAGAAAGCTTCTTTCCAGTTTTGAACGGAAGATATTTCCTTTTTCACCATAGCCCTCTATGGGCTTCCAAATATCCCTTTGCCAGTCCCACAAGAACAGCCTTAGCGAAAGGCTTCTTGAAGGGATAGATGTGACTCTGTGAGATGAATTCAGAGAACACAGAGCAGTTTCTCAGAAGGCTTCTTTCCAGTTTTGAACAGAAGATATTTCCTTTTTCAGCATAGCCCTCTATGAGCTTCGAAATATCCCTTTGCCAGTTCCACAAGAACAGCCTTAGCGAAAGGCTTCTTGAAGGGAAAGATGTAACTCTGTGAGATGAATTCAGAGAACACCGAGCAGTTTCTCAGAAAGCTTCTTTCCAGTTTTGAACGGAAGATATTTCCTTTTTCACCATAGCCTTCTAAGGGCTTCCAAATATCCCTTTGCTAATTCCACAAGAACAGCCTTAGCGAAAGGCTTCTTGAAGGGAAAGATGTAACTCTGTGAGATGAACTAACAGAACACAGAACAGTTTCTCAGAAAGTTTCTTTCCAGTTTTGAACGGAAGATATTTCCTTTTTCACCATAGCCCTCTAGGGGCTTCCAAATATCACTTTGCCAATTCCACAAGAACAGCCTTAGCGAAAGGCTTCTTGAAGGGAAAGATGTAACTCTGTGAGATGAATTCAGAGAACACAGAGCAGTTACTCAGAAAGCTTCTTTCCAGTATTGAACGGGAGATATTTCCTTTTTCACCATAGCCCTCTATGGGCTTCCAAATATCCCTTTGCCAGTTCCACAAGAACAGCCTTAGCGAAAGGCTTCTTGAAGGGAAAGATGTAACTCTGTGAGATGAATTCAGAGAACACAGAGCAGTTTCTCAGAAAGCTTCTTTCCAGTTTTTAACGGAAGATATTTCCTTTTTCACCATAGCCCTCTATGGGCTTCCAAATATCCCTTTGCCAATTCCACAAGAACAGCCTTAGCGAAAGGCTTCTTGAAGGGAAAGATGTAACTCTGTGAGATGGATTAACAGAACACAGAGCAGTTTCTCAGAAAGCTTCTTTCCAGTTTTGAACGGAAGATATTTCCTTTTTCACCCTAGCCCTCTATGGGCTTCCAAATATCCCTTTGCCAATTCCAGAAGAACAGCCTTAGCGAAAGGCTTCTAGAAGGGAAAGATGTAACTCTGTGAGATGAACTAACAGAACACAGAGCAGTTTCTCAGAAAGCTTCTTTCCAGTTTTGAACGGAAGATATTTCCTTTTTCACCATAGCCCTCTATGGGCTTCCAAATATCCCTTTGCCAATTCCAGAAGAACACCCTTAACGAAAGGCTTCTTGAAGGGAAAGATGTAACTCTGTGAGATGAATTCAGAGAACACAGAACAGTTTCTCAGAAAGCTTCTTTCCAGTTTTCAACGGAAGATATTTCCTTTTTCACCATAGCCCTCTATGGGCTTCAAAATATCCCTTTGCCAATTCCATAAGAACAGCCTTAGCAAAAGGCCTCTTGAAGGGAAAGATGTATCTCCGTGAGGTGAATTAACAGAATACAGAGCAGTTTCTCAGAAAGCTTCTTTCCAGTTTTGAACGGAAGATATTTCCTTTTTCACCATAGCCCTCTATGGGCTTCCAAATATCCCTTTGCCAATTCCGCAAGAACAGCCTTAGCGAAAGGCTTCCTGAAGCGAAAGATGTAACTCTGTGAGATGAATTCAGAGAACACAGAGCAGTTTCTCAGAAAGCTTCTTTCCAGTTTTGAAAGGAAGATATTTCCTTTTTCAGCATAGCCCTCTATGGGCTTCCAAATATCCCTTTGCCAGTTCCACAAGAACAGCCTTAGCGAAAGGCTTCTGGAAGGGAAAGATGTAACTCTGTGAGATGAACTACCAGAACACAGAGCAGTTTCTCAGAAAGCTTCTTTCCAGTTTTGAACGGAAGATATTTCCTTTTTCACCATAGCCCTCTATGGGCTTCCAAATATAACTTTGCCAATTCCACAAGAACAGCCTTAGCAAAAGGCTTCTTGAAGGGAAAGATGTAACTCTGTGAGATGAATTAACAGAACACAGAGCAGTTTCTCAGAAAGCTTCTTTCCAGTTTTGAACGGAAGATATTTCCTTTTTCACCATATCACTCTATGGGCTTCCAAATATCCCTTTGCCAATCACACAAGAACAGCCTTAGCGAAAGGCTTCTTGAAGGGAAAGATGTAACTCTGTGAGATGAATTCAGAGAACACAGAGCAGTTTCTCAGAAAGCTTCTTTCCAGTATTGAACGGAAGATATTTCCTTTTTCACCATAGCCCTCTATGGGTTTCCAAATATCCCTTTGCCAGTTCCACTAGAACAGCCTTAGCGAAAGGCTTCTTGTAGGGAAAGATGTAACTCTGTGAGATGAACTAACAGAACACAGAGCAGTTTCTCAGAAATCTTCTTTCAAGTTTTGAACGGAAGATATTTCCTTTTTCACCATAGCCCTCTAAGGGCTTCCCAATATCCCTTTGCCAGTTCCACAAGAACAGCCTTAGCGAAAGGCTTCTTGAAGGGAAAGATGTAACTCTGTGAGATGAATTCAGAGAACACAGAGCAGTTTCTCAGAAAGCTTCTTTCCAGTTTTTAACGGAAGATATTTCCTTTCTCACCATAGCCCTCTATGGGCTTCCAAATATCCCTTTGCCAGTTCCACAAGAACAGCCTTAGCGAAAGACTTCTTGAAGGGAAAGATGTAACTCTGTGAGATGAACTACCAGAACACAGAGCAGTTTCTCAGAAAGCTTCTTTCCAGTTTTGAACGGAAGATATTTCCTTTTTCACCATAGCCCTCTATGGGCTTCCAAATATCCCTTTGCCAATTCCACAAGAACAGCCTTAGCGAAAGGCTTCTTGAAGGGAAAGATGTAACTCTGTGAGATGAAATAACAGAACACAGAGCAGTTTCTCAGAAAGCTTCTTTCCAGTTTTGAACGGAAGATATTTCCTTTTTCACCATAGCCCTCTATGGGCTTCCAAATATCCCTTTGCCAATTCCACAAGAACAGCCTTAGCGAAAGGCTTCTTGAAGGGAAAGATGTAACTCTGTGAGATGAACTAACAGAACACAGAACAGTTTCTCAAAAAGCTTCTTTCCTGTTTTAAACGGAAGATATTACCTTTTTAACCATAGCCCTTGATGGGCTTCCAAATATCACTTTGCCAATTCCACAAGAACAGCCTTAGCGAAAGGCTTCTTGAAGGGAAAGATGTAGCTCTGTGATATGATTAACAGAACACAGAGCAGTTTCTCAGAAAGCTTCTTTCCAGTTTTGAACGGAAGATATTTTCTTTTTCACCATAGCCCTCTATGGGCTTCCAAATATCCCTTTGCCAGTCCCACAAGAACAGCCTTAGCGAAAGGCTTCTTGAAGGGATAGATGTAACTCTGTGAGATGAATTCAGAGAACACGGAGCAGTTTCTCAGAAAGCTTCTTTCCAGTTTTGAACGGTAGATATTTACTTTTTCACCATCGCCCTCTATGAGCTTCGATATATCCCTTGCCAGTTCCACAAGAACAGACTCAGCGAAAGGCTTCTTGAAGGGAAAGATGTAACTCTGTGAGATGAATTCAGAGAACACAGAGCAGTTTCACAGAAAGTTTCTTTCCAGTTTTGAACGGAAGATATTTCCTTTTTCAGCACAGCACTCTATGGGTTTCCAAATATCCCTTTGCCAGTTCCACAAGAACAGCCTTAGCGAAAGGCTTCTTGAAGGGAAAGATGTAACTCTGTGAGATGAATTCAGAGAACACAGAGCAGTTTCTCAGAAAGCTTCTTTCCAGTTTTGAAAGGAAGATATTTCCTTTTTCAGCATAGCCCTCTATGGGCTTCCAAATATCCCTTTTCCAGTTCCACAAGAACAGCCTTAGCGAAAGGCTTCTTGAAGGGAAAGATGTAACTCTGTGAGATGAACTAACAGAACACAGAACAGTTTCTCAGAAAGCTTCTTTCCTGTTTTAAACGGAAGATATTACCTTTTTCACCATAGCCCTTTATGGGCTTCCAAATATCCCTTTGCCAGTTCCACAAGAACAGCCTTAGCGAAAGGCTTCTTGAAGGGAAAGATGTAACTCTGTGAGATGAACTAACAGAACACAGAGCAGTTTCTAGGAAAGCTTCTTTCCAGTTTTGAACGGAAGATATTTCCTTTTTCACCATAGCCCTCTATGGGGTTCCAAATATCCCTTTGCCAGTTCCACAAGAACAGCCTTAGCGAATGGCTTCTTGAAGGGAAAGATGTAACTGTGTGAGAAGAATTCAGAGAACACAGAGCAGTTTCTCAGAAAGCTTCTTTCCAGTTTTGAACGGAAGATATTTCCTTTTTCAACATAGCCCTCTATGGGCTTCCAAATATCGCTTTGCCAGTTCCAGAAGAACAGCCTTAGCGAAAGGCTTCTTGAAGGGAAAGATGTAACACTGTGAGATGAATTCAGAGAACACAGAGCAGTTTCTCAGAAAGCTTCTTTCCTGTTTTGAACGGAAGATATTTCCTTTTTCAGCATAGCACTCTATGGGTTTCCAAATATCCCTTTGCCAGTTCCAAAAGAACAGCCTTAGCGAAAGGCTTCTTGAAGGGAAAGATGTAACTCTTTGAGAAGAATTCAGAGAACACAGAGCAGTTTCCCAGAAAGTTTCTTTCCAGTTTTGAACGGAAGATATTTCCTTTTTCACCATAGCCCTCTAAGGACTTCCAAATATCCCTTTGCTAATTCCACAAGAACAGCCTTAGCGAAAGGCTTCTTGAAGGGAAAGATGTAACTCTGTGAGATGAACTAACAGAACACAGAACAGTTTCTCAGAAAGCTTCGTTCCAGTTTTGAACGGAAGATATTTCCTTTTTCACCATAGCCCTCTATGGGCTTCCAAATATCACTTTGCCAATTCCACAAGAACAGCCTTAGCGAAAGGCTTCTTGAAGGGAAAGATGTATCTCTGTGAGATGAATTAACAGAACACAGAGCAGTTTCTCAGAAAGCTTCTTTCCAGTTTGAACTGAAGATATTTCCTTTTTCACAATAGCCCTGGATGGGCTTCGAAATATCCCTTTGCCAGTTCCACAAGAACAGCCTTAGCGAAAGGCTTCTTGAAGGGAAAGATGGAACTCTGTGAGATGAATTCAGAGAACACAGAGCAGTTTCTCAGAAAGCTTCTTTCCAGTTTTGAACGGGAGATATTTCCTTTTTCACCATAGCCCTCTATGGGCTTCCTATTATCCCTTTGCCAGTTCCACAAGAACAGCCTTAGCGAAAGGCTTCTTGAAGGCAAAGATGGAACTCTGTGAGATGAATTCAGAGAACACAGAGCAGTTTCTCAGAAAGATTCTTTCCAGAATTGAACGGAAGATATTTCCTTTTTCACCATAGCCCTCTATGTTTTTCCAAATATCCCTTTGCCAGTTCCACTAGAACAGCCTTAGCGAAAGGCTTCTTGTAGGGAAAGATGTAACTCTGTGAGATGAACTAACAGAACACAGAGCAGTTTCTCAGAAATCTTCTTTCCAGTTTTGAACGGAAGATATTTCCTTTTTCACCATAGCCCTCTAAGGGCTTCCCAATATCCCTTTGCCAGTTCCACAAGAACAGCCTTAGCGAAAGGCTTCTTGAAGGGAAAGATGTAACTCTGTGAGATGAACTAACAGAACACAGAACAGTTTCTCAGAAAGCTTCTTTCCAGTTTTGAACGGAAGATATTACCTTTTTCACCATAGGTCTTTATGGGCTTCCAAATATCACTTTGCCAATTCCACAAGAACAGCCTTAGCGAAAGGCTTCTTGAAGGGAAAGATGTAGCTCTGTGATATGAATTAACAGAACACAGAGCAGTTTCTCAGAAAGCTTATTTCCAGTTTTGAACGGAAGATATTTTCTTTTTCACCATAGCCCTCTATGGGCTTCCAAATATCCCTTTGCCAGTCCCACAAGAACAGCCTTAGCGAAAGGCTTCTTGAAGGGATAGATGTGACTCTGTGAGATGAATTCAGAGAACACAGAGCAGTTTCTCAGAAGGCTTCTTTCCAGTTTTGAACAGAAGATATTTCCTTTTTCAGCATAGCCCTCTATGAGCTTCGAAATATCCCTTTGCCAGTTCCACAAGAACAGCCTTAGCGAAAGGCTTCTTGAATGGATAGATGTAACTCTGTGAGATGAATTCAGAGAACACAGAGCAGTTTCTCAGAAAGCTTCTTTCCAGTTTTGAACGGAAGATATTTCCTTTTTCACCATAGCCTTCTAAGGGCTTCCAAATATCCCTTTGCTAATTCCACAAGAACAGCCTTAGCGAAAGGCTTCTTGAAGGGAAAGATGTAACTCTGTGAGATGAACTAACAGAACACAGAACAGTTTCTCAGAAAGCTTCTTTCCAGTTTTGAACGGAAGATATTTCCTTTTTCACCATAGCCCTCTAGGGGCTTCCAAATATCACTTTGCCAATTCCACAAGAATAGCCTTAGCGAAAGGCTTCTTGAAGGGAAAGATGTAACTCTGTGAGATGAATTCAGAGAACACAGAGCAGTTTCTCAGAAAGCTTCTTTCCAGTTTTGAACGGAAGATATTTTCTTTTTCACCATAGCCCTCTATGGGCTTCCAAATATCCCTTTGCCAGTTCCACAAGAACAGCCTTAGCGAAAGGCTTCTTGAAGGGAAAGATGTAACTCTGTGAGATGAATTCAGAGAACACAGAGCAGTTTCTCAGAAAGCTTCCTTCCAGTTTTTAACGGAAGATATTTCCTTTCTCACCATAGCCCTCTATGGGCTTCCAAATATCCCTTTGCCAGTTCCACAAGAACAGCCTTAGCGAAAGTCTTCTTGAAGGGAAAGATGTAACTCTGTGAGATGAACTAACAGAACACAGAGCAGTTTCTCAGAAAGCTTCTTTCCAGTTTTGAACGGAAGATATTTCCTTTTTCACCATAGCCCTCTATGGGCTTCCAAATATCCCTTTGCCAATTCCACAAGAACAGCCTTAGCGAAAGGCTTCTTGAAGGGAAAGATGTAACTCTGTGAGATGAATTCATACAACACAGAGCAGTTTCTCAGAAGGCTTCTTTCCAGTTTTCAACGGAAGATATTTCCTTTTTCACCATAGCCCTCTATGGGCTTCAAAATATCCCTTTGCCAATTCCATAAGAACAGCCTTAGCAAAAGGCCTCTTGAAGGGAAAGATGTATCTCCGTGAGATGAATTAACAGAACACAGAGCAGTTTCTCAGAAAGCTTCTTTCCAGTTTTGAACGGAAGTTATTTCCTTTTTCACCATAGCCCTCTATGGGCTTCCAAATATCCCTTTGACAATTCCGCAAGAACAGCCTTAGCGAAAGGCTTCTTGAAGGGAAAGATGTAGCTCTGTGATATGAATTAACAGAACACAGAGCAGTTTCTCAGAAAACTTCTTTCCAGTTTTGAACGGAAGATATTTCCTTTTTCACCATAGCCCTCTATGGGCTTCCAAATATCCCTTTGCCAATTCCACAAGAACAGCCTTAGCGAAAGGCTTCTTGAAGGGAAAGATGTAACTCTGTGAGATGAAATAACAGAACACAGAGCCGTTTCTCCGAAAGCTTCTTTCCAGTTTTCAACGGAAGATATTTCCTTTTTCACCATAGCCCTCTATGGGCTTCCAAATATCCCTTTGCCAATTCCAGAAGAACAGCCTTAGCGAAAGGCTTCTTGAAGGGAAAGATGTAACTCTGTGAGATGAACTAACAGAACACAGAGCAGTTTCTCAGAAAGCTTCTTTCCAGTTTTGAACGGAAGATATTTCCTTTTTCACCATAGCCCTCTATGGGCTTCCAAATATCCCTTTGCCAATTCCAGAAGAACAGCCTTAGCGAAAGGCTTCTTGAAGGGAAAGATGAAACTCTGTGAGATGAATTCAGAGAACACAGAGCAGTTTCTCCGAAAGCTTCTTTCCAGTTTTCAACGGAAGATATTTCCTTTTTCACCATAGCCCTCTATGGGCTTCAAAATATCCCTTTGCCAATTCCATAAGAACAGCCTTAGCAAAAGGCCTCTTGAAGGGAAAGATGTATCTCCGTGAGATGAATTAACAGAACACAGAGCAGTTTCTCAGAAAGCTTCTTTCCAGTTTTGAACGGAAGATATTTCCTTTTTCACCATAGCCCTCTATGGGCTTCCAAACATCCCTTTGCCAATTCCGCAAGAACAGCCTTAGCGAAAGGCTTCTTGAAGGGAAAGATGTAGCTCTGTGATATGAATTAACAGAACACAGAGCAGTTTCTCAGAAAACTTCTTTCCAGTTTTGAACCGAAGATATTTCCTTTTTCACCATAGCCCTCTAAGGGCTTCCAAATATCCCTTTGCCAGTTCCACAGGAACAGCCTTAGCGAAAGGCTTCTTGAAGGGAAAGATGTAACTCTGTGAGATGAACTAACAGAACACAGAACAGTTTCTCAGAAAGCTTCTTTCCAGTTTTGAACGGAAGATATTTCCTTTTTCACCATAGCCCTCTATGGGCTTCCAAATATCACTTTGCCAATTCCAAAAGAACAGCCTTAGCGAAAGGCTTCTTGAAGGGAAAGATGTAACTCTTTGAGATGAATTCAGAGAACACAGAGCAGTTTCTCAGAAAGCTTCTTTCCAGTTTTGAACGGGAGATATTTCCTTTTTCACCATAGCCCTCTATGGGCTTCCAAATATCCCTTTGCCAGTTCCACAAGAACAGCCTTAGCGAAAGACTTCTTGAAGGGAAAGATGTAACTGTGAGAAGAATTCAGAGAACACAGAGCAGTTTCTCAGAAAGCTTCTTTCCAGTTTTGAACGGAAGATATTTCCTTTCTCACCATAGCCCTCTATGGGCTTCCAAATATCCCTTTGCCAGTTCCACAAGAACAGCCTTAGCGAAAGGCTTCTTGAAGGGAAAGATGTAACTCTGTGAGATGAACTAACAGAACACAGAGCAGTTTCTCAGAAAGCTTCTTTCCAGTTTTGAACGGAAGATATTTCCTTTTTCACCATAGCCCTCTATGGGCTTCCAAATATCCCTTTGCCAATTCCAGAAGAACAGCCTTAGCGAAAGGCTTCTTGAAGGGAAAGATGTAACTCTGTGAGATGGATTAACAGAACACAGAGCAGTTTCTCAGAAAGCTTCTTTCCAGTTTTGAACGGAAGATATTTCCTTTTTCACCATAGCCCTCTATGGGCTTCCAAATATCCCTTTGCCAATTCCAGAAGAACAGCCTTAGCGAAAGGCTTCTTGAAGGGAAAGATGTAACTCTGTGAGATGAATTCAGAAAACACAGAGCAGTTTCTCAGAAAGCTTCTTTCCAGTTTTGAACGGAAGATATTTCCTTTTTCACCATAGCCCTCTATGTTCTTCCAAATATCCCTTTGCCAATTCCAGAAGAACAGCCTTAGCGAAAGGCTTCTTGAAGGGAAAGATGAAACTCTATGAGATGAATTCAGAGAACACAGAGCAGTTTCTCAGAAATCTTCTTTCCAGTTTTGAACGGAAGATATTTCCTTTTTCACCATAGCCCTCTAAGGGCTTCCCAATATCCCTTTGCCAGTTCCACAAGAAGAGCCTTAGCGAAAGGCTTCTTGAAGGGAAAGATGTAACTCTGTGAGATGAACTAACAGAACACAGAACAGTTTCTCAGAAAGCTTCTTTCCAGTTTTGAACGGAAGATATTACCTTTTTCACCATAGCCCTTTATGGGCTTCCAAATATCACTTTGCCAATTCCACAAGAACAGCCTTAGCGAAAGGCTTCTTTAAGGGAAAGATGTAGCTCTGTGATATGAATTAACAGAACACAGAGCAGTTTCTCAGAAAGCTTCTTTCCAGTTTTGAACGGAAGATATTTCCCTTTTCACCATAGCCCTCTATGGGCTTCCAAATATCCCTTTGCCAGTCCCACAAGAACAGCCTTAGCGAAAGGCTTCTTGAAGGGATAGATGTGACTCTGTGAGATGAATTCAGAGAACACAGAGCAGTTTCTCAGAAGGCTTCTTTCCAGTTTTGAACAGAAGATATTTCCTTTTTCAGCATAGCCCTCTATGAGCTTCGAAATATCCCTTTGCCAGTTCCACAAGAACAGCCTTAGCGAAAGGCTTCTTGAAGGGATAGATGTAACTCTGTGAGATGAATTCAGAGAACACCGAGCAGTTTCTCAGAAAGCTTCTTTCCAGTTTTGAACGGAAGATATTTCCTTTTTCACCATAGCCTTCTAAGGGCTTCCAAATATCCCTTTGCTAATTCCACAAGAACAGCCTTAGCGAAAGGCTTCTTGAAGGGAAAGATGTAACTCTGTGAGATGAACTAACAGAACACAGAACAGTTTCTCAGAAAGTTTCTTTCCAGTTTTGAACGGAAGATATTTCCTTTTTCACCATAGCCCTCTAGGGGCTTCCAAATATCACTTTGCCAATTCCACAAGAACAGCCTTAGCGAAAGGCTTCTTGAAGGGAAAGATGTAACTCTGTGAGATGAATTCAGAGAACACAGAGCAGTTACTCAGAAAGCTTCTTTCCAGTATTGAACGGGAGATATTTCCTTTTTCACCATAGCCCTCTATGGGCTTCCAAATATCCCTTTGCCAGTTCCACAAGAACAGCCTTAGCGAAAGGCTTCTTGAAGGGAAAGATGTAACTCTGTGAGATGAATTCAGAGAACACAGAGCAGTTTCTCAGAAAGCTTCTTTCCAGTTTTTAACGGAAGATATTTCCTTTTTCACCATAGCCCTCTATGGGCTTCCAAATATCCCTTTGCCAATTCCACAAGAACAGCCTTAGCGAAAGGCTTCTTGAAGGGAAAGATGTAACTCTGTGAGATGGATTAACAGAACACAGAGCAGTTTCTCAGAAAGCTTCTTTCCAGTTTTGAACGGAAGATATTTCCTTTTTCACCCTAGCCCTCTATGGGCTTCCAAATATCCCTTTGCCAATTCCAGAAGAACAGCCTTAGCGAAAGGCTTCTAGAAGGGAAAGATGTAACTCTGTGAGATGAACTAACAGAACACAGAGCAGTTTCTCAGAAAGCTTCTTTCCAGTTTTGAACGGAAGATATTTCCTTTTTCACCATAGCCCTCTATGGGCTTCCAAATATCCCTTTGCCAATTCCAGAAGAACACCCTTAACGAAAGGCTTCTTGAAGGGAAAGATGTAACTCTGTGAGATGAATTCAGAGAACACAGAACAGTTTCTCAGAAAGCTTCTTTCCAGTTTTCAACGGAAGATATTTCCTTTTTCACCATAGCCCTCTATGGGCTTCAAAATATCCCTTTGCCAATTCCATAAGAACAGCCTTAGCAAAAGGCCTCTTGAAGGGAAAGATGTATCTCCGTGAGATGAATTAACAGAATACAGAGCAGTTTCTCAGAAAGCTTCTTTCCAGTTTTGAACGGAAGATATTTCCTTTTTCACCATAGCCCTCTATGGGCTTCCAAATATCCCTTTGCCAATTCCGCAAGAACAGCCTTAGCGAAAGGCTTCTTGAAGGGAAAGATGTAGCTCTGTGATATGAATTCACAGAACACAGAGCAGTTTCTCAGAAAGCTTCTTTCCAGTTTTGAACGGAAGATATTTCCTTTTTCACCATAGCCCTCTATGGGCTTCCAAATATCCCTTTGCCAGTTCCAGAAGAACAGCCTAGACGAAAGGCTTCTTCAAGGGAAAGATGTAACTCTGTGAGATGAACTAACAGAACACAGAGCAGTTTCTCAGAAAGCTTCTTTCCAGTTTTGAACGGAAGATATTTCCTTTTTCAGCATAGCCCTCTATGGGCTTCCAAATATCCCTTTGCCAATTCCACAAGAACAGCCTTAGCGAAAGGCTTCTTGAAGGGAAAGATGTAACTCTGTGAGATGAATTCATACAGCACAGAGCAGTTTCTCAGAAAGCTTCTTTCCAGTTTTCAACGGAAGATATTTCCTTTTTCACCATAGCCCTCTATGGGCTTCAAAATATCCCTTTGCCAATTCCATAAGAACAGTCTTAGCAAAAGGCCTCTTGAAGGGAAAGATGTATCTCCGTGAGATGAATTAACAGAACACAGAGCAGTTTCTCAGAAAGCTTCTTTCCAGTTTTGAACGGAAGATATTTCCTTTTTCACCATAGCCCTCTATGGGCTTCCAAATATCCCTTTGACAATTCCGCAAGAACAGCCTTAGCGAAAGGCTTCTTGAAGGGAAAGATGTAGCTCTGTGATATGAATTAACAGAACACAGAGCAGTTTCTCAGAAAACTTCTTTCCAGTTTTGAACGGAAGATATTTCCTTTTTCACCATAGCCCTCTAAGGGCTTCCAAATATCCCTTTGCCAGTTCCACAAGAACAGCCTTAGCGAAAGGCTTCTTGAAGGGAAAGATGTAATTCTGTGAGATGAACTAACAGAACACAGAACAGTTTCTCAGAAAGCTTCTTTCCTGTTTTAAACGGAAGATATTACCTTTTTCACCATAGCCCTTTATGGGCTTCCAAATATCACTTTGCCAATTCCACAAGAACAGCCTTAGCGAAAGGCTTCTTGAAGGGAAAGATGTAGCTCTGTGATATGAATTAACAGAACACAGAGCAGTTTCTCAGAAAGCTTCTACCAGTTTTGAACGGAAGATATTTTCTTTTTCACCATAGCCCTCTATGGGCTTCCAAATATCACTTTGCCAGTCCCACAAGAACAGCCTTAGCGAAAGGCTTCTTGAAGGGATAGATGTAACTCTGTGAGATGAATTCAGAGAACACGGAGCAGTTTCTCAGAAAGCTTCTTTCCAGTTTTGAACGGTAGATATTTACTTTTTCACCATAGCCCTCTATGAGCTTCGATATATCCCTTGCCAGTTCCACAAGAACAGACTCAGCGAAAGGCTTCTTGAAGCGAAAGATGTAACTCTGTGAGATGAATTCAGAGAACACAGAGCAGTTTCTCAGAAAGCTTCTTTCCAGTTTTGAAAGGAAGATATTTCCTTTTTCAGCATAGCCCTCTATCGGCTTCCAAATATCCCTTTGCCAGTTCCACAAGAACAGCCTTAGCGAAAGGCTTCTGGAAGGGAAAGATGTAACTCTGTGAGATGAACTACCAGAACACAGAGCAGTTTCTCAGAAAGCTTCTTTCCAGTTTTGAACGGAAGATATTTCCTTTTTCACCATAGCCCTCTATGGGCTTCCAAATATCCCTTTGCCAATTCCACAAGAACAGCCTTAGCGAAAGGCTTCTTGAAGGGAAAGATGTAACTCTGTGAGATGAAATAACAGAACACAGAGCAGTTTCCCAGAAAGCTTCTTTCCAGTTTTGAACGGAAGATATTTCCTTTTTCACCATAGCCCTCTAGGGGCTTCCAAATATCCCTTTGCCAATTCCAGAAGAACAGCCTTAGCGAAAGGCTTCTTGAAGGGAAAGATGTAACTCTGTGAGATGAACTAACAGAACACAGAGCAGTTTCTCAGAAAGCTTCTTTCCAGTTTTGAACGGAAGATATTTCCTTTTTCACCCTAGCCCTCTATGGGCTTCCAAATATCCCTTTGCCAATTCCAGAAGAACAGCCTTAGCGAAAGGCTTCTTGAAGGGAAAGATGAAACTCTGTGAGATGAATTCAGAGAACACAGAGCAGTTTCTCAGAAAGCTTCTTTCCAGTTTTCAACGGAAGATATTTCCTTTTTCACCATAGCCCTCTACGGGCTTCAAAATATCCCTTTGCCAATTCCATAAGCACAGCCTTAGCAAAAGGCCTCTTGAAGGGAAAGATGTATCTCCGTGAGATGAATTAACAAAACACAGAGCAGTTTCTCAGAAAGCTTCTTTCCAGTTTTGAACGGAAGTTATTTCCTTTTTCACCATAGCCCTCTATGGGCTTCCAAATATAACTTTGCCAATTCCGCAAGAACAGCCTTAGCGAAAGGCTTCTTGAAGGGAAAGATGTAGCTCTGTGATATGAACTAACAGAACACAGAGCAGTTTCTCAGAAAACTTCTTTCCAGTTTTGAACGGAAGACATTTCCTTTTTCACCATAGCCCTCTATGGGCTTCCAAATATCCCTTTGCCAATTCCACAAGACCAGCCTTAGCGAAAGGATTCTTGAAGGGAAAGATGTAACTCTGTGAGATGAAATAACAGAACACAGAGCAGTTTCTCAGAAAGCTTCTTTCCAGTTTTGAACGGAAGATATTTCCTTCTTCACCATAGCCCTCTATGGGCTTCCAAATATCCCTTTGCCAATTCCAGAAGAACAGCCTTAGCGAAAGGCTTCTTGAAGGGAAAGATGTAACTCTGTGAGATGAACTAACAGAACACAGAGCAGTTTCTCAGAAAGCTTCTTTCCAGTTTTGAACGGAAGATATTTCCTTTTTCACCATAGCCCTCTATGGGCTTCCAAATATCCCTTTGCCAATTCCAGAAGAACAGCCTTAGCGAAAGGCTTCTTGAAGGGAAAGATGAAACTCTGTGAGATGAATTCAGAGAACACAGAGCAGTTTCTCCGAAAGCTTCTTTCCAGTTTTCAACGGAAGATATTTCCTTTTTCACCATAGCCCTCTATGGGCTTCAAAATATCCCTTTGCCAATTCCATAAGAACAGCGTTAGCAAAAGGCCTCTTGAAGGGAAAGATGTATCTCCGTGAGATGAATTAACAGAACACAGAGCAGTTTCTCAGAAAGCTTCTTTCCAGTTTTGAACGGAAGATATTTCCTTTTTCACCATAGCCCTCTATTGGCTTCCAAACATCCCTTTGCCAATTCCGCAAGAACAGCCTTAGCGAAAGGCTTCTTGAAGGGAAAGATGTAGCTCTGTGATATGAATTAACAGAACACAGAGCAGTTTCTCAGAAAACTTCTTTCCAGTTTTGAACCGAAGATATTTCCTTTTTCACCATAGCCCTCTAAGGGCTTCCAAATATCCCTTTGCCAGTTCCACAGGAACAGCCTTAGCGAAAGGCTTCTTGAAGGGAAAGATGTAACTCTGTGAGATGAACTAACAGAACACAGAACAGTTTCTCAGAAAGCTTCTTTCCAGTTTTGAACGGAAGATATTTCCTTTTTCACCATAGCCCTCTATGGGCTTCCAAATATCACTTTGCCAATTCCACAAGAACAGCCTTAGCGAAAGGCTTCTTGAAGGGAAAGATGTAACTCTTTGAGATGAATTCAGAGAACACAGAGCAGTTTCTCAGAAAGCTTCTTTCCAGTTTTGAACGGGAGATATTTCCTTTTTCACCATAGCCCTCTATGGGCTTCCAAATATCCCTTTGCCAGTTCCACAAGAACAGCCTTAGCGAAAGACTTCTTGAAGGGAAAGATGTAACTGTGAGAAGAATTCAGAGAACACAGAGCAGTTTCTCAGAAAGCTTCTTTCCAGTTTTGAACGGAAGATATTTCCTTTCTCACCATTGCCCTCTAAGGGCTTCCAAATATCCCTTTGCCAGTTCCACAAGAACAGCCTTAGCGAAAGGCTTCTTGAAGGGAAAGATGTAACTCTGTGAGATGAACTAACAGAACACAGAGCAGTTTCTCAGAAAGCTTCTTTCCAGTTTTGAACGGAAGATATTTCCTTTTTCACCATAGCCCTCTATGGGCTTCCAAATATCCCTTTGCCAATTCCAGAAGAACAGCCTTAGCGAAAGGCTTCTTGAAGGGAAAGATGTAACTCTGTGAGATGGATTAACAGAACACAGAGCAGTTTCTCAGAAAGCTTCTTTCCAGTTTTGAACGGAAGATATTTCCTTTTTCACCATAGCCCTCTATGGGCTTCCAAATATCCCTTTGCCAATTCCAGAAGAACAGCCTTAGCGAAAGGCTTCTTGAAGGGAAAGATGTAACTCTGTGAGATGAATTCAGAGAACACAGAGCAGTTTCTCAGAAAGCTTCTTTCCAGTTTTGAACGGAAGATATTTCCTTTTTCACTATAGCCCTCTATGTTCTTCCAAATATCCCTTTGCCAATTCCAGAAGAACAGCCTTAGCGAAAGGCTTCTTGAAGGGAAAGATGAAACTCTGTGAGATGAATTCAGAGAACACAGAGCAGTTTCTCAGAAATCTTCTTTCCAGTTTTGAACGGAAGATATTTCCTTTTTCACCATAGCCCTCTAAGGGCTTCCCAATATCCCTTTGCCAGTTCCACAAGAACAGCCTTAGCGAAAGGCTTCTTGAAGGGAAAGATGTAACTCTGTGAGATGAACTAACAGAACACAGAACAGTTTCTCAGAAAGCTTCTTTCCAGTTTTGAACGGAAGATATTACCTTTTTCACCATAGCCCTTTATGGGCTTCCAAATATCACTTTGCCAATTCCACAAGAACAGCCTTAGCGAAAGGCTTCTTTAAGGGAAAGATGTAGCTCTGTGATATGAATTAACAGAACACAGAGCAGTTTCTCAGAAAGCTTCTTTCCAGTTTTGAACGGAAGATATTTCCTTTTTCACCATAGCCCTCTATGGGCTTCCAAATATCCCTTTGCCAGTCCCACAAGAACAGCCTTAGCGAAAGGCTTCTTGAAGGGATAGATGTGACTCTGTGAGATGAATTCAGAGAACACAGAGCAGTTTCTCAGAAGGCTTCTTTCCAGTTTTGAACAGAAGATATTTCCTTTTTCAGCATAGCCCTCTATGAGCTTCGAAATATCCCTTTGCCAGTTCCACAAGAACAGCCTTAGCGAAAGGCTTCTTGAAGGGATAGATGTAACTCTGTGAGATGAATTCAGAGAACACCGAGCAGTTTCTCAGAAAGCTTCTTTCCAGTTTTGAACGGAAGATATTTCCTTTTTCACCATAGCCTTCTAAGGGCTTCCAAATATCCCTTTGCTAATTCCACAAGAACAGCCTTAGCGAAAGGCTTCTTGAAGGGAAAGATGTAACTCTGTGAGATGAACTAACAGAACACAGAACAGTTTCTCAGAAAGTTTCTTTCCAGTTTTGAACGGAAGATATTTCCTTTTTCACCATAGCCCTCTAGGGGCCTCCAAATATCACTTTGCCAATTCCACAAGAACAGCCTTAGCGAAAGGCTTCTTGAAGGGAAAGATGTAACTCTGTGAGATGAATACAGAGAACACAGAGCAGTTTCTCAGAAAGCTTCTTTCCAGTATTGAACGGGAGATATTTCCTTTTTCACCATAGCCCTCTATGGGCTTCCAAATATCCCTTTGCCAGTTCCACAAGAACAGCCTTAGCGAAAGGCTTCTTGAAGGGAAAGATGTAACTCTGTGAGATGAACTAACAGAACACAGAACAGTTTCTCAGAAAGTTTCTTTCCAGTTTTGAACGGAAGATATTTCCTTTTTCACCATAGCCCTCTAGGGGCTTCCAAATATCACTTTGCCAATTCCACAAGAACAGCCTTAGCGAAAGGCTTCTTGAAGGGAAAGATGTAACTCTGTTAGATGAATTCAGAGAACACAGAGCAGTTTCTCAGAAAGCTTCTTTCCAGTATTGAACGGGAGATATTTCCTTTTTCACCATAGCCCTCTATGGGCTTCCAAATATCCCTTTGCCAGTTCCACAAGAACAGCCTTAGCGAAAGGCTTCTTGAAGGGAAAGATGTAACTCTGTGAGATGAATTCAGAGAACACAGAGCAGTTTCTCAGAAAGCTTCTTTCCAGTTTTTAACGGAAGATATTTCCTTTTTCACCATAGCCCTCTATGGGCTTCCAAATATCCCTTTGCCAATTCCACAAGAACAGCCTTAGCGAAAGGCTTCTTGAAGGGAAAGATGTAACTCTGTGAGATGGATTAACAGAACACAGAGCAGTTTCTCAGAAAGCTTCTTTCCAGTTTTGAACGGAAGATATTTCCTTTTTCACCCTAGCCCTCTATGGGCTTCCAAATATCCCTTTGCCAATTCCAGAAGAACAGCCTTAGCGAAAGGCTTCTAGAAGGGAAAGATGTAACTCTGTGAGATGAACTAACAGAACACAGAGCAGTTTCTCAGAAAGCTTCTTTCCAGTTTTGAACGGAAGATATTTCCTTTTTCACCATAGCCCTCTATGGGCTTCCAAATATCCCTTTGCCAATTCCAGAAGAACACCCTTAACGAAAGGCTTCTTGAAGGGAAAGATGTAACTCTGTGAGATGAATTCAGAGAACACAGAACAGTTTCTCAGAAAGCTTCTTTCCACTTTTCAACGGAAGATATTTCTTTTTCACCATAGCCCTCTATGGGCTTCCAAATATCCCTTTGCCAATTCCATAAGAACAGCCTTAGCAAAAGGCCTCTTGAAGGGAAAGATGTATCTCCGTGAGATGAATTAACAGAATACAGAGCAGTTTCTCAGAAAGCTTCTTTCCAGTTTTGAACGGAAGATATTTCCTTTTTCACCATAGCCCTCTATGGGCTTCCAAATATCCCTTTGCCAATTCCGCAAGAACAGCCTTAGCGAAAGGCTTCTTGAAGGGAAAGATGTAGCTCTGTGATATGAATTCACAGAACACAGAGCAGTTTCTCAGAAAGCTTCTTTCCAGTTTTGAACGGAAGATATTTCCTTTTTCACCATAGCCCTCTATGGGCTTCCAAATATCCCTTTGCCAGTTCAAGAAGAACAGCCTAGGCGAAAGGCTTCTTCAAGGGAAAGATGTAACTCTGTGAGGTGAACTAACAGAACACAGAGCAGTTTCTCAGAAAGCTTCTTTCCAGTTTTGAACGGAAGATATTTCCTTTTTCAGCATAGCCCTCTATGGGCTTCCAAATATCCCTTTGCCAATTCCACAAGAACAGCCTTAGCGAAAGGCTTCTTGAAGGGAAAGATGTAACTCTGTGAGATGAATTCATACAACACAGAGCAGTTTCTCAGAAAGCTTCTTTCCAGTTTTCAACGGAAGATATTTCCTTTTTCACCATAGCCCTCTATGGGCTTCAAAATATCCCTTTGCCAATTCCATAAGAACAGCCTTAGCAAAAGGCCTCTTGAAGGGAAAGATGTATCTCCGTGAGATGAATTAACAGAACACAGAGCAGTTTCTCAGAAAGCTTCTTTCCAGTTTTGAACGGAAGATATTTCCTTTTTCACCATAGCCCTCTATGGGCTTCCAAACATCCCTTTGCCAATTCCGCAAGAACAGCCTTAGCGAAAGGCTTCTTGAAGGGAAAGATGTAGCTCTGTGATATGAATTAACAGAACACAGAGCAGTTTCTCAGAAAACTTCTTTCCAGTTTTGAACCGAAGATATTTCCTTTTTCACCATAGCCCTCTAAGGGCTTCCAAATATCCCTTTGCCAGTTCCACAGGAACAGCCTTAGCGAAAGGCTTCTTGAAGGGAAAGATGTAACTCTGTGAGATGAACTAACAGAACACAGAACAGTTTCTCAGAAAGCTTCTTTCCAGTTTTGAACGGAAGATATTTCCTTTTTCACCATAGCCCTCTATGGGCTTCCAAATATCACTTTGCCAATTCCAAAAGAACAGCCTTAGCGAAAGGCTTCTTGAAGGGAAAGATGTAACTCTGTGAGATGAATTCAGAGAACACAGAGCAGTTTCACAGAAAGTTTCTTTCCAGTTTTGAACGGAAGATATTTCATTTTTCAGCATAGCACTCTATGGGTTTCCAAATATCCCTTTGCCAGTTCCACAAGAACAGCCTTAGCGAAAGGCTTCTTGAAGGGAAAGATGTAACTCTGTGAGATGAATTCAGAGAACACAGAGCAGTTTCTCAGAAAGCTTCTTTCCAGTTTTGAAAGGAAGATATTTCCTTTTTCAGCATAGCCCTCTATGGGCTTCCAAATATCCCTTTGCCAGTTCCACAAGAACAGCCTTAGCGAAAGGCTTCTGGAAGGGAAAGATGTAACTCTGTGAGATGAACTACCAGAACACAGAGCAGTTTCTCAGAAAGCTTCTTTCCAGTTTTGAACGGAAGATATTTCCTTTTTCACCATAGCCCTCTATGGGCTTCCAAATATCCCTTTGCCAATTCCACAAGAACAGCCTTAGCGAAAGGCTTCTTGAAGGGAAAGATGTAACTCTGTGAGATGAAATAACAGAACACAGAGCAGTTTCCCAGAATGCTTCTTTCCAGTTTTGAACGGAAGATATTTCCTTTTTCACCATAGCCCTCTAGGGGCTTCCAAATATCCCTTTGCCAATTCCAGAAGAACAGCCTTAGCGAAAGGCTTCTTGAAGGGAAAGATGTAACTCTGTGAGATGAACTAACAGAACACAGAGCAGTTTCTCAGAAAGCTTCTTTCCAGTTTTGAACGGAAGATATTTCCTTTTTCACCCTAGCCCTCTATGGGCTTCCAAATATCCCTTTGCCAATTCCAGAAGAACAGCCTTAGCGAAAGGCTTCTTGAAGGGAAAGATGAAACTCTGTGAGATGAATTCAGAGAACACAGAGCAGTTTCTCAGAAAGCTTCTTTCCAGTTTTCAACGGAAGATATTTCCTTTTTCACCATAGCCCTCTACGGGCTTCAAAATATCCCTTTGCCAATTCCATAAGCACAGCCCTAGCAAAAGGCCTCTTGAAGGGAAAGATGTATCTCCGTGAGATGAATTAACAGAACACAGAGCAGTTTCTCAGAAAGCTTCTTTCCAGTTTTGAACGGAAGACATTTCCTTTTTCACCATAGCCCTCTATGGGCTTCCAAATATCCCTTTGCCAATTCCACAAGAACAGCCTTAGCGAAAGGCTTCTTGAAGGGAAAGATGTAACTCTGTGAGATGGATTAACAGAACACAGAGCAGTTTCTCAGAAAGCTTCTTTCCAGTTTTGAACGGAAGATATTTCCTTTTTCACCATAGCCCTCTATGGGCTTCCAAATATCCCTTTGCCAATTCCAGAAGAACAGCCTTAGCGAAAGGCTTCTTGAAGGGAAAGATGTAACTCTGTGAGATGAATTCAGAGAACACAGAGCAGTTTCTCAGAAAGCTTCTTTCCAGTTTTGAACGGAAGATATTTCCTTTTTCACCATAGCCCTCTATGTTCTTCCAAATATCCCTTTGCCAATTCCAGAAGAACAGCCTTAGCGAAAGGCTTCTTGAAGGGAAAGATGAAACTCTGTGAGATGAATTCAGAGAACACAGAGCAGTTTCTCAGAAATCTTCTTTCCAGTTTTGAACGGAACATATTTCCTTTTTCACCATAGCCTTCTAAGGGCTTCCAAATATCCCTTTGCTAATTCCACAAGAACAGCCTTAGCGAAAGGCTTCTTGAAGGGAAAGATGTAACTCTGTGAGATGAACTAACAGAACACAGAACAGTTTCTCAGAAAATTTCTTTCCAGTTTTAAACGGAAGATATTTCCTTTTTCACCATAGCCCTCTAGGGGCTTCCAAATATCACTTTGCCAATTCCACAAGAACACCCTTAGCGAAAGGCTTCTTGAAGGGAAAGATGTAACTCTGTGAGATGAATTCAGAGAACACAGAGCAGTTTCTCAGAAAGCTTCTTTCCAGTATTGAACGGGAGATATTTCCTTTTTCACCATAGCCCTCTATGGGCTTCCAAATATCCCTTTGCCAGTTCCACAAGAACAGCCTTAGCGAAAGGCTTCTTGAAGGGAAAGATGTAACTCTGTGAGATGAATTCAGAGAACACAGAGCAGTTTCTCAGAAAGCTTCTTTCCAGTTTTTAACGGAAGATATTTCCTTTTTCACCATAGCCCTCTATGGGCTTCCAAATATCCCTTTGCCAATTCCACAAGAACAGCCTTAGCGAAAGGCTTCTTGAAGGGAAAGATGTAACTCTGTGAGATGGATTAACAGAACACAGAGCAGTTTCTCAGAAAGCTTCTTTCCAGTTTTGAACGGAAGATATTTCCTTTTTCACCCTAGCCCTCTATGGGCTTCCAAATATCCCTTTGCCAATTCCAGAAGAACAGCCTTAGCGAAAGGCTTCTAGAAGGGAAAGATGTAACTCTGTGAGATGAACTAACAGAACACAGAGCAGTTTCTCAGAAAGCTTCTTTCCAGTTTTGAACGGAAGATATTTCCTTTTTCACCATAGCCCTCTATGGGCTTCCAAATATCCCTTTGCCAATTCCAGAAGAACACCCTTAACGAAAGGCTTCTTGAAGGGAAAGATGTAACTCTGTGAGATGAATTCAGAGAACACAGAACAGTTTCTCAGAAAGCTTCTTTCCAGTTTTCAACGGAAGATATTTCCTTTTTCACCATAGCCCTCTATGGGCTTCAAAATATCCCTTTGCCAATTCCATAAGAACAGCCTTAGCAAAAGGCCTCTTGAAGGGAAAGATGTATCTCCGTGAGATGAATTAACAGAATACAGAGCAGTTTCTCAGAAAGCTTCTTTCCAGTTTTGAACGGAAGATATTTCCTTTTTCACCATAGCCCTCTATGGGCTTCCAAATATCCCTTTGCCAATTCCGCAAGAACAACCTTAGCGAAAGGCTTCTTGAAGGGAAAGATGTAGCTCTGTGATATGAATTCACAGAACACAGAGCAGTTTCTCAGAAAGCTTCTTTCCAGTTTTGAACGGAAGATATTTCCTTTTTCACCATAGCCCTCTATGGGCTTCCAAATATCCCTTTGCCAGTTCCAGAAGAACAGCCTAGACGAAAGGCTTCTTCAAGGGAAAGATGTAACTCTGTGAGATGAACTAACAGAACACAGAGCAGTTTCTCAGAAAGCTTCTTTCCAGTATTGAACGGGAGATATTTCCTTTTTCACCATAGCCCTCTATGGGCTTCCAAATATCCCTTTGCCAGTTCCACAAGAACAGCCTTAGCGAAAGGCTTCTTGAAGGGAAAGATGTAACTCTGTGAGATGAATTCAGAGAACACAGAGCAGTTTCTCAGAAAGCTTCTTTCCAGTTTTTAACGGAAGATATTTCCTTTTTCACCATAGCCCTCTATGGGCTTCCAAATATCCCTTTGCCAATTCCACAAGAACAGCCTTAGCGAAAGGCTTCTTGAAGGGAAAGATGTAACTCTGTGAGATGGATTAACAGAACACAGAGCAGTTTCTCAGAAAGCTTCTTTCCAGTTTTGAACGGAAGATATTTCCTTTTTCACCCTAGCCCTCTATGGGCTTCCAAATATCCCTTTGCCAATTCCAGAAGAACAGCCTTAGCGAAAGGCTTCTAGAAGGGAAAGATGTAACTCTGTGAGATGAACTAACAGAACACAGAGCAGTTTCTCAGAAAGCTTCTTTCCAGTTTTGAACGGAAGATATTTCCTTTTTCACCATAGCCCTCTATGGGCTTCCAAATATCCCTTTGCCAATTCCAGAAGAACACCCTTAACGAAAGGCTTCTTGAAGGGAAAGATGTAACTCTGTGAGATGAATTCAGAGAACACAGAACAGTTTCTCAGAAAGCTTCTTTCCAGTTTTCAACGGAAGATATTTCCTTTTTTACCATAGCCCTCTATGGGCTTCAAAATATCCCTTTGCCAATTCCATAAGAACAGCCTTAGCAAAAGGCCTCTTGAAGGGAAAGATGTATCTCCGTGAGATGAATTAACAGAATACAGAGCAGTTTCTCAGAAAGCTTCTTTCCAGTTTTGAACGGAAGATATTTCCTTTTTCACCATAGCCCTCTATGGGCTTCCAAATATCCCTTTGCCAATTCCGCAAGAACAACCTTAGCGAAAGGCTTCTTGAAGGGAAAGATGTAGCTCTGTGATATGAATTCACAGAACACAGAGCAGTTTCTCAGAAAGCTTCTTTCCAGTTTTGAACGGAAGATATTTCCTTTTTCACCATAGCCCTCTATGGGCTTCCAAATATCCCTTTGCCAGTTCCAGAAGAACAGCCTAGACGAAAGGCTTCTTCAAGGGAAAGATGTAACTCTGTGAGATGAACTAACAGAACACAGAGCAGTTTCTCAGAAAGCTTCTTTCCAGTTTTGAACGGAAGATATTTCCTTTTTCAGCATAGCCCTCTATGGGCTTCCAAATATCCCTTTGCCAATTCCACAAGAACAGCCTTAGCGAAAGGCTTCTTGAAGGGAAAGATGTAACTCTGTGAGATGAATTCATACAACACAGAGCAGTTTCTCAGAAAGCTTCTTTCCAGTTTTCAACGGAAGATATTTCCTTTTTCACCATAGCCCTCTATGGGCTTCAAAATATCCCTTTGCCAATTCCATAAGAACAGCCTTAGCAAAAGGCCTCTTGAAGGGAAAGATGTATCTCCGTGAGATGAATTAACAGAACACAGAGCAGTTTCTCAGAAAGCTTCTTTCCAGTTTTGAACGGAAGATATTTCCTTTTTCACCGTAGCCCTCTATGGGCTTCCAAATATCCCTTTGACAATTCCGCAAGAACAGCCTTAGCGAAAGGCTTCTTGAAGGGAAAGATGTAGCTCTGTGATATGAATTAACAGAACACAGAGCAGTTTCTCAGAAAACTTCTTTCCAGTTTTGAACGGAAGATATTTCCTTTTTCACCATAGCCCTCTAAGGGCTTCCAAATATCCCATTGCCAGTTCCACAAGAACAGCCTTAGCGAAAGGCTTCTTGAAGGGAAAGATGTAATTCTGTGAGATGAACTAACAGAACACAGAACAGTTTCTCAGAAAGCTTCTTTCCTTTTTTAAACGGAAGATATTACCTTTTTCACCATAGCCCTTTATGGGCTTCCAAATATCACTTTGCCAATTCCACAAGAACAGCCTTAGCGAAAGGCTTCTTGAAGGGAAAGATGTAGCTCTGTGATATGAATTAACAGAACACAGAGCAGTTTCTCAGAAAGCTTCTTTCCAGTTTTGAACGGAAGATATTTTCTTTTTCACCATAGCCCTCTATGGGCTTCCAAATATCCCTTTGCCAGTCCCACAAGAACAGCCTTAGCGAAAGGCTTCTTGAAGGGATAGATGTAACTCTGTGAGATGAATTCAGAGAACAAGGAGCAGTTTCTCAGAAAGCTTCTTTCCAGTTTTGAACGGTAGATATTTAATTTTTCACCATAGCCCTCTATGAGCTTCGATATATCCCTTGCCAGTTCCACAAGAACAGACTCAGCGAAAGGCTTCTTGAAGCGAAAGATGTAACTCTGTGAGATGAATTCAGAGAACACAGAGCAGTTTCACAGAAAGTTTCTTTCCAGTTTTGAACGGAAGATATTTCATTTTTCAGCATAGCACTCTATGGGTTTCCAAATATCCCTTTGCCAGTCCCACAAGAACAGCCTTAGCGAAAGGCTTCTTGAAGGGATAGATGTGACTCTGTGAGATGAATTCAGAGAACACAGAGCAGTTTCTCAGAATGCTTCTTTCCAGTTTTGAACGGAAGATATTTCCTTTTTCAGCATAGCCCTCTATGAGCTTCGAAATATCCCTTTGCCAGTTCCACAAGAACAGCCTTAGCGAAAGGCTTCTTGAAGGGAACGATGTAACTCTGTGAGATGAACTAACAGAACACAGAGCAGTTTCTCAGAAAGCTTCTTTCCAGTTTTGAACGGAAGATATTTCCTTTTTCACCATAGCCCTCTAAGGGCTTCCAAATATCCCTTTGCCAATTCCACAAGAACAGCCTTAGCGAAAGGCTACTTGAAGGGAAAGATGGAACTCTGTGAGATGAATTCAGAGAACACAGAGCAGTTTCTCAGAAAGCTTCTTTCCAGTTTTGAACGTAAGATATTTCCTTTCTCACCATAGCCCTCTATGGGCTTCCAAATATCCCTTTGCCAGTTCCACAAGAACAGCCTTAGCGAAAGGCTTCTTGAAGGGAAAGATGTAACTCTGTGAGATGAACTAACAGAACACAGAGCAGTTTCTCAGAAAGCTTCTTTCCAGTTTTGAACGGAAGATATTTCCTTTTTCACCATAGCCCTCTATGGGCTTCCAAATATCCCTTTGCCAATTCCAGAAGAGCAGACTTAGCGAAAGGCTTCTTGAAGGGAAAGATGTAACTCTGTGAGATGAACTAACAGAACACAGAGCAGTTTCTCAGAAAGCTTCTTTCCAGTTTTGAACGGAAGATATTTCCTTTTTCACCATAGCCCTCTATGGGCTTCCAAATATCCCTTTGCCAATTCCAGAAGAACAGCCTTAGCGAAAGGCTTCTTGAAGGGAATGATGTAACTCTGTGAGATGAATTCAGAGAACACAGAGCAGTTTCTCAGAATGCTTCTTTCCAGTTTTGAACGGAAGATATTTCCATTTTCAGCATAGCCCTCTATGAGCTTCGAAATATCCCTTTGCCAGTTCCACAAGAACAGCCTTAGCGAAAGGCTTCTTGGAGGGAAAGATGTAGCTCTGTGATATGAATTAACAGAACACAGAGCAGTTTCTCAGAAAGCTTCTTTCCAGTTTTGAACGGAAGATATTTCCTTTTTCACCATAGCCCTCTAAGGGCTTCCAAATATCCCTTTGCTAATTCCACAAAAACAGCCTTAGCGAAAGGCTTCTTGAACGAAAGATGTAACTCTGTGAGATGAACTAACAGAACACAGAGCAGTTTCTCAGAAAGCTTCTTTCCAGTTTTGAACGGAAGATATTTCCTTTTTCACCATAGCCCTCTAAGGGCTTCCAAATATCCCTTTGCCAATTCCACAAGAACAGCCTTAGCGAAAGGCTACTTGAAGGGAAAGATGGAACTCTGTGAGATGAATTCAGGGAACACAGAGCAGTTTCTCAGAAAGTTTCTTTCCAGTTTTGAACGTAAGATATTTCCTTTCTCACCATAGCCCTCTATGGGCTTCCAAATATCCCTTTGCCAGTTCAACAAGAACAGCCTTAGCGAAAGGCTTCTTGAAGGGAAAGATGTAACTCTGTGAGATGAACTAACAGAACACAGAGCAGTTTCTCAGAAAGCTTCTTTCCAGTTTTGAACGGAAGATATTTCCTTTTTCACCATAGCCCTCTATGGGCTTCCAAATATCCCTTTGCCAATTCCACAAGAACAGCCTTAGCGAAAGGCTTCTTGAAGGGAAAGATGTAACTCTGTGAGATGGATTAACAGAACACAGAGCAGTTTCTCAGAAAGCTTCTTTCCAGTTTTGTACGGAAGATATTTCCTTTTTCACCCTAGACCTCTATGGGCTTCCAAATATCCCTTTGCCAATTCCAGAAGAGCAGACTTAGCGAAAGGCTTCTTGAAGGGAAAGATGTAACTCTGTGAGATGAACTAACAGAACACAGAGCAGTTTCTCAGAAAGCTTCTTTCCAGTTTTGAACGGAAGATATTTCCTTTTTCACCATAGCCCTCTATGGGCTTCCAAATATCCCTTTGCCAATTCCAGAAGAACAGCCTTAGCGAAAGGCTTCTTGAAGGGAAAGATGTAACTCTGTGAGATGAATTCAGAGAACACAGAGCAGTTTCTCAGAAAGCTTCTTTCCAGTTTTCAACGGAAGATATTTCCTTTTTCACCATAGCCCTCTATGGGCTTCAAAATATCCCTGTGCCAATTGCATAAGAACAGCCTTAGCAAAAGGCCTCTTGAAGGGAAAGATGTATCTCCGTGAGATGAATTAACAGAACACAGAGCAGTTTCTCAGAAAGCTTCTTTCCAGTTTTGAAGGGAAGATATTTCCTTTTTCACCATAGCCCTCTATGGGCTTCCAAATATCCCTTTGCCAATTCCGCAAGAACAGCCTTAGCGAAAGGCTTCTTGAAGGTAAAGATGTAGCCCTGTGATATGAATTCACAGAACACAGAGCAGTTTCTCAGAAAGCTTCTTTCCAGTTTTGAACGGAAGATATTTCCTTTTTCACCATAGCCCTCTATGGGCTTCCAAATATCCCTTTGCCAGTTCCAGAAGAACAGCCTAGGAGAAAGGCTTCTTGAAGGGAAAGATGTAACTCTGTGAGATGAATTCAGAGAACACAGAGCAGTTTCTCAGAAAGCTTCTTTCCAGTTTTGAACGGAAGATATTTCCTTTTTCACCATAGCCCTCTAAGGGCTTCCAAATATCCCTTTGCTAATTCCACAAGAACAGCCTTAGCGAAAGGCTTCTTGAAGGGAAAGATGTAACTCTGTGAGATGAACTAACAGAACACAGAACAGTTTCTCAGAAAGCTTCTTTCCAGTTTTGAACGGAAGATATTTCCTTTTTCACCATAGCCCTTTATGGGCTTCCAAATATCACTTTGCCAATTCCAGAAGAACAGCCTTAGCGAAAGGCTTCTTGAAGGGAAAGATGTAGCTCTGTGATATGAATTAACAGAACACAGAGCAGTTTCTCAGAAAGCTTCTTTCCAGTTTTGAACGGAAGATATTTTCTTTTTCACCATAGCCCTGTATGGGCTTCCAAATATCCCTTTGCCAGTCCCACAAGAACAGCCTTAGCGAAAGGCTTCTTGAAGGGAAAGATGTAGCTCTCTGATATGAATTAACAGAACACAGAGCAGTTTCTCAGAAAGCTTCTTTCCAGTTTTGAACGGAAGGTATTTTCTTTTTCACCATAGCCCTGTATGGGCTTCCAAATATCCCTTTGCAAGTCCCACAAGAACAGCCTTAGCGAAAGGCTTCTTGAAGGGATAGATGTGACTCTGTGAGATGAATTCAGAGAACACAGAGCAGTTTCTCAGAATGCTTCTTTCCAGTTTTGAACGGAAGATATTTCCTTTTTCAGCATAGCCCTCTATGAGCTTCGAAATATCCCTTTGCCAGTTCCACAAGAACAGCCTTAGCGAAAGGCGTCTTGAAGGGAAAGATGTAACTCTGTGAGATGAATTCAGAGAACACAGAGCAGTTTCTCAGAAAGCTTCTTTCCAGTATTGAACGGAAGATATTTCCTTTTTCACAATAGCCCTCTAAGGGCTTCCAAATATCCCTTTGCTAATTCCACAAGTACAGCCTTAGCGAAAGGCTTCTTGAAGGGAAAGATGTAACTCTGTGAGATGAACTAACAGAACACAGAACAGTTTCTCAGAAAGCTTCTTTCCAGTTTTGAACGGAAGATATTTCCTTTTTCACCATAGCCCTCTATGGGCTTCCAAATATCCCTTTGCCAATTCCACAAGAACAGCCTTAGCGAAAGGCTACTTGAAGGGAAAGATGGAACTCTGTGAGATGAATTCAGAGAACACAGAGCAGTTTCTCAGAAAGCTTCTTTCCAGTTTTGAACGTAAGATATTTCCTTTCTCACCATAGCCCTCTATGGGCTTCCAAATATCCCTTTGCCAGTTCCACAAGAACAGCCTTAGCGAAAGGCTTCTTGAAGGGAAAGATGTAACTCTGTGAGATGAACTAACAGAACACAGAGCAGTTTCTCAGAAAGCTTCTTTCCAGTTTTGAACGGAAGATATTTCCTTTTTCACCATAGCCCTCTATGGGCTTCCAAATATCCCTTTGCCAATTCCACAAGAACAGCCTTAGCGAAAGGCTTCTTGAAGGGAAAGATGTAACTCTGTGAGATGGATTAACAGAACACAGCAGTTTCTCAGAAAGCTTCTTTCCAGTTTTGAACGGAAGATATTTCCTTTTTCACCATAGCCCTCTATGGGCTTCCAAATATCCCTTTGCCAATTCCAGAAGAACAGCCTTAGCGAAAGGCTTCTTGAAGGGAAAGATGTAACTCTGTGAGATGAATTCAGAGAACACAGAGCAGTTTCTCTGAAAGCTTCTTTCCAGTTTTCAACGGAAGATATTTCCTTTTTCACCATAGCCCTCTATGGGCTTCAAAATATCCCTGTGCCAATTGCATAAGAACAGCCTTAGCAAAAGGCCTCTTGAAGGGAAAGATGTATCTCCGTGAGATGAATTAACAGAACACAGAGCAGTTTCTCAGAAAGCTTCTTTCCAGTTTTGAACGGAAGATATTTCCTTTTTCACCATAGCCCTCTATGGGCTTCCAAATATCCCTTTGCCAATTCCGCAAGAACACCCTTAGCGAAAGGCTTCTTGAAGGTAAAGATGTAGCTCTGTGAGATGTATTCAGAGAACACAGAGCAGTTTCTCAGAAAGCTTCTTTCCAGTTTTGAACGGAAGATATTTCCTTTTTCACCATAGCCCTCTAAGTGCTTCCAAATATCCCTTTGCTAATTCCACAAGAACAGCCTTAGCGAAAGGCTTCTTGAAGGGAAAGATGTAACTCTGTGAGATGAACTAACAGAACACAGAACAGTTTCTCAGAAAGCTTCTTTCCAGTTTTGAACGGGAGATATTTCCTTTTTCACCATAGCCATCTATGGGCTTCCAAATATCCCTTTGCCAGTTCCACAAGAACAGCCTTAGCGAAAGGCTTCTTGAAGGGAAAGATGTAACTCTGTGAGACGAATTCAGAGAACACAGAGCAGTTTCTCAGAAACCTTCTTTCCAGTTTTGAACGGCAGATATTTCCTTTCTCACCATAGCCCTCTAAGGGCTTCCAAATATCCCTTTGCCAGTTCCACAAGAACAGCCTTAGCGAAATGCTTCTTGAAGGAAAGATGTAACTCTGTGAGATGAATTCAGAGAACACAGAGCAGTTTCTCAGAAAGCTTCTTTCCAGTTTTGAACGGAAGATATTTAATTTTTCACCATAGCCCTCTATGGGCTTCCAAATATCCCTTTGCCAATTCCACAAGAACAGCCTTAGCGAAAGGCTTCTTGAAGGGAAAGATGTAACTCTGTGAGATGGATTAACAGAACACAGAGCAGTTTCTCAGAAAGCTTCTTTCCAGTTTTGAACGGGAGATATTTCCTTTTTCACCATAGCCCTCTATGGGCTTCCAAATATCCCTTTGCCAGTTCCACAAGAACAGCCTAGGCGAAAGGCTTCTTGAAGGGAAAGATGTAACTCTGTGAGATGAATTCAGAGAACACAGAGCAGTTTCTCAGAAAGCTTCTTTCCAGTATTGAACGGAAGATATTTCCTTTTTCACCATTGCCCTCTATGGGTTTCCAAATATCCCTTTGCCACTTCCACAAGAACAGCCTTAGCGAAAGGCTTCTTGAAGGGAAAGATGTAACTCTGTGAGTTGAACTAACAGAACACAGAGCAGTTTCTCAGAAATCTTCTTTCCAGTTTTGAACGGAAGATATTTCCTTTTTCACCATAGCCCTCTAAGGGCTTCCAAATATCCCTTTGCCAGTTCCACAAGAACAGCCTTAGCGAAAGGCTTCTTGAAGGGAAAGATGTAACTCTGTGAGGTGGATTAACAGAACACAGAGAAGTTTCTCAGAAAGCTTCTTTCCAGTTTTGAACGGAAGATATTTTCTTTTTCACCATAGCCCTCTATGGGCTTCCAAATATCCCTTTGCCAGTCCCACAAGAACAGCCTTAGCGAAAGGCTTCTTGTAGGGATAGATGTAACTCTTTGAGATGAATTCAGAGAACACGGAGCAGTTTCTCAGAAAGCTTCTTTCCAGTTTTGAACGGAAGATATTTCCTTTTTCACCATAGCCCTCTAAGGGCTTCCAAATATCCCTTTGCTAATTCCACAAGAACAGCCATAGCGAAAGGCTTCTTGAAGGGAAAGATGTAACTCTGTGAGATGAATTCAGAGAACACAGACCAGTTTCTCACAAAGCTTCTTTCCAGTTTTGAACGGAAGATATTTTCTTTTTCACCATAGCCCTGTATGGGCTTCCAAATATCCCTTTGCCAGTCCCACAAGAACAGCCTTAGAGAAAGGCTTCTTGAAGGGATAGATGTGACTCTGTGAGATGAATTCAGAGAACACAGAGCAGTTTCTCAGAATGCTTCTTTCCAGTTTTGAACGGAAGATATTTCCTTTTTCAGCATAGCCCTCTAAGGGCTTCCAAATATCCCTTTGCTAATTCCACAAGAACAGCCTTAGCGAAAGGCTTCTTGAAGGGAAAGATGTAACTCTGTGAGATGAACTAACAGAACACAGAACAGTTTCTCTGAAAGCTTCTTTCCAGTTTTGAACGGAAGATATTTCCTTTTTCACCATAGCCCTCTATGGGCTTCCAAATATCCCTTTGCCAATTCCACAAGAACAGCCTTAGCGAAAGGCTACTTGAAGGGAAAGATGGAACTCTGTGAGATGAATTCAGAGAACACAGAGCAGTTTCTAAGAAAGCTTCTTTCCAGTTTTGAACGTAAGATATTTCCTTTCTCACCATAGCCCTCTATGGGCTTCCAAATATCCCTTTGCCAGTTCCACAAGAACAGCCTTAGCGAAAGGCTTCTTGAAGGGAAAGATGTAACTCTGTGAGATGAACTAACAGAACACAGAGCAGTTTCTCAGAAAGCTTCTTTCCAGTTTGGAACGGAAGATATTTCCTTTTTCACCATAGCCCTCTATGGGCTTCCAAATATCCCTTTGCCAATTCCACAAGAACAGCCTTAGCGAAAGGCTTCTTGAAGGGAAAGATGTAACTCTGTGAGATGGATTAACAGAACACAGAGCAGTTTCTCAGAATGCTTCTTTCCAGTTTTGAAAGGAAGATATTTCCTTTTTCACCCTAGCCCTCTATGGGCTTCCAAATATCCCTTTGCCAATTCCAGAAGAGCAGACTTAGCGAAAGGCTTCTTGAAGGGAAAGATGTAACTCTGTGAGATGAACTAACAGAACACAGAGCAGTTTCTCAGAAAGCTTCTTTCCAGTTTTGAACGGAAGATATTTCCTTTTTCACCATAGCCCTCTATGGGCTTCCAAGTATCCCTTTGCCAATTCCAGAAGAACAGCCTTAGCGAAAGGCTTCTTGAAGGGAAAGATGTAACTCTGTGAGATGAATTCAGAGAACACAGAGCAGTTTCTCAGAATGCTTCTTTCCAGTTTTGAACGGAAGATATTTCCTTTTTCAGCATAGCCCTCTATGAGCTTCGAAATATCCCTTTGCCAGTTCCACAAGAACAGCCTTAGTGAAAGGCTTCTTGAAGGGAAAGATGTAGCTCTGTGATATGAATTAACAGAACACAGAGCAGTTTCTCAGAAAGCTTCTTTCCAGTTTTGAACGGAAGATATTTCCTTTTTCACCATAGCCCTTTATGGGCTTCCAAATATCACTTTGCCAATTCCACAAGAACAGCCTTAGCGAAAGGCTTCTTGAAGGGAAAGATGTAGCTCTGTGATATGAATTAACAGAACACAGAGCAGTTTCTCAGAAAGCTTCTTTCCAGTTTTGAACGGAAGATATTTTCTTTTTCACCATAGCCCTCTACGGGCTTCCAAATATCCCTTTGCCAGTCCCACAAGAACAGCCTTAGCGAAAGGCTTCTTGAAGGGATAGATGTGACTCTGTGAGATGAATTCAGAGAACACAGAGCAGTTTCTCAGAATGCTTCTTTCCAGTTTTGAACGGAAGATATTTCCTTTTTCAGCATAGCCCTCTATGAGCTTCGAAATATCCCTTTGCCAGTTCCACAAGAACAGCCTTAGCGAAAGGCTTCTTGAAGGGAAAGATGTAACTCTGTGAGATGAATTCAGAGAACACAGAGCAGTTTCTCAGAAAGCTTCTTTCCAGTTTTGAACGGAAGATATTTCCTTTTTCACCATAGCCCTCTAAGGGCTTCCAAATATCCCTTTGCTAATTCCACAAGAACAGCCTTAGCGAAAGGCTTCTTGAAGGGAAAGATGTAACTCTGTGAGATGAACTAACAGAACACAGAGCAGTTTCTCAGAAAGCTTCTTTCCAGTTTTGAACGGAAGATATTTCCTTTTTCACCATAGCCCTCTAAGGGCTTCCAAATATCCCTTTGCCAATTCCACAAGAACAGCCTTAGCGAAAGGCTACTTGAAGGGAAAGATGGAACTCTGTGAGATGAATTCAGAGAACACAGAGCAGTTTCTCAGAAAGCTTCTTTCCAGTTTTGAACGTAAGATATTTCCTTTCTCACCATAGCCCTCTATGGGCTTCCAAATATCCCTTTGCCAGTTCCACAAGAACAGCCTTAGCGAAAGGCTTCTTGAAGGGAAAGATGTAACTCTGTGAGATGAACTAACAGAACACAGAGCAGTTTCTCAGAAAGCTTCTTTCCAGTTTTGAACGGAAGATATTTCCTTTTTCACCATAGCCCTCTATGGGCTTCCAAATATCCCTTTGCCAATTCCACAAGAACAGCCTTAGCGAAAGGCTTCTTGAAGGGAAAGATGTAACTCTGTGAGATGGATTAACAGAACACAGAGCAGTTTCTCAGAAAGCTTCTTTCCAGTTTTGTACGGAAGATATTTCCTTTTTCACCCTAGACCTCTATGGGCTTCCAAATATCCCTTTGCCAATTCCAGAAGAGCAGACTTAGCGAAAGGCTTCTTGAAGGGAAAGATGTAACTCTGTGAGATGAACTTACAGAACACAGAGCAGTTTCTCAGAAAGCTTCTTTCCAGTTTTGAACGGAAGATATTTCCTTTTTCACCATAGCCCTCTATGGGCTTCCAAATATCCCTTTGCCAATTCCAGAAGAACAGCCTTAGCGAAAGGCTTCTTGAAGGGAAAGATGTAACTCTGTGAGATGAATTCAGAGAACACAGAGCAGTTTCTCAGAAAGCTTCTTTCCAGTTTTCAACGGAAGATATTTCCTTTTTCACCATAGCCCTCTATGGGCTTCAAAATATCCCTGTGCCAATTGCATAAGAACAGCCTTAGCAAAAGGCCTCTTGAAGGGAAAGATGTATCTCCGTGAGATGAATTAACAGAACACAGAGCAGTTTCCCAGAAAGCTTCTTTCCAGTTTTGAAGGGAAGATATTTCCTTTTTCACCATAGCCCTCTATGGGCTTCCAAATATCCCTTTGCCAATTCCGCAAGAACAGCCTTAGCGAAAGGCTTCTTGAAGGTAAAGATGTAGCCCTGTGATATGAATTCACAGAACACAGAGCAGTTTCTCAGAAAGCTTCTTTCCAGTTTTGAACGGAAGATATTTCCTTTTTCACCATAGCCCTCTATGGGCTTCCAAATATCCCTTTGCCAGTTCCAGAAGAACAGCCTAGGCGAAAGGCTTCTTGAAGGGAAAGATGTAACTCTGTGAGATGAATTCAGAGAACACAGAGCAGTTTCTCAGAAAGCTTCTTTCCAGTTTTGAACGGAAGATATTTCCTTTTTCACCATAGCCCTTTAAGGGCTTCCAAATATCCCTTTGCTAATTCCACAAGAACAGCCTTAGCGAAAGGCTTCTTGAAGGGAAAGATGTAACTCTGTGAGATGAACTAACAGAACACAGAACAGTTTCTCAGAAAGCTTCTTTCCAGTTTTGAACGGAAGATATTTCCTTTTTCACCATAGCCCTTTATGGGCTTCCAAATATCACTTTGCCAATTCCACAAGAACAGCCTTAGCGAAAGGCTTCTTGAAGGGAAAGATGTAGCTCTGTGATATGAATTAACAGAACACAGAGCAGTTTCTCAGAAAGCTTATTTCCAGTTTTCAACGGAAGATATTTTCTTTTTCACCATAGCCCTCTATGGGCTTCCAAATATCCCTTTGCCAGTCCCACAAGAACAGCCTTAGCGAAAGGCTTCTTGAGGGGATAGATGTGACTCTGTGAGATGAATTCAGAGAACACAGAGCAGTTTCTCAGAATGCTTCTTTCCAGTTTTGAACGGAAGATATTTCCTTTTTCAGCATAGCCCTCTATGAGCTTCGAAATATCCCTTTGCCAGTTCCACAAGAACAGCCTTAGCGAAAGGCGTCTTGAAGGGAAAGATGTAACTCTGTGAGATGAATTCAGAGAACACAGAGCAGTTTCTCAGAAAGCTTCTTTCCAGTATTGAACGGAAGATATTTCCTTTTTCACCATAGCCCTCTAAGGGCTTCCAAATACCCCTTTGCTAATTCCACAAGAACCGCCTTAGCGAAAGGCTTCTTGAAGGGAAAGATGTAACTCTGTGAGATGAACTAACAGAACACAGAACAGTTTCTCAGAAAGCTTCTTTCCAGTTTTGAACGGAAGATATTTCCTTTTTCACCATAGCCCTCTATGTTCTTCCAAATATCCCTTTGCCAATTCCACAAGAACAGCCTTAGCGAAAGGCTACTTGAAGGGAAAGATGGAACTCTGTGAGATGAATTCAGAGAACAAAGAGCAGTTTCTCAGAAAGCTTCTTTCCAGTTTTGAACGTAAGATATTTCCTTTCTCACCATAGCCCTCTATGGGCTTCCAAATATCCCTTTGCCAGTTCCACAAGAACAGCCTTAGCGAAAGGCTTCTTGAAGGGAAAGATGTAACTCTGTGAGATGAACTAACAGAACACAGAGCAGTTTCTCAGAAAGCTTCTTTCCAGTTTTGAACGGAAGATATTTCCTTTTTCACCATAGCCCTCTATGGGCTTCCAAATATCCCTTTGCCAATTCCACAAGAACAGCCTTAGCGAAAGGCTTCTTGAAGGGAAAGATGTAACTCTGTGAGATGGATTAACAGAACACAGAGCAGTTTCTCAGAAAGCTTCTTTGCAGTTTTGAACGGAAGATATTTCCTTTTTCACCCTAGCCCTCTATGGGCTTCCAAATATCCCTTTGCCAATTCCGCAAGAACAGCCTTAGCGAAAGGCTTCTTGAAGGTAAAGATGTAGCTCTGTGAGATGTATTCAGAGAACACAGAGCAGTTTCTCAGAAAGCTTCTTTCCAGTTTTGAACGGAAGATATTTCCTTTTTCACCATAGCCCTCTAAGTGCTTCCAAATATCCCATTGCTAATTCCACAAGAACAGCCTTAGCTAAAGGCTTCTTGAAGGGAAAGATGTAACTCTGTGAGATGAACTAACAGAACACAGAACAGTTTCTCAGAAACCTTCTTTCCAGTTTTGAACGGCAGATATTTCCTTTCTCACCATAGCCCTCTAAGGGCTTCCAAATATCCCTTTGCCAGTTCCACAAGAACAGCCTTAGCGAAATGCTTCTTGAAGGAAAGATGTAACTCTGTGAGATGAATTCAGAGAACACAGAGCAGTTTCTCAGAAAGCTTCTTTCCAGTTTTGAACGGAAGATATTTAATTTTTCACCATAGCCCTCTATGGGCTTCCAAATATCCCTTTGCCAATTCCACAAGAACAGCCTTAGCGAAAGGCTTCTTGAAGGGAAAGATGTAACTCTGTGAGATGGATTAACAGAACACAGAGCAGTTTCTCAGAAAGCTTCTTTCCAGTTTTGAACGGGAGATATTTCCTTTTTCACCATAGCCCTCTATGGGCTTCCAAATATCCCTTTGCCAGTTCCACAAGAACAGCCTAGGCGAAAGGCTTCTTGAAGGGAAAGATGTAACTCTGTGAGATGAATTCAGAGAACACAGAGCAGTTTCTCAGAAAGCTTCTTTCCAGTATTGAACGGAAGATATTTCCTTTTTCACCATTGCCCTCTATGGGTTTCCAAATATCCCTTTGCCACTTCCACAAGAACAGCCTTAGCGAAAGGCTTCTTGAAGGGAAAGATGTAACTCTGTGAGTTGAACTAACAGAACACAGAGCAGTTTCTCAGAAATCTTCTTTCCAGTTTTGAACGGAAGATATTTCCTTTTTCACCATAGCCCTCTAAGGGCTTCCAAATATCCCTTTGCCAATTCCACAAGAACAGCCTTAGCGAAAGGCTTCTTGAAGGGAAAGATGTAACTCTGTGAGATGGATTAACAGAACACAGAGCAGTTTCTCAGAAAGCTTCTTTCCAGTTTTGAACGGAAGATATTTCCCTTTTCACCCTAGCCCTCTATGGGCTTCCAAATATCCCTTTGCCAGTCCCACAAGAACAGCCTTAGCGAAAGGCTTCTTGAAGGGATAGATGTAACTCTGTGAGATGAATTCAGAGAACACGGAGCAGTTTCTCAGAAAGCTTCTTTCCAGTTTTGAACGGAAGATATTTCCTTTTTCACCATAGCCCTCTAAGGGCTTCCAAATATCCCCTTGCTAATTCCACAAGAACAGCCTTAGCGAAAGGCTTCTTGAAGGGAAAGATGTAACTCTGTGAGATGAATTCAGAGAACACAGACCAGTTTCTCACAAAGCTTCTTTCCAGTTTTGAACGGAAGATATTTCTTTTTCACCATAGCCCTCTATGGGCTTCCAAATATCACTTTGCCATTTCCACAAGAACAGCCTTAGCGAAAGGCTTCTTGAAGGGAAAGATGTAGCTCTGTGATATGAATTAACAGAACACAGAGCAGTTTCTCAGAAAGCTTCTTTCCAGTTTTGAACGGAAGATATTTTCTTTTTCAGCATAGCCCTCTATGGGATTCCAAATATCCCTTTGCCAGTTCCACAAGACCAGCCTTAGCGAAAGGCTTCTTGAAGGGAAAGATGTAACTCTGTGAGATGAATTCAGAGAACACAGAGCAGTTTCTCAGAAAGCTTCTTTCCAGTATTGAACGGAAGATATTTCCTTTTTCACCATAGCCCTCTATGGGCTTCCAAATATCCCTTTGCCAGTTCCACAAGAACAGCCTTAGCGAAAGGCTTCTTGAAGGGAAAGATGTAACTCTGTGAGATGAATTCAGAGAACACAGAGCAGTTTCTCAGAATGCTTCTTTCCAGTTTTGAACGGAAGATATTTAATTTTTCACCATGGCCCTCTAAGGGCTTCCAAATATCCCTTTGCCAATTCAGCAAGAAGAGCCTTAGCGAAAGGCTTCTTGAAGGGAAAGATGTAACTCTGTGAGATGAACTAACAGAACACAGAACAGTTTCTCAGAAAGCTTCTTTCCAGTTTTGAACGGGAGATATTTCCTTTTTCACCATAGCCCTCTATGGGCTTCCAAATATCCCTTTGCCAGTTCCACAAGAACAGCCTTAGCGAAAGGCTTCTTGAAGGGAAAGATGTAACTCTGTGAGACGAATTCAGAGAACACAGAGCAGTTTCTCAGAAACCTTCTTTCCAGTTATGAACGGAAGATATTTCCTTTCTCACCATAGCCCTCTAAGGGCTTCCAAATATCCCTTTGCCAGTTCCACATGAACAGCCTTAGCGAAATGCTTCTTGAAGGAAAGATGTAACTCTGTGAGATGAATTCAGAGAACACAGAGCAGTTTCTCAGAAAGCTTCTTTCCAGTTTTGAACGGAAGATATTTAATTTTTCACCATAGCCCTCTGTGGGCTTCCAAATATCCCTTTGCCAATTCCGCAAGAACAGCCTTAGCGAAAGGCTTCTTGAAGGGAAAGATGTAGCTCTGTGATATGAATTAACAGAACACAGAGCAGTTTCCCAGAAAGCTTCTTTCCAGTTTTGAACGGAAGATATTTCCTTTTTCACCATAGCCCTCTATGGGCTTCCAAATATCCCTTTGACAGTTCCAGAAGAACAGCCTAGGCGAAAGGCTTCTTGAAGGGAAAGATGTAACTCTGTGAGATGAATTCAGAGAACACAGAGCAGTTTCTCAGAAAGCTTCTTTCCAGTATTGAACGGAAGATATTTCCTTTTTCACCATAGCCCTCTATGGGTTTCCAAATATCCCTTTGCCAGTTCCATTAGAACAGCCTTAGCGAAAGGCTTCTTGAAGGGAAAGATGTAGCTCTGTGATATGAATTAACAGAACACAGAGCAGTTTCTCAGAAAGCTTCTTTCCAGTTTTGAACGGAAGATATTTTCTTTTTCAGCATAGCCCTCTATGGGATTCCAAATATCCCTTTGCCAGTTCCACAAGACCAGCCTTAGCGAAAGGCTTCTTGAAGGGAAAGATGGAACTCTGTGAGATGAATTCAGAGAACACGGAGCAGTTTCTCAGAAAGCTTCTTTCCAGTATTGAACGGAAGATATTTCCTTTTTCACCATAGCCCTCTATGGGCTTGCAAATATCCCTTTGCCAGTTCCACAAGAACAGCCTTAGCGAAAGGCTTCTTGAAGGGAAAGATGTAACTCTGTGAGATGAACTAACAGAACACAGAGCAGTTTCTCAGAAAGCTTCTATCCAGTTTTGAACGGAAGATATTTCCTTTTTCACCATAGCCCTCTATGGGCTTCCAAATATCCCTTTTCCAATTCCATAAGAACAGCCTTGGCGAAAGGCTTCTTGAAGGGCAAGATGTAACTCTGTGAGATGAACTAACAGAACACAGAGCAGTTTCTCAGAAAGCTTCTTTCCACTTTTGAACGGAAGTTATTTCCTTTTTCACCATAGCAGTCTATGGGCTTCCAAATATCCCTTTGCTAATTCCACAAGAACAGCCTTAGCGAAAGGATTCTTGAAGGGAAAGATGTAACTCTGTGAGATGAACTAACAGAACACAGAACAGTTTCTCAGAAAGCTTCGTTCCAGTTTTGAACGGAAGATATTTCCTTTTTCAGCATAGCCCTCTATGGGCTTCCAAATATCCCTTTGCCAATTCCGCAAGAACAGCCTTAGCGAAAGGCTTCTTGAAGGGAAAGATGTAGCTCTGTGATATGAATTAACAGAACACAGAGCAGTTTCTCAGAAAGCTTCTTTCCAGTTTTGAACGGAAGATATTTCCTTTTTCACCATAGCCCTCTATGGGCTTCCAAATATCCCTTTGACAGTTCCAGAAGAACAGCCTAGGCGAAAGGCTTCTTGAAGGGAAAGATGTAACTCTGTGAGATGAATTCAGAGAACACAGAGCAGTTTCTCAGAAAGCTTCTTTCCAGTTTTGAACCGAAGATATTTCCTTTTTCACCGTAGCCCTCTATGAGCTTCGAAATATCCCTTTGCCAGTTCCACAAGAACAGCCTTAGCGAAAGGCTTCTTGAAGGGAAAGATGTAACTCTGTGAGATGAATTCATAGAACACAGACCAGTTTCTCATAAAGCTTCTTTCCAGTTTTGAACGGAAGATATTTCCTTTTTCACCATAGCCCTCTAAGGGCTTCCAAATATCCCTTTGCTAATTCCACAAGAACAGCCTTAGCGAAAGGCTTCTTGAAGGGAAAGATGTAACTCTGTGAGATGAATTCAGAGAACACAGACCAGTTTCTCACAAAGCTTCTTTCCAGTTTTGAACGGAAGATATTTCTTTTTCACCATAGCCCTCTATGGGCTTCCAAATATCACTTTGCCATTTCCACAAGAACAGCCTTAGCGAAAGGCTTCTTGAAGGGAAAGATGTAGCTCTGTGATATGAATTAACAGAACACAGAGCAGTTTCTCAGAAAGCTTCTTTCCAGTTTTGAACGGAAGATATTTTCTTTTTCAGCATAGCCCTCTATGGGATTCCAAACATCCCTTTGCCAGTTCCACAAGACCAGCCTTAGCGAAAGGCTTCTTGAAGGGAAAGATGTAACTCTGTGAGATGAATTCAGAGAACACAGAGCAGTTTCTCAGAAAGCTTCTTTCCAGTTTTGAACGGAAGATATTTCCTTTTTCACCATAGACCTCTATGGGCTTCCAAATATCCCTTTGCCAGTTCCACAAGAACAGCCTTAGCGAAAGGCTTCTTGAAGGGAAAGATGTAACTCTGTGAGATGAATTCAGAGAACACAGAGCAGTTTCCCAGAATGCTTCTTTCCAGTTTTGAACGGAAGTTATTTCCTTTTTCACCATAGCCCTCTAAGGGCTTCCAAATATCCCTTTGCCAATTCAGCAAGAAGAGACTTAGCGAAAGGCTTCTTGAAGGGAAAGATGTAACTCTGTGAGATGAATTAACAGAACACAGAGCAGTTTCTCAGAAAGCTTCTTTCCAGTTTTGAACGGAAGATATTTCCTTTTTCACCATAGTCCTCTATGGGCTTCCAAATATCCCTTTGCCAATTCCACAAGAACAGCCTTAGCGAAAGGCTTCTTGAAGGGAAAGATGTAACTCTGTGAGATGAATTCAGAGAACACAGAGCCGTTTCTCAGAAAGCTTCTTTCCAGTTTTAAACGGAAGATATTTCCTTTTTCACCATAACCCTCTATGGGCTTCCAAATATCCCTTTGCCAGTTCCACAAGAACAGCCTTAGCGAAAGGCTTCTTGAAGGGAAAGATGTAACTCTGTGAGATGAATTCAGAGAACACAGAGCAGTTTCTCAGAAACCTTCTTTCCAGTTTTGAACGGAAGATATTTCCTTTTTCACCATAGCCCTCTATGGGCTTCCAAATATCTCTTTGCCAATTCCTCAAGAACAGCCTAAGCGAAAGTGTTCTTGAAGGTAAAGGTGTAACTCTGTGTGATGAATTCAGAGAACACAGAGCAGTTTCTCAGAAAGCTTCTTTCCGGTTTTGAACGGAAGATATTTCCTTTTTCACCATAGCCCTCAATGGGCTTCCAAATATCCCTTTGCCAATTCCACAAGAACAGCCTTAGCGAAAGGCTTTTGGAAGGGAAAGATGTAACTCTGTGAGATGAATTCATAGAACACAGAGCAGTTTCTCAGAAAGTTTCTTTCCAGTTTTGAACGGAAGATATTTCCTTTTTCAACATAGCCCTCTATGGGCTTCCAAATATCACTTTGCCAATTCCACAAGAACAGCCTTAGCGAAAGACTTCTTGAAGCGAAAGATGTAACTCTGTGAGATGAATTCAGAGTACACAGAGCAGTTTCTCAGAAAGCTTCTTTCCAGTTTTGAACGGAAGATATTTCCTTTTTCACCATAGCCATCTATGGGCTTCCAAATATCCCTTTGCCAGTTCCACAAGAACAGCCTTAGCGAAAGGCTTCTTGAAGGGAAAGATGTAACTCTGTTAGATGAACTAACAGAACACAGAGCAGTTTCTCAGAAAGCTTCTATCCAGTTTTGAACGGAAGATATTTCCTTTTTCACCATAGCCCTCTATGGGCTTCCAAATATCCCTTTTCCAATTCCATAAGAACAGCCTTGGCGAAAGGCTTCTTGAAGGGCAAGATGTAACTCTGTGAGAGGAACTAACAGAACACAGAGCAGTTTCTCAGAAAATTTCTTTCCACTTTTGAACGGAAGTTATTTCCTTTTTCACCATAGCAGTTTATGGGCTTCCAAATATCCCTTTGCTAATTCCACAAGAACAGCCTTAGCGAAAGGATTCTTGAAGGGAAAGATGTAACTCTGTGAGATGAACTAACAGAACACAGAACAGTTTCTCAGAAAGCTTCGTTCCAGTTTTGAACGGAAGATATTTCCTTTTTCACCATAGCCCTCTACGGGCTTCCCAATATCACTTTGCCAATTCCACAAGAACAGCCTTAGCGAAAGGCTTCTTGAAGGGAAAGATGTATCTCTGTGAGACGAATTAACAGAACACAGAGCAGTTTCTCAGAAAGCTTCTTTCCAGTTTGAACGGAAGATATTTCCTTTTTCACCATAGCCCTGTATGGGCTTCAAAATATCCCTTTGCCAATTCCACAAGAACAGCCTTAGCGAAAGGCTTCTTGAAGGGAAAGATGTAACTCTGTGAGATGAATTCAGAGAACACAGAGCAGTTTCTCAGAAAGCTTCTTTCCAGTTTTGAACGGGAGATATTTCCTTTTTCACCATAGCCCTCTATGGGCTTCCTAATATCCCTTTGCCAGTTCCACAAGAACAGCCTTAGCGAAAGGCTTCTTGAAGGGAAAGATGTAACTCTGTGAGATGAATTCAGAGAACACAGAGCAGTTTCTCAGAAAGCTTCTTTCCAGTTTTGAACGGAAGATATTTCCTTTCTCACCATAGCCCTCTATGGGCTTCCAAATATCCCTTTGCTAGTTCCAGAAGAACAGCCTAGGCGAAAGGCTTCTTGAAGGGATAGATGTGACTCTGTGAGATGAATTCAGAGAACACAGAGCAGTTTCTCAGAATGCTTCTTTCCAGTTTTGAACGGAAGATATTTCCTTTTTCAGCATAGCCCTCTGTGAGCTTCGAAATATCCCTTTGCCAGTTCCACAAGAACAGCCTTAGCGAAAGGCTTCTTGACGGGAAAGATGTAACTCTGTGAGATGAATTCAGAGAACACAGAGCAGTTTCTCAGAAAGCTTCTTTCCAGTTTTGAACGGAAGATATTTCCTTTTTCACCATAGCCCTCTAAGGGCTTCCAAATATCCCTTTGCTAATTCCACATGAACAGCCTTAGCGAAAGGCTTCTTGAAGGGAAAGATGTAACTCTGTGAGATGAACTAACAGAACACAGAACAGTTTCTCAGAAAGCTTCTTTCCAGTTTTGAACGGGAGATATTTCCTTTTTCACCATAGCCCTCTATGGGCTTCCAAATATCCCTTTGCCAGTTCCACAAGAACAGCCTTAGCGAAAGGCTTCTTGCAGGGAAAGATGTAACTCTATGAGATGAATTCAGAGAACACAGAGCAGTTTCTCAGAAAGCTTCTTTCCAGTTTTGAACGGAAGATATTTCCTTTCTCACCATAGCCTTCTATGGGCTTCCAAATATCCCTTTGCCACTTCCACAAGAACAGCCTTAACGAAAGGCTTCTTGAAGGGAAAGATGTAACTCTGTGAGATGAACTAACAGAACACAGAGCAGTTTCTCAGAAAGCTTCTTTCCAGTTTTGAACGGAAGATATTTCCTTTTTCACCATAGCCCTCTATGGGCTTCCAAATATCCCTTTGCCAATTCCACAAGAACAGCCTTAGCCAAAGGCTTCTTGAAGGGAAAGATGTAACTCTGTGAGATGGATTAACAGAACACAGAGCAGTTTCTCAGAAAGCTTCTTTCCAGTTTTGAACGGAAGATATTTCCTTTTTCACCGTAGCCCTCTATGGGCTTCCCAATATCCCTTTGCCAATTCCAGAAGAACAGCCTTAGCGAAAGGCTTCTTGAAGGGAAAGATGTAACTCTGTGAGATGAACTAACAGAACCCAGAGCAATTTCTCAGAAAGCTTCTTTCCAGTTTTGAACGGAAGATATTTCCTTTTTCACCATAGCCCTCTATGGGCTTCCAAATATCCCTTTGCCAATTCCAGAAGAACAGCCTTAGCGAAAGGCTTCTTGAAGGGAAAGATGTAACTCTGTGAGATGAATTCAGAGAACACAGAGCAGTTTCTCAGAAAGCTTCTTTCCAGTTTTCAACGGAAGATATTTCCTTTTTCACCATAGCCCTCTATGGGCTTCAAAATATCCCCTTGCCAATTCCATAAGAACAGCCTTAGCAAAAGGCCTCTTGAAGGGAAAGATGTATCTCCGTGAGATGAATTAACAGAACACAGAGCAGTTTCTCAGAAAGCTTCTTTCCAGTTTTGAACGGAAGATATTTCCTTTTTCACCATAGCCCTCTATGGGCTTCCAAATATCCCTTTGCCAATTCCGCAAGAACAGCCTTAGCGAAAGGCTTCTTGAAGGGAAAGATGTTGCTCTGTGATATGAATTCACAGAACACAGAGCAGTTTCTCAGAAAGCTTCTTTCCAGTTTTGAACGGAAGATATTTCCTTTTTCACCATAGCCCTCTATGGGCTTCCAAATATCCCTTTGCCAATTCCACAAGAACAGCCTTAGCGAAAGGCTTCATGAAGGGAAAGATGTATCTCTGTGAGACGAATTAACAGAACACAGAGCAGTTTCTCAGAAAGCTTCTTTCCAGTTTGAACGGAAGATATTTCCTTTTTCACCATAGCCCTGTATGGGCTTCAAAATATCCCTTTGCCAATTCCACAAGAACAGCCTTAGCGAAAGGCTTCTTGAAGGGAAAGATGTAACTCTGTGAGATGAATTCAGAGAACACAGAGCAGTTTCTCAGAAAGCTTCTTTCCAGTTTTGAACGGGAGATATTTCCTTTTTCACCATAGCCCTCTATGGGCTTCCTAATATCCCTTTGCCAGTTCCACAAGAACAGCCTTAGCGAAAGGCTTCTTGAAGGGAAAGATGTAACTCTGTGAGATGAATTCAGAGAACACAGAGCAGTTTCTCAGAAAGGTTCTTTCCAGTTTTGAACGGAAGATATTTCCTTTCTCACCATAGCCCTCTATGGGCTTCCAAATATCCCTTTGCCAGTTCCAGAAGAACAGCCTAGGCGAAAGGCTTCTTGAAGGGATAGATGTGACTCTGTGAGATGAATTCAGAGAACACAGAGCAGTTTCTCAGAATGCTTCTTTCCAGTTTTGAACGGAAGATATTTCCTTTTTCAGCATAGCCCTCTGTGAGCTTCGAAATATCCCTTTGCCAGTTCCACAAGAACAGCCTTAGCGAAAGGCTTCTTGACGGGAAAGATGTAACTCTGTGAGATGAATTCAGAGAACACAGAGCAGTTTCTCAGAAAGCTTCTTTCCAGTTTTGAACGGAAGATATTTCCTTTTTCACCATAGCCCTCTAAGGGCTTCCAAATATCCCTTTGCCAATTCCAGAAGAACAGCCTTAGCGAAAGGCTTCTTGAAGGGAAAGATGTAACTCTGTGAGATGAACTAACAGAACACAGAACAGTTTCTCAGAAAGCTTCTTTCCAGTTTTGAACGGAAGATATTTCCTTTTTCACCATAGCCCTCTATGGGCTTCCAAATATCCCTTTGCCAGTTCCACAAGAACAGCCTTAGCGAAAGGCTTCTTGAAGGGAAAGATGTAACTCTGTGAGATGAATTCAGAGAACACAGAGCAGTTTCTCAGAAAGCTTCTTTCCAGTTTTGAACGGGAGATATTTCCTTTTTCACCATAGCCCTCTATGGGCTTCCAAATATCCCTTTGCCAGTTCCACAAGAACAGCCTTAGCGAAAGGCTTCTTGAAGGGAAAGATGTAACTCTGTGAGATGAATTCAGAGAACACAGAGCAGTTTCTCAGAAAGCTTCTTTCCAGTTTTGAACGGAAGATATTTCCTTTCTCACCATAGAACTTTATGGGCTTCCAAATATCCCTTTGCCAGTTCCACAAGAACAGCCTTAACGAAAGGCTTCTTGAAGGTAAAGATGTAACTCTGTGAGATGAACTAACAGAACACAGAGCAGTTTCTCAGAAAGCTTCTTTCCAGTTTTGAACGGAAGATATTTCCTTTTTCACCATAGCCCTCTATGGGCTTCCAAATATCCCTTTGCCAATTCCAGAAGAACAGCCTTAGCGAAAGGCTTCTTGAAGGGAAAGATGTAACTCTGTGAGATGAATTCAGAGAACACAGAGCAGTTTCTCAGAAAGCTTCTTTCCAGTTTTCAACGGAAGATATTTCCTTTTTCACCATAGCCCTCTATGGGCTTCAAAATATCCCCTTGCCAATTCCATAAGAACAGCCTTAGCAAAAGGCCTCTTGAAGGGAAAGATGTATCTCTGTGAGATGAATTAACACAACACAGAGCAGTTTCTCAGAAAGCTTCTTTCCAGTTTTGAACGGAAGATATTTCCTTTTTCACCAGAGCCCTCTATGGGCTTCCAAATATCCCTTTGCCAATTCCGCAAGAACAGCCTTAGCGAAAGGCTTCTTGAAGGGAAAGATGTTGCTCTGTGATATGAATTCACAGAACACAGAGCAGTTTCTCAGAAAGCTTCTTTCCAGTTTTGAACGGACGATATTTCCTTTTTCACCATAGCCCTCTATGGGCTTCCAAATATCCCTTTGACAGTTCCACAAGAACAGCCTTAGCGAAAGGCTTCTTGAAGGGAAAGATGTAACTCTGTGAGATGAATTCAGAGAACACAGAGCAGTTTCTCAGAAAGCTTCTTTCCAGTTTTGAACGGAAGATATTTCCTTTTTCACCATAGCCCTCTAAGGGCTTCCAAATATCCCTTTCCTAATTCCACAAGAACAGCCTTAGCGAAAGGCTTCTTGAAGGGAAAGATGTAACTCTGTGAGATGAACTAACAGAACACAGAACAGTTTCTCAGAAAGCTTCTTTCCAGTTTTGAACGGAAGATATTTCCTTTATCGCCATAGCCCTCTATGGGCTTCCAAATATCACTTTGCCAATTCCACAAGAACAGCCTTAGCGAAAGGCTTCTTGAAGGGAAAGATGTAACTCTGTGAGATGAATTCAGAGAACACAGAGCAGTTTCTCAGAATGCTTCTTTCCAGTTTTGAACGGAAGTTATTTCCTTTTTCACCATAGCCCTCTAAGGGCTTCCAAATATCCCATTGCCAATTCCACAAGAACAGCCTTAGCGAAAGGCTTCTTGAAGGGAAAGATGTAACTCTGTGAGATTAATTCATAGAACACAGAGCAGTTTCTCAGAAAGCTTCTTTCCAGTTTTGAACGGAAGATATTTCCTTTTTCACCATAGCCCTCTATGGGCTTCCAAATATAACTTTGCCAATTCCACAAGAACAGCCTTAGCAAAAGGCTTCTTGAAGGGAAAGATGTAACTCTGTGAGATGAATTAACAGAACACAGAGCAGTTTCTCAGAAAGCTTCTTTCCAGTTTTGAACGGAAGATATTTCCTTTTTCACCATAGTCCTCTATGGGCTTCCAAATATCCCTTTGCCAATTCCACAAGAACAGCCTTAGCGAAAGGCTTCTTTAAGGGAAAGATGTAACTCTGTGAGATGAATTCAAAGAACACAGAGCCGTTTCTCAGAAAGCTTCTTTCCAGTTTTGAACGGAAGATATTTCCTTTTTCACCATAGCCCTCTATGGGCTTCCAAATATCCCTTTGCCAGTTCCATAAGAACAGCCTAGGCGAAAGGCTTCTTGAAGGGAAAGATGTAACTCTGTGAGATGAATTCAGAGAACACAGAGCAGTTTCTCAGAAAGCTTCTTTCCAGTTTTCAACGGAAGATATTTCCTTTTTCACCATAGCCCTCTATGGGCTTCAAAATATCCCCTTGCCAATTCCATAAGAACAGCCTTAGCAAAAGGCCTCTTGAAGGGAAAGATGTATCTCCGTGAGATGAATTAACAGAACACAGAGCAGTTTCTCAGAAAGCTTCTTTCCAGTTTTGAACGGAAGATATTTCCTTTTTCACCATAGCCCTCTATGGGCTTCCAAATATCCCTTTGCCAATTCCGCAAGAACAGCCTTAGCGAAAGGCTTCTTGAAGGGAAAGATGTTGCTCTGTGATATGAATTCACAGAACACAGAGCAGTTTCTCAGAAAGCTTCTTTCCAGTTTTGAACGGAAGATATTTCCTTTTTCACCATAGCCCTCTATGGGCTTCCAAATATCCCTTTGCCAATTCCACAAGAACAGCCTTAGCGAAAGGCTTCATGAAGGGAAAGATGTATCTCTGTGAGACGAATTAACAGAACACAGAGCAGTTTCTCAGAAAGCTTCTTTCCAGTTTGAACGGAAGATATTTCCTTTTTCACCATAGCCCTGTATGGGCTTCAAAATATCCCTTTGCCAATTCCACAAGAACAGCCTTAGCGAAAGGCTTCTTGAAGGGAAAGATGTAACTCTGTGAGATGAATTCAGAGAACACAGAGCAGTTTCTCAGAAAGCTTCTTTCCAGTTTTGAACGGGAGATATTTCCTTTTTCACCATAGCCCTCTATGGGCTTCCTAATATCCCTTTGCCAGTTCCACAAGAACAGCCTTAGCGAAAGGCTTCTTGAAGGGAAAGATGTAACTCTGTGAGATGAATTCAGAGAACACAGAGCAGTTTCTCAGAAAGGTTCTTTCCAGTTTTGAACGGAAGATATTTCCTTTCTCACCATAGCCCTCTATGGGCTTCCAAATATCCCTTTGCCAGTTCCAGAAGAACAGCCTAGGCGAAAGGCTTCTTGAAGGGATAGATGTGACTCTGTGAGATGAATTCAGAGAACACAGAGCAGTTTCTCAGAATGCTTCTTTCCAGTTTTGAACGGAAGATATTTCCTTTTTCAGCATAGCCCTCTGTGAGCTTCGAAATATCCCTTTGCCAGTTCCACAAGAACAGCCTTAGCGAAAGGCTTCTTGACGGGAAAGATGTAACTCTGTGAGATGAATTCAGAGAACACAGAGCAGTTTCTCAGAAAGCTTCTTTCCAGTTTTGAACGGAAGATATTTCCTTTTTCACCATAGCCCTCTAAGGGCTTCCAAATATCCCTTTGCTAATTCCACATGAACAGCCTTAGCGAAAGGCTTCTTGAAGGGAAAGATGTAACTCTGTGAGATGAACTAACAGAACACAGAACAGTTTCTCAGAAAGCTTCTTTCCAGTTTTGAACGGAAGATATTTCCTTTTTCACCATAGCCCTCTATGGGCTTCCAAATATCCCTTTGCCAGTTCCACAAGAACAGCCTTAGCGAAAGGCTTCTTGAAGGGAAAGATGTAACTCTGTGAGATGAATTCAGAGAACACAGAGCAGTTTCTCAGAAAGCTTCTTTCCAGTTTTGAACGGGAGATATTTCCTTTTTCACCATAGCCCTCTATGGGCTTCCAAATATCCCTTTGCCAGTTCCACAAGAACAGCCTTAGCGAAAGGCTTCTTGAAGGGAAAGATGTAACTCTGTGAGATGAATTCAGAGAACACAGAGCAGTTTCTCAGAAAGCTTCTTTCCAGTTTTGAACGGAAGATATTTCCTTTCTCACCATAGAACTTTATGGGCTTCCAAATATCCCTTTGCCAGTTCCACAAGAACAGCCTTAACGAAAGGCTTCTTGAAGGTAAAGATGTAACTCTGTGAGATGAACTAACAGAACACAGAGCAGTTTCTCAGAAAGCTTCTTTCCAGTTTTGAACGGAAGATATTTCCTTTTTCACCATAGCCCTCTATGGGCTTCCAAATATCCCTTTGCCAATTCCACAAGAACAGCCTTAGCGAAAGCCTTCTTGAAGGGAAAGATGTAACTCTGTGAGATGGATTAACAGAACACAGAGCAGTTTCTCAGAAAGCTTCTTTCCAGTTTTGAACGGAAGATATTTCCTTTTTCACCATAGCCCTCTATGGGCTTCCAAATATCCCTTTGCCAATTCCAGAAGAACAGCCTTAGCGAAAGGCTTCTTGAAGGGAAAGATGTAACTCTGTGAGATGAATTCAGAGAACACAGAGCAGTTTCTCAGAAAGCTTCTTTCCAGTTTTCAACGGAAGATATTTCCTTTTTCACCATAGCCCTCTATGGGCTTCAAAATATCCCCTTGCCAATTCCATAAGAACAGCCTTAGCAAAAGGCCTCTTGAAGGGAAAGATGTATCTCTGTGAGATGAATTAACACAACACAGAGCAGTTTCTCAGAAAGCTTCTTTCCAGTTTTGAACGGAAGATATTTCCTTTTTCACCAGAGCCCTCTATGGGCTTCCAAATATCCCTTTGCCAATTCCGCAAGAACAGCCTTAGCGAAAGGCTTCTTGAAGGGAAAGATGTTGCTCTGTGATATGAATTCACAGAACACAGAGCAGTTTCTCAGAAAGCTTCTTTCCAGTTTTGAACGGACGATATTTCCTTTTTCACCATAGCCCTCTATGGGCTTCCAAATATCCCTTTGACAGTTCCACAAGAACAGCCTTAGCGAAAGGCTTCTTGAAGGGAAAGATGTAACTCTGTGAGATGAATTCAGAGAACACAGAGCAGTTTCTCAGAAAGCTTCTTTCCAGTTTTGAACGTAAGATATTTCCTTTTTCACCATAGCCCTCTAAGGGCTTCCAAATATCCCTTTCCTAATTCCACAAGAACAGCCTTAGCGAAAGGCTTCTTGAAGGGAAAGATGTAACTCTGTGAGATGAACTAACAGAACACAGAACAGTTTCTCAGAAAGCTTCTTTCCAGTTTTGAACGGAAGATATTTCCTTTATCGCCATAGCCCTCTATGGGCTTCCAAATATCACTTTGCCAATTCCACAAGAACAGCCTTAGCGAAAGGCTTCTTGAAGGGAAAGATGTAACTCTGTGAGATGAATTCAGAGAACACAGAGCAGTTTCTCAGAATGCTTCTTTCCAGTTTTGAACGGAAGTTATTTCCTTTTTCACCATAGCCCTCTAAGGGCTTCCAAATATCCCATTGCCAATTCCACAAGAACAGCCTTAGCGAAAGGCTTCTTGAAGGGAAAGATGTAACTCTGTGAGATTAATTCATACAACACAGAGCAGTTTCTCAGAAAGCTTCTTTCCAGTTTTGAACGGAAGATATTTCCTTTTTCACCATAGCCCTCTATGGGCTTCCAAATATAACTTTGCCAATTCCACAAGAACAGCCTTAGCAAAAGGCTTCTTGAAGGGAAAGATGTAACTCTGTGAGATGAATTAACAGAACACAGAGCAGTTTCTCAGAAAGCTTCTTTCCAGTTTTGAACGGAAGATATTTCCTTTTTCACCATAGTCCTCTATGGGCTTCCAAATATCCCTTTGCCAATTCCACAAGAACAGCCTTAGCGAAAGGCTTCTTGAAGGGAAAGATGTAACTCTGTGAGATGAATTCAAAGAACACAGAGCCGTTTCTCAGAAAGCTTCTTTCCAGTTTTGAACGGAAGATATTTCCTTTTTCACCATAGCCCTCTATGGGCTTCCAAATATCCCTTTGCCAGTTCCATAAGAACAGCCTAGGCGAAAGGCTTCTTGAAGGGAAAGATGTAACTCTGTGAGATGAATTCAGAGAACACAGAGCAGTTTCTCAGAAAGCTTCTTTCCAGTATTGAACGGAAGATATTTCCTTTTTCCCCATAGCCCTCTATGGGTTTCCAAATATCCCTTTGCCAGTTCCACTAGAACAGCCTTAGCGAAAGGCTTCTTGTAGGGAAAGATGTAACTCTGTGAGATGAACTAACAGAACACAGAGCAGTTTCTCAGAAATCTTCTTTCCAGTTTTGAACGGAAGATATTTCCTTTTTCACCATAGCCCTCTAAGGGCTTCCAAATATCCCCTTGCCAGTTCCACAAGAACAGCCTTAGCGAAAGGCTTCTTGAAGGGAAAGATGTAACTCTGTGAGATGAACTAACAGAACACAGAACAGTTTCTCAGAAAGCTTCTTTCCAGTTTTGAACGGAAGATATTTTCTTTTTCACCATAGCCCTCTATGGGCTTCCAAATATCCCTTTGCCAGTCCCACAAGAACAGCCTTAGCGAAAGGCTTCTTGAAGGGATAGATGTGACTCTGTGAGATGAATTCAGAGAACACAGAGCAGTTTCTCAGAATGCTTCTTTCCAGTTTTGAACGGAAGATATTTCCTTTTTCAGCATAGCCCTCTATGAGCTTCGAAATATCCCTTTGCCAGTTCCACAAGAACAGCCTTAGCGAAAGGCTTCTTGAAGGGAAAGATGTAACTCTGTGAGATGAATTCAGAGAACACAGAGCAGTTTCTCAGAAAGCTTCTTTCCAGTTTTGAACGGAAGATATTTCCTTTTACACCATAGCCCTCTAAGGGCTTCCAAATATCCCTTTGCTAATTCCACAAGAACAGCCTTAGCGAAAGGCTTCTTGAAGGGAAAGATGTAACTCTGTGAGATGAACTAACAGAACACAGAACAGTTTCTCAGAAAGCTTCTTTCCAGTTTTGAACGGAAGATATTTCCTTTTTCACCATAGCCCTCTATGGGCTTCCAAATATCCCTTTGCCAATTCCACAAGAACAGCCTTAGCGAAAGGCTTCTTGAAGGGAAAGATGTAACTCTGTGAGATGAACTAACAGAACACAGAACAGTTTCTCAGAAAGCTTCTTTCCGGTTTTGAACGGAAGATATTACCTTTTTCACCATAGCCCTTTATGGGCTTCCAAATATCACTTTGCCAATTCCACAAGAACAGCCTTAGCGAAAGGCTTCTTGAAGGGAAAGATGTAGCTCTGTGATATGAATTAACAGAACACAGAGCAGTTTCTCAGAAAGCTTCTTTCCAGTTTTGAACGGAATATATTTTCTTTTTCACCATAGCCCTCTATGGGCTTCCAAATATCCCTTTGCCAGTCCCAGAAGAATAGCCTTAGCGAAAGGCTTCTTGAAGGGATAGATGTAACTCTGTGAGATGAATTCAGAGAACACAGAGCAGTTTCTCAGAAAGCTTCTTTCCAGTTTTGAACGGAAGATATTTCCTTTTTCACCATAGCCCTCTATGGGCTTCCAAATATCCCTTTGCCAATTCCAGAAGAACAGCCTTAGCGAAAGGCTTCTTGAAGGGAAAGATGTAACTCTGTGAGATGAATTCAGAGAACACAGAGCAGTTTCTCAGAAAGCTTCTTTCCAGTTTTCAACGGAAGATATTTCCTTTTTCACCATAGCCCTCTATGGGCTACAAAATATCCCTTTGCCAATTCCATAAGAACAGCCTTAGCAAAAGGCCTCTTGAAGGGAAAGATGTATCTCCGTGAGATGAATTAACAGAACACAGAGCAGTTTCTCAGAAAGCTTCTTTCCAGTTTTGAACGGAAGATATTTCCTTTTTCACCATAGCCCTCTATGGGCTTCCAAATATCCCTTTGCCAATTCCGCAAGAACAGCCTTAGCGAAAGGCTTCTTGAAGGGAAAGATGTTGCTCTGTGATATGAATTCACAGAACACAGAGCAGTTTCTCAGAAAGCTTCTTTCCAGTTTTGAACGGAAGATATTTCCTTTTTCACCATAGCCCTCTATGGGCTTCCAAATATCCCTTTGCCAGTTCCACAAGAACAGCCTTAGCGAAAGGCTTCTTGAAGGGAAAGATGTAACTCTGTGAGATGAATTCAGAGAACACAGAGCAGTTTCTCAGAAAGCTTCTTTCCAGTTTTGAACGGAAGATATTTCCTTTTTCACCATAGCCCTCTAAGGGCTTCCAAATATCCCTTTGCTAATTCCACAAGAACAGCCTTAGCGAAAGGTTTCTTGAAGGGAAAGATGTAACTCTGTGAGATGAACTAGCAGAACACAGAACAGTTTCTCAGAAAGCTTCTTTCCAGTTTTGAACGGAAGATATTTCCTTTTTCGCCATAGCCCTCTATGGGCTTCCAAATATCACTTTGCCAATTCCACAAGAACAGCCTTAGCGAAAGGCTTCTTGTAGGGAAAGATGTAACTCTGTGAGATGAACTAACAGAACACAGAGCAGTTTCTCAGAAATCTTCTTTCCAGTTTTGAACGGAAGATATTTCCTTTTTCACCATAGCCCTCTAAGGGCTTCCAAATATCCCTTTGCCAGTTCCACAAGAACAGCCTTAGCGAAAGGCTTCTTGAAGGGAAAGATGTAACTCTGTGAGATGAACTAACAGAACACAGAACAGTTTCTCAGAAAGCTTCTTTCCGGTTTTGAACGGAAGATATTACCTTTTTCACCATAGCTCTTTATGGGCTTCCAAATATCACTTTGCCAATTCCACAAGAACAGCCTTAGCGAAAGGCTTCTTGAAGGGAAAGATGTAGCTCTGTGATATGAATTAACAGAACACAGAGCAGTTTCTCAGAAAGCTTCTTTACAGTTTTGAACGGAATATATTTTCTTTTTCACCTTAGCCCTCTATGGGCTTCCAAATATCCCTTTGCCAGTCCCACAAGAATAGCCTTAGCGAAAGGCTTCTTGAAGGGATAGATGTAACTCTGTGAGATGAATTCAGAGAACACAGAGCAGTTTCTCAGAAAGCTTCTTTCCAGTTTTGAACGGAAGATATTTCCTTTTTCACCATAGCCCTCTATGAGCTTCGAAATATCCCTTTGCCAGTTCCACAAGAACAGCCTTAGCGAAAGGCTTCTTGAAGGGAAAGATGTAACTCTGTGAGATGAACTAGCAGAACACAGAACAGTTTCTCAGAAAGCTTCTTTCCAGTTTTGAACGGAAGATATTTCCTTTTTCGCCATAGCCCTCTATGGGCTTCCAAATATCACTTTGCCAATTCCACAAGAACAGCCTTAGCGAAAGGCTTCTTGTAGGGAAAGATGTAACTCTGTGAGATGAACTAACAGAACACAGAGCAGTTTCTCAGAAATCTTCTTTCCAGTTTTGAACGGAAGATATTTCCTTTTTCACCATAGCCCTCTAAGGGCTTCCAAATATCCCTTTGCCAGTTCCACAAGAACAGCCTTAGCGAAAGGCTTCTTGAAGGGAAAGATGTAACTCTGTGAGATGAACTAACAGAACACAGAACAGTTTCTCAGAAAGCTTCTTTCCGGTTTTGAACGGAAGATATTACCTTTTTCACCATAGCTCTTTATGGGCTTCCAAATATCACTTTGCCAATTCCACAAGAACAGGCTTAGCGAAAGGCTTCTTGAAGGGAAAGATGTAGCTCTGTGATATGAATTAACAGAACACAGAGCAGTTTCTCAGAAAGCTTCTTTACAGTTTTGAACGGAATATATTTTCTTTTTCACCTTAGCCCTCTATGGGCTTCCAAATATCCCTTTGCCAGTCCCACAAGAATAGCCTTAGCGAAAGGCTTCTTGAAGGGATAGATGTAACTCTGTGAGATGAATTCAGAGAACACAGAGCAGTTTCTCAGAAAGCTTCTTTCCAGTTTTGAACGGAAGATATTTCCTTTTTCACCATAGCCCTCTATGAGCTTCGAAATATCCCTTTGCCAGTTCCACAAGAACAGCCTTAGCGAAAGGCTTCTTGAAGGGAAAGATGTAACTCTGTGAGATGAATTCAGAGAACACAGAGCAGTTTCTCACAAAGCTTCTTTCCAGTTTTGAACGGAAGATATTTCCTTTTTCACCATAGCCCTCTAAGGGCTTCCAAATATCCCTTTGCCAATTCCGCAAGAACAGCCTTAGCGAAAGGCTTCTTGAAGGGAAAGATGTAGCTCTGTGATATGAATTAACAGAACACAGAGCAGTTTCTCAGAAAGCTTCTTTCCAGTTTTGAACGGAAGATATTTCCTTTTTCACCATAGCCCTCTAAGGGCTTCCAAATATCCCTTTGCTAATTCCACAAGAACAGCCTTAGCGAAAGGCTTCCTGAAGGGAAAGATGTAACTGTGTGAGATGAACTAACAGAACACACAGCAGTTTCTCAGAAAGCTTCTTTCCAGTTTTGAACGGAAGATATTTCCTTTTTCACCACAGCCCTCTATGGGCTTCCAAATATCACTTTGCCAATTCCACAAGAACAGCCTTAGCGAAAGGCTACTTGAAGGGAAAGATGTAGCTCTGTGATATGAATTAACAGAACACAGAGCAGTTTCTCAGAAAGCTTCTTTCCAGTTTTGAAAGGAAGATATTTCCTTTTTCACCATAGCCCTCTATGGGCTTCCAAATATCCCTTTGCCAGTTCCAGAAGAACCGCCTAGGCGAAAGGCTTCTTGAAGGGATAGATGTGACTCTGTGAGATGAATTCAGAGAACACAGAGCAGTTTCTCAGAATGCTTCTTTCCAGTTTTGAACGGAAGATATTTCCTTTTTCAGCAGAGCCCTCTATGAGCTTCTAAATATCCCTTTGCCAGTTCCACAAGAACAGCCTTAGCAAAAGGCCTCTTGAAGGGAAAGATGTATCTCCGTGAGATGAATTAACAGAACACAGAGCAGTTTCTCAGAAAGCTTCTTTCCAGTTTTGAACGGAAGATATTTCCTTTTTCACCATAGCCCTCTATGGGCTTCCAAATATCCCTTTGCCAATTCCGCAAGAACAGCCTTAGCGAAAGGCTTCTTGAAGGGAAAGATGTTGCTCTGTGATATGAATTCACAGAACACAGAGCAGTTTCTCAGAAAGCTTCTTTCCAGTTTTGAACGGAAGATATTTCCTTTTTCACCATAGCCCTCTATGGGCTTCCAAATATCCCTTTGCCAGTTCCACAAGAACAGCCTTAGCGAAAGGCTTCTTGAAGGGAAAGATGTAACTCTGTGAGATGAATTCAGAGAACACAGAGCAGTTTCTCAGAAAGCTTCTTTCCAGTTTTGAACGGAAGATATTTCCTTTTTCACCATAGCCCTCTAAGGGCTTCCAAATATCCCTTTGCTAATTCCACAAGAACAGCCTTAGCGAAAGGTTTCTTGAAGGGAAAGATGTAACTCTGTGAGATGAACTAGCAGAACACAGAACAGTTTCTCAGAAAGCTTTTTTCCAGTTTTGAACGGAAGATATTTCCTTTTTCGCCATAGCCCTCTATGGGCTTCCAAATATCACTTTGCCAATTCCACAAGAACAGCCTTAGCGAAAGGCTTCTTGAAGGGAAAGATGTAACTCTGTGAGATGAATTCAGAGAACACAGAGCAGTTTCTCAGAATGCTTCTTTCCAGTTTTGAACGGAAGTTATTTCCTTTTTCACCATAGCCCTCTAAGGGCTTCCAAATATCCCTTTGCCAATTCCACAAGAACAGCCTTAGCGAAAGGCTTCTTGAAGGGAAAGATGTAACTCTGTGAGATGAATTCATAGAACACAGAGCAGTTTCTCAGAAAGCTTCTTTCCAGTTTTGAACGGAAGATATTTCCTTTTTCACCATAGCCCTCTATGGGCTTCCAAATATAACTTTGCCAATTCCACAAGAACAGCCTTAGCAAAAGGCTTCTTGAAGGGAAAGATGTAACTCTGTGAGACGAATTAACAGAACACAGAGCAGTTTCTCAGAAAGCTTCTTTCCAGTTTTGAACGGAAGATATTTCCTTTTTCACCATAGTCCTCTATGGGCTTCCAAATATCCCTTTGCCAATTCCACAAGAACAGCCTTAGCGAAAGGCTTCTTGAAGGGAAAGATGTAACTCTGTGAGATGAATTCAGAGAACACAGAGCAGTTTCTCAGAAAGCTTCTTTCCAGTTTTGAACGGAAGATATTTCCTTTTTCACCATAGCCCTCTAAGGGCTTACAAATATCCCTTTGCTAATTCCACAAGAACAGCCTTAGCGAAAGGCTTCTTGAAGGGAAAGATGTAACTCTGTGAGATGAACTAACAGAACACAGAACAGTTTCTCAGAAAGCTTCTTTCCAGTTTTGAACGGAAGATATTTCCTTTTTCACCATAGCCCTCTATGGGCTTCCAAATATCCCTTTGCCAATTCCACAAGAACATCCTTAGCGAAAGGCTTCTTGAAGGGAAAGATGTAACTCTGTGAGATGGATTAACAGAACACAGAGCAGTTTCTCAGAAAGCTTCTTTCCAGTTTTGAACGGAATATATTTTCTTTTTCACCTTAGCCCTCTATGGGCTTCCAAATATCCCTTTGCCAGTCCCACAAGAATAGCCTTAGCGAAAGGCTTCTTGAAGGGATAGATGTAACTCTGTGAGATGAATTCAGAGAACACAGAGCAGTTTCTCAGAAAGCTTCTTTCCAGTTTTGAACGGAAGATATTTCCTTTTTCACCATAGCCCTCTATGAGCTTCGAAATATCCCTTTGCCAGTTCCACAAGAACAGCCTTAGCGAAAGGCTTCTTGAAGGGAAAGATGTAACTCTGTGAGATGAATTCAGAGAACACAGAGCAGTTTCTCACAAAGCTTCTTTCCAGTTTTGGACGGAAGATATTTCCTTTTTCACCATAGCCCTCTAAGGGCTTCCAAATATCCCTTTGCCAATTCCGCAAGAACAGCCTTAGCGAAAGGCTTCTTGAAGGGAAAGATGTAGCTCTGTGATATGAATTAACAGAACACAGAGCAGTTTCTCAGAAAGCTTCTTTCCAGTTTTGAACGGAAGATATTTCCTTTTTCACCATAGCCCTCTAAGGGCTTCCAAATATCCCTTTGCTAATTCCACAAGAACAGCCTTAGCGAAAGGCTTCTTGAAGGGAAAGATGTAACTGTGTGAGATGAACTAACAGAACACACAGCAGTTTCTCAGAAAGCTTCTTTCCAGTTTTGAACGGAAGATATTACCTTTTTCACCATAGCCCTTTATGGGCTTCCAAATATCACTTTGCCAATTCCACAAGAACAGCCTTAGCGAAAGGCTTCTTGAAGGGAAAGATGTAGCTCTGTGATATGAATTAACAGAACACAGAGCAGTTTCTCAGAAAGCTTCTTTCCAGTTTTGAACGGAATATATTTTCTTTTTCACCTTAGCCCTCTATGGGCTTCCAAATATCCCTTTGCCAGTCCCACAAGAATAGCCTTAGCGAAAGGCTTCTTGAAGGGATAGATGTAACTCTGTGAGATGAATTCAGAGAACACAGAGCAGTTTCTCAGAAAGCTGCTTTCAAGTTTTGAACGGAAGATATTTCCTTTTTCACCATAGCCCTCTATGAGCTTCGAAATATCCCTTTGCCAGTTCCACAAGAACAGCCTTAGCGAAAGGCTTCTTGAAGGGAAAGATGTAACTCTGTGAGATGAATTCAGAGAACACAGAGCAGTTTCTCAGAAAGCTTCTTTCCAGTTTTGAACGGAAGATATTTCCTTTTTCACCATAGCCCTCTAAGGGCTTCCAAATATCCCTTTGCTAATTCCACAAGAACAGCCTTAGCGAAAGGCTTCTTGAAGGGAAAGATGTAACTCTGTGAGATGAACTAACAGAACACAGAACAGTTTCTCAGAAAGCTTCTTTCCAGTTTTGAACGGAAGATATTTCCTTTTTCACCATAGCCCTCTATGGGCTTCCAAATATCCCTTTGCCAATTCCACAAGAACAGCCTTAGCGAAAGGCTCCTTGAAGGGAAAGATGTAACTCTGTGAGATGAACTAACAGAACACAGAACAGTTTCTCAGAAAGCTTCTTTCCGGTTTTGAACGGAAGATATTACCTTTTTCACCATAGCCCTTTATGGGCTTCCAAATATCACTTTGCCAATTCCACAAGAACAGCCTTAGCGAAAGGCTTCTTGAAGGGATAGATGTAACTCTGTGAGATGAATTCAGAGAACACAGAGCAGTTTCTCAGAAAGCTTCTTTCCAGTTTTGAACGGAAGATATTTCCTTTTTCACCATAGCCCTCTATGGGCTTCCAAATATCCCTTTGCCAATTCCAGAAGAACAGCCTTAGCGAAAGGCTTCTTGAAGGGAAAGATGTAACTCTTTGAGATGAATTCAGAGAACACAGAGCAGTTTCTCAGAAAGCTTCTTTCCAGTTTTGAACGGAAGATATTTCCTTTTTCACCATAGCCCTCTATGGGCTACAAAATATCCCTTTGCCAATTCCATAAGAACAGCCTTAGCAAAAGGCCTCTTGAAGGGAAAGATGTATCTCCGTGAGATGAATTAACAGAACACAGAGCAGTTTCTCAGAAAGCTTCTTTCCAGTTTTGAACGGAAGATATTTCCTTTTTCACCATAGCCCTCTATGGGCTTCCAAATATCCCTTTGCCAATTCCGCAAGAACAGCCTTAGCGAAAGGCTTCTTGAAGGGAAAGATGTTGCTCTGTGATATGAATTCACAGAACACAGAGCAGTTTCTCAGAAAGCTTCTTTCCAGTTTTGAACGGAAGATATTTCCTTTTTCACCATAGCCCTCTATGGGCTTCCAAATATCCCTTTGCCAGTTCCACAAGAACAGCCTTAGCGAAAGGCTTCTTGAAGGGAAAGATGTAACTCTGTGAGATGAATTCAGAGAACACAGAGCAGTTTCTCAGAAAGCTTCTTTCCAGTTTTGAACGGAAGATATTTCCTTTTTCACCATAGCCCTCTAAGGGCTTCCAAATATCCCTTTGCTAATTCCACAAGAACAGCCTTAGCGAAAGGTTTCTTGAAGGGAAAGATGTAACTCTGTGAGATGAACTAGCAGAACACAGAACAGTTTCTCAGAAAGCTTCTTTCCAGTTTTGAACGGAAGATATTTCCTTTTTCGCCATAGCCCTCTATGGGCTTCCAAATATCACTTTGCCAATTCCACAAGAACAGCCTAAGCGAAAGGCTTCTTGTAGGGAAAGATGTAACTCTGTGAGATGAACTAACAGAACACAGAGCAGTTTCTCAGAAATCTTCTTTCCAGTTTTGAACGGAAGATATTTCCTTTTTCACCATAGCCCTCTAAGGGCTTCCAAATATCCCTTTGCCAGTTCCACAAGAACAGCCTTAGCGAAAGGCTTCTTGAAGGGAAAGATGTAACTCTGTGAGATGAACTAACAGAACACAGAACAGTTTCTCAGAAAGCTTCTTTCCGGTTTTGAACGGAAGATATTACCTTTTTCACCATAGCTCTTTATGGGCTTCCAAATATCACTTTGCCAATTCCACAAGAACAGCCTTAGCGAAAGGCTTCTTGAAGGGAAAGATGTAGCTCTGTGATATGAATTAACAGAACACAGAGCAGTTTCTCAGAAAGCTTCTTTCCAGTTTTGAAAGGAAGATATTTCCTTTTTCACCATAGCCCTCTATGGGCTTCCAAATATCCCTTTGCCAGTTCCAGAAGAACAGCCTAGGCGAAAGGCTTCTTGAAGGGATCGATGTGACTCTGTGAGATGAATTCAGAGAACACAGAGCAGTTTCTCAGAATGCTTCTTTCCAGTTTTGAACGGAAGATATTTCCTTTTTCAGCAGAGCCCTCTATGAGCTTCGAAATATCCCTTTGCCAGTTCCACAAGAACAGCCTTAGCAAAAGGCCTCTTGAAGGGAAAGATGTATCTCCGTGAGATGAATTAACAGAACACAGAGCAGTTTCTCAGAAAGCTTCTTTCCAGTTTTGAACGGAAGATATTTCCTGTTTCACCTTAGCCCTCTATGGGCTTCCAGATATCCCTTTGCCAATTCCGCAAGAACAGCCTTAGCGAAAGGCTTCTTGAAGGGAAAGATGTTGCTCTGTGATATGAATTCACAGAACACAGAGCAGTTTCTCAGAAAGCTTCTTTCCAGTTTTGAACGGAAGATATTTCCTTTTTCACCATAGCCCTCTATGGGCTTCCAAATATCCCTTTCCCAGTTCCACAAGAACAGCCTTAGCGAAAGGCTTCTTGAAGGGAAAGATGTAACTCTGTGAGATGAATTCAGAGAACACAGAGCAGTTTCTCAGAAAGCTTCTTTCCAGTTTTGAACGGAAGATGTTTCCTTTTTCACCATAGCCCTCTAAGGGCTTCCAAATATCCCTTTGCTAATTCCACAAGAACAGCCTTAGCGAAAGGTTTCTTGAAGGGAAAGATGTAACTCTGTGAGATGAACTAGCAGAACACAGAACAGTTTCTCAGAAAGCTTCTTTCCAGTTTTGAACGGAAGATATTTCCTTTTTCGCCATAGCCCTCTATGGGCTTCCAAATATCACTTTGCCAATTCCACAAGAACAGCCTTAGCGAAAGGCTTCTTGAAGGGAAAGATGTAACTCTGTGAGATGAATTCAGAGAACACAGAGCAGTTTCTCAGAATGCTTCTTTCCAGTTTTGAACGGAAGTTATTTCCTTTTTCACCATAGCCCTCTAAGGGCTTCCAAATATCCCTTTGCCAATTCCACAAGAACAGCCTTAGCGAAAGGCTTCTTGAAGGGAAAGATGTAACTCTGTGAGATGAATTCATAGAACACAGAGCAGTATCTCAGAAAGCTTCTTTCCAGTTTTGAACGGAAGATATTTCCTTTTTCACCATAGCCCTCTATGGGCTTCCAAATATCACTTTGCCAATTCCACAAGAACAGCCTTAGCAAAAGGCTTCTTGAAGGGAAAGATGTAACTCTGTGAGATGAATTCAGAGAACACAGAGCAGTTTCTCAGAAAGCTTCTTTCCAGTTTTGAACGGAAGATATTTCCTTTTTCACCATAGTCCTCTATGGGCTTCCAAATATCCCTTTGCCAATTCCACAAGAACAGCCTTAGCGAAAGGCTTCTTGAAGGGAAAGATGTAACTCTGTGTAATGAATTCAGAGAACAAAGAGCAGTTTCTCAGAAAGCTTCTTTCCAGTTTTGAACGGAAGATATTTCCTTTTTCACCATAGCCCTCTAAGGGCTTCCAAATATCCCTTTGCTAATTCCACAAGAACAGCCTTAGCGAAAGGCTTCTTGAAGGGAAAGATGTAACTCTGTGATATGAATTAACAGAACACAGAGCAGTTTCTCAGAAAGCTTCTTTCCAGTTTTGAACGGAATATATTTTCTTTTTCACCTTAGCCCTCTATGGGCTTCCAAATATCCCTTTGCCAGTCCCACAAGAATAGCCTTAGCGAAAGGCTTCTTGAAGGGATAGATGTAACTCTGTGAGATGAATTCAGAGAACACAGAGCAGTTTCTCAGAAAGCTTCTTTCCAGTTTTGAACGGAAGATATTTCCTTTTTCACCATAGCCCTCTATGAGCTTCGAAATATCCCTTTGCCAGTTCCACAAGAACAGCCTTAGCGAAAGGCTTCTTGAAGGGAAAGATGTAACTCTGTGAGATGAATTCAGAGAACACAGAGCAGTTTCTCACAAAGCTTCTTTCCAGTTTTGAACGGAAGATATTTCCTTTTTCACCATAGCCCTCTAAGGGCTTCCAAATATCCCTTTGCCAATTCCGCAAGAACAGCCTTAGCGAAAGGCTTCTTGAAGGGAAAGATGTAGCTCTGTGATATGAATTAACAGAACACAGAGCAGTTTCTCAGAAAGCTTCTTTCCAGTTTTGAACGGAAGATATTTCCTTTTTCACCATAGGCCACTAAGGGCTTCCAAATATCCCTTTGCTAATTCCACAAGAACAGCCTTAGCGAAAGGCTTCTTGAAGGGAAAGATGTAACTGTGTGAGATGAACTAACAGAACACACAGCAGTTTCTCAGAAAGCTTCTTTCCAGTTTTGAACGGAAGATATTACCTTTTTCACCTTAGCCCTTTATGGGCTTCCAAATATCACTTTGCCAATTCCACAAGAACAGCCTTAGCGAAAGGCTTCTTGAAGGGAAAGATGTAGCTCTGTGATATGAATTAACAGAACACAGAGCAGTTTCTCAGAAAGCTTCTTTCCAGTTTTGAACGGAATATATTTTCTTTTTCACCTTAGCCCTCTATGGGCTTCCAAATATCCCTTTGCCAGTCCCACAAGAATAGCCTTAGCGAAAGGCTTCTTGAAGGGATAGATGTAACTCTGTGAGATGAATTCAGAGAACACAGAGCAGTTTCTCAGAAAGCTTCTTTCAAGTTTTGAACGGAAGATATTTCCTTTTTCACCATAGCCCTCTATGAGCTTCGAAATATCCCTTTGCCAGTTCCACAAGAACAGCCTTAGCGAAAGGCTTCTTGAAGGGAAAGATGTAACTCTGTGAGATGAATTCATAGAACACAGAGCAGTTTCTCAGAAAGCTTCTTTCCAGTTTTGAACGGGAGATATTTCCTTTTTCACCATAGCCCTCTATGGGCTTCCTAATATCCCTTTGCCAGTTCCACAAGAACAGCCTTAGCGAAAGGCTTCTTGAAGGGAAAGATGTAACTCTGTGAGATGAATTCAGAGAACACAGAGCAGTTTCTCAGAAAGCTTCTTTCCAGTTTTGAACGGAAGATATTTCCTTTCTCACCATAGCCCTCTATGGGCTTCCAAATATCCCTTTGCCAGTTCCACAAGAACAGCCTTAGCGAAAGGCTTCTTGAAGGGAAAGATGTAACTCTGTGAGATGGATTAACAGAACACAGAGCAGTTTCTCAGAAAGCTTCTTTCCAGTTTTGAACGGAAGATATTTCCTTTTTCACCCTAGCCCTCTATGGGCTTCCAAATATCCCTTTGCCAATTCCAGAAGAACAGCCTTAGCGAAAGGCTTCTTGAAGGGAAAGATGTAACTCTGTGAGATGAACTAACAGAACACAGAGCAATTTCTCAGAAAGCTTCTTTCCAGTTTTGAACGGAAGATATTTCCTTTTTCACCATAGCCCTCTATGGGCTTCCAAATATCCCTTTGCCAATTCCAGAAGAACAGCCTTAGCGAAAGGCTTCTTGAAGGGAAAGATGTAACTCTTTGAGATGAACTAACAGAACACAGAGCAGTTTCTCAGAAAGCTTCTTTCCAGTTTTCAACGGAAGATATTTCCTTTTTCACCATAGCCCTCTATGAGCTTCAAAATATCCCTTTGCCAATTCCATAAGAACAGCCTTAGCAAAAGGCCTCTTGAAGGGAAAGATGTATCTCCGTGAGATGAATTAACAGAACACAGAGCAGTTTCTCAGAAAGCTTCTTTCCAGTTTTGAACGGAAGATATTTCCTTTTTCACCATAGCCCTCTATGGGCTTCCAAATATCCCTTTGCCAATTCCGCAAGAACAGCCTTAGCGAAAGGCTTCTTGAAGGGAAAGATGTAGCTCTGTGATATGAATTCACAGAACACAGAGCAGTTTCTCAGAAAGCTTCTTTCCAGTTTTGAACGGAAGATATTTCCTTTTTCACCATAGCCCTCTAAGGGCTTCCAAATATCCCCTTGCCAGTTCCACAAGAACAGCCTTAGCGAAAGGCTTCTTGAAGGGAAAGATGTAACTCTGTGAGATGAACTAACAGAACACAGAACAGTTTCTCAGAAAGCTTCTTTCCAGTTTTGAACGGAAGATATTACCTTTTTCACCATAGCCCTTTATGGGCTTCCAAATATCACTTTGCCAATTCCACAAGAACAGCCTTAGCGAAAGGCTTCTTGAAGGGAAAGATGTAGCTCTGTGATATGAATTAACAGAACACAGAGCAGTTTCTCAGAAAGCTTCTTTCCAGTTTTGAACGGAAGATATTTTCTTTTTCAGCATAGCCCTCTATGGGCTTCCAAATATCCCTTTGCCAGTCCCACAAGAACAGCCTTAGCGAAAGGCTTCTTGAAGGGATAGATGTGACTCTGTGAGATGAATTCAGAGAACACAGAGCAGTTTCTCAGAATGCTTCTTTCCAGTTTTGAACGGAAGATATTTCCTTTTTCAGCATAGCCCTCTATGAGCTTCGAAATATCCCTTTGCCAGTTCCACAAGAACAGCCTTAGCGAAAGGCTTCTTGAAGGGAAAGATGTAACTCTGTGAGATGAATTCAGAGAACACAGAGCAGTTTCTCAGAAAGCTTCTTTCCAGTTTTGAACGGAAGATATTTCCTTTTTCACCATAGCCCTCTAAGGGCTTCCAAATATCCCTTTGCTAATTCCACAAGAACAGCCTTAGCGAAAGGCTTCTTGAAGGGAAAGATGTAACTCTGTGAGATGAACTAACAGAACACAGAAGAGTTTCTCAGAAAGCTTCTTTCCAGTTTTGAACGGAAGATATTTCCTTTTTCACCATAGCCCTCTTTGGGCTTCCAAATATCCCTTTGCCAATTCCACAAGAACAGCCTTAGCGAAAGGCTTCTTGAAGGGAAAGATGTAACTCTGTGAGATGAATTCAGAGAACACAGAGCAGTTTCTCAGAATGCTTCTTTCCAGTTTTGAACGGAAGTTATTTCCTTTTTCACCATAGCCCTCTAAGGGCTTCCAAATATCCCTTTGCCAATTCCACAAGAACAGCCTTAGCGAAAGGTTTCTTGAAGGGAAAGATGTAACTCTGTGAGATGAATTCATAGAACACAGAGCAGTTTCTCAGAAAGCTTCTTTCCAGTTTTGAACGGAAGATATTTCCTTTTTCACCATAGCCCTCTATGGGCTTCAAAATATAACTTTGCCAATTCCACAAGAACAGCCTTAGCAAAAGGCTTCTTGAAGGGAAAGATGTAACTCTGTGAGATGAATTAACAGAACACAGAGCAGTTTCTCAGAAAGCTTCTTTCCAGTTTTGAACGGAAGATATTTCCTTTTTCACCATAGTCCTCTATGGGCTTCCAAATATCCCTTTGCCAATTCCACAAGAACAGCCTTAGCGAAAGGCTTCTTGAAGGGAAAGATGTAACTCTGTAGGATGAATTCAGAGAACACAGAGCCGTTTCTCAGAAAGCTTCTTTCCAGTTTTGAACGGAAGATATTTCCTTTTTCAGCATAGCCCTCTATGGGCTTCCAAATATCCCTTTGCCAGTTCCATAAGAACAGCCTAGGTGAAAGGCTTCTTGAAGGGAAAGATGTAACTCTGTGAGATGAATTCAGAGAACACAGAGCAGTTTCTCAGAAAGCTTCTTTCCAGTATTGAACGGAAGATATTTCCTTTTTCCCCATAGCCCTCTATGGGTTTCCAAATATCCCTTTGCCAGTTCCACTAGAACAGCCTTAGAGAAAGGCTTCTTGTAGGGAAAGATGTAACTCTGTGAGATGAACTAACAGAACACAGAGCAGTTTCTCAGAAATCTTCTTTCCAGTTTTGAACGGAAGATATTTCCTTTTTCACCATAGCCCTCTAAGGGCTTCCAAATATCCCTTTGCTAATTCCACAAGAACAGCCTTAGCGAAAGGCTTCTTGAAGGGAAAGATGTAACTGTGTGAGATGAACTAACAGAACACACAGCAGTTTCTCAGAAAGCTTCTTTCCAGTTTTGAACGGAAGATATTACCTTTTTCACCTTAGCCCTTTATGGGCTTCCAAATATCACTTTGCCAATTCCACAAGAACAGCCTTAGCGAAAGGCTTCTTGAAGGGAAAGATGTAGCTCTGTGATATGAATTAACAGAACACAGAGCAGTTTCTCAGAAAGCTTCTTTCCAGTTTTGAACGGAATATATTTTCTTTTTCACCTTAGCCCTCTATGGGCTTCCAAATATCCCTTTGCCAGTCCCACAAGAATAGCCTTAGCGAAAGGCTTCTTGAAGGGATAGATGTAACTCTGTGAGATGAATTCAGAGAACACAGAGCAGTTTCTCAGAAAGCTTCTTTCAAGTTTTGAATGGAAGATATTTCCTTTTTCACCATAGCCCTCTATGAGCTTCGAAATATCCCTTTGCCAGTTCCACAAGAACAGCCTTAGCGAAAGGCTTCTTGAAGGGAAAGATGTAACTCTGTGAGATGAACTAACAGAACACAAAGCAGTTTCTAGGAAAGCTTCTTTCCAGTTTTGAACGGAAGATATTTCCTTTTTCACCCTAGCCCTCTATGGGCTTCCAAATATCACTTTGCCAATTCCACAAGAACAGCCTTAGCGAAAGGCTTCTTGAAGGGAAAGATGTAACTCTGTGAGATGAATTCAGAGAACACAGAGCAGTTTCTCAGAAAGCTTCTTTCCAGTTTTGAACGGAAGATATTTCCTTTTTCACCATAGCCCTCTATGGGTTTCCAAATATCCCTTTGCCAGTTCCACAAGAACAGCCTTAGCGAAAGGCTTCTTGAAGGGAAAGATGTAACTCTTTGAGAAGAATTCAGAGAACACAGAGCAGTTTCCCAGAAAGTTTCTTTCCAGTTTTGAACGGAAGATATTTCCTTTTTCACCATAGCCCTCTAAGGGCTTCCAAATATCCCTTTGCTCATTCCACAAGAACAGCCTTAGCGAAAGGATTCTTGAAGGGAAAGATGTATCTCTGTGAGATGAATTAAGAGAACACAGAGCAGTTTCTCAGAAAGCTTCTTTCCAGATTGAACTGAAGATATTTTCTTTTTCACCATAGCCCTGTATGGGCTTCAAAATATCCCTTTGCCAATTCCACAAGAACAGCCTAAGCGAAAGGCTTCTTGAAGGGAAAGATGTAACTCTGTGAGATGAATTCAGAGAACACAGAGCAGTTTCTCAGAAAGCTTCTTTCCAGTTTTGAACGGGAGATATTTCCTTTTTCACCATAGCCCTCTATGGGCTTCCTATTATCCCTTTGCCAGTTCCACAAGAACAGCCTTAGCGAAAGGCTTCTTGAAGGGAAAGATGTAACTCTGTGAGATGAATTCAGAGAACACAGAGCAGTTTCTCAGAAAGCTTCTTTCCAGTTTTGAACGGAAGATATTTCCTTTCTCACCATAGCCCTCTATGGGCTTCCAAATATCCCTTTGCCAGTTCCACAAGAACAGCCTTAAGGAAAGGCTTCTTGAAGGGAAAGATGTAACTGTGTGAGATGAACTAACAGAACACAGAGCAGTTTCTCAGAAAGCTTCTTTCCAGTTTTGAACGGAAGATATTTCCTTTTTCACCATAGCCCTCTATGGGCTTCCAAATATCACTTTGCCAATTCCACAAGAACAGCCTTAGCGAAAGGCTTCTTGAAGGGAAAGATGTAACTCTGTGAGATGAATTAACAGAACACAGAGCAGTTTCTCAGAAAGCTTCTTTCCAGTTTTGAACGGAAGATATTTCCTTTTTCACCATAGCCCTCTAAGGGCTTCCAAATATCCCTTTGCCAATTCCAGAAGAACAGCCTTAGCGAAAGGCTTCTTGAAGGGAAAGATGTAACTCTGTGAGATGAATTCAGAGAACACAGAGCAGTTTCTCCGAAAGCTTCTTTCCAGTTTTGAACGGAAGATATTTCCTTTTTCACCATAGCCCTGTATGGGCTTCAAAATATCCCTTTGCCAATTCCACAAGAACAGACTTAGCGAAATTCTTCTTGAAGGGAAAGATGTAACTCTGTGAGATGAATTCAGGGAACACAGAGCAGTTTCTCAGAAAGCTTCTTTCCAGTTTTGAACGGGAGATATTTAATTTTTCACCATAGTCCTCTATGGGCTTCCTATTATCCCTTTGCCAGTTCCACAAGAACAGCCTTAGCGAAAGGCTTCTTGAAGGGAAAGATGTAACTCTGTGAGATGAATTCAGAGAACACAGAGCAGTTTCTCAGAAAGCTTCTTTCCAGTTTTCAACGGAAGATATTTCCTTTCTCACCATAGCCCTCTATGGGCTTCCAAATATCCCTTTGCCAGTTCCACAAGAACAGCCTTAAGGAAAGGCTTCTTGAAGGGAAAGATGTAACTGTGTGAGATGAACTAACAGAACACAGAGCAGTTTCTCAGAAAGCTTCTTTCCAGTTTTGAACGGAAGATATTTCCTTTTTCACCATAGCCCTCTATGGGCTTCCAAATATCACTTTGCCAATTCCACAAGAACAGCCTTAGCGAAAGGCTTCTTGAAGGGAAAGATGTAACTCTGTGAGATGAATTAACAGAACACAGAGCAGTTTCTCAGAAAGCTTCTTTCCAGTTTTGAACGGAAGATATTTCCTTTTTCACCATAGCCCTCTATGGGCTTCCAAATATCCCTTTGCCAATTCCAGAAGAACAGCTTTAGCGAAAGGCTTCTTGAAGGGAAAGATGTAATTCTGTGAGATGAATTCAGAGAACACAGAGCAGTTTCTCAGAAAGCTTCTTTCCAGTATTGAACGGAAGATATTTCCTTTTTCACCATAGCCCTCTATGGGTTTCCAAATATCCCTTTGCCAGTTCCACTAGAACAGCCTTAGCGAAAGGCTTCTTGTAGAGAAAGATGTAACTCTATGAGATGAACTAACAGAACACAGAGCAGTTTCTCAGAAATCTTCTTTCCAGTTTTGAACGGAAGATATTTCCTTTTTCACCATAGCCCTCTAAGGGCTTCCCAATATCCCCTTGCCAGTTCCACAAGAACAGCCTTAGCGAAAGGCTTCTTGAAGGGAAAGATGTAACTCTGTGAGATGAATTCAGAGGACACAGAGCAGTTTCTCATAAAGCTTCTTTCCAGTTTTCAGCGGAAGATAATTCCTTTTTCACCATAGCCCTCTATGGGCTTCAAAATATCCCTTTGCCAATTCCACAAGAACAGCCTTAGCAAAAGGCCTCTTGAAGGGAAAGATGTATCTCCGTGAGATGAATTAACAGAACACAGAGCAGTTTCTCAGAAAGCTTCTTTACAGTTTTGAACGGAAGATATTTCCTTTTTCACCATAGCCCTCTATGGGCTTCCAAATATCCCTTTGCCAATTCCGCAAGAACAGCCTTAGCGAAAGGCTTCTTGAAGGTGAAGATGTAGCTCTGTGATATGAATTCACAGAACACAGAGCAGTTTCTCAGAAAGCTTCTTTCCAGTTTTGAACGGAAGATATTTCCTTTTTCACCATAGCCCTCTATGGGCTTCCAAATATCCCTTTGCCAGTTCCAGAAGAACAGCCTAGGCGAAAGGCCTCTTGAAGGGAAAGATGTAACTCTGTGAGATGAATTCAGAGAACACAGAGCAGTTTCTCAGAAAGCTTCTTTCCAGTTTTGAACGGAAGATATTTCCTTTTTCACCATAGCCCTCTATGGGATTCCAAATATCCCTTTGCCAGTTCCAGAAGAACAGCCTAGGCGAAAGGCTTCTTGAAGGGATAGATGTGACCCTGTGAGATGAATTCAGAGAACACAGAGCAGTTTCTCAGAATGCTTCTTTCCAGTTTTGAACGGAAGATATTTCCTTTTTCAGCATCGCCCTCTATGAGCTTCGAAATATCCCTTTGCCAGTACCACAAGAACAGCCTTAGAGAAAGGCTTCTTGAAGGGATAGATGTGACTCTGTGAGATGAATTCAGAGAACACAGAGCAGTTTCTCAGAAAGCTTTTTTCCAGTTTTGAACGGAAGATATTTCCTTTCTCACCATAGCCCTCTATGGGCTTCCAAATATCCCTTTGCCAGTTCCACAAGAACAGCCTTAGCGAAAGGCTTCTTGAAGGGAAAGATGTAACTCTGTGAGATGAACTAACAGAACACAGAGCAGTTTCTCAGAAAGCTTCTTTCCAGTTTTGAACGGAAGATATTTCCTTTTTCACCATAGCCCTCTATGGGCTTCCAAATATCCCCTGGCCAATTCCACAAGAACAGCCTTAGCGAAAGGCTTCTTGAAGGGAAAGATGTCACTCTGTGAGATGGATTAACAGAATACAGAGCCGTTTCTCAGAAAGCTTCTTTCCAGTTTTGAACGCAAGATATTTCCTTTTTCACCGTAGCCCTCTATGGGCTTCCAAATATCCCTTTGCCAGTTCCATAAGAACAGGCTAGGCGAAAGGCTTCTTGAAGGGAAAGATGTAACTCTGTGAGATGAATTCAGAGAACACAGAGCAGTTTCTCAGAAAGCTTCTTTCCAGTATTGAACGGAAGGTATTTCCTTTTTCAGCATAGCCCTCTATGGGTTTCCAAATATCCCTTTGCCAGTTCCACTAGAACAGCCTTAGCGAAAGGCTTCTTGTAGGGAAAGATGTAACTCTGTGAGATGAACTAAGAGAACACAGAGCAGTTTCTCAGAAATCTTCTTTCCAGTTTTGAACGGAAGATATTTCCTTTTTCACCATAGCCCTCTAAGGGCTTCCCAATATCCCCTTGCCAGTTCCACAAGAACAGCCTTAGCGAAAGGCTTCTTGAAGGGAAAGATGTAACTCTGTGAGATGAACTAACAGAACACAGAACAGTTTCTCAGAAAGCTTCTTTCCAGTTTTGAACGGAAGATATTACCTTTTTCACCATCGCCCTTTATGGGCTTCCAAATATCACTTTGCCAATTCCACAAGAACAGCCTTAGCGAAAGGCTTCTTGAAGGGAAAGATGTAGCTCTGTGATATGAATTAACAGAACACAGAGCAGTTTCTCAGAAAGCTTCTTTCCAGTTTTGAACGGAAGATATTTTCTTTTTCACCATAGCCCTCTATTTGCTTCCAAATATCCCTTTGCCAGTCCCACAAGAACAGCCTTAGCGAAAGGCTTCTTGAAGGGATAGATGTGACTCTGTGAGATGAATTCAGAGAACACAGAGCAGTTTCTCAGAATGCTTCTTTCCAGTTTTGAACGGAAGATATTTCCTTTTTCAGCATAGCCCTCTATGAGCTTCGAAATATCCCTTTGCCAGTTCCACAAGAACAGCCTTAGCGAAAGGCTTCTTGAAGGGAAAGATGTAACTCTGTGAGATGAACTAACGGAACACAGAACAGTTTCTCAGAAAGCTTCTTTCCAGTTTTGAACGGAAGATATTTCCTTTTTCACCATAGCGCTCTATGGGCTTCCAAATATCACTTTGCCAGTTCCACAAGAACAGCCTTAGCGAAAGGCTTCTTGAATGGAAAGATGTAACTCTGTGAGATGAATTCAGAGAACACAGAGCAGTTTCTCAGAAAGCTTCTTTCCAGTTTTGAACGGAAAATATTTCCTTTCTCACCATAGCCCTCTAAGGGCTTCCAAATATCCCTTTGCCAATTCCACAAGAACAGCCTTAGCGAAAGGCTTCTTGAAGGGAAAGTTGTAACTCTGTGAGATGAATTCAGAGAACACAGAGCAGTTTCTCAGAAAGCTTCTTTCCAGTATTGAACGGAAGGTATTTCCTTTTTCACCATAGCCCTCTATGGGTTTCCAAATATCCCTTTGCCAGTTCCACTAGAACAGCCTTAGCGAAAGGCTTCTTGTAGGGAAAGATGTAACTCTGTGAGATGAACTAACAGAACACAGAGCAGTTTCTCAGAAATCTTCTTTCCAGTTTTGAACGGAAGATATTTCCTTTTTCACCATAGCCCTCTAAGGGCTTCCCAATATCCCCTTGCCAGTTCCACAAGAACAGCCTTAGCGAAAGGCTTCTTGAAGGGAAAGATGTAACTCTGTGAGATGAACTAACAGAACACAGAACAGTTTCTCAGAAAGCTTCTTTCCAGTTTTGAACGGAAGATATTACCTTTTTCACCATAGCCCTTTATGGGCTTCCAAATATCACTTTGCCAATTCCACAAGAACAGCCTTAGCGAAAGGCTTCTTGAAGGGAAAGATGTAGCTCTGTGATATGAATTAACAGAACACAGAGCAGTTTCTCAGAAAGCTTCTTTCCAGTTTTGAACGGAAGATATTTTCTTTTTCACCATAGCCCTCTATGGGCTTCCAAATATCCCTTTGCCAGTCCCACAAGAACAGCCTTAGCGAAAGGCTTCTTGAAGGGATAAATGTGACTCTGTGAGATGAATTCAGAGAACACAGAGCAGTTTCTCAGAATGCTTCTTTCCAGTTTTGAACGGAAGATATTTTCTTTTTCAGCATAGCCCTCTATGAGCTTCGAAATATCCCTTTGCCAGTTCCACAAGAACAGCCTTAGCGAAAGGCTTCTTGAAAGGAAAGATGTAACTCTGTGAGATGAATTCAGAGAACACAGAGCCGTTTCTCAGAAAGCTTCTTTCCAGTTTTCAACGGAAGATATTTCCTTTTTCACCATAGCCCTCTAAGGGCTTCCAAATATCCCTTTGCTAATTCCACAAGAACAGCCTTAGCGAAAGGCTTCTTGAAGGGAAAGATGTAACTCTGTGAGATGAACTAACAGAACACAGAGCAGTTTCTCAGAAAGCTTCTTTCCAGTTTTGAACGGAAGATATTTTCTTTTTCACCCTAGCCCTCTATGGGCTTCCAAATATCCCTTTGCCAGTCCCACAAGAACAGCCTTAGCGAAAGGCTTCTTGAAGGGATAGATGTAACTCTGTGAGATGAATTCAGAGAACACGGAGCAGTTTCTCAGAAAGCTTCTTTCCAGTTTTGAACGGAAGATATTTACTTTTTCACCATAGCCCTCTATGAGCTTCGATATATCCCTTGCCAGTTCCACAAGAACAGACTCAGCGAAAGGCTTCTTGAAGGGAAAGATGTAACTCTGTGAGATGAATTCAGAGAACACAGAGCAGTTTCACAGAAAGTTTTTTTCCAGTTTTGAACGGAAGATATTTCCTTTCTAACCATAGCCCTCTATGGGCTTCCATATATCCCTTTGCCAGTTCCACAAGAACAGCCTTAAGGAAAGGCTTCTTGAAGGGAAAGATGTAACTGTGTGAGATGAACTAACAGAACACAGAGCAGTTTCTCAGAAAGCTTCTTTCCAGTTTTGAACGGAAGATATTTCCTTTTTCACCATAGCCCTCTATGGGTTTCCAAATATCCCTTTGCCAGTTCCACTAGAACAGCCTTAGCGAAAGGCTTCTTGTAGGGAAAGATGTAACTCTGTGAGATGAACTAACAGAACACAGAGCAGTTTCTCAGAAATCTTCTTTCCAGTTTTGAACGGAAGTTATTTCCTTTTTCACCATAGCCCTCTTAGGGCTTCCAAATATCCCTTTGCCAGTTCCACAAGAACAGCCTTAGCGAAAGGCTTCTTGAAGGGAAAGATGTAGCTCTGTTATATGAATTAACAGAACACAGAGCAGTTTCTCAGAAAGCTTCTTTCCAGTTTTGAACGGAATATATTTTCTTTTTCACCATAGACCTCTATGGGCTTCCAAATATCCCTTTGACAGTCCCACAAGAATAGCCTTAGCGAAAGGCTTCTTGGAGGGATAGAGGTAACTCTGTGAGATGATTTCAGAGAACACAGAGCAGTTTCTCAGAAAGCTTCTTTCCAGTTTTGAACGGAAGATATTACCTTTTTCACCATAGCCCTCTATGGGCTTCCAAATATCCCTTTGACAGTTCCAGAAGAACAGCCTAGGCGAAAGGCTTCTTGAAGGGAAAGATGTAACTCGGTGAGATGAATTCAGAGAACACAGAGCAGTTTCTCAGAAAGCTTCTTTCCAGTATTGAACGGAAGATATTTCCTTTTTCACCATAGCCCTCTATGGGTTTCCAAATATCCCTTTGCCAGTTCCACTAGAACAGCCTTAGCGAAAGGCTTCTTGTAGGGAAAGATGTAACTCTGTGAGTTGAACTAACAGAACACAGAGCAGTTTCTCAGAAATCTTCTTTCCAGTTTTGAACGGAAGATATTTCCTTTTTCACCATAGTCCTCTATGAGCTTCGAAATATCCCTTTGCCAGTTCCACAAGAACAGCCTTAGCGAAAGGCTTCTTGAAGGGAAAGATGTAGCTCTGTGATATGAATTAACAGAACACAGAGCAGTTTCTCAGAAAGCTTCTTTCCAGTTTTGAACCGAAGATATTTCCTTTTTCACCATAGTTCTCTATGAGCTTCGAAATATCCCTTTGCCAGTTCCACAAGAACAGCCTTAGCGAAAGGCTTCTTGAAGGGAAAGATGTAGCTCTGTGATATGAATTAACAGAACACAGAGCAGTTTCTCAGAAAGCTTCTTTCCAGTTTTGAACGGAAGATATTTTCTTTTTCACCATAGCCCTCTATGGGCTTCCAAATATCCCTTTGCCAGTCCCACAAGAACAGCCGTAGCGAAAGGCTTCTTGAAGGGATAGATGTGACTCTGTGAGATGAATTCAGAGAACACAGAGCAGTTTCTCAGAATGCTTCTTTCCAGTTTTGAACGGAAGATATTTTCTTTTTCAGCATAGCCCCCTATGAGCTTCGAAATATCCCTTTGCCAGTTCCACAAGAACAGCCTTAGCGAAAGGCTTCTTGAAGGGAAAGATGTAACTCTGTGAGATGAATTCAGAGAACACAGAGCAGTTTCTCAGAAAGCTTCTTTCCAGTTTTGAACGGAAGATATTTCCTTTTTCACCATAGCCCTCTAAGGGCTTCCAAATATCCCTTTGCTAATTCCACAAGAACAGCCTTAGCGAAAGGCTTCTTGCAGGGAAAGATGTAACTCTGTGAGATGAACTAACAGAACACAGAATAGTTTCTCAGAAAGCTTCTTTCCAGTTTTGAACGGAAGATATTTCCTTTTTCACCATAGCCCTCTATGGGCTTCCAAATATCCCTTTGCCAATTCCAGAAGAACAGCCTTAGCGAAAGGCTTCTTGAAGGGAAAGATGTAACTCTGTGAGATGAATTCAGAGAACACAGAGCAGTTTCTCAGAAAGCTTCTTTCCAGTTTTGAACGGAAGATATTTCCTTTTTCACCATAGCCCTCTATGGGCTTCCAAATATCCCTTTGCCAGTTCCACAAGAACAGCCTTAGTGAAAGGCTACTTGAAGGGAAAGATGAAACTCTGTGAGATGAATTCAGAGAACACAGAGCAGTTTCTCAGAAAGCTTCTTTCCAGTTTTGAACGGAAGATATTTCCTTTCTCACCATAGCCCTCTATGGGTTTCCAAATATCCCTTTGCCAATTCCACAAGAACAGCCTTAGCGAAAGGCTTCTTGAAGGGAAAGATGTAACTCTGTGAGATGGATTAACAGAACACAGAGCAGTTTCTCAGAAAGCTTCTTTCCAGTTTTGAACGGAAGATATTTCCGTTTTCACCCTAGCCCTCTATGGGCTTCCAAATATCCCTTTGCCAGTCCCACAAGAACAGCCTTAGCGAAAGGCTTCTTGAAGGGATAGATGTAACTCTGTGAGATGAATTCAGAGAACACGGAGCAGTTTCTCAGAAAGCTTCTTTCCAGTTTTGAACGGAAGATATTTACTTTTTCACCATAGCCCTCTATGAGCTTCGATATATCCCTTGCCAGTTCCACAAGAACAGACTCAGCGAAAGGCTTCTTGAAGGGAAAGATGTAACTCTGTGAGATGAATTCAGAGAACACAGAGCAGTTTCACAGAAAGTTTCTTTCCAGTTTTGAACGGAAGATATTTCCTTTTCCACCATAGCCCTCTATGGGCTTCCAAATATCCCTTTGCCAGTTCCACAAGAACAGCCTTAGCGAACGGCTTCTTGAAGGGAAAGACGTAACTCTGTGAGATGAACTAACAGAACACAGAGCAGTTTCTAGGAAAGCTTCTTTCCAGTTTTGAACGGAAGATATTTCCTTTTTCACCATAGCCCTCTATGGGGTTCCAAATATCCCTTTGCCAGTTCCACAAGAACAGCCTTAGCGAATGGCTTCTTGAAGTTAAAGATGTAACTCTGTGAGAAGAATTCAGAGAACACAGAGCAGTTTCTCAGAAAGATTCTTTCCAGTTTTGAACGGAAGATATTTCCTTTTTCACCATAGCCCTCTATGGGCTTCCAAATATCCCTTTGCCAATTCCGCAAGAACAGCCTTAGCGAAAGGCTTCTTGAAGGGAAAGATGTAGCTCTGTGATATGAATTCACAGAACACAGAGCAGTTTCTCAGAAAGCTTCTTTCCAGTTTTGAACGGAAGATATTTCCTTTTTCACCATAGCCCTCTAAGGGCTTCCAAATATCCCCTTGCCAGTTCCACAAGAACAGCCTTAGCGAAAGGCTTCTTGAAGGGAAAGATGTAACTCTGTGAGATGAACTAACAGAACACAGAACAGTTTCTCAGAAAGCTTCTTTCCAGTTTTGAACGGAAGATATTACCTTTTTCACCATAGCCCTTTATGGGCTTCCAAATATCACTTTGCCAATTCCACAAGAACAGCCTTAGCGAAAGGCTTCTTGAAGGGAAAGATGTAGCTCTGTGATATGAATTAACAGAACACAGAGCAGTTTCTCAGAAAGCTTCTTTCCAGTTTTGAACGGAAGATATTTTCTTTTTCAGCATAGCCCTCTATGGGCTTCCAAATATCCCTTTGCCAGTCCCACAAGAACAGCCTTAGCGAAAGGCTTCTTGAAGGGATAGATGTGACTCTGTGAGATGAATTCAGAGAACACAGAGCAGTTTCTCAGAATGCTTCTTTCCAGTTTTGAACGGAAGATATTTCCTTTTTCAGCATAGCCCTCTATGAGCTTCGAAATATCCCTTTGCCAGTTCCACAAGAACAGCCTTAGCGAAAGGCTTCTTGAAGGGAAAGATGTAACTCTGTGAGATGAATTCAGAGAACACAGAGCAGTTTCTCAGAAAGCTTCTTTCCAGTTTTGAACGGAAGATATTTCCTTTTTCACCATAGCCCTCTAAGGGCTTCCAAATATCCCTTTGCTAATTCCACAAGAACAGCCTTAGCGAAAGGCTTCTTGAAGGGAAAGATGTAACTCTGTGAGATGAACTAACAGAACACAGAAGAGTTTCTCAGAAAGCTTCTTTCCAGTTTTGAACGGAAGATATTTCCTTTTTCACCATAGCCCTCTTTGGGCTTCCAAATATCCCTTTGCCAATTCCACAAGAACAGCCTTAGCGAAAGGCTTCTTGAAGGGAAAGATGTAACTCTGTGAGATGAATTCAGAGAACACAGAGCAGTTTCTCAGAATGCTTCTTTCCAGTTTTGAACGGAAGTTATTTCCTTTTTCACCATAGCCCTCTAAGGGCTTCCAAATATCCCTTTGCCAATTCCACAAGAACAGCCTTAGCGAAAGGTTTCTTGAAGGGAAAGATGTAACTCTGTGAGATGAATTCATAGAACACAGAGCAGTTTCTCAGAAAGCTTCTTTCCAGTTTTGAACGGAAGATATTTCCTTTTTCACCATAGCCCTCTATGGGCTTCAAAATATAACTTTGCCAATTCCACAAGAACAGCCTTAGCAAAAGGCTTCTTGAAGGGAAAGATGTAACTCTGTGAGATGAATTAACAGAACACAGAGCAGTTTCTCAGAAAGCTTCTTTCCAGTTTTGAACGGAAGATATTTCCTTTTTCACCATAGTCCTCTATGGGCTTCCAAATATCCCTTTGCCAATTCCACAAGAACAGCCTTAGCGAAAGGCTTCTTGAAGGGAAAGATGTAACTCTGTAGGATGAATTCAGAGAACACAGAGCCGTTTCTCAGAAAGCTTCTTTCCAGTTTTGAACGGAAGATATTTCCTTTTTCAGCATAGCCCTCTATGGGCTTCCAAATATCCCTTTGCCAGTTCCATAAGAACAGCCTAGGTGAAAGGCTTCTTGAAGGGAAAGATGTAACTCTGTGAGATGAATTCAGAGAACACAGAGCAGTTTCTCAGAAAGCTTCTTTCCAGTATTGAACGGAAGATATTTCCTTTTTCCCCATAGCCCTCTATGGGTTTCCAAATATCCCTTTGCCAGTTCCACTAGAACAGCCTTAGAGAAAGGCTTCTTGTAGGGAAAGATGTAACTCTGTGAGATGAACTAACAGAACACAGAGCAGTTTCTCAGAAATCTTCTTTCCAGTTTTGAACGGAAGATATTTCCTTTTTCACCATAGCCCTCTAAGGGCTTCCAAATATCCCTTTGCTAATTCCACAAGAACAGCCTTAGCGAAAGGCTTCTTGAAGGGAAAGATGTAACTGTGTGAGATGAACTAACAGAACACACAGCAGTTTCTCAGAAAGCTTCTTTCCAGTTTTGAACGGAAGATATTACCTTTTTCACCTTAGCCCTTTATGGGCTTCCAAATATCACTTTGCCAATTCCACAAGAACAGCCTTAGCGAAAGGCTTCTTGAAGGGAAAGATGTAGCTCTGTGATATGAATTAACAGAACACAGAGCAGTTTCTCAGAAAGCTTCTTTCCAGTTTTGAACGGAATATATTTTCTTTTTCACCTTAGCCCTCTATGGGCTTCCAAATATCCCTTTGCCAGTCCCACAAGAATAGCCTTAGCGAAAGGCTTCTTGAAGGGATAGATGTAACTCTGTGAGATGAATTCAGAGAACACAGAGCAGTTTCTCAGAAAGCTTCTTTCAAGTTTTGAATGGAAGATATTTCCTTTTTCACCATAGCCCTCTATGAGCTTCGAAATATCCCTTTGCCAGTTCCACAAGAACAGCCTTAGCGAAAGGCTTCTTGAAGGGAAAGATGTAACTCTGTGAGATGAATTCATAGAACACAGAGCAGTTTCTCAGAAAGCTTCTTTCCAGTTTTGAACGGGAGATATTTCCTTTTTCACCATAGCCCTCTATGGGCTTCCTAATATCCCTTTGCCAGTTCCACAAGAACAGCCTTAGCGAAAGGCTTCTTGAAGGGAAAGATGTAACTCTGTGAGATGAATTCAGAGAACACAGAGCAGTTTCTCAGAAAGCTTCTTTCCAGTTTTGAACGGAAGATATTTCCTTTTTCACCATAGCCCTCTATGGGCTTCCAAATATCAATTTGCCAGTTTCACAAGAACAGCCTTAGCGAAAGGCTTCTTGAAGGGAAAGATGTAACTCTGTGAGATGAACTAACAGAACACAAAGCAGTTTCTAGGAAGCTTCTTTCCAGTTTTGAACGGAAGGATATTTCCTTTTTCACCCTAGCCCTCTATGGGCTTCCAAATATCCTTTGCCAATTCCACAAGAACAGCCTTAGCGAAAGGCTTCTTGAAGGGAAAGATGTAACTCTGTGAGATGAATTCAGAGAACACAGAGCAGTTTCTCAGAAAGCTTCTTTCCAGTTTTGAACGGAAGATATTTCCTTTTTCACCATAGCCCTCTATGGGTTTCCAAATATCCCTTTGCCAGTTCCACAAGAACAGCCTTAGCGAAAGGCTTCTTGAAGGGAAAGATGTAACTCTTGAGAAGAATTCAGAGAACACAGAGCAGTTTCCCAGAAAGTTTCTTTCCAGTTTGAACGGAAGATATTTCCTTTTTCACCATAGCCCTCTAAGGGCTTCCAAATATCCCTTTGCTCATTCACAAGAACAGCCTTAGCGAAAGGATTCTTGAAGGGAAAGATGTATCTCTGTGAGATGTATTAAGAGAACACAGAGCAGTTTCTCAGAAAGCTTCTTTCCAGATTGAACTGAAGATATTTTCTTTTTCACCATAGCCCTGTATGGGCTTCAAAATATCCCTTTGCCAATTCCACAAGAACAGCCTAAGCGAAAGGCTTCTTGAAGGGAAAGATGTAACTCTGCCTGTGAGATGAATTCAGAGAACACAGAGCAGTTTCTCAGAAAGCTTCTTTCCAGTTTTGAACGGGAGATATTTCCTTTTTCACCATAGCCCTCTATGGGCTTCCTATTATCCCTTTGCCAGTTCCACAAGAACAGCCTTAGCGAAAGGCTTCTTGAAGGGAAAGATGTAACTCTGTGAGATGAATTCAGAGAACACAGAGCAGTTTCTCAGAAAGCTTCTTTCCAGTTTTGAACGGAAGATATTTCCTTTCTCACCATAGCCCTCTATGGGCTTCCAAATATCCCTTTGCCAGTTCCACAAGAACAGCCTTAAGGAAAGGCTTCTTGAAGGGAAAGATGTAACTGTGTGAGATGAACTAACAGAACACAGAGCAGTTTCTCAGAAAGCTTCTTTCCAGTTTTGAACGGAAGATATTTCCTTTTTCACCATAGCCCTCTATGGGCTTCCAAATATCACTTTGCCAATTCCACAAGAACAGCCTTAGCGAAAGGCTTCTTGAAGGGAAAGATGTAACTCTGTGAGATGAATTAACAGAACACAGAGCAGTTTCTCAGAAAGCTTCTTTCCAGTTTTGAACGGAAGATATTTCCTTTTTCACCATAGCCCTCTAAGGGCTTCCAAATATCCCTTTGCCAATTCCAGAAGAACAGCCTTAGCGAAAGGCTTCTTGAAGGGAAAGATGTAACTCTGTGAGATGAATTCAGAGAACACAGAGCAGTTTCTCAGAAAGCTTCTTTCCAGTTTTGAACGGAAGATATTTCCTTTTTCACCATAGCCCTGTATGGGCTTCAAAATATCCCTTTGCCAATTCCACAAGAACAGACTTAGCGAAATTCTTCTTGAAGGGAAAGATGTAACTCTGTGAGATGAATTCAGGGAACACAGAGCAGTTTCTCAGAAAGCTTCTTTCCAGTTTTGAACGGGAGATATTTAATTTTTCACCATAGTCCTCTATGGGCTTCCTATTATCCCTTTGCCAGTTCCACAAGAACAGCCTTAGCGAAAGGCTTCTTGAAGGGAAAGATGTAACTCTGTGAGATGAATTCAGAGAACACAGAGCAGTTTCTCAGAAAGCTTGTTTCCAGTTTTCAACGGAAGATATTTCCTTTCTCACCATAGCCCTCTATGGGCTTCCAAATATCCCTTTGCCAGTTCCACAAGAACAGCCTTAAGGAAAGGCTTCTTGAAGGGAAAGATGTAACTGTGTGAGATGAACTAACAGAACACAGAGCAGTTTCTCAGAAAGCTTCTTTCCAGTTTTGAACGGAAGATATTTCCTTTTTCACCATAGCCCTCTATGGGCTTCCAAATATCACTTTGCCAATTCCACAAGAACAGCCTTAGCGAAAGGCTTCTTGAAGGGAAAGATGTAACTCTGTGAGATGAATTAACAGAACACAGAGCAGTTTCTCAGAAAGCTTCTTTCCAGTTTTGAACGGAAGATATTTCCTTTTTCACCATAGCCCTCTATGGGCTTCCAAATATCCCTTTGCCAATTCCAGAAGAACAGCTTTAGCGAAAGGCTTCTTGAAGGGAAAGATGTAATTCTGTGAGATGAATTCAGAGAACACAGAGCAGTTTCTCAGAAAGCTTCTTTCCAGTATTGAACGGAAGATATTTCCTTTTTCACCATAGCCCTCTATGGGTTTCCAAATATCCCTTTGCCAGTTCCACTAGAACAGCCTTAGCGAAAGGCTTCTTGTAGGGAAAGATGTAACTCTATGAGATGAACTAACAGAACACAGAGCAGTTTCTCAGAAATCTTCTTTCCAGTTTTGAACGGAAGATATTTCCTTTTTCACCATAGCCCTCTAAGGGCTTCCCAATATCCCCTTGCCAGTTCCACAAGAACAGCCTTAGCGAAAGGCTTCTTGAAGGGAAAGATGTAACTCTGTGAGATGAATTCAGAGGACACAGAGCAGTTTCTCATAAAGCTTCTTTCCAGTTTTCAGCGGAAGATAATACCTTTTTCACCATAGCCCTCTATGGGCTTCAAAATATCCCTTTGCCAATTCCACAAGAACAGCCTTAGCAAAAGGCCTCTTGAAGGGAAAGATGTATCTCCGTGAGATGAATTAACAGAACACAGAGCAGTTTCTCAGAAAGCTTCTTTACAGTTTTGAACGGAAGATATTTCCTTTTTCACCATAGCCCTCTATGGGCTTCCAAATATCCCTTTGCCAATTCCGCAAGAACAGCCTTAGCGAAAGGCTTCTTGAAGGTAAAGATGTAGCTCTGTGATATGAATTCACAGAACACAGAGCAGTTTCTCAGAAAGCTTCTTTCCAGTTTTGAACGGAAGATATTTCCTTTTTCACCATAGCCCTCTATGGGCTTCCAAATATCCCTTTGCCAGTTCCAGAAGAACAGCCTAGGCGAAAGGCCTCTTGAAGGGAAAGATGTAACTCTGTGAGATGAATTCAGAGAACACAGAGCAGTTTCTCAGAAAGCTTCTTTCCAGTTTTGAACGGAAGATATTTCCTTTTTCACCATAGCCCTCTATGGGATTCCAAATATCCCTTTGCCAGTTCCAGAAGAACAGCCTAGGCGAAAGGCTTCTTGAAGGGATAGATGTGACCCTGTGAGATGAATTCAGAGAACACAGAGCAGTTTCTCAGAATGCTTCTTTCCAGTTTTGAACGGAAGATATTTCCTTTTTCAGCATCGCCCTCTATGAGCTTCGAAATATCCCTTTGCCAGTACCACAAGAACAGCCTTAGAGAAAGGCTTCTTGAAGGGATAGATGTGACTCTGTGAGATGAATTCAGAGAACACAGAGCAGTTTCTCAGAAAGCTTTTTTCCAGTTTTGAACGGAAGATATTTCCTTTCTCACCATAGCCCTCTACGGGCTTCCAAATATCCCTTTGCCAGTTCCACAAGAACAGCCTTAGCGAAAGGCTTCTTGAAGGGAAAGATGTAACTCTGTGAGATGAACTAACAGAACACAGAGCAGTTTCTCAGAAAGCTTCTTTCCAGTTTTGAACGGAAGATATTTCCTTTTTCACCATAGCCCTCTATGGGCTTCCAAATATCCCCTGGCCAATTCCACAAGAACAGCCTTAGCGAAAGGCTTCTTGAAGGGAAAGATGTCACTCTGTGAGATGGATTAACAGAATACAGAGCCGTTTCTCAGAAAGCTTCTTTCCAGTTTTGAACGCAAGATATTTCCTTTTTCACCGTAGCCCTCTATGGGCTTCCAAATATCCCTTTGCCAGTTCCATAAGAACAGGCTAGGCGAAAGGCTTCTTGAAGGGAAAGATGTAACTCTGTGAGATGAATTCAGAGAACACAGAGCAGTTTCTCAGAAAGCTTCTTTCCAGTATTGAACGGAAGGTATTTCCTTTTTCAGCATAGCCCTCTATGGGTTTCCAAATATCCCTTTGCCAGTTCCACTAGAACAGCCTTAGCGAAAGGCTTCTTGTAGGGAAAGATGTAACTCTGTGAGATGAACTAAGAGAACACAGAGCAGTTTCTCAGAAATCTTCTTTCCAGTTTTGAACGGAAGATATTTCCTTTTTCACCATAGCCCTCTAAGGGCTTCCCAATATCCCCTTGCCAGTTCCACAAGAACAGCCTTAGCGAAAGGCTTCTTGAAGGGAAAGATGTAACTCTGTGAGATGAACTAACAGAACACAGAACAGTTTCTCAGAAAGCTTCTTTCCAGTTTTGAACGGAAGATATTACCTTTTTCACCATCGCCCTTTATGGGCTTCCAAATATCACTTTGCCAATTCCACAAGAACAGCCTTAGCGAAAGGCTTCTTGAAGGGAAAGATGTAGCTCTGTGATATGAATTAACAGAACACAGAGCAGTTTCTCAGAAAGCTTCTTTCCAGTTTTGAACGGAAGATATTTTCTTTTTCACCATAGCCCTCTATTTGCTTCCAAATATCCCTTTGCCAGTCCCACAAGAACAGCCTTAGCGAAAGGCTTCTTGAAGGGATAGATGTGACTCTGTGAGATGAATTCAGAGAACACAGAGCAGTTTCTCAGAATGCTTCTTTCCAGTTTTGAACGGAAGATATTTCCTTTTTCAGCATAGCCCTCTATGAGCTTCGAAATATCCCTTTGCCAGTTCCACAAGAACAGCCTTAGCGAAAGGCTTCTTGAAGGGAAAGATGTAACTCTGTGAGATGAACTAACAGAACACAGAACAGTTTCTCAGAAAGCTTCTTTCCAGTTTTGAACGGAAGATATTTCCTTTTTCACCATAGCGCTCTATGGGCTTCCAAATATCACTTTGCCAATTCCACAAGAACAGCCTTAGCGAAAGGCTTCTTGAAGGGAAAGATGTAACTGTGTGAGATGAATTCAGAGAACACAGAGCAGTTTCTCAGAAAGCTTCTTTCCAGTTTTGAACGGGAGATATTTCCTTTTTCACCATAGCCCTCTATGGGCTTCCAAATATCCCTTTGCCAGTTCCACAAGAACAGCCTTAGCGAAAGGCTTCTTGAATGGAAAGATGTAACTCTGTGAGATGAATTCAGAGAACACAGAGCAGTTTCTCAGAAAGCTTCTTTCCAGTTTTGAACGGAAGATATTTCCTTTCTCACCATAGCCCTCTAAGGGCTTCCAAATATCCCTTTGCCAATTCCACAAGAACAGCCTTAGCGAAAGGCTTCTTGAAGGGAAAGTTGTAACTCTGTGAGATGAATTCAGAGAACACAGAGCAGTTTCTCAGAAAGCTTCTTTCCAGTATTGAACGGAAGGTATTTCCTTTTTCACCATAGCCCTCTATGGGTTTCCAAATATCCCTTTGCCAGTTCCACTAGAACAGCCTTAGCGAAAGGCTTCTTGTAGGGAAAGATGTAACTCTGTGAGATGAACTAACAGAACACAGAGCAGTTTCTCAGAAATCTTCTTTCCAGTTTTGAACGGAAGATATTTCCTTTTTCACCATAGCCCTCTAAGTGCTTCCCAATATCCCCTTGCCAGTTCCACAAGAACAGCCTTAGCGAAAGGCTTCTTGAAGGGAAAGATGTAACTCTGTGAGATGAACTAACAGAACACAGAACAGTTTCTCAGAAAGCTTCTTTCCAGTTTTGAACGGAAGATATTACCTTTTTCACCATAGCCCTTTATGGGCTTCCAAATATCACTTTGCCAATTCCACAAGAACAGCCTTAGCGAAAGGCTTCTTGAAGGGAAAGATGTAGCTCTGTGATATGAATTAACAGAACACAGAGCAGTTTCTCAGAAAGCTTCTTTCCAGTTTTGAACGGAAGATATTTTCTTTTTCACCATAGCCCTCTATGGGCTTCCAAATATCCCTTTGCCAGTCCCACAAGAACAGCCTTAGCGAAAGGCTTCTTGAAGGGATAAATGTGACTCTGTGAGATGAATTCAGAGAACACAGAGCAGTTTCTCAGAATGCTTCTTTCCAGTTTTGAACCGAAGATATTTTCTTTTTCAGCATAGCCCTCTATGAGCTTCGAAATATCCCTTTGCCAGTTCCACAAGAACAGCCTTAGCGAAAGGCTTCTTGAAAGGAAAGATGTAACTCTGTGAGATGAATTCAGAGAACACAGAGCCGTTTCTCAGAAAGCTTCTTTCCAGTTTTCAACGGAAGATATTTCCTTTTTCACCATAGCCCTCTAAGGGCTTCCAAATATCCCTTTGCTAATTCCACAAGAACAGCCTTAGCGAAAGGCTTCTTGAAGGGAAAGATGTAACTCTGTGAGATGAACTAACAGAACACAGAGCAGTTTCTCAGAAAGCTTCTTTCCAGTTTTGAACGGAAGATATTTTCTTTTTCACCCTAGCCCTCTATGGGCTTCCAAATATCCCTTTGCCAGTCCCACAAGAACAGCCTTAGCGAAAGGCTTCTTGAAGGGATAGATGTAACTCTGTGAGATGAATTCAGAGAACACGGAGCAGTTTCTCAGAAAGCTTCTTTCCAGTTTTGAACGGAAGATATTTACTTTTTCACCATAGCCCTCTATGAGCTTCGATATATCCCTTGCCAGTTCCACAAGAACAGACTCAGCGAAAGGCTTCTTGAAGGGAAAGATGTAACTCTGTGAGATGAATTCAGAGAACACAGAGCAGTTTCACAGAAAGTTTTTTTCCAGTTTTGAACGGAAGATATTTCCTTTCTAACCATAGCCCTCTAAGGGCTTCCATATATCCCTTTGCCAGTTCCACAAGAACAGCCTTAAGGAAAGGCTTCTTGAAGGGAAAGATGTAACTGTGTGAGATGAACTAACAGAACACAGAGCAGTTTCTCAGAAAGCTTCTTTCCAGTTTTGAACGGAAGATATTTCCTTTTTCACCATAGCCCTCTATGGGTTTCCAAATATCCCTTTGCCAGTTCCACTAGAACAGCCTTAGCGAAAGGCTTCTTGTAGGGAAAGATGTAACTCTGTGAGATGAACTAACAGAACACAGAGCAGTTTCTCAGAAATCTTCTTTCCAGTTTTGAACGGAAGTTATTTCCTTTTTCACCATAGCCCTCTTAGGGCTTCCAAATATCCCTTTGCCAGTTCCACAAGAACAGCCTTAGCGAAAGGCTTCTTGAAGGGAAAGATGTAGCTCTGTTATATGAATTAACAGAACACAGAGCAGTTTCTCAGAAAGCTTCTTTCCAGTTTTGAACGGAATATATTTTCTTTTTCACCATAGACCTCTATGGGCTTCCAAATATCCCTTTGACAGTCCCACAAGAATAGCCTTAGCGAAAGGCTTCTTGGAGGGATAGAGGTAACTCTGTGAGATGATTTCAGAGAACACAGAGCAGTTTCTCAGAAAGCTTCTTTCCAGTTTTGAACGGAAGATATTACCTTTTTCACCATAGCCCTCTATGGGCTTCCAAATATCCCTTTGACAGTTCCAGAAGAACAGCCTAGGCGAAAGGCTTCTTGAAGGGAAAGATGTAACTCGGTGAGATGAATTCAGAGAACACAGAGCAGTTTCTCAGAAAGCTTCTTTCCAGTATTGAACGGAAGATATTTCCTTTTTCACCATAGCCCTCTATGTGTTTCCAAATATCCCTTTGCCAGTTCCACTAGAACAGCCTTAGCGAAAGGCTTCTTGTAGGGAAAGATGTAACTCTGTGAGTTGAACTAACAGAACACAGAGCAGTTTCTCAGAAATCTTCTTTCCAGTTTTGAACGGAAGATATTTCCTTTTTCACCCTAGCCCTCTAAGGGCTTCCAAATATCCCTTTGCCAGTTCCACAAGAACAGCCTTAGCGAAAGGCTTCTTGAAGGGAAAGATGTAACTCTGTGAAATGAATTCAGAGAACACAGAGCAGTTTCTCAGAAAGCTTCTTTCCAGTTTTGAACCGAAGATATTTCCTTTTTCACCATAGTCCTCTATGAGCTTCGAAATATCCCTTTGCCAGTTCCACAAGAACAGCCTTAGCGAAAGGCTTCTTGAAGGGAAAGATGTAGCTCTGTGATATGAATTAACAGAACACAGAGCAGTTTCTCAGAAAGCTTCTTTCCAGTTTTGAACGGAAGATATTTTCTTTTTCACCATAGCCCTCTATGGGCTTCCAAATATCCCTTTGCCAGTCCCACAAGAACAGCCTTAGCGAAAGGCTTCTTGAAGGGATAGATGTGACTCTGTGAGATGAATTCAGAGAACACAGAGCAGTTTCTCAGAATGCTTCTTTCCAGTTTTGAACGGAAGATATTTTCTTTTTCAGCATAGCCCCCTATGAGCTTCGAAATATCCCTTTGCCAGTTCCACAAGAACAGCCTTAGCGAAAGGCTTCTTGAAGGGAAAGATGTAACTCTGTGAGATGAATTCAGAGAACACAGAGCAGTTTCTCAGAAAGCTTCTTTCCAGTTTTGAACGGAAGATATTTCCTTTTTCACCATAGCCCTCTAAGGGCTTCCAAATATCCCTTTGCTAATTCCACAAGAACAGCCTTAGCGAAAGGCTTCTTGCAGGGAAAGATGTAACTCTGTGAGATGAACTAACAGAACACAGAATAGTTTCTCAGAAAGCTTCTTTCCAGTTTTGAACGGAAGATATTTCCTTTTTCACCATAGCCCTCTATGGGCTTCCAAATATCCCTTTGCCAATTCCAGAAGAACAGCCTTAGCGAAAGGCTTCTTGAAGGGAAAGATGTAACTCTGTGAGATGAATTCAGAGAACACAGAGCAGTTTCTCAGAAAGCTTCTTTCCAGTTTTGAACGGAAGATATTTCCTTTTTCACCATAGCCCTCTATGGGCTTCCAAATATCCCTTTGCCAGTTCCACAAGAACAGCCTTAGTGAAAGGCTACTTGAAGGGAAAGATGAAACTCTGTGAGATGAATTCAGAGAACACAGAGCAGTTTCTCAGAAAGCTTCTTTCCAGTTTTGAACGGAAGATATTTCCTTTCTCACCATAGCCCTCTATGGGTTTCCAATATCCCTTTGCCAATTCCACAAGAACAGCCTTAGCGAAAGGCTTCTTGAAGGGAAAGATGTAACTCTGTGAGATGGATTAACAGAACACAGAGCAGTTTCTCAGAAAGCTTCTTTCCAGTTTTGAACGGAAGATATTTCCGTTTTCACCCTAGCCCTCTATGGGCTTCCAAATATCCCTTTGCCAGTCCCACAAGAACAGCCTTAGCGAAAGGCTTCTTGAAGGGATAGATGTAACTCTGTGAGATGAATTCAGAGAACACGGAGCAGTTTCTCAGAAAGCTTCTTTCCAGTTTTGAACGGAAGATATTTACTTTTTCACCATAGCCCTCTATGAGCTTCGATATATCCCTTGCCAGTTCCACAAGAACAGACTCAGCGAAAGGCTTCTTGAAGGGAAAGATGTAACTCTGTGAGATGAATTCAGAGAACACAGAGCAGTTTCACAGAAAGTTTCTTTCCAGTTTTGAACGGAAGATATTTCCTTTTCCACCATAGCCCTCTATGGGCTTCCAAATATCCCTTTGCCAGTTCCACAAGAACAGCCTTAGCGAACGGCTTCTTGAAGGGAAAGACGTAACTCTGTGAGATGAACTAACAGAACACAGAGCAGTTTCTAGGAAAGCTTCTTTCCAGTTTTGAACGGAAGATATTTCCTTTTTCACCATAGCCCTCTATGGGGTTCCAAATATCCCTTTGCCAGTTCCACAAGAACAGCCTTAGCGAATGGCTTCTTGAAGTTAAAGATGTAACTCTGTGAGAAGAATTCAGAGAACACAGAGCAGTTTCTCAGAAAGATTCTTTCCAGTTTTGAACGGAAGATATTTCCTTTTTCACCATAGCCCTCTATGGGCTTCCAAATATCGCTTTGCCAGTTCCAGAAGAACAGCCTTAGCGAAAGGCTTCTTGAAGGGAAAGATGTAACTCTGTGAGATGAATTCAGAGAACACAGAGCAGTTTCTCAGAAAGCTTCTTTCCAGTTTTGAACGGAAGATATTTCCTTTTTCACCATAGCCCTCTATGGGTTTCCAAATATCCCTTTGCCAGTTCCAAAAGAACAGCCTTAGCGAAAGGCTTCTTGAAGGGAAAGATGTAACTATGTGAGATGAATTCAGAGAACACAGAGCAGTTTCTCAGAAAGCTTCTTTCCAGTTTTGAACGGAAGATATTCCCTTTCTAACCATAGCCCTCTATGGGCTTCCAAATATCCCTTTGACAGTTCCAGAAGAACAGCCTAGGCGAAGGGCTTCTTGAAGGGAAAGATGTAACTCTGTGAGATGAATTCAGAGAACACAGAGCAGTTTCTCAGAAAGCTTCTTTCCAGTATTGAACGGAAGATATTTCCTTTTTCACCATAGCCCTCTATGGGTTTCCAAATATCCCTTTGCCAGTTCCACTAGAACAGCCTTAGCGAAAGGCTTCTTGTAGGGAAAGATGTAACACAGTGAGTTGAACTAACAGAACACAGAGCAGTTTCTCAGAAATCTTCTTTCCAGTTTTGAACGGAAGATATTTCCTTTTTCACCATAGCCCTCTAAGGGCTTCCAAATATCCCTTTGCCAGTTCCACAAGAACAGCCTTAGCGAAAGGCTTCTTGAAGGGAAAGATGTAACTCTGTGAAATGAATTCAGAGAACACAGAGCAGTTTCTCAGAAAGCTTCTTTCCAGTTTTGAACCGAAGATATTTCCTTTTTCACCATAACCCTCTATGAGCTTCGAAATATCCCTTTGCCAGTTCCACAAGAACAGCCTTAGCGAAAGGCTTCTTGAAGGGAAAGATGTAACTCTGTGAGATGAATTCAGAGAACACAGAACAGTTTCTCACAAAGCTTCTTTCCAGTTTTGAACGGAAGATATTTCCTTTTTCACCATAGCCCTCTAAGGGCTTCCAAATATCCCTTTGCTAATTCCACAAGAACAGCCTTAGCGAAAGGCTTCTTGAAGGGAAAGATGTAACTCTGTGAGATGAACTAACAGAACACAGAACAGTTTCTCCGAAAGCTTCTTTCCAGTTTTGAACGGAAGATATTTCCTTTTTCACCATAGCCCTCTATGGGCTTCCAAATATCCCTTTGCCAATTCCGCAAGAACAGCCTTAGCGAAAGGCTTCTTGAAGGTAAAGATGTAGCTCTGTGATATGAATTCACAGAACACAGAGCAGTTTCTCAGAAAGCTTCTTTCCAGTTTTGAACGGAAGATATTTCCTTTTTCACCATAGCCCTCTTTGGGCTTCCAAATATCCCTTTGCCAGTTCCAGAAGAACAGCCTAGGCGAAAGGCTTCTTGAAGGGAAAGATGTAACTCTGTGAGATGAATTCAGAGAACACAGAGCAGTTTCTCAGAAAGCTTCTTTCCAGTTTTGAACGGAAGATATTTCCTTTCTCACCATAGCCCTCTATGGGCTTCCAAATATCCTTTTGCCAGTTCCACAAGAACAGCCTTAGCGAAAGGCTTCTTGAAGGGAAAGATGTAACTCTGTGAGATGAACTAACAGAACACAGAGCAGTTTCTCAGAAAGCTTCTTTCCAGTTTTGAACGGAAGATATTTCCTTTTTCACCATAGCCCTCTATGGGCTTCCAAATATCCCTTTGCCAATTCCACAAGAACAGCCTTAGCGATAGGCTTCTTGAAGGGAAAGATGTAACTCTGTGAGATGGATTAACAGAAGACAGAGCAGTTTCTCAGAAAGCTTCTTTCCAGTTTTGAACGGAAGATATTTCCTTTTTCACCATAGCCCTCTATGGGCTTCCAAATATCCCTTTGCCAATTCCAGAAGAACAGCCTTAGCGAAAGGCTTCTTGAAGGGAAAGATGTAACTCTGTGAGATGAACTAACAGAACACAGAGCAGTTTCTCAGAAAGCTTCTTTCCAGTTTTGAACGGAAGATATTTCCTTTTTCACCATAGCCCTCTATGGGCTTCCAAATATCCCTTTGCCAATTCCAGAAGAACAGCCTTAGCGAAAGGCTTCTTGAAGGGAAAGATGTAACTCTGTGAGATGAACTAACAGAACACAGAGCAGTTTCTCAGAAAGCTTCTTTCCAGTTTTGAACGGAAGATATTTCCTTTTTCACCATAGCCCTCTATGGGCTTCCAAATATCCCTTTGCCAATTCCACAAGAACAGCCTTAGCGAAAGGCTTCTTGAAGGGAAAGATGTAACTCTGTGAGATGAATTCAGAGAGCACAGAGCAGTTTCTCAGAAAGCTTCTTTCCAGTTTTGAACGGAAGATATTTCCTTTTTCACCATAGCCCTCTATGGGTTTCAAAATATCCCTTTGCCAATTCCATAAGAACAGCCTTAGCAAAAGGCCTCTTGAAGGGAAAGATGTATCTCTGTGTGATGAATTAACAGAACACAGAGCAGTTTCTCCGAAAGCTTCTTTCCAGTTTTGAACGGAAGATATTTCCTTTTTCACCATAGCCCTCTATGGGCTTCCAAATATCCCTTTGCCAATTCCGCAAGAACAGCCTTAGCGAAAGGCTTCTTGAAGGGAAAGATGTAGCTCTGTGATATGAATTAACAGAACACAGAGCAGTTTCTCAGAAAGCTTCTTTCCAGTTTTGAAAGGAAGATATTTCCTTTTTCACCATAGCCCTCTATGGGCTTCCAAATATCCCTTTGCCAGTTCCATAAGAACAGCCTAGGCGAAAGGCTTCTTCAAGGGAAAGATGTAACTCTGTGAGATGAATTCAGAGAACACAGAGCAGTTTCTCAGAAATCTTCTTTCCAGTTTTGAACGGAAGATATTTCCTTTTTCACCATAGCCCTCTAAGGGCTTCCCAATATCCCCTTGCCAGTTCCACAAGAACAGCCTTAGCGAAAGGCTTCTTGAAGGGAAAGATGTAACTCTGTGAGATGAACTAACAGAACAGAGAACAGTTTCTCAGAAAGCTTCTTTCCCGTTTTGAACGGAAGATATTACCTTTTTCACCATAGCCCTTTATGGGCTTCCAAATATCACTTTGCCAATTCCACAAGAACAGCCTTAGCGAAAGGCTTCTTGAAGGGAAAGATGTAGCTCTGTGATATGAATTAACAGAACACAGAGCAGTTTCTCAGAAAGCTTCTTTCCAGTTTTGAACGGAAGATATTTTCTTTTTCACCATAGCCCTCTATGGGCTTCCAAATATCCCTTTCCAGTCCCACAAGAACAGCCTTAGCGAAAGGCTTCTTGAAGGGATAGATGTGACTCTGTGAGATGAATTCAGAGAACAGAGAGCAGTTTCTCAGAATGCTTCTTTCCAGTTTTGAACGGAAGATATTTCCTTTTTCACCATAGCCCTCTATGGGCTTCCAAATATCCCTTTGCCAATTCCACAAGAACAGCCTTAGCGAAAGGCTTCTTGCAGGGAAAGATGTAACTCTGTGAGATGGATTAACAGAACACAGAGCAGTTTCTCAGAAAGCTTCTTTCCAGTTTTGAACGGAAGATATTTCCTTTTTCACCCTAGCCCTCTATGGGCTTCCAAATATCCCTTTGCAAATTCCAGAAGAACAGCCTTAGCGAAAGGCTTCTTGAAGGGAAAGATGTAACTCTGTGAGATGAACTAACAGAACACAGAGCAGGTTCTCAGAAAGCTTCTTTCCAGTTTTGAACGGAAGATATTTCGTTTTTCACCATAGCCCTCTATGGGCTTCCAAATATCCCTTTGCCAATTCCAGAAGAACAGCCTTAGCGAAAGGCTTCTTGAAGGGAAAGATGTAACTGTGTGAGATGAATTCAGAGAACACAGAGCAGTTTCTCAGAAAGCTTCTTTCCAGTTTTCAACGGAAGATATTTCCTTTTTCACCATAGCCCTCTATGGGCTTCAAAATATCCCTTTGCCAATTCCATAAGAACAGCCTTAGCAAAAGGCCTCTTGAAGGGAAAGATGTATCTCCGTGAGATGAATTAACACAACACAGAGCAGTTTCTCAGAAAGCTTCTTTCCAGTTTTGAACGGAAGATATTTCCTTTTTCACCATAGCCCTCTATGGGCTTCCAAATATCCCTTTGCCAATTCGCAAGAACAGTCTTAGCGAAAGGCTTCTTGAAGGTAAAGATGTAGCTCTGTGATATGAATTCACAGAACACAGAGCAGTTTCTCAGAAAGCTTCTTTCCAGTTTTGAACGGAAGATATTTCCTTTTTCACCATAGCCCTCTATGGGCTTCCAAATATCCCTTTGCCAGTTCCAGAAGAACAGCCTAGGCGAAAGGCTTCTTGAAGGGAAAGATGTAACTCTGTGAGATGAATTCAGAGAACACAGAGCAGTTTCTCAGAAAGCTTCTTTCCAGTTTTGAACGGAAGATATTTCCTTTTTCACCATAGCCCTCTAAGGGCTTCCAAATATCCCTTTGCTAATTCCACAAGAACAGGCTTAGCGAAAGGCTTCTTGTAGGGAAAGATGTAACTCTGTGAGATGAACTAACAGAACACAGAACAGTTTCTCAGAAAGCTTCCTTCCAGTTTAGAACGGAAGATATTTCCTTTTTCACCATAGCCCTCTATGGGCTTCCAAATATCCCTTTGCCAATTCCAGAAGAACAGCCTTAGCGAAAGGCTTCTTGAAGTGAAAGATGTAACTCTGTGAGATGAATTCAGAGAACACAGAGCAGTTTCTCAGAAAGCTTCTTTCCAGTTTTCAACGGAAGATATTTCCTTTTTCACCATAGCCCTCTATGGGCTTCAAAATATCCCTTTGCCAATTCCATAAGAACAGCCTTAGCAAAAGGCCTCTTGAAGGGAAAGATGTATCTCCGTGAGATGAATTAACAGAACACAGAGCAGTTTCTCAGAAAGCTTCTTTCCAGTTTTGAACGGAAGATATTTCCTTTTTCACCATAGCCCTCTATGGTCTTCCAAATATCCCTTTGCCAATTCCGCAAGAACAGCCTTAGCGAAAGGCTTCTTGAAGGTAAAGATGTAGCTCTGTGATATGAATTCACAGAACACAGAGCAGTTTCTCAGAAAGCTTCTTTCCAGTTTTGAACGGAAGATATTTCCTTTTTCACCATAGCCCTCTTTGGGCTTCCAAATATCCCTTTGCCAGTTCCAGAAGAACAGCCTAGGCGAAAGGCTTCTTGAAGGGAAAGATGTAACTCTGTGAGATGAATTCAGAGAACACAGAGCAGTTTCTCAGAAAGCTTCTTTCCAGTTTTGAACGGAAGATATTTCCTTTCTCACCATAGCCCTCTATGGGCTTCCAAATATCCCTTTGCCAGTTCCACAAGAACAGCGTTAGCGAAAGGCTTCTTGAAGGGAAAGATGTAACTCTGTGAGATGAACTAACAGAACACAGAGCAGTTTCTCAGAAAGCTTCTTTCCAGTTTTGAACGGAAGATATTTCCTTTTTCACCATAGCCCTCTATGGGCTTCCAAATATCCCTTTGCCAATTCCACAAGAACAGCCTTAGCGAAAGGCTTCTTGAAGGGAAAGATGTAACTCTGTGAGATGGATTAACAGAAGACAGAGCAGTTTCTCAGAAAGCTTCTTTCCAGTTTTGAACGGAAGATATTTCCTTTTTCACCATAGCCCTCTATGGGCTTCCAAATATCCCTTTGCCAATTCCAGAAGAACAGCCTTAGCGAAAGGCTTCTTGAAGGGAAAGACGTAACTCTGTGAGATGAACTAACAGAACACAGAGCAGTTTCTCAGAAAGCTTCTTTCCAGTTTTGAACGGAAGATATTTCCTTTTTCACCATAGCCCTCTATGGGCTTCCAAATATCCCTTTGCCAATTCCAGAAGAACAGCCTTAGCGAAAGGCTTCTTGAAGGGAAAGATGTAACTCTGTGAGATGAATTCAGAGAACACAGAGCAGTTTCTCAGAAAGCTTCTTTCCAGTTTTGAACGGAAGATATTTCCTTTTTCACCATAGCCCTCTATGGGCTTCCAAATATCCCTTTGCCAATTCCGCAAGAACAGCCTTAGCGAAAGGCTTCGTGAGGGGAAAGATGTAGCTCTGTGATATGAATTAACAGAACACAGAGCAGTTTCTCAGAAAGCTTCTTTCCAGTTTTGAACGGAAGATATTTCCTTTTTCACCATAGCCCTCTATGGGCTTCCAAATATCCCTTTGACAGTTCCAGAAGAACAGCCTAGGCGAAAGGCTTCATGAAGGGAAAGATGTAACTCTGTGAGATGAATTCAGAGAACACAGAGCAGTTTCTCAGAAAGCTTCTTTCCAGTATTGAACGTAAGATATTTCCTTTTTCACCATAGCCCTCTATGGGCTTCCAAATATCCCTTTGCCAATTCCACAAGAACAGCCTTAGCGAAAGGCTTCTTGAAGGGAAAGATGTAACTCTGTGAGATGAATTAACGGAACACATAGAAGTTTCTCAGAAATCTTCTTTCCAGTTTTGAACGGAAGATATTTCCTTTTTCACCATAGCCCTCTATGGGCTTCCAAATATCCCTTTGCCAATTCCACAAGAACAGCCTTAGCGAAAGGCTTCTTGAAGGGAAAGATGTAACTCTGTGAGATGAATTCAGAGAACACAGAGCAGTTTCTCAGAAAGGTTCTTTCCAGTTTTGAACGGAAGATATTTCCTTTTTCACCATAGCCCTCTATGGGCTTCAAAATATCCCTTTGCCAATTCCATAAGAACAGCCTTAGCAAAAGGCCTCTTGAAGGGAAAGATGTATCTCTGTGAGATGAATTAACAGAACACAGAGCAGTTTCTCCGAAAGCTTCTTTCCAGTTTTGAACGGAAGATATTTCCTTTTTCACCATAGCCCTCTATGGGCTTCCAAATATCCCTTTGCCAATTCCGCAAGAACAGCCTTAGCGAAAGGCTTCTTGAAGGGAAAGATGTAGCTCTGTGATATGAATTAACAGAACACAGAGCAGTTTCTCAGAAAGCTTCTTTCCAGTTTTGAAAGGAAGATATTTCCTTTTTCACCATAGCCCTCTATGGGCTTCCAAATATCCCTTTGCCAGTTCCATAAGAACAGCCTAGGCGAAAGGCTTCTTGAAGGGAAAGATGTAACTCTGTGAGATGAATTCAGAGAACACAGAGCAGTTTCTCAGAAATCTTCTTTCCAGTTTTGAACGGAAGATATTTCCTTTTTCACCATAGCCCTCTAAGGGCTTCCCAATATCCCCTTGCCAGTTCCACAAGAACAGCCTTAGCGAAAGGCTTCTTGAAGGGAAAGATGTAACTCTGTGAGATGAACTAACAGAACAGAGAACAGTTTCTCAGAAAGCTTCTTTCCAGTTTTGAACGGAAGATATTACCTTTTTCACCATAGCCCTTTATGGGCTTCCAAATATCACTTTGCCAATTCCACAAGAACAGCCTTAGCGAAAGGCTTCTTGAAGGGAAAGATGTAGCTCTGTGATATGAATTAAAGAACACAGAGCAGTTTCTCAGAAAGCTTCTTTCCAGTTTTGAACGGAAGATATTTTCTTTTTCACCATAGCCCTCTATGGGCTTCCAAATATCCCTTTCCAGTCCCACAAGAACAGCCTTAGCGAAAGGCTTCTTGAAGGGATAGATGTGACTCTGTGAGATGAATTCAGAGAACACAGAGCAGTTTCTCAGAATGCTTCTTTCCAGTTTTGAACGGAAGATATTTCCTTTTTCAGCATAGCCCTCTATGAGCTTCGAAATATCCCTTTGCCAGCTCCACAAGAACAGCCTTAGCGAAAGGCTTCTTGAAGGGAAAGATGTAACTCTGTGAGATGAATTCAGAGAACACAGAGCAGTTTCTCAGAATGCTTCTTTCCAGTTTTGAACGGAAGATATTTCCTTTCTCACCATAGCCCTCTATGGGCTTCCAAATATCCCTTTGCCAGTTCCACAAGAACAGCCTTAGCGAAAGGCTTCTTGAAGGGAAAGATGTAACTCTGTGAGATGAACTAACAGAACACAGAGCAGTTTCTCAGAAAGCTTCTTTCCAGTTTTGAACGGAAGATATTTCCTTTTTCACCATAGCCCTCTATGGGCTTCCAAATATCCCTTTGCAAATTCCAGTAGAACAGCCTTAGCAAAAGGCTTCTTGAAGGGAAAGATGTAACTCTGTGAGATGGACTAACAGAACACAGAGCAGTTTCTCAGAAAGCTTCTTTCCAGTTTTGAACGGAAGATATTTCCTTTTTCACCCTAGCCCTCTATGGGCTTCCAAATATCCCTTTGCCAATTCCAGAAGAACAGCCTTAGCGAAAGGATTCTTGAAGGGAAAGATGTAACTCTGTGAGATGAACTAACAGAACACAGAGCAGTTTCTCAGAAAGCTTCTTTCCAGTTTTGAACGGAAGATATTTCCTTTTTCACCATAGCCCTCTATGGGCTTCCATATATCCCTTTGCCAATTCCAGAAGAACAGCCTTAGCGAAAGGCTTCTTGAAGGGAAAGATGTAACTCTGTGAGATGAATTCAGAGAACACAGAGCAGTTTCTCAGAAAGCTTCTTTCCAGTTTTCAACGGAAGATATTTCCTTTTTCACCATAGCCCTCTATGGGCTTCAAAATATCCCTTTGCCAATTCCATAAGAACAGCCTTAGCAAAAGGCCTCTTGAAGGGAAAGATGTATCTCCGTGAGATGAATTAACAGAACACAGAGCAGTTTCTCAGAAAGCTTCTTTCCAGTTTTGAACGGAAGATATTTCCTTTTTCACCATAGCCCTCTATGGGCTTCCAAATATCCCTTTGCCAATTCCGCAAGAACAGCCTTAGCGAAAGGCTTCTTGAAGGTAAAGATGTAGCTCTGTGATATGAATTCACAGAACACAGAGCAGTTTCTCAGAAAGCTTCTTTCCAGTTTTGAACGGAAGATATTTCCTTTTTCACCATAGCCCTCTTTGGGCTTCCAAATATCCCTTTGCCAGTTCCAGAAGAACAGCCTAGGCGAAAGGCTTCTTGAAGGGAAAGATGTAACTCTGTGAGATGAATTCAGAGAACACAGAGCAGTTTCTCAGAAAGCTTCTTTCCAGTTTTGAACGGAAGATATTTCCTTTCTCACCATAGCCCTCTATGGGCTTCCAAATATCCTTTTGCCAGTTCCACAAGAACAGCCTTAGCGAAAGGCTTCTTGAAGGGAAAGATGTAACTCTGTGAGATGAACTAACAGAACACAGAGCAGTTTCTCAGAAAGCTTCTTTCCAGTTTTGAACGGAAGATATTTCCTTTTTCACCATAGCCCTCTATGGGCTTCCAAATATCCCTTTGCCAATTCCACAAGAACAGCCTTAGCGATAGGCTTCTTGAAGGGAAAGATGTAACTCTGTGAGATGGATTAACAGAAGACAGAGCAGTTTCTCAGAAAGCTTCTTTCCAGTTTTGAACGGAAGATATTTCCTTTTTCACCATAGCCCTCTATGGGCTTCCAAATATCCCTTTGCCAATTCCAGAAGAACAGCCTTAGCGAAAGGCTTCTTGAAGGGAAAGATGTAACTCTGTGAGATGAACTAACAGAACACAGAGCAGTTTCTCAGAAAGCTTCTTTCCAGTTTTGAACGGAAGATATTTCCTTTTTCACCATAGCCCTCTATGGGCTTCCAAATATCCCTTTGCCAATTCCAGAAGAACAGCCTTAGCGAAAGGCTTCTTGAAGGGAAAGATGTAACTCTGTGAGATGAACTAACAGAACACAGAGCAGTTTCTCAGAAAGCTTCTTTCCAGTTTTGAACGGAAGATATTTCCTTTTTCACCATAGCCCTCTATGGGCTTCCAAATATCCCTTTGCCAATTCCACAAGAACAGCCTTAGCGAAAGGCTTCTTGAAGGGAAAGATGTAACTCTGTGAGATGAATTCAGAGAGCACAGAGCAGTTTCTCAGAAAGCTTCTTTCCAGTTTTGAACGGAAGATATTTCCTTTTTCACCATAGCCCTCTATGGGCTTCAAAATATCCCTTTGCCAATTCCATAAGAACAGCCTTAGCAAAAGGCCTCTTGAAGGGAAAGATGTATCTCTGTGTGATGAATTAACAGAACACAGAGCAGTTTCCCCGAAAGCTTCTTTCCAGTTTTGAACGGAAGATATTTCCTTTTTCACCATAGCCCTCTATGGGCTTCCAAATATCCCTTTGCCAATTCCGCAAGAACAGCCTTAGCGAAAGGCTTCTTGAAGGGAAAGATGTAGCTCTGTGATATGAATTAACAGAACACAGAGCAGTTTCTCAGAAAGCTTCTTTCCAGTTTTGAAAGGAAGATATTTCCTTTTTCACCATAGCCCTCTATGGGCTTCCAAATATCCCTTTGCCAGTTCCATAAGAACAGCCTAGGCGAAAGGCTTCTTCAAGGGAAAGATGTAACTCTGTGAGATGAATTCAGAGAACACAGAGCAGTTTCTCAGAAATCTTCTTTCCAGTTTTGAACGGAAGATATTTCCTTTTTCACCATAGCCCTCTAAGGGCTTCCCAATATCCCCTTGCCAGTTCCACAAGAACAGCCTTAGCGAAAGGCTTCTTGAAGGGAAAGATGTAACTCTGTGAGATGAACTAACAGAACAGAGAACAGTTTCTCAGAAAGCTTCTTTCCCGTTTTGAACGGAAGATATTACCTTTTTCACCATAGCCCTTTATGGGCTTCCAAATATCACTTTGCCAATTCCACAAGAACAGCCTTAGCGAAAGGCTTCTTGAAGGGAAAGATGTAGCTCTGTGATATGAATTAACAGAACACAGAGCAGTTTCTCAGAAAGCTTCTTTCTAGTTTTGAACGGAAGATATTTTCTTTTTCACCATAGCCCTCTATGGGCTTCCAAATATCCCTTTCCAGTCCCACAAGAACAGCCTTAGCGAAAGGCTTCTTGAAGGGATAGATGTGACTCTGTGAGATGAATTCAGAGAACAGAGAGCAGTTTCTCAGAATGCTTCTTTCCAGTTTTGAACGGAAGATATTTCCTTTTTCACCATAGCCGTCTATGGGCTTCCAAATATCCCTTTGCCAATTCCACAAGAACAGCCTTAGCGAAAGGCTTCTTGAAGGGAAAGATGTAACTCTGTGAGATGGATTAACAGAACACAGAGCAGTTTCTCAGAAAGCTTCTTTCCAGTTTAGAACGGAAGATATTTCCTTTTTCACCCTAGCCCTCTATGGGCTTCCAAATATCCCTTTGCAAATTCCAGAAGAACAGCCTTAGCGAAAGGCTTCTTGAAGGGAAAGATGTAACTCTGTGAGATGAACTAACAGAACACAGAGCAGGTTCTCAGAAAGCTTCTTTCCAGTTTTGAACGGAAGATATTTCGTTTTTCACCATAGCCCTCTATGGGCTTCCAAATATCCCTTTGCCAATTCCAGAAGAACAGCCTTAGCGAAAGGCTTCTTGAAGGGAAAGATGTAACTGTGTGAGATGAATTCAGAGAACACAGAGCAGTTTCTCAGAAAGCTTCTTTCCAGTTTTCAACGGAAGATATTTCCTTTTTCACCATAGCCCTCTATGGGCTTCAAAATATCCCTTTGCCAATTCCATAAGAACAGCCTTAGCAAAAGGCCTCTTGAAGGGAAAGATGTATCTCCGTGAGATGAATTAACACAACACAGAGCAGTTTCTCAGAAAGCTTCTTTCCAGTTTTGAACGGAAGATATTTCCTTTTTCACCATAGCCCTCTATGGGCTTCCAAATATCCCTTTGCCAATTCGCAAGAACAGTCTTAGCGAAAGGCTTCTTGAAGGGAAAGATGTAGCTCTGTGATATGAATTAAAGAACACAGAGCAGTTTCTCAGAAAGCTTCTTTCCAGTTTTGAACGGAAGATATTTTCTTTTTCACCATAGCCCTCTATGGGCTTCCAAATATCCCTTTCCAGTCCCACAAGAACAGCCTTAGCGAAAGGCTTCTTGAAGGGATAGATGTGACTCTGTGAGATGAATTCAGAGAACACAGAGCAGTTTCTCAGAATGCTTCTTTCCAGTTTTGAACGGAAGATATTTCCTTTTTCAGCATAGCCCTCTATGAGCTTCGAAATATCCCTTTGCCAGCTCCACAAGAACAGCCTTAGCGAAAGGCTTCTTGAAGGGAAAGATGTAACTCTGTGAGATGAATTCAGAGAACACAGAGCAGTTTCTCAGAATGCTTCTTTCCAGTTTTGAACGGAAGATATTTCCTTTCTCACCATAGCCCTCTATGGGCTTCCAAATATCCCTTTGCCAGTTCCACAAGAACAGCCTTAGCGAAAGGCTTCTTGAAGGGAAAGATGTAACTCTGTGAGATGAACTAACAGAACACAGAGCAGTTTCTCAGAAAGCTTCTTTCCAGTTTTGAACGGAAGATATTTCCTTTTTCACCATAGCCCTCTATGGGCTTCCAAATATCCCTTTGCAAATTCCAGTAGAACAGCCTTAGCAAAAGGCTTCTTGAAGGGAAAGATGTAACTCTGTGAGATGGACTAACAGAACACAGAGCAGTTTCTCAGAAAGCTTCTTTCCAGTTTTGAACGGAAGATATTTCCTTTTTCACCCTAGCCCTCTATGGGCTTCCAAATATCCCTTTGCCAATTCCAGAAGAACAGCCTTAGCGAAAGGATTCTTGAAGGGAAAGATGTAACTCTGTGAGATGAACTAACAGAACACAGAGCAGTTTCTCAGAAAGCTTCTTTCCAGTTTTGAACGGAAGATATTTCCTTTTTCACCATAGCCCTCTATGGGCTTCCATATATCCCTTTGCCAATTCCAGAAGAACAGCCTTAGCGAAAGGCTTCTTGAAGGGAAAGATGTAACTCTGTGAGATGAATTCAGAGAACACAGAGCAGTTTCTCAGAAAGCTTCTTTCCAGTTTTCAACGGAAGATATTTCCTTTTTCACCATAGCCCTCTATGGGCTTCAAAATATCCCTTTGCCAATTCCATAAGAACAGCCTTAGCAAAAGGCCTCTTGAAGGGAAAGATGTATCTCCGTGAGATGAATTAACAGAACACAGAGCAGTTTCTCAGAAAGCTTCTTTCCAGTTTTGAACGGAAGATATTTCCTTTTTCACCATAGCCCTCTATGGGCTTCCAAATATCCCTTTGCCAATTCCGCAAGAACAGCCTTAGCGAAAGGCTTCTTGAAGGTAAAGATGTAGCTCTGTGATATGAATTCACAGAACACAGAGCAGTTTCTCAGAAAGCTTCTTTCCAGTTTTGAACGGAAGATATTTCCTTTTTCACCATAGCCCTCTTTGGGCTTCCAAATATCCCTTTGCCAGTTCCAGAAGAACAGCCTAGGCGAAAGGCTTCTTGAAGGGAAAGATGTAACTCTGTGAGATGAATTCAGAGAACACAGAGCAGTTTCTCAGAAAGCTTCTTTCCAGTTTTGAACGGAAGATATTTCCTTTCTCACCATAGCCCTCTATGGGCTTCCAAATATCCTTTTGCCAGTTCCACAAGAACAGCCTTAGCGAAAGGCTTCTTGAAGGGAAAGATGTAACTCTGTGAGATGAACTAACAGAACACAGAGCAGTTTCTCAGAAAGCTTCTTTCCAGTTTTGAACGGAAGATATTTCCTTTTTCACCATAGCCCTCTATGGGCTTCCAAATATCCCTTTGCCAATTCCACAAGAACAGCCTTAGCGATAGGCTTCTTGAAGGGAAAGATGTAACTCTGTGAGATGGATTAACAGAAGACAGAGCAGTTTCTCAGAAAGCTTCTTTCCAGTTTTGAACGGAAGATATTTCCTTTTTCACCATAGCCCTCTATGGGCTTCCAAATATCCCTTTGCCAATTCCAGAAGAACAGCCTTAGCGAAAGGCTTCTTGAAGGGAAAGATGTAACTCTGTGAGATGAACTAACAGAACACAGAGCAGTTTCTCAGAAAGCTTCTTTCCAGTTTTGAACGGAAGATATTTCCTTTTTCACCATAGCCCTCTATGGGCTTCCAAATATCCCTTTGCCAATTCCAGAAGAACAGCCTTAGCGAAAGGCTTCTTGAAGGGAAAGATGTAACTCTGTGAGATGAACTAACAGAACACAGAGCAGTTTCTCAGAAAGCTTCTTTCCAGTTTTGAACGGAAGATATTTCCTTTTTCACCATAGCCCTCTATGGGCTTCCAAATATCCCTTTGCCAATTCCACAAGAACAGCCTTAGCGAAAGGCTTCTTGAAGGGAAAGATGTAACTCTGTGAGATGAATTCAGAGAGCACAGAGCAGTTTCTCAGAAAGCTTCTTTCCAGTTTTGAACGGAAGATATTTCCTTTTTCACCATAGCCCTCTATGGGCTTCAAAATATCCCTTTGCCAATTCCATAAGAACAGCCTTAGCAAAAGGCCTCTTGAAGGGAAAGATGTATCTCTGTGTGATGAATTAACAGAACACAGAGCAGTTTCCCCGAAAGCTTCTTTCCAGTTTTGAACGGAAGATATTTCCTTTTTCACCATAGCCCTCTATGGGCTTCCAAATATCCCTTTGCCAATTCCGCAAGAACAGCCTTAGCGAAAGGCTTCTTGAAGGGAAAGATGTAGCTCTGTGATATGAATTAACAGAACACAGAGCAGTTTCTCAGAAAGCTTCTTTCCAGTTTTGAAAGGAAGATATTTCCTTTTTCACCATAGCCCTCTATGGGCTTCCAAATATCCCTTTGCCAGTTCCATAAGAACAGCCTAGGCGAAAGGCTTCTTCAAGGGAAAGATGTAACTCTGTGAGATGAATTCAGAGAACACAGAGCAGTTTCTCAGAAATCTTCTTTCCAGTTTTGAACGGAAGATATTTCCTTTTTCACCATAGCCCTCTAAGGGCTTCCCAATATCCCCTTGCCAGTTCCACAAGAACAGCCTTAGCGAAAGGCTTCTTGAAGGGAAAGATGTAACTCTGTGAGATGAACTAACAGAACAGAGAACAGTTTCTCAGAAAGCTTCTTTCCCGTTTTGAACGGAAGATATTACCTTTTTCACCATAGCCCTTTATGGGCTTCCAAATATCACTTTGCCAATTCCACAAGAACAGCCTTAGCGAAAGGCTTCTTGAAGGGAAAGATGTAGCTCTGTGATATGAATTAACAGAACACAGAGCAGTTTCTCAGAAAGCTTCTTTCTAGTTTTGAACGGAAGATATTTTCTTTTTCACCATAGCCCTCTATGGGCTTCCAAATATCCCTTTCCAGTCCCACAAGAACAGCCTTAGCGAAAGGCTTCTTGAAGGGATAGATGTGACTCTGTGAGATGAATTCAGAGAACAGAGAGCAGTTTCTCAGAATGCTTCTTTCCAGTTTTGAACGGAAGATATTTCCTTTTTCACCATAGCCCTCTATGGGCTTCCAAATATCCCTTTGCCAATTCCACAAGAACAGCCTTAGCGAAAGGCTTCTTGAAGGGAAAGATGTAACTCTGTGAGATGGATTAACAGAACACAGAGCAGTTTCTCAGAAAGCTTCTTTCCAGTTTTGAACGGAAGATATTTCCTTTTTCACCCTAGCCCTCTATGGGCTTCCAAATATCCCTTTGCAAATTCCAGAAGAACAGCCTTAGCGAAAGGCTTCTTGAAGGGAAAGATGTAACTCTGTGAGATGAACTAACAGAACACAGAGCAGGTTCTCAGAAAGCTTCCTTCCAGTTTTGAACGGAAGATATTTCGTTTTTCACCATAGCCCTCTATGGGCTTCCAAATATCCCTTTGCCAATTCCAGAAGAACAGCCTTAGCGAAAGGCTTCTTGAAGGGAAAGATGTAACTGTGTGAGATGAATTCAGAGAACACAGAGCAGTTTCTCAGAAAGCTTCTTTCCAGTTTTCAACGGAAGATATTTCCTTTTTCACCATAGCCCTCTGTGGGCTTCAAAATATCCCTTTGCCAATTCCATAAGAACAGCCTTAGCAAAAGGCCTCTTGAAGGGAAAGATGTATCTCCGTGAGATGAATTAACACAACACAGAGCAGTTTCTCAGAAAGCTTCTTTCCAGTTTTGAACGGAAGATATTTCCTTTTTCACCATAGCCCTCTATGGGCTTCCAAATATCCCTTTGCCAATTCGCAAGAACAGTCTTAGCGAAAGGCTTCTTGAAGGTAAAGATGTAGCTCTGTGATATGAATTCACAGAACACAGAGCAGTTTCTCAGAAAGCTTCTTTCCAGTTTTGAACGGAAGATATTTCCTTTTTCACCATAGCCCTCTATGGGCTTCCAAATATCCCTTTGCCAGTTCCAGAAGAACAGCCTAGGCGAAAGGCTTCTTGAAGGGAAAGATGTAACTCTGTGAGATGAATTCAGAGAACACAGAGCAGTTTCTCAGAAAGCTTCTTTCCAGTTTTGAACGGAAGATATTTCCTTTTTCACCATAGCCCTCTAAGGGCTTCCAAATATCCCTTTGCTAATTCCACAAGAACAGGCTTAGCGAAAGGCTTCTTGAAGGGAAAGATGTAACTCTGTGAGATGAACTAACAGAACACAGAACAGTTTCTCAGAAAGCTTCCTTCCAGTTTAGAACGGAAGATATTTCCTTTTTCACCATAGCCCTCTATGGGCTTCCAAATATCCCTTTGCCAATTCCAGAAGAACAGCCTTAGCGAAAGGCTTCTTGAAGGGAAAGATGTAACTCTGTGAGATGAATTCAGAGAACACAGAGCAGTTTCTCAGAAAGCTTCTTTCCAGTTTTCAACGGAAGATATTTCCTTTTTCACCATAGCCCTCTATGGGCTTCAAAATATCCCTTTGCCAATTCCATAAGAACAGCCTTAGCAAAAGGCCTCTTGAAGGGAAAGATGTATCTCCGTGAGATGAATTAACAGAACACAGAGCAGTTTCTCAGAAAGCTTCTTTCCAGTTTTGAACGGAAGATATTTCCTTTTTCACCATAGCCCTCTATGGTCTTCCAAATATCCCTTTGCCAATTCCGCAAGAACAGCCTTAGCGAAAGGCTTCTTGAAGGTAAAGATGTAGCTCTGTGATATGAATTCACAGAACACAGAGCAGTTTCTCAGAAAGCTTCTTTCCAGTTTTGAACGGAAGATATTTCCTTTTTCACCATAGCCCTCTTTGGGCTTCCAAATATCCCTTTGCCAGTTCCAGAAGAACAGCCTAGGCGAAAGGCTTCTTGAAGGGAAAGATGTAACTCTGTGAGATGAATTCAGAGAACACAGAGCAGTTTCTCAGAAAGCTTCTTTCCAGTTTTGAACGGAAGATATTTCCTTTCTCACCATAGCCCTCTATGGGCTTCCAAATATCCCTTTGCCAGTTCCACAAGAACAGCCTTAGCGAAAGGCTTCTTGAAGGGAAAGATGTAACTCTGTGAGATGAACTAACAGAACACAGAGCAGTTTCTCAGAAAGCTTCTTTCCAGTTTTGAACGGAAGATATTTCCTTTTTCACCATAGCCCTCTATGGGCTTCCAAATATCCCTTTGCCAATTCCACAAGAACAGCCTTAGCGAAAGGCTTCTTGAAGGGAAAGATGTAACTCTGTGAGATGGATTAACAGAAGACAGAGCAGTTTCTCAGAAAGCTTCTTTCCAGTTTTGAACGGAAGATATTTCCTTTTTCACCATAGCCCTCTGTGGGCTTCCAAATATCCCTTTGCCAATTCCAGAAGAACAGCCTTAGCGAAAGGCTTCTTGAAGGGAAAGACGTAACTCTGTGAGATGAACTAACAGAACACAGAGCAGTTTCTCAGAAAGCTTCTTTCCAGTTTTGAACGGAAGATATTTCCTTTTTCACCATAGCCCTCTATGGGCTTCCAAATATCCCTTTGCCAATTCCAGAAGAACAGCCTTAGCGAAAGGCTTCTTGAAGGGAAAGATGTAACTCTGTGAGATGAATTCAGAGAACACAGAGCAGTTTCTCAGAAAGCTTCTTTCCAGTTTTGAACGGAAGATATTTCCTTTTTCACCATAGCCCTCTATGGGCTTCCAAATATCCCTTTGCCAATTCCGCAAGAACAGCCTAAGCGAAAGGCTTCGTGAGGGGAAAGATGTAGCTCTGTGATATGAATTAACAGAACACAGAGCAGTTTCTCAGAAAGCTTCTTTCCAGTTTTGAACGGAAGATATTTCCTTTTTCACCATAGCCCTCTATGGGCTTCCAAATATCCCTTTGACAGTTCCAGAAGAACAGCCTAGGCGAAAGGCTTCATGAAGGGAAAGATGTAACTCTGTGAGATGAATTCAGAGAACACAGAGCAGTTTCTCAGAAAGCTTCTTTCCAGTATTGAACGTAAGATATTTCCTTTTTCACCATAGCCCTCTATGGGCTTCCAAATATCCCTTTGCCAATTCCACAAGAACAGCCTTAGCGAAAGGCTTCTTGAAGGGAAAGATGTAACTCTGTGAGATGAATTAACGGAACACATAGAAGTTTCTCAGAAATCTTCTTTCCAGTTTTGAACGGAAGATATTTCCTTTTTCACCATAGCCCTCTATGGGCTTCCAAATATCCCTTTGCCAATTCCACAAGAACAGCCTTAGCGAAAGGCTTCTTGAAGGGAAAGATGTAACTCTGTGAGATGAATTCAGAGAACACAGAGCAGTTTCTCAGAAAGGTTCTTTCCAGTTTTGAACGGAAGATATTTCCTTTTTCACCATAGCCCTCTATGGGCTTCAAAATATCCCTTTGCCAATTCCATAAGAACAGCCTTAGCAAAAGGCCTCTTGAAGGGAAAGATGTATCTCTGTGAGATGAATTAACAGAACACAGAGCAGTTTCTCCGAAAGCTTCTTTCCAGTTTTGAACGGAAGATATTTCCTTTTTCACCATAGCCCTCTATGGGCTTCCAAATATCCCTTTGCCAATTCCGCAAGAACAGCCTTAGCGAAAGGCTTCTTGAAGGGAAAGATGTAGCTCTGTGATATGAATTAACAGAACACAGAGCAGTTTCTCAGAAAGCTTCTTTCCAGTTTTGAAAGGAAGATATTTCCTTTTTCACCATAGCCCTCTATGGGCTTCCAAATATCCCTTTGCCAGTTCCATAAGAACAGCCTAGGCGAAAGGCTTCTTGAAGGGAAAGATGTAACTCTGTGAGATGAATTCAGAGAACACAGAGCAGTTTCTCAGAAATCTTCTTTCCAGTTTTGAACGGAAGATATTTTCTTTTTCACCATAGCCCTCTATGGGCTTCCAAATATCCCTTTCCAGTCCCACAAGAACAGCCTTAGCGAAAGGCTTCTTGAAGGGATAGATGTGACTCTGTGAGATGAATTCAGAGAACACAGAGCAGTTTCTCAGAATGCTTCTTTCCAGTTTTGAACGGAAGATATTTCCTTTTTCAGCATAGCCCTCTATGAGCTTCGAAATATCCCTTTGCCAGCTCCACAAGAACAGCCTTAGCGAAAGGCTTCTTGAAGGGAAAGATGTAACTCTGTGAGATGAATTCAGAGAACACAGAGCAGTTTCTCAGAAAGCTTCTTTCCAGTTTTGAACGGAAGATATTTCCTTTTTCACCATAGCCCTCTAAGGGCTTCCAAATATCCCTTTGCTAATTCCACAAGAACAGCCTTAGCGAAAGGCTTCTTGAAGGGAAAGATGTAACTCTGTGAGATGAACTAACAGAACACAGAACAGTTTCTCAGAAAGCTTCTTTCCAGTTTTGAACGGAAGATATTTCCTTTTTCACCATAGCCTTCTATGGGCTTCCAAATATCCCTTTGCCAATTCCACAAGAACAGCCTTAGCGAAAGGCTTCTTGAAGGGAAAGATGTAACTCTGTGAGATGAATTCAGAGAACACAGAGCAGTTTCTCAGAAAGCTTCTTTCCAGTTTTGAACGGAAGATATTTCCTTTCTCACCATAGCCCTCTATGGGCTTCCAAATATCCCTTTGCCAGTTCCACAAGAACAGCCTTAGCGAAAGGCTTCTTGAAGGGAAAGATGTAACTCTGTGAGATGAACTAACAGAACACAGAGCAGTTTCTCAGAAAGCTTCTTTCCAGTTTTGAACGGAAGATATTTCCTTTTTCACCATAGCCCTCTATGGGCTTCCAAATATCCCTTTGCAAATTCCAGTAGAACAGCCTTAGCAAAAGGCCTCTTGAAGGGAAAGATGTATCTCCGTGAGATGCATTAACACAACACAGAGCAGTTTCTCAGAAAGCTTCTTTCCAGTTTTGAACGGAAGATATTTCCTTTTTCACCATAGCCCTCTATGGGCTTCCAAATATCCCTTTGCCAATTCCGCAAGAACAGTCTTAGCGAAAGGCTTCTTGAAGGTAAAGATGTAGCTCTGTGATATGAATTCACAGAACACAGAGCAGTTTCTCAGAAAGCTTCTTTCCAGTTTTGAACGGAAGATATTTCCTTTTTCACCATAGCCCTCTATGGGCTTCCAAATATCCCTTTGCCAGTTCCAGAAGAACAGCCTAGGCGAAAGGCTTCTTGAAGGGAAAGATGTAACTCTGTGAGATGAATTCAGAGAACACAGAGCAGTTTCTCAGAAAGCTTCTTTCCAGTTTTGAACGGAAGATATTTCCTTTTTCACCATAGCCCTCTAAGGGCTTCCAAATATCCCTTTGCTAATTCCACAAGAACAGCCTTAGCGAAAGGCTTCTTGAAGGGAAAGATGTAACTCTGTGAGATGAACTAACAGAACACAGAACAGTTTCTCAGAAAGCTTCCTTCCAGTTTTGAACGGAAGATATTTCCTTTTTCACCATAGCCCTCTATGGGCTTCCAAATATCACTTTGCCAATTCCACAAGAACAGACTTAGCGAAAGGCTTCTTGAAGGGAAAGATATAACTCTGTGAGATGAATTCAGAGAACACAGAGCAGTTTCTCAGAAAGCTTCTTTCCAGTTTTGAACGGGAGATATTTCCTTTTTCACCATAGCCCTCTATGGGCTTCCAAATATCCCTTTGCCAGTTCCACAAGAACAGCCTTAGCGAAAGGCTTCTTGAAGGGAAAGATGTAACTCTGTGAGATGAATTCAGAGAACACAGAGCAGTTTCTCAGAAAGCTTCTTTCCAGTTTTGAACGGAAGATATTTCCTTTCTCACCATAGCCCTCTATGAGCTTCCAAATATCCCATTGCCAGTTCCACAAGAACAGCCTTAGCGAAAGGCTTCTTGAAGGGAAAGATGTAACTCTGTGAGATGAACTAACAGAACACAGAGCAGTTTCTCAGAAAGCTTCTTTCCAGTTTTGAACGGAAGACATTTCCTTTTTCACCATAGCCCTCTATGGGCTTCCAAATATCCCTTTGCCAATTCCACAAGAACAGCCTTAGCGAAAGGCTTCTTGAAGGGAAAGATGTAACTCTGTGAGATGGATTAACAGAAGACAGAGCAGTTTCTCAGAAAGCTTCTTTCCAGTTTTGAACGGAAGATATTTCCTTTTTCACCATAGCCCTCTATGGGCTTCCAAATATCCCTTTGCCAATTCCAGAAGAACAGCCTTAGCGAAAGGCTTCTTGAAGGGAAAGATGTAACTCTGTAAGATGAACTAACAGAACACAGAGCAGTTTCTCAGAAAGCTTCTTTCCAGTTTTGAACGGAAGATATTTCCTTTTTCACTATAGCCCTCTATGGGCTTCCAAATATCCCTTTGCCAATTCCAGAAGAACAGCCTTAGCGAAAGGCTTCTTGAAGGGAAAGATGTAACTCTGTGAGATGAATTCAGAGAACACAGAGCAGTTTCTCAGAAAGCTTCTTTCCAGTTTTGAACGGAAGATATTTCCTTTTTCACCATAGCCCTCTATGGGCTTCCAAATATCCCTTTGCCAATTCCGAAAGAACAGCCTTAGCGAAAGGCTTCTTGAAGGGAAAGATGTAGCTCTGTGATATGAATTAATAGAACACAGAGCAGTTTCTCAGAAAGCTTCTTTCCAGTTTTGAACGGAAGATATTTCCTTTTTCACCATAGCCCTCTTTGGGCTTCCAAATATCCCTTTGACAGTTCCAGAAGAACAGCCTAGGCGAAAGGCTTCATGAAGGGAAAGATGTAACTCTGTGAGATGAATTCAGAGAACACAGAGCAGTTTCTCAGAAAGCTTCTTTCCAGTTTTGAACGGGAGATATTTCCTTTTTCACCATAGCCCTCTATGGGTTTCCAAATATCCCTTTGCCAGTTCCACAAGAACAGCCTTAGCGAAAGGCTACTTGAAGGGAAAGATGAATCTCTGTGAGATGAATTCAGAGAACACAGAGCAGTTTCTCAGAAAGCTTCTTTCCAGTTTTGAACGGAAGATATTTCCTTTCTCACCATAGCCCTCTATGGGCTTCCAAATATCCCTTTGCCAGTTCCACAAGAACAGCCTTAGCGAAAGGCTTCTTGAAGGGAAAGATGTAACCTTGTGAGATGAATTCAGAGAACACAGAGCAGTTTCTCAGAAAGCTTCTTTCCAGTTTTCAACGGAAGATATTTCCTTTTTCACCATAGCCCTCTATGGGCTTCCAAATATCCCTTTGCCAATTCCATAAGAACAGCCTTAGCAAAAGGCCTCTTGAAGGGAAAGATGTATCTCCGTGAGATGAATTAACAGAACACAGAGCAGTTTCTCAGAAAGCTTCTTTCCAGTTTTGAACGGAAGATATTTCCTTTTTCACCATAGCCCTCTATGGGCTTCCAAATATCCCTTTGCCAATTCCGCAAGAACAGCCTTAGCGAAAGGCTTCTTGAAGGTAAAGATGTAGCTCTGTGATATGAATTCACAGAACACAGAGCAGTTTCTCAGAAAGCTTCTTTCCAGCTTTGAACGGAAGATATTTCCTTTTTCACCATAGCCCTCTTTGGGCTTCCAAATATCCCTTTGCCAGTTCCAGAAGAACAGCCTAGGCGAAAGCTACTTGAAGGGAAAGATGTAACTCTGTGAGATAAATTCAGAGAACACAGAGCAGTTTCTCAGAAAGCTTCTTTCCAGTTTTGAACGGAAGATATTTCCTTTCTCACCATAGCCCTCTATGGGCTTCCAAATATCCCATTGCCAGTTCCACAAGAACAGCCTTAGCGAAAGGCTTCTTGAAGGGAAAGATGTAACTCTGTGAGATGAACTAACAGAACACAGAGCAGTTTCTCAGAAAGCTTCTTTCCAGTTTTGAACGGAAGATATTTCCTTTTTCACCATAGCCCTCTATGGGCTTCCAAATATCCCTTTGCCAATTCCACAAGAACAGCCTTAGCGAAAGGCTTCTTGAAGGGAAAGATGTAACTCTGTGAGATGGATTAACAGAAGACAGAGCAGTTTCTCAGAAAGCTTCTTTCCAGTTTTGAAAGGAAGATATTTCCTTTTTCACCATAGCCCTCTATGGGCTTCCAAATATCCCTTTGCCAATTCCAGAAGAACAGCCTTAGCGAAAGGCTTCTTGAAGGGAAAGATGTAACTCTGTGAGATGAACTAACAGAACACAGAGCAGTTTCTCAGAAAGCTTCTTTCCAGTTTTGAACGGAAGATATTTCCTTTTTCACCATAGCCCTCTATGGGCTTCGAAATATCCCTTTGCCAATTCCAGAAGAACAGCCTTAGCGAAAGGCTTCTTGAAGGGAAAGATGTAACTCTGTGAGATGAATTCAGAGAACACAGAGCCGTTTCTCAGAAAGCTTCTTTCCAGTTTTGAACGGAAGATATTTCCTTTTTCACCATAGCCCTCTATGGGCTTCCAAAGAACAGCCTTAGCGAAAGGCTTCTTGAGGGGAAAGATGTAGCTCTGTGATATGAATTAACAGAACACAGAGCAGTTTCTCAGAAAGCCTCTTTCCAGTTTTGAACGGAAGATATTTCCTTTTTCACCATAGCCCTCTATGGGCTTCCAAATATCCCTTTGACAGTTCCAGAAGAACAGCCGAGGCGAAAGGCTTCATGAAGGGAAAGATGTAACTCTGTGAGATGAATTCAGAGAACACAGAGCAGTTTCTCAGAAAGCTTCTTTCCAGTATTGAACGTAAGATATTTCCTTTTTCACCATAGCCCTCTATGGGTTTCCAAATATCCCTTTGCCAGTTCCACTAGAACAGCCTTAGCGAAAGGCTTCTTGTAGGGAAAGATGTAACTCTGTGAGTTGAACTAACCGAACACAGAGCAGTTTCTCAGAAATCTTCTTTCCACTTTTGAACGGAAGATATTTCCTTTTTCACCATAGCCCTCTAAGGGCTTCCAAATATCCCTTTGCCAGTTCCACAAGAACAGCCTTAGCGAAAGGCTTCTTGAAGGGAAAGATGTAACTCTGTGAGATGGATTAACAGAACACAGAGCAGTTTCTCAGAAAGCTTCTTTCCAATTTTGAACCGAAGATATTTCCTTTTTCACCATAGCCCTCTATGAGCTTCGAAATATCCCTTTGCCAGTTCCACAAGAACAGCCTTAGCCAAAGGCTTCTTGAAGGGAAAGATGTAACTCTGTGAGATGAATTCAGAGAACACAGACCAGTTTCTCACAAAGCTTCTTTCCAGTTTTGAACGGAAGATATTTCCTTTTTCACCATAGCCCTCTAAGTTCTTCCAAATATCCCTTTGCTAATTCCACAAGAACAGCCTTAGCGAAAGGCTTCTTGAAGGGAAAGATGTAACTCTGTGAGATGAACTAACAGAACACAGAACAGTTTCTCAGAAAGCTTCTTTCCAGTTTTGAACGGAAGATATTTCCTTTTTCACCATAGCCCTCTATGGGCTTCCAAATATCCCTTTGCCAATTCCACAAGAACAGCCTTAGCGAAAGGCTTCTTGAAGGGAAAGATGTAACTCTGTGAGATGAATTAACAGAACACATAGCAGTTTCTCAGAAAGCTTCTTTCCAGTTTTGAACGGTAGATATTTCCTTTTTCACCATAGCCCTCTATGGGCTTCCAAATATCCCTTTGCCAATTCCACAAGAAAAGCCTTAGCGAAAGGCTTCTTGAAGGGAAAGATGTAACTCTGTGAGATGAATTCAGAGAACACAGAGCAGTTTCTCAGAAAGCTTCTTTCCAGTTTTGAACGGAAGATATTTCCTTTTTCACCATAGCCCTCTATGGGCTTCAAAATATCCCTTTGCCAATTCCATAAGAACAGCCTTAGCAAAAGGCCTCTTGAAGGGAAAGATGTATCTCTGTGAGATGAATTAACAGAACACAGAGCAGTTTCTCGGAAAGCTTCTTTCCAGTTTTGAACGGAAGATATTTCCTTTTTCACCATAGCCCTCTATGGGCTTCCAAATATCCCTTTGCCAATTCCGCAAGAACAGCCTTAGCGAAAGGCTTCTTGAAGGGAAAGATGTAGCTCTGTGATATGAATTAACAGAACACAGAGCAGTATCTCAGAAAGCTTCTTTCCAGTTTTGAAAGGAAGATATTTCCTTTTTCACAATAGCCCTCTATGGGCTTCCAAATATCCCTTTGCCAGTTCCATAAGAACAGCCTAGGCGAAAGGCTTCTTGAAGGGAAAGATGTAACTCTGTGAGATGAATTCAGAGAACACAGAGCAGTTTCTCAGAAAGCTTCTTTGCAGTTTTGAACGGAAGATATTTCCTTTCTCACCATAGCCCTCTATGAGCTTCCAAATATCCCATTGCCAGTTCCACAAGAACAGCCTTAGCGAAAGGCTTCTTGAAGGGAAAGATGTAACTCTGTGAGATGAACTAACAGAACACAGAGCAGTTTCTCAGAAAGCTTCTTTCCAGTTTTGAACGGAAGACATTTCCTTTTTCACCATAGCCCTCTATGGGCTTCCAAATATCCCTTTGCCAATTCCACAAGAACAGCCTTAGCGAAAGGCTTCTTGAAGGGAAAGATGTAACTCTGTGAGATGGATTAACAGAAGACAGAGCAGTTTCTCAGAAAGCTTCTTTCCAGTTTTGAACGGAAGATATTTCCTTTTTCACCATAGCCCTCTATGGGCTTCCAAATATCCCTTTGCCAATTCCAGAAGAACAGCCTTAGCGAAAGGCTTCTTGAAGGGAAAGATGTAACTCTGTAAGATGAACTAACAGAACACAGAGCAGTTTCTCAGAAAGCTTCTTTCCAGTTTTGAACGGAAGATATTTCCTTTTTCACTATAGCCCTCTATGGGCTTCCAAATATCCCTTTGCCAATTCCAGAAGAACAGCCTTAGCGAAAGGCTTCTTGAAGGGAAAGATGTAACTCTGTGAGATGAATTCAGAGAACACAGAGCAGTTTCTCAGAAAGCTTCTTTCCAGTTTTGAACGGAAGATATTTCCTTTTTCACCATAGCCCTCTATGGGCTTCCAAATATCCCTTTGCCAATTCCGAAAGAACAGCCTTAGCGAAAGGCTTCTTGAAGGGAAAGATGTAGCTCTGTGATATGAATTAATAGAACACAGAGCAGTTTCTCAGAAAGCTTCTTTCCAGTTTTGAACGGAAGATATTTCCTTTTTCACCATAGCCCTCTTTGGGCTTCCAAATATCCCTTTGACAGTTCCAGAAGAACAGCCTAGGCGAAAGGCTTCATGAAGGGAAAGATGTAACTCTGTGAGATGAATTCAGAGAACACAGAGCAGTTTCTCAGAAAGCTTCTTTCCAGTTTTGAACGGGAGATATTTCCTTTTTCACCATAGCCCTCTATGGGTTTCCAAATATCCCTTTGCCAGTTCCACAAGAACAGCCTTAGCGAAAGGCTACTTGAAGGGAAAGATGAATCTCTGTGAGATGAATTCAGAGAACACAGAGCAGTTTCTCAGAAAGCTTCTTTCCAGTTTTGAACGGAAGATATTTCCTTTCTCACCATAGCCCTCTATGGGCTTCCAAATATCCCTTTGCCAGTTCCACAAGAACAGCCTTAGCGAAAGGCTTCTTGAAGGGAAAGATGTAACTCTGTGAGATGAACTAACAGAACACAGAGCAGTTTCTCAGAAAGCTTCTTTCCAGTTTTGAACGGAAGATATTTCCTTTTTCACCATAGCCCTCTATGGGCTTCCAAATATCCCTTTGCCAATTCCTCAAGAACAGCCTTAGCGAAAGGCTTCTTGAAGGGAAAGATGTAACTCTGTGAGATGGATTAACAGAACACAGAGCAGTTTCTCAGAAATCTTCTTTCCAGTTTTGAACGGAAGATATTTCCTTTTTCACCCTAGCCCTCTATGGGCTTCCAAATATCCCTTTGCAAATTCCAGAAGAACAGCCTTAGCGAAAGGCTTCTTGAAGGGAAAGATGTAACTCTGTGAGATGAACTAACAGACCACAGAGCAGTTTCTCAGAAAGCTTCTTTCCAGTTTTGAACGGAAGATATTTCCTTTTTCACCATAGCCCTCTATGGGCTTCCAAATATCCCTTTGCCAATTCCGCAAGAACAGTCTTAGCGAAAGGCTTCTTGAAGGTAAAGATGTAGCTCTGTGATATGAATTCACAGAACACAGAGCAGTTTCTCAGAAAGCTTCTTTCCAGTTTTGAACGGAAGATATTTCCTTTTTCACCATAGCCCTCTAAGGGCTTCCAAATATCCCTTTCCCAGTTCCAGAAGAACAGCCTAGGCGAAAGGCTTCTTGAAGGGAAAGATGTAACTCTGTGAGATGAATTCAGAGAACACAGAGCAGTTTCTCAGAAAGCTTCTTTCCAGTTTTGAACGGAAGATATTTCCTTTTTCACCATAGCCCTCTAAGGGCTTCCAAATATCCCTTTGCTAATTCCACAAGAACAGCCTTAGCGAAAGGCTTCTTGAAGGGAAAGATGTAACTCTGTGAGATGAACTAACAGAACACAGAACAGTTTCTCAGAAAGCTTCCTTCCAGTTTTGAACGGAAGATATTTCCTTTTTCACCATAGCCCTCTATGGGCTTCCAAATATCCCTTTGCCAATTCCAGAAGAACAGCCTTAGCGAAAGGCTTCTTGAAGGGAAAGATGTAACCTTGTGAGATGAATTCAGAGAACACAGAGCAGTTTCTCAGAAAGCTTCTTTCCAGTTTTCAACGGAAGATATTTCCTTTTTCACCATAGCCCTCTATGGGCTTCCAAATATCCCTTTGCCAATTCCATAAGAACAGCCTTAGCAAAAGGCCTCTTGAAGGGAAAGATGTATCTCCGTGAGATGAATTAACAGAACACAGAGCAGTTTCTCAGAAAGCTTCTTTCCAGTTTTGAACGGAAGATATTTCCTTTTTCACCATAGCCCTCTATGGGCTTCCAAATATCCCTTTGCCAATTCCGCAAGAACAGCCTTAGCGAAAGGCTTCTTGAAGGTAAAGATGTAGCTCTGTGATATGAATTCACAGAACACAGAGCAGTTTCTCAGAAAGCTTCTTTCCAGCTTTGAACGGAAGATATTTCCTTTTTCACCATAGCCCTCTTTGGGCTTCCAAATATCCCTTTGCCAGTTCCAGAAGAACAGCCTAGGCGAAAGGCTACTTGAAGGGAAAGATGTAACTCTGTGAGATAAATTCAGAGAACACAGAGCAGTTTCTCAGAAAGCTTCTTTCCAGTTTTGAACGGAAGATATTTCCTTTCTCACCATAGCCCTCTATGGGCTTCCAAATATCCCTTTGCCAGTTCCACAAGAACAGCCTTAGCGAAAGGCTTCTTGAAGGGAAAGATGTAACTCTGTGAGATGAACTAACAGAACACAGAGCAGTTTCTCAGAAAGCTTCTTTCCAGTTTTGAACGGAAGATATTTCCTTTTTCACCATAGCCCTCTATGGGCTTCCAAATATCCCTTTGCCAATTCCACAAGAACAGCCTTAGCGAAAGGCTTCTTGAAGGGAAAGATGTAACTCTGTGAGATGGATTAACAGAAGACAGAGCAGTTTCTCAGAAAGCTTCTTTCCAGTTTTGAAAGGAAGATATTTCCTTTTTCACCATAGCCCTCTATGGGCTTCCAAATATCCCTTTGCCAATTCCAGAAGAACAGCCTTAGCGAAAGGCTTCTTGAAGGGAAAGATGTAACTCTGTGAGATGAACTAACAGAACACAGAGCAGTTTCTCAGAAAGCTTCTTTCCAGTTTTGAACGGAAGATATTTCCTTTTTCACCATAGCCCTCTATGGGCTTCGAAATATCCCTTTGCCAATTCCAGAAGAACAGCCTTAGCGAAAGGCTTCTTGAAGGGAAAGATGTAACTCTGTGAGATGAATTCAGAGAACACAGAGCCGTTTCTCAGAAAGCTTCTTTCCAGTTTTGAACGGAAGATATTTCCTTTTTCACCATAGCCCTCTATGGGCTTCCAAAGAACAGCCTTAGCGAAAGGCTTCTTGAGGGGAAAGATGTAGCTCTGTGATATGAATTAACAGAACACAGAGCAGTTTCTCAGAAAGCCTCTTTCCAGTTTTGAACGGAAGATATTTCCTTTTTCACCATAGCCCTCTATGGGCTTCCAAATATCCCTTTGACAGTTCCAGAAGAACAGCCGAGGCGAAAGGCTTCATGAAGGGAAAGATGTAACTCTGTGAGATGAATTCAGAGAACACAGAGCAGTTTCTCAGAAAGCTTCTTTCCAGTATTGAACGTAAGATATTTCCTTTTTCACCATAGCCCTCTATGGGTTTCCAAATATCCCTTTGCCAGTTCCACTAGAACAGCCTTAGCGAAAGGCTTCTTGTAGGGAAAGATGTAACTCTGTGAGTTGAACTAACCGAACACAGAGCAGTTTCTCAGAAATCTTCTTTCCACTTTTGAACGGAAGATATTTCCTTTTTCACCATAGCCCTCTAAGGGCTTCCAAATATCCCTTTGCCAGTTCCACAAGAACAGCCTTAGCGAAAGGCTTCTTGAAGGGAAAGATGTAACTCTGTGAGATGGATTAACAGAACACAGAGCAGTTTCTCAGAAAGCTTCTTTCCAATTTTGAACCGAAGATATTTCCTTTTTCACCATAGCCCTCTATGAGCTTCGAAATATCCCTTTGCCAGTTCCACAAGAACAGCCTTAGCCAAAGGCTTCTTGAAGGGAAAGATGTAACTCTGTGAGATGAATTCAGAGAACACAGACCAGTTTCTCACAAAGCTTCTTTCCAGTTTTGAACGGAAGATATTTCCTTTTTCACCATAGCCCTCTAAGTTCTTCCAAATATCCCTTTGCTAATTCCACAAGAACAGCCTTAGCGAAAGGCTTCTTGAAGGGAAAGATGTAACTCTGTGAGATGAACTAACAGAACACAGAACAGTTTCTCAGAAAGCTTCTTTCCAGTTTTGAACGGAAGATATTTCCTTTTTCACCATAGCCCTCTATGGGCTTCCAAATATCCCTTTGCCAATTCCACAAGAACAGCCTTAGCGAAAGGCTTCTTGAAGGGAAAGATGTAACTCTGTGAGATGAATTAACAGAACACATAGCAGTTTCTCAGAAAGCTTCTTTCCAGTTTTGAACGGTAGATATTTCCTTTTTCACCATAGCCCTCTATGGGCTTCCAAATATCCCTTTGCCAATTCCACAAGAAAAGCCTTAGCGAAAGGCTTCTTGAAGGGAAAGATGTAACTCTGTGAGATGAATTCAGAGAACACAGAGCAGTTTCTCAGAAAGCTTCTTTCCAGTTTTGAACGGAAGATATTTCCTTTTTCACCATAGCCCTCTATGGGCTTCAAAATATCCCTTTGCCAATTCCATAAGAACAGCCTTAGCAAAAGGCCTCTTGAAGGGAAAGATGTATCTCTGTGAGATGAATTAACAGAACACAGAGCAGTTTCTCGGAAAGCTTCTTTCCAGTTTTGAACGGAAGATATTTCCTTTTTCACCATAGCCCTCTATGGGCTTCCAAATATCCCTTTGCCAATTCCGCAAGAACAGCCTTAGCGAAAGGCTTCTTGAAGGGAAAGATGTAGCTCTGTGATATGAATTAACAGAACACAGAGCAGTATCTCAGAAAGCTTCTTTCCAGTTTTGAAAGGAAGATATTTCCTTTTTCACAATAGCCCTCTATGGGCTTCCAAATATCCCTTTGCCAGTTCCATAAGAACAGCCTAGGCGAAAGGCTTCTTGAAGGGAAAGATGTAACTCTGTGAGATGAATTCAGAGAACACAGAGCAGTTTCTCAGAAATCTTCTTTCCAGTTTTGAACGGAAGATATTTCCTTTTTCACCATAGCCCTCTAAGGGCTTCCCAATATCCCCTTGCCAGTTCCACAAGAACAGCCTTAGCGAAAGGCTTCTTGAAGGGAAAGATGTAACTCTGTGAGATGAACTAACAGAACAGAGAACAGTTTCTCAGAAAGCTTCTTTCCAGTTTTGAACGGAAGATATTACCTTTTTCACCATAGCCCTTTATGGGCTTCCAAATATCACTTTGCCAATTCCACAAGAACAGCCATAGCGAAAGGCTTCTTGAAGGGAAAGATGTAGCTCTGTGATATGAATTAACAGAACACAGAGCAGTTTCTCAGAAAGCTTCTTTCCAGTTTTGAACGGAAGATATTTTCTTTTTCACCATAGCCCTCTATGGGCTTCCAAATATCCCTTTCCAGTCCCACAAGAACAGCCTTAGCGAAAGGCTTCTTGAAGGGATAGATGTGACTCTGTGAGATGAATTCAGAGAACACAGAGCAGTTTCTCAGAATGCTTCTTTCCAGTTTTGAACGGAAGATATTTCCTTTTTCAGCATAGCCCTCTATGAGCTTCGAAATATCCCTTTGCCAGCTCCACAAGAACAGCCTTAGCGAAAGGCTTCTTGAAGGGAAAGATGTAACTCTGTGAGATGAATTCAGAGAACACAGAGCAGTTTCTCAGAAAGCTTCTTTCCAGTTTTGAACGGAAGATATTTCCTTTTTCACCATAGCCCTCTAAGGGCTTCCAAATATCCCTTTGCTAATTCCACAAGAACAGCCTTAGCGAAAGGCTTCTTGAAGGGAAAGATGTAACTCTGTGAGATGAACTAACAGAACACAGAACAGTTTCTCAGAAAGCTTCTTTCCAGTTTTGAACGGAAGATATTTCCTTTTTCACCATAGCCTTCTATGGGCTTCCAAATATCCCTTTGCCAATTCCACAAGAACAGCCTTAGCGAAAGGCTTCTTGAAGGGAAAGATGTAACTCTGTGAGATGAATTCAGAGAACACAGAGCAGTTTCTCAGAAAGCTTCTTTCCAGTTTTGAACGGGAGATATTTCCTTTTTCACCATAGCCCTCTATGGGTTTCCAAATATCCCTTTGCCAGTTCCACAAGAAAAGCCTTAGCGAAAGGCTACTTGAAGGGAAAGATGAATCTCTGTGAGATGAATTCAGAGAACACAGAGCAGTTTCTCAGAAAGCTTCTTTCCAGTTTTGAACGGAAGATATTTCCTTTCTCACCATAGCCCTCTATGGGCTTCCAAATATCCGTTTGCCAGTTCCACAAGAACAGCCTTAGCGAAAGGCTTCTTGAAGGGAAAGATGTAACTCTGTGAGATGAACTAACAGAACACAGAGCAGTTTCTCAGAAAGCTTCTTTCCAGTTTTGAACGGAAGATATTTCCTTTTTCACCATAGCCCTCTATGGGCTTCCAAATATCCCTTTGCCAATTCCACAAGAACAGCCTTAGCGAAAGGCTTCTTGAAGGGAAAGATGTAACTCTGTGAGATGGATTAACAGAACACAGAGCAGTTTCTCAGAAAGCTTCTTTCCAGTTTTGAACGGAAGATATTTCCTTTTTCACCCTAGCCCTCTATGGGCTTCCAAATATCCCTTTGCAAATTCCAGAAGAACAGCCTTAGCGAAAGGCTTCTTGAAGGGAAAGATGTAACTCTGTGAGATGAACTAACAGAACACAGAGCAGTTTCTCAGAAAGCTTCTTTCCAGTTTTGAACGGAAGATATTTCCTTTTTCACCATAGCCCTCTATGGGCTTCCAAATATCCCTTTGCCAATTCCAGAAGAACAGCCTTAGCGAAAGGCTTCTTGAAGGGAAAGATGTAACTCTGTGAGATGAATTCAGAGAACACAGAGCAGTTTCTCAGAAAGCTTCTTGCCAGTTTTCAACGGAAGATATTTCCTTTTTCACCATAGCCCTCTATGGGCTTCAAAATATCCCTTTGCCAGTTCCAGAAGAACAGCCTAGGCGAAAGGCTTCTTGAAGGGAAAGATGTAACTCTGTGAGATGAATTCAGAGAACACAGAGCAGTTTCTCAGAAAGCTTCTTTCCAGTTTTGAACGGAAGATATTTCCTTTTTCACCATAGCCCTCTAAGGGCTTCCAAATATCCCTTTGCTAATTCCACAAGAACAGGCTTAGCGAAAGGCTTCTTGAAGGGAAAGATGTAACTCTGTGAGATGAACTAACAGAACACAGAACAGTTTCTCAGAAAGCTTCCTTCCAGTTTTGAACGGAAGATATTTCCTTTTTCACCATAGCCCTCTATGGGCTTCCAAATATCACTTTGCCAATTCCACAAGAACAGCCTTAGGGAAAGGCTTCTTGAAGGGAAAGATATAACTATGTGAGATGAATTCAGAGAACACAGAGCAGTTTCTCAGAAAGCTTCTTTCCAGTTTTGAAAGGGAGATATTTCCTTTTTCACCATAGCCCTCTATGGGCTTCCAAATATCCCTTTGCCAGTTCCACAAGAACAGCCTTAGCGAAAGGCTTCTTGAAGGGAAAGATGTAACTCTGTGAGATGAATTCAGAGAACACAGAGCAGTTTCTCAGGAAGCTTCTTTCCAGTATTGAACGGAAGATATTTCCTTTCTCACCATAGCCCTCTATGAGCTTCCAAATATCCCTTTGCCAGTTCCACAAGAACAGCCTTAGCGAAAGGCTTCTTGAAGGGAAAGATGTAACTCTGTGAGATGAACTAACAGAACACAGAGCAGTTTCTCAGAAAGCTTCTTTCCAGTTTTGAACGGAAGATATTTCCTTTTTCACCATAGCCCTCTATGGGCTTCCAAATATCCCTTTGCCAATTCCACAAGAACAGCCTTAGCGAAAGGCTTCTTGAAGGGAAAGATGTAACTCTGTGAGATGGATTAACAGAACACAGAGCAGTTTCTCAGAAAGCTTCTTTCCAGTTTTGAACGGAAGATATTTCCTTTTTCACCATAGCCCTCTATGGGCTTCCAAATATCCCTTTGCCAAATCCAGAAGAACAGCCTTAGCGAAAGGCTTCTTGAAGGGAAAGATGTAACTCTGTGAGATGAACTAACAGAACACAGAGCAGTTTCTCAGAAAGCTTCTTTCCAGTTTTGAACGGAAGATATTTCCTTTTTCACCATAGCCCTCTATGGGCTTCCAAATATCCCTTTGCCAATTCCAGAAGAACAGCCTTAGCGAAAGGCTTCTTGAAGGGAAAGATGTAACTCTGTGAGATGAATTCAGAGAACACAGAGCAGTTTCTCAGAAAGCTTCTTTCCAGTTTTGAACGGAAGATATTTCCTTTTTCACCATAGCCCTCTATGGGCTTCCAAATATCCCTTTGCCAATTCCGAAAGAACAGCCTTAGCGAAAGGCTTCTTGAAGGGAAAGATGTAGCTCTGTGATATGAATTAACAGAACACAGAGCAGTTTCTCAGAAAGCTTCTTTCCAGTTTTGAACGGAAGATATTTCCTTTTTCACCATAGCCCTCTATGGGCTTCCAAATATCCCTTTGACAGTTCCAGAAGAACAGCCTAGGCGAAAGGCTTCATGAAGGGAAAGATGTAACTCAGTGAGATGAATTTAGAGAACACAGAGCAGTTTCTCAGAAAGCTTCTTTCCAGTATTGAACGGAAGATATTTCCTTTTTCACCATAGCCCTCTATGGGTTTCCAAATATCCCTTTGCCAGTTCCACTAGAACAGCCTTAGCGAAAGGCTTCTTGTAGGGAAAGATGTAACTCTGTGAGTTGAACTAACCGAACACAGAGCAGTTTCTCAGAAATCTTCTTTCCACTTTTGAACGGAAGATATATCCTTTTTCACCATAGCCATCTAAGGGCTTCCAAATATCCCTTTGCCAGTTCCACAAGAACAGCCTTAGCGAAAGGCTTCTTGAAGGGAAAGATGTAACTCTGTGAGATGGATTAACAGAACACAGAGCAGTTTCTCAGAAAGCTTCTTTCCAGTTTTGAACGGAAGATATTTCCTTTTTCACCATAGCCCTCTATGAGCTTCGAAATATCCCTTTGCCAGTTCCACAAGAACAGCCTTAGCGAAAGGCTTCTTGAAGGGAAAGATGTAACTCTGTGAGATGAATTCAGAGAACACAGACCAGTTTCTCACAAAGCTTCTTTCCAGTTTTGAACGGAAGATATTTCCTTTTTCACCATAGCCCTCTAAGGACTTCCAAATATCCCTTTGCTAATTCCACAAGAACAGCCTTAGCGAAAGGCTTCTTGAAGGGAAAGATGTAACTCGGTGAGATGAACTAACAGAACACAGAACAGTTTCTCAGAAAGCTTCTTTCCAGTTTTGAACGGAAGATATTTCCTTTTTCACCATAGCCCTCTATGGGCTTCCAAATATCCCTTTCCCAATTCCACAAGAACAGCCTTAGCGAAAGGCTTCTTGAAGGGAAAGATGTAACTCTGTGAGATGAATTAACAGAACACAGAGCTGTTTCTCAGAAAGCTTCTTTCCAGTTTTGAACGGAAGATATTTCCTTTTTCACCATAGCCCTCTATGGGCTTCCAAGTATCCCTTTGCCAATTCCACAAGAACAGCCTTAGCGAAAGGCTTCTTGAAGGGAAAGATGTAACTCTGTGAGATGAATTCAGAGAACACAGAGCAGTTTCTCAGAAAGCTTCTTTCCAGTTTTGAACGGAAGATATTTCCTTTCTCACCATAGCCCTCTATGGGCTTCCAAATATCCCTTTGCCTGTTCCACAAGAACAGCCTTAGCGAAAGGCTTCTTGAAGGGAAAGATGTAACTCTGTGAGATGAACTAACAGAACACAGAGCAGTTTCTCAGAAAGCTTCTTTCCAGTTTTGAACGGAAGATATTTCCTTTCTCACCATAGCCCTCGATGGGATTCCAAATATCCCTTTGCCAATTCCACAAGAACAGCCTTAGCGAAAGGCTTCTTGACGGGAAAGATGTAACTCTGTGAGATGAACTAACGGAACACAGAACAGTTACTCAGAAAGCTTCTTTCCGGTTTTGAACGGAAGATATTTCCTTTTTCACCATAGCAATCTATGGGCTTCCAAATATCACTTTGTCAATTCCACAAGAACAGCCTTAGCGAAAGGCTTCTTGAAGGGAAAGATGTAGCTCTGTGATATGAATTAACAGAACACAGAGCAGTTTCTCAGAAAGCTTCTTTCCAGTTTTGAACGGAAGATATTTTCTTTTTCAGCATAGCCCTCTATGGGCTTCCAAATATCCCTTTGCCAGTTCCACAAGACCAGCCTTAGCGAAAGGCTTCTTGAAGGGAAAGATGTAACTCTGTGAGATGAATTCAGAGAACACAGAGCAGTTTCTCAGAAAGCTTCTTTCCAGTATTGAACGGAAGATATTTCCTTTTTCACCATAGCCCTCTATGGGCTTCCAAATATCCCTTTGCCAGTTCCACAAGAACAGCCTTAGCGAAAGGCTTCTTGAAGGGAAAGATGTAACTCTGTGAGATGAATTCAGAGAACACAGAGCAGTTTCTCAGAATGCTTCTTTCCTGTTTGAACGGAAGTTATTTCCTTTTTCACCATAGCCCTCTAAGGGCTTCCAAATATCCCTTTGCGAATACAGCAAGAACAGCCTTAGCGAAATGCTTCTTGAAGGGAAAGATGTAACTCTGTGAGATGAACTAACAGAACACAGAACAGTTTCTCAGAAAGCTTCTTTCCAGTTTTGAACGGAAGATATTTCCTTTTTCACCATAGCCCTCTATGGGCTTCCAAATATCCCTTTGCCAGTTCCATAAGAACAGCCTTAGCGAAAGGCTACTTGAAGGGAAAGATGAATCTCTGTGACATGAATTCAGAGAACACAGAGCAGTTTCTCAGAAAGCTTCTTTCCAGTTTTGAACGGAAGATATTTCCTTTTTCACCATAGGCCTCTATGGGCTTCCAAATATCCCTTTGCCAATTCCAGAAGAACAGCCTTAGCGAAAGGCTTCTTGAAGGGAAAGATGTAGCTCTGTGAGATGAACTAACAGAACACAGAGCAGTTTCTCAGAAAGCTTCTTTCCAGTTTTGAAAGGAAGATATTTCCTTTTTCACCATAGCCCTCTATGGGCTTCCAAATATCCCTTTGCCAGTTCCATAAGAACAGCCTAGGCGAAAGGCTTCTTGAAGGGAAAGATGTAACTCTGTGAGATGAATTCAGAGAACACAGAGCAGTTTCTCAGAAATCTTCTTTCCAGTTTTGAACGGAGGATATTTCCTTTTTCACCATAGCCCTCTAAGGGCTTCCCAATATCCCCTTGCCAGTTCCACAAGAACAGCCTTAGCGAAAGGCTTCTTGAAGGGAAAGATGTAACTCTGTGAGATGAACTAACAGAACACAGAGCAGTTTCTCAGAAAGCTTCTTTCCAGTTTTGAACGGAAGATATTTCCTTTTTCACCCTAGCCCTCTATGGGCTTCCAAATATCCCTTTGCCAATTCCAGAAGAACAGCCTTAGCGAAAGGCTTCTTGAAGGGAAAGATGTAACTCTGTGAGATGAACTAACAGAACACAGAGCAGTTTCTCAGAAAGCTTCTTTCCAGTTTTGAACGGAAGATATTTCCTTTTTCACCATAGCCCTCTATGGGCTTCCAAATATCCCTTTGCCAATTCCAGAAGAACAGCCTTAGCGAAAGGCTTCTTGAAGGGAAAGATGTAACTCTGTGAGATGAATTCAGAGAACACAGAGCAGTTTCTCAGAAAGCTTCTTTCCAGTTTTCAACGGAAGATATTTCCTTTTTCACCATAGCCCTCTATGGGCTTCAAAATATCCCTTTGCCAATTCCATAAGAACAGCCTTAGCAAAAGTATTCTTGAAGGGAAAGATGTATCTCCGTGAGATGAATTAACAGAACACAGAGCAGTTTCTCCGAAAGCTTCTTTCCAGTTTTGAACGGAAGATATTTCCTTTTTCACCATAGCCCTCTATGGGCTTCCAAATATCCCTTTGCCAATTCCAGAAGAACAGCCTTAGAGAAAGGCTTCTTGAAGGGAAAGATGTAGCTCTGTTATATGAATTAACAGAACACAGAGCAGTTTCTTAGAAAGCTTCTTTCCAGTTTTGAAAGGAAGATATTTCCTTTTTCACCATAGCCCTCTATGGGCTTCCAAATATCCCTTTGCCAGTTCCATAAGAACAGCCTAGGCGAAAGGCTTCTTGAAGGGAAAGATGTAACTCTGTGAGATGAATTCAGAGAACACAGAGCAGTTTCTCAGAAATCTTCTTTCCAGTTTTGAACGGAAGATATTTCCTTTTTCACCATAGCCCTCTAAGGGCTTCCAAATATCCCCTTGCCAGTTCCACAAGAACAGCCTTAGCGAAAGGCTTCTTGAAGGGAAAGATGTAACTCTGTGAGATGAATTAACAGAACACAGAACAGTTTCTCAGAAAGCTTCTTTCCAGTTTTGAACGGAAGATATTACCTTTTTCACCATAGCCCTTTATGGGCTTCCAAATATCACTTTGCCAATTCCACAAGAACAGCCTTAGCGAAAGCCTTCTTGAAGGGAAAGATGTAGCTCTGTGATATGAATTAACAGAACACAGAGCAGTTTCTCAGAAAGCTTCTTTCCAGTTTTGAACGGAAGGTATTTTCTTTTTCACCATAGCCCTCTATGGGCTTCCAAATATCCCTTTCCAGTCCCACAAGAACAGCCTTAGCGAAAGGCTTCTTGAAGGGATAGATGTGACTCTGTGAGATGAATTCAGAGAACACAGAGCAGTTTCTCAGAATGCTTCTTTCCAGTTTTGAACGGAAGATATTTCCTTTTTCAGCATAGCCCTCTATGAGCTTCGAAATATCCCTTTGCCAGTTCCACAAGAACAGCCTTAGCGAAAGGCTTCTTGAAGGGAAAGATGTAACTCTGTGAGATGAATTCAGAGAACACAGAGCAGTTTCTCAGAAAGCTTCTTTCCACTTTTGAACGGAAGATATTTCCTTTTTCACCATAGCCCTCTAAGGGCTTCCAAATATCCCTTTGCTAATTCCACAAGAACAGCCTTAGCGAAAGGCTTCTTGAAGGGAAAGATGTAACTCTGTGAGATGAATTCAGAGAACACAGAGCAGTTTCTCAGAAAGCTTCTTTCCAGTTTTGAACGGGAGATATTTCCTTTTTCACCATAGCCCTCTATGGGCTTCCAAATATCCCTTTGCCAGTTCCACAAGAACAGCCTTAGCGAAAGGCTACTTGAAGGGAAAGATGAATCTCTGTGAGATGAATTCAGAGAACACAGAGCAGTTTCTCAGAAAGCTTCTTTCCAGTTTAGAACGGAAGATATTTCCTTTCTCACCATAGCCCTCTATGGGCTTCCAAATATCCCTTTGCCAGTTCCACAAGAACAGCCTTAGCGAAAGGCTTCTTGAAGGGAAAGATGTAACTCTGTGAGATGAACTAACAGAACACAGAGCAGTTTCTCAGAAAGCTTCTTTCCAGTTTTGAACGGAAGATATTTCCTTTTTCACCATAGCCCTCTATGGGCTTCCAAATATCCCTTTGCCAATTCCAGAAGAACAGCCTTAGCGAAAGGGTTCTTGAAGGGAAAGATGTAACTCTGTGAGATGAATTCAGAGAACACAGAGCAGTTTCTCAGAAAGCTTCTTTCCAGTTTTCAACGGAAGATATTTCCTTTTTCACCATAGCCCTCTATGGGCTTCAAAATATCCCTTTGCCAATTCCATAAGAACAGCCTTAGCAAAAGGCCTCTTGAAGGGAAAGATGTATCTCCGTGAGATGAATTAACAGAACACAGAGCAGTTTCTCAGAAAGCTTCTTTCCAGTTTTGAACGGAAGGTATTTCCTTTTTCACCATAGCCCTCTATGGGCTTCCAAATATCACTTTGCCAATTCCACAAGAACAGCCTTAGCGAAAGGCTTCTTGAAGGGAAAGATGTAACTCTGTGAGATGAATTCAGAGAACACAGAGCAGTTTCTCAGAAAGCTTCTTTCCAGTTTTGAACGGAAGATATTTCCTTTTTCACCATAGCCCTCTATGGGCTTCCAAATATCCCTTTGCCAATTCCGAAAGAACAGCCTTAGCGAAAGGCTTCTTGAAGGGAAAGATGTAGCTCTGTGATATTAATTAACAGAACACAGAGCAGTTTCTCAGAAAGATTCTTTCCAGTTTTGAACGGAAGATATTTCCTTTTTCACCATAGCCCTCTATGGGCTTCCAAATATCCCTTTGCCAATTCCACAAGAACAGCCTTAGCGAAAGGCTTCTTGAAGGGAAAGATGTAACTCTGTGAGATGAATTAACAGAACACAGAGCAGTTTCTCAGAAAGCTTCTTTCCAGTTTTGAACGGAAGATATTTCCTTTTTCACCATAGCCCTCTATGGGCTTCCAAGTATCCCTTTGCCAATTCCACAAGAACAGCCTTAGCGAAAGGCTTCTTGAAGGGACAGATGTAACTCTGTGAGATGAATTCAGAGAACACAGAGCAGTTTCTCAGAAAGCTTCTTTCCAGTTTTGAACGGAAGGTATTTCCTTTTTCAACATAACACTCTATGGGCTTCCAAATATCCCTTTGCCAGTTCCACAAGAACAGCCTTAGCGAAAGGCTTCTTGAAGGGAAAGATGTAACTCTGTGAGATGAATTCAGAGAACACAGAGCCGTTTCTCAGAAAGCTTCTATCCAGTTTTGAACGGAGGATATTTCCTTTCTCACCATAGCCCTCTATGGGCTTCCAAATATCCCTTTGCCAGTTCCACAAGAACAGCCTTAGCGAAAGGCTTCTTGAAGGGAAAGATGTAACTCTGTGAGATGAACTAACAGAACACAGAGCAGTTTCTCAGAAAGCTTCTTTCCAGTTTTGAACGGAAGATATTTCCTTTCTCACCATAGCCCTCGATGGGCTTCCAAATATCCCTTTGCCAGTTCCACAAGAACAGCCTTAGCGAAAGGCTTCTTGACGGGAAAGATGTAACTCTGTGAGATGAACTAACAGAACACAGAACAGTTACTCAGAAAGCTTCTTTCCGGTTTTGAACGGAAGATATTTCCTTTTTCACCATAGCCCTCTATGGGCTTCCAAATATCACTTTGTCAGTTCCACAAGAACAGCCTTAGCGTAAGGCTTCTTGAAGGGAAAGATGTAGCTCTGTGATATGAATTAACAGAACACAGAGCAGTTTCTCAGAAAGCTTCTTTCCAGTTTTGAACGGAAGATATTTTCTTTTTCAGCATAGCCCTCTATGGGCTTCCAAATATCCCTTTGCCAGTTCCACAAGACCAGCCTTAGCGAAAGGCTTCTTGAAGGGAAAGATGTAACTCTGTGAGATGAATTCAGAGAACACAGAGCAGTTTCTCAGAAAGCTTCTTTCCAGTATTGAACGGAAGATATTTCCTTTTTCACCATAGCCCTCTATGGGCTTCCAAATATCCCTTTGCCAGTTCCACAAGAACAGCCTTAGCGAAAGGCTTCTTGAAGGGAAAGATGTAACTCTGTGAGATGAATTCAGAGAACACAGAGCAGTTTCCCAGAATGCTTCTTTCCAGTTTTGAAAGGAAGTTATTTCCTTTTTCACCATAGCCCTCTAAGGGCTTCCAAATATCCCTTTGCCAATTCAGCAAGAACAGCCTTAGCGAAAGGCTTCTTGAAGGGAAAGATGTAACTCTGTGAGATGAATTCATAGAACACAGAGCAGTTTCACAGAAAGCTTCTTTCCAGTTTTGAACGGAAGATATTTCCTTTTTCACCATAGCCCTCTATGGGCTTCCAAATATCCCTTTGCCAGTTCCAGAAGAACAGCCTAGGCGAAAGGCTTCTTGAAGGGAAAGATGTAACTCTGTGAGATGAATTCAGAGAACACAGAGCAGTTTCTCAGAAAGCTTCTTTCCAGTTTTGAACGGAAGATATTTCCTTTTTCACCATAGCCCTCTAAGGGCTTCCAAATATCCCTTTGCTAATTCCACAAGAACAGCCTTAGCGAAAGGCTTCTTGAAGGGAAAGATGTAACTCTGTGAGATGAACTAACAGAACACAGAACAGTTTCTCAGAAAGCTTCTTTCCAGTTTTGAACGGAAGATATTTCCTTTTTCACCATAGCCCTCTATGGGCTTCCAAATATCCCTTTGCCAATTCCACAAGAACAGCCTTAGCGAAAGGCTTCTTGAAGGGAAAGATGTAACTCTGTGAGATGAATTCAGAGAACACAGAGCAGTTTCTCAGAAAGCTTCTTTCCAGTTTTGAACGGGAGATATTTCCTTTTTCACCATAGCCCTCTATGGGCTTCCAAATATCCCTTTGCCAGTTCCACAAGAACAGCCTTAGCGAAAGGCTTCTTGAAGGGAAAGATGTAACTCTGTGAGATGAATTCAGAGAACACAGAGCAGTTTCTCAGAAAGCTTCTTTCCAGTTTTGAACGGAAGATATTTCCTTTTTCACCATAGCCCTCTTTGGGCTTCCAAATATCCCTTTGCCAGTTCCAGAAGAACAGCCTAGGCGAAAGGCTTCTTGAAGGGAAAGATGTAACACTGTGAGATGAATTCAGAGAACACAAAGCAGTTTCTCAGAAAGCTTCTTTCCAGTTTTGAACGGAAGATATTTCCTTTTTCACCATAGCCCTCTAAGGGCTTCCAAATATCCCTTTGCTAATTCCACAAGAACAGCCTTAGCGAAAGGCTTCTTGAAGGGAAAGATGTAACTCTGTGAGATGAACTAACAGAACACAGAACAGTTTCTCAGAAAGCTTCCTTCCAGTTTTGAACGGAAGATATTTCCTTTTTCACCATAGCCCTCTATGGGCTTCCAAATATCACTTTGCCAATTCCACAAGAATAGCCTTAGCGAAAGGCTTCTTGAAGGGAAAGATGTAACTCTGTGAGATGAATTCAGAGAACACAGAGCAGTTTCTCAGAAAGCTTCTTTCCAGTTTTGAACGGAAGATATTTCCTTTTTCACCATAGCCCTCTAAGGGCTTCCAAATATCCCCTTGCCAGTTCCACAAGAACAGCCTTAGCGAAAGGCTTCTTGTAGGGAAAGATGTAACTCTGTGAGTTGAACTAACCGAACACAGAGCAGTTTCTCAGAAATCTTCTTTCCACTTTTGAACGGAAGATATTTCCTTTTTCACCATAGCCCTCTAAGGGCTTCCAAATATCCCCTTGCCAGTTCCACAAGAACAGCCTTAGCGAAAGGCTTCTTGAAGGGAAAGATGTAACTCTGTGAGATGGATTAACAGAACACAGAGCAGTTTCTCAGAAAGCTTCTTTGCAGTTTTGAACCGAAGATATTTCCTTTTTCACCATAGCCCTCTATGAGCTTCGAAATATCCCTTTGCCAGTTCCACAAAAACAGCCTTAGCGAAAGGCTTCTTGAAGGGAAAGATGTAACTCTGTGAGATGAATTCAGAGAACACAGACCAGTTTCTCACAAAGCTTCTTTCCAGTTTTGAACGGAAGATATTTCCTTTTTCACCATAGCCCTCTAAGGGCTTTCAAATATCCCTTTGCTAATTCCACAAGAACAGCCTTAGCGAAAGGCTTCTTGAAGGGAAAGATGTAACTCTGTGAGATGAACTAACAGAACACAGAACAGTTTCTCAGAAAGCTTCTTTCCAGTTTTGAACGGAAGATATTTCCTTTTTCACCATAGCCCTCTATGGGCTTCCAAATATCCCTTTGCCAATTCCACAAGAACAGCCTTAGCGAAAGGCTTCTTGAAGGGAAAGATGTAACTCTGTGAGATGAATTAACAGAACACAGAGCAGTTTCTCAGAAAGCTTCTTTCCAGTTTTGAACGGAAGATATTTCCTTTTTCACCATAGCCCTCTAAGGGCTTCCAAATATCCCTTTGCTAATTCCACAAGAACAGCCTTAGCGAAAGGCTTCTTGAAGGGAAAGATGTAGCTCTGTGATATGAATTAACAGAACACAGAGCAGTTTCTCAGAAAGCTTCTTTCCAGTTTTGAACGGAATATATTTTCTTTTTCACCGTAGCCCTCTATGGGCTTCCAAATATCCCTTTGACAGTCCCACAAGAATAGCCTTAGCGAAGGCTTCTTGAAGGGATAGATTTAACTCTGTGAGATGAATTCAGAGAACACAGAGCAGTTTCTCAGAAAGCTTCTTTCCAGTTTTGAACGGAAGATATTACCTTTTTCACCATAGCCCTCTATGGGCTTCCAAATATCCCTTTGACAGTTCCAGAAGAACAGCCTAGGCGAAAGGCTTCTTGAAGGGAAAGATGTAACTCTGTGAGATGAATTCAGAGAACACAGAGCAGTTTCTCAGAAAGCTTCTTTCCAGTATTGAACGTAAGATATTTCCTTTTTCACCATAGCCCTCTATGGGTTTCCAAATATCCCTTTGCCAGTTCCACTAGAACAGCCTTAGCGAAAGGCTTCTTGTAGGGAAAGATGTAACTCTGTGAGTTGAACTAACAGAACACAGAGCAGTTTCTCAGAAATCTTCTTTCCAGTTTTGAACGGAAGATATTTCCTTTTTCACCATAGCCCTCTAAGGGCTTCCAAATATCCCTTTGCTAGTTCCACATGAACAGCCTTAGCGAAAGGCTTCTTGAAGAGAAAGATGTAACTCTGTGAAATGAATTCAGAGAACACAGAGCAGTTTCTCAGAAAGCTTCTTTCCAGTTTTGAACGGAAGATATTTCCTTTTTCACCATAGCCCTCTAAGGGCTTCCAAATATCCCTTTGCTAATTCCACAAGAACAGCCTTAGCGAAAGGCTTCTTGAAGGGAAAGATGTAACTCTGTGAGATGAACTAACAAAACACAGAACAGTTTCTCAGAAAGCTTCTTTCCAGTTTTGAACGGAAGATATTTCCTTTTTCACCATAGCCCTCTATGGGCTTCCAAATATCCCTTTGCCAATTCCACAAGAACAGCCTTAGCGAAAGGCTTCTTGAAGGGAAAGATGTAACTCTGTGAGATGAATTAACAGAACACAGAGCAGTTTCTCAGAAAGCTTCTTTCCAGTTTTGAACGGAAGATATTTCCTTTTTCACCGTAGCCCTCTATGGGCTTCCAAATATCCCTTTGCCAATTCCAGAAGAACAGCCTTAGCGAAAGGCTTCTTGAAGGGAAAGATGTAACTCTGTGAGATGAATTCAGAGAACACAGAGCAGTTTCTCAGAAAGCTTCTTTCCAGTCTTGAACGGAAGATATTTCCTTTTTCACCATAGCCCTCTAAGGGCTTCCAAATATCCCCTTGCCAGTTCCACAAGAACAGCCTTAGCGAAAGGCTTCTTGAAGGGAAAGATGTAACTCTGTGAGATGAACTAACAGAACACAGAACAGTTTCTCAGAAAGATTCTTTCCAGTTTTGAACGGAAGATATTACCTTTTTCACCATAGCCCTTTATGGGCTTCCAAATATCACTTTGCCAATTCCACAAGAACAGCCTTATCGAAAGGCTTCTTGAAGGGAAAGATGTAGCTCTGTGATATGAATTAACAGAACACAGGGCAGTTTCTCAGAAAGCTTCTTTCCAGTTTTGAACGTAAGATATTTTCTTTTTCACCATAGCCCTCTATGGGCTTCCAAATATCCCTTTCCAGTCCCACAAGAACAGCCTTAGCGAAAGGCTTCTTGAAGGGATAGATGTGACTCTGTGAGATGAATTCAGAGAACCCAGAGCAGTTTCTCAGAATGCTTCTTTCCAGTTTTGAACGGAAGATATTTCCTTTTTCAGCAGAGCCCTCTATGAGCTTCGAAATATCCCTTTGCCAGTTCCACAAGAACAGCCTTAGCGAAAGGCTTCTTGAAGGGAAAGATGTAACTCTGTGAGATGAATTCAGAGAACACAGAGCAGTTTCTCAGAAAGCTTCTTTCCAGTTTTGAACGGAAGATATTTCCTTTTTCACCATAGCCCTCTATGGGCTTCCAAATATCCCTTTGCCAATTCCAGAAGAACAGCCTTAGCGAAAGGATTCTTGAAGGGAAAGATGTAACTCTGTGAGATGAACTAACAGAACACAGAGCAGTTTCTCAGAAAGCTTCTTTCCAGTTTTGAACGGAAGATATTTCCTTTTTCACCATAGCCCTCTATGGGCTTCCAAATATCCCTTTGCCAATTCCAGAAGAACAGCCTTAGCGAAAGGCTTCTTGAAGGGAAAGATGTAACTCTGTGAGATGAATTCAGAGAACACAGAGCAGTTTCTCAGAAAGCTTCTTTCCAGTTTTCAACCGAAGATATTTCCTTTTTCACCATAGCCCTCTATGGGCTTCAAAATATCCCTTTGCCAATTCCATAAGAACAGCCTTAGCAAAAGGCCTCTTGAAGGGAAAGATGTATCTCCGAGAGATGAATTAACAGAACACAGAGCAGTTTCTCAGAAAGCTTCTTTCCAGTTTTGAACGGAAGATATTACCTTTTTCACCATAGCCCTCTATGGGCTTCCAAATATCCCTTTGCCAATTCCGCAAGAACAGCCTTAGCGAAAGGCTTCTTGAAGGTAAAGATGTAGCTCTGTGATATGAATTCACAGAACACAGAGCAGTTTCTCAGAAAGCTTCTTTCCAGTTTTGAACGGAAGATATTTCCTTTTTCACCATAGCCCTCTTTGGGCTTGCCAATATCCCTTTGCCAGTTCCAGAAGAACAGCCTAGGCGAAAGGCTTCTTGAAGGGAAAGATGTAACACTGTGAGATGAATTCAGAGAACACAGAGCAGTTTCTCAGAAAGCTTCTTTCCAGTTTTGAACGGAAGATATTTCCTTTTTCACCATAGCCCTCTAAGGGCTTCCAAATATCCCTTTGCTAATTCCACAAGAACAGCCTTAGCGAAAGGCTTCTTGAAGGGAAAGATGTAACTCTGTGAGATGAACTAACAGAACACAGAACAGTTTCTCAGAAAGCTTCCTTCCAGTTTTGAACGGAAGATATTTCCTTTTTCACCATAGCCCTCTATGGGCTTCCAAATATCACTTTGCCAATTCCACAAGAACAGCCTTAGCGAAAGGCTTCTTGAAGGGAAAGATGTAACTCTGTGAGATGAATTCAGAGAACACAGAGCAGTTTCTCAGAAAGCTTCTTTCCAGTTTTGAACGGAAGATATTTCCTTTTTCACCATAGCCCTCTATGGGCTTCCAAATATCCCTTTGCCAATTCCGCAAGAACAGCCTTAGCGGAAGGCTTCTTGAAGGGAAATTTGTAACTCTGTGATATGATTTAACAGAACACAGAGCAGTTTCTCAGAAAGCTTCTTTCCAGTTTTGAACGGAAGATATTTCCTTTTTCACCATAGCCCTCTATGGGCTTCCAAATATCCCTTTGACAGTTCCAGAAGAACAGCCTAGGCGAAAGGCTTCATGAAGGGAAAGATGTAACTCTGTGAGATGAATTCAGGGAACACAGAGCAGTTTCTCAGAAAGCTTCTTTCCAGTATTGAACGGAAGATATTTCCTTTTTCACCATAGCCCTCTATGGGTTTCCAAATATCCCTTTGCCAGTTCCACTAGAACAGCCTTAGCGAAAGGCTTCTTGTAGGGAAAGATGTAACTCTGTGAGTTGAACTAACCGAACACAGAGCAGTTTCTCAGAAATCTTCTTTCCACTTTTGAACGGAAGATATTTCCTTTTTCACCATAGCCCTCTAAGGGCTTCCAAATATCCCTTTGCCAGTTCCACAAGACCAGCCTTAGCGAAAGGCTTCTTGAAGGGAAAGATGTAACTCTGTGAGATGGATTAACAGAACACAGAGCAGTTTCTCAGAAAGCTTCTTTGCAGTTTTGAACCGAAGATATATCCTTTTTCACTATAGCCCTCTATGAGCTTCGAAATATCCCTTTGCCAGTTCCACAAGAACAGCCTTAGCGAAAGGCTTCTTGAAGGGAAAGATGTATCTCTGTGAGATGAATTAACAGAACACAGAGCAGTTTCTCAGAAAGCTTCTTTCCAGTTTGAACGGAAGATATTTCCTTTTTCACCATAGCCCTGTATGGGCTTCAAAATATCCCTTTGCCAATTCCACAAGAACAGCCTTAGCGAAAGGCTTCTTGAAGGGAAATTTGTAACTATGTGAGATGAATTCAGAGAACACAGAGCAGTTTCTCAGAAAGCTTCTTTCCAGTTTTGAACGGGAGATATTTCCTTTTTCACCATAGCCCTCTATGGGCTTCCTATTATCCCTTTGCCAGTTCCACAAGAACAGCCTAAGCGAAAGGCTTCTTGAAGGGAAAGATGTAACTCTGTGAGATGAATTCAGAGAACACAGAGCAGTTTCTCAGAAAGCTTCTTTCCAGTTTTGAACGGAAGATATTTCCTTTCTAACCATAGCCCTCTATGGGCTTCCATATATCCCTTTGCCAGTTCCACAAGAACAGCCTTAAGGAAAGGCTTCTTGAAGGGAAAGATGTAACTGTGTGAGATGAAATAACAGAACACAGAGCAGTTTCTCAGAAAGCTTCTTTCCAGTTTTGAACGGAAGATATTTCCTTTTTCACCATAGCCCTCTATGGGTTTCCAAATATCCCTTTGCCAGTTCCACTAGAACAGCCTTAGCGAAAGGCTTCTTGTAGGGAAAGATGTAACTCTGTGAGATGAACTAACAGAACACAGAGCAGTTTCTCAGAAATCTTCTTTCCAGTTTTGAACGGAAGTTATTTCCTTTTTCACCATAGCCCTCTAAGGGCTTCCAAATATCCCTTTGCCAGTTCCACAAGAACAGCCTTAGCGAAAGGCTTCTTGAAGGGAAAGATGTAACTCTGTGAGATGAACTAACAGAACACAGAACAGTTTCTCAGAAAGCTTCTTTCCAGTTTTGAACGGAAGATATTACCTTTTTCACCATAGCCCTTTATGGGCTTCCAAATATCACTTTGCCTATTCCACAAGAACAGCCTTAGCGAAAGGCTTCTTGAAGGGAAAGATGTAACTCTGTGAGATGAACTAACAGAACACAGAGCAGTTTCTCAGAAAGCTTCTTTCCAGTTTTGAACGGAAGATATTTCCTTTTTCACCATAGCCCTCTATGGGCTTCCAAATATCCCTTTGCCAATTCCACAAGAACAGCCTTAGCGAAAGGCTTCTTGAAGGGAAAGATGTAACTCTGTGAGATGGATTAACAGAACACAGAGCAGTTTCTCAGAAAGCTTCTTTCCAGTTTTGAACGGAAGATATTTCCTTTTTCACCCTAGACCTCTATGGGCTTCCAAATATCCCTTTGCCAATTCCAGAAGAACAGCCTTAGCGAAAGGCTTCTTGAAGGGAAAGATGTAACTCTGTGAGATGAATTCAGAGGACACAGAGCAGTTTCTCAGAAAGCTTCTTTCCAGTTTTCAACGGAAGATATTTCCTTTTTCACCATAGCCCTCCATGGGCTTCAAAATATCCCTTTGCCAATTCCATAAGAACAGCCTTAGCAAAAGGCCTCTTGAAGGGAAAGATGTATCTCCGAGAGATGAATTAACAGAACACAGAGCAGTTTCTCAGAAAGCTTCTTTCCAGTTTTGAACGGAAGATATTACCTTTTTCACCATAGCCCTCTATGGGCTTCCAAATATCCCTTTGCCAATTCCGCAAGAACAGCCTTAGCGAAAGGCTTCTTGAAGGTAAAGATGTAGCTCTGTGATATGAATTCACAGAACACAGAGCAGTTTCTCAGAAAGCTTCTTTCCAGTTTTGAACGGAAGATATTTCCTTTTTCACCATAGCCCTCTTTGGGCTTCCAAATATCCCTTTGCCAGTTCCAGAAGAACAGCCTAGGCGAAAGGCTTCTTGAAGGGAAAGATGTAACACTGTGACATGAATTCAGAGAACACAGAGCAGTTTCTCAGAAAGCTTCTTTCCAGTTTTGAACGGAAGATATTTCCTTTTTCACCATAGCCCTCTAAGGGCTTCCAAATATCCCTTTGCTAATTCCACAAGAACAGCCTTAGCGAAAGGCTTCTTGAAGGGAAAGATGTAACTCTGTGAGATGAACTAACAGAACACAGAACAGTTTCTCAGAAAGCTTCCTTCCAGTTTTGTGCGGAAGATATTTCCTTTTTCACCATAGCCCTCTATGGGCTTCCAAATATCACTTTGCCAATTCCACAAGAACAGCCTTAGCGAAAAGCTTCTTGAAGGGAAAGATGTAACTCTGTGAGATGAATTCAGAGAACACGGAGCAGTTTCTCAGAAAGCTTCTTTCCAGTTTTGAACGGAAGATATTTCCTTTTTCACCATAGCCCTCTATGGGCTTCCAAATATCCCTTTGCCAATTCCGCAAGAACAGCCTTAGCGAAAGGCTTCTTGAAGGGAAAGATGTAGCTCTGTGATATGAATTAACAGAACACAGAGCAGTTTCTGAGAAAGCTTCTTTCCAGTTTTGAACGGAAGATATTTCCTTTTTCACCATAGCCCTCTATGGGCTTCCAAATATCCCTTTGACAGTTCCAGAAGAACAGCCTAGGCGAAAGGCTTCATGAAGGGAAAGATGTAACTCTGTGAGATGAATTCAGGGAACACAGAGCAGTTTCTCAGAAAGCTTCTTTCCAGTATTGAACGGAAGATATTTCCTTTTTCTCCATAGCCCTCTATGGGTTTCCAAATATCCCTTTGCCAGTTCCACTAGAACAGCCTTAGCGAAAGGCTTCTTGTAGGGAAAGATGTAACTCTGTGAGTTGAACTAACCGAACACAGAGCAGTTTCTCAGAAATCTTCTTTCCACTTTTGAACGGAAGATATTTCCTTTTTCACCATAGCCCTCTAAGGGCTTCCAAATATCCCTTTGCTAATTCCACAAGAACAGCCTTAGCGAAAGGATTCTTGAAGGGAAAGATGTAACTCTGTGAGATGAACTAACAGAACACAGAACAGTTTCTCAGAAAGCTTCGTTCCAGTTTTGAACGGAAGATATTTCCTTTTTCACCATAGCCCTCTATGGGCTTCCAAATATCCCTTTGCCAGTTCCACAAGAACAGCCTTAGCGAAAGGCTTCTTGAAGGGAAAGATGTATCTCTGTGAGATGAATTAACAGAACACAGAGCAGTTTCTCAGAAAGCTTCTTTCCAGTTTGAACGGAAGATATTTCCTTTTTCACCATAGCCCTGTATGGGCTTCAAAATATCCCTTTGCCAATTCCACAAGAACAGCCTTAGCGAAAGGCTTCTTGAAGGGAAATTTGTAACTATGTGAGATGAATTCAGAGAACACAGAGCAGTTTCTCAGAAAGCTTCTTTCCAGTTTTGAACGGGAGATATTTCCTTTTTCACCATAGCCCTCTATGGGCTTCCTATTATCCCTTTGCCAGTTCCACAAGAACAGCCTTAGCGAAAGGCTTCTTGAAGGGAAAGATGTAACTCTGTGAGATGAATTCAGAGAACACAGAGCAGTTTCTCAGAAAGCTTCTTTCCAGTTTTGAACGGAAGATATTTCCTTTCTAACCATAGCCCTCTATGGGCTTCCATATATCCCTTTGCCAGTTCCACAAGAACAGCCTTAAGGAAAGGCTTCTTGAAGGGAAAGATGTAACTGTGTGAGATGAAATAACAGAACACAGAGCAGTTTCTCAGAAAGCTTCTTTCCAGTTTTGAACGGAAGATATTTCCTTTTTCACCATAGCCCTCTATGGGTTTCCAAATATCCCTTTGCCAGTTCCACTAGAACAGCCTTAGCGAAAGGCTTCTTGTAGGGAAAGATGTAACTCTGTGAGATGAACTAACAGAACACAGAGCAGTTTCTCAGAAATCTTCTTTCCAGTTTTGAACGGAAGTTATTTCCTTTTTCACCATAGCCCTCTAAGGGCTTCCAAATATCCCTTTGACAGTTCCACAAGAACAGCCTTAGCGAAAGGCTTCTTGAAGGGAAAGATGTAGCTCTGTGATATGAATTAACAGAACACAGAGCAGTTTCTCAGAAAGCTTCTTTCCAGTTTTGAACGGAATATATTTTCTTTTTCACCGTAGCCCTCTATGGGCTTCCAAATATCCCTTTGACAGTCCCACAAGAACAGCCTTAGCGAAAGGCTTCTTGAAGGGATAGATGTAACTCTGTGAGATGAATTCAGAGAACACAGAGCAGTTTCTCAGAAAGCTTCTTTCCAGTTTTGAACGGAAGATATTACCTTTTTCACTATAGCCCTCTAAGGGCTTCCAAATATCCCTTTGACAGTTCCAGAAGAACAGCCTAGGCGAAAGGCTTCTTGAAGGGAAAGATGTAACTCTGTGAGATGAATTCAGAGAACACAGAGCAGTTTCTCAGAAAGCTTCTTTCCAGTATTGAACGTAAGATATTTCCTTTTTCACCATAGCCCTCTATGGGTTTCCAAATATCCCTTTGCCAGTTCCACTAGAACAGCCTTAGCGAAAGGCTTCTTGTAGGGAAAGATGTAACTCTGTGAGTTGAACTAACAGAACACAGAGCAGTTTCTCAGAAATCTTCTTTCCAGTTTTGAACGGAAGATATTTCCTTTTTCACCATAGCCCTCTAAGGGCTTCCAAATATCCCTTTGCTAGTTCCACAAGAACAGCCTTAGCGAAAGGCTTCTTGAAGAGAAAGATGTAACTCTGTGAAATGAATTCAGAGAACACAGAGCAGTTTCTCAGAAAGCTTCTTTCCAGTTTTGAACGGAAGATATTTCCTTTTTCACCATAGCCCTCTAAGGGCTTCCAAATATCCCTTTGCTAATTCCACAAGAACAGCCTTAGCGAAAGGCTTCTTGAAGGGAAAGATGTAACTCTGTGAGATGAACTAACAGAACACAGAACAGTTTCTCAGAAAGCTTCTTTCCAGTATTGAACGGAAGTTATTTCCTTTTTCACCATAGCCCTCTAAGGGCTTCCAAATATCCCTTTGCCAATTCCACAAGAACAGCCTTAGCGAAAGGCTTCTTGAAGGGAAAGATGTAACTCTGTGAGATGAATTCAGAGAACACAGAGCAGTTTCTCAGAAAGCTTCTTTCCAGTTTTGAACGGAAGATATTTCCTTTTTCACCATAGCCCTCTATGGGCTTCCAAATATCCCTTTGACAGTTCCAGAAGAACAGCCTAGGCGAAAGGCTTCATGAAGGGAAAGATGTAACACTGTGAGATGAATTCAGGGAACACAGAGCAGTTTCTCAGAAAGCTTCTTTCCAGTATTGAACGGAAGATATTTCCTTTTTCACCATAGCCCTCTATGGGTTTCCAAATATCCCTTTGCCAGTTCCACTAGAACAGCCTTAGCGAAAGGCTTCTTGTAGGGAAAGATGTAACTCTGTGAGTTGAACTAACCGAACACAGAGCAGTTTCTCAGAAATCTTCTTTCCACTTTTGAACGGAAGATATTTCCTTTTTCACCATAGCCCTCTAAGGGCTTCCAAATATCCCTTTGCCAGTTCCACAAGAACAGCCTTAGCGAAAGGCTTCTTGAAGGGAAAGATGTAACTCTGTGAGATGGATTAACAGAACACAGAGCAGTTTCTCAGAAAGCTTCTTTGCAGTTTTGAACCGAAGATATTTCCTTTTTCACCATAGCCCTCTATGAGCTTCGAAATATCCCTTTGCCAGTTCCACAAGAACAGCCTTAGCGAAAGGCTTCTTGAAGGGAAAGATGTAACTCTGTGAGATGAATTCAGAGAACACAGACCAGTTTCTCACAAAGCTTCTTTCCAGTTTTGAACGGAAGATATTTCCTTTTTCACCATAGCCCTCTATGGGCTTCCAAATATCCCTTTGCCAATTCCACAAGAACAGCCTTAGCGAAAGGCTTCTTGAAGGGAAAGATGTAACTCTGTGAGATGAATACAGAGAACACAGAGCAGTTTCTCAGAATGCTTCTTTCCAGTTTTGAACGGAAGATATTTCCTTTTTCACCATAGCCCTCTATGGGCTTCAAAATATCCCTTTGCCAATTCCATAAGAACAGCCTTAGCAAAAGGCCTCTTGAAGGGAAAGATGTATCTCTGTGAGATGAATTAACAGAACACAGAGCAGTTTCTCAGAAAGCTTCTTTCCAGTTTTGAAAGGAAGATATTTCCTTTTTCACCATAACCCTCTATGGGCTTCCAAATATCCCTTTGCCAGTTCCACAAGAACAGCCTTAGCGAAAGGCTTCTTGAAAAGAAAGATGTAACTCTGTGAGATGAATTAACAGAACACAGAGCAGTTTCTCAGGAAGCTTCTTTCCAGTTTTCAACGGAAGATATTTCCTTTTTCACCATAGCCCTCCATGGGCTTCCAAATATCCCTTTGCCAATTCCACAAGAACAGCCTTGGCGAAAGGCTTCTTGAACGGCAAGATGTAACTCTGTGAGATGAACTAACAGAACACAGAGCAGTTTCTCAGAAAGCTTCTTTCCAGTTTTGAACGGAAGATATTTCCTTTTTCACCATAGCCCTCTATGGGCTTCCAAATATCCCTTTGCCAATTCCACAAGAAGAGCCTTAGCGAAAGGCTTCTTGAAGGGAAAGATATAACTCTGTGAGATGAATTCATAGAACCCAGAGCAGTTTCTCAGAAAGCTTCTTTCCAGTTTTGAACGGAAGATATTTCCTTTTTCACCATAGCCCTCTATGGGCTTCCAAATATCACTTTGCCAATTCCCCAAAAACACCCTTAGCGAATGGCTTCTTGAAGGGAAAGATGTAACACTGTGAGATGAATTAACAGAACACAGAGCAGTTTCACAGAAAGCTTCTTTCCAGTTTTGAACGGAAGATATTTCTTTTTTCACCATAGCCCTCTATGGGCTTCCAAATATCCCTTTGCCAATTCCACAAGAACAGCCTTAGCGAAAGGCTTCTTGAAGGGAAAGATGTAATTCTGTGAGATGAATTAACAGAACACAGAATAGTTTCTCAGAAAGCTTCTTTCCAGTTTTGAACGGAAGATATTTCCTTTTTCACCATAGCCCTCTATGGGCTTCCAAATATCCCTTTGCCAATTACTCAAGAACAGCCTTAGCGAAAGTCTTCTTGAAGGTAAAGATGTAACTCTGTGAGATGAATTCAGAGAACACAGAGCAGTTTCTCAGAAAGATTCTTTCCGGTTTTGAACGGAAGATATTTCCTTTTTCACCATAGCCCTCTATGGGCTTCCAAATATCACTTTGCCAATTCCACAAGAACAGCCTTAGCGATAGGCTTCTTGAAGGGAAAGCTGTATCTCTGTGAGATGAATTAACAGAACACAGAGGAATTTCTCAGAAAGCTTCTTTCCAGTTTGAACGGAAGATATTTCCTTTTTCATAATAGCCCTCTATGGGCTCCCAAATATCCCTTTGCCAATTCCACAAGAACAGCCTTAGCGAAAGGCTTCTTGAAGGGAAAGATGTAACTCTGTGAGATGAATTCAGAGAACACAGAGCAGTTTCTCAGAAAGCTTCTTTCCAGTTTTGAACGGGAGATATTTAATTTTTCACCATAGCCCTCTATGGGCTTCCAAATATCAATTTGCCAATTCCACAAGAACAGCCTTAGCGAAAGGCTTCTTGAAGGGAAAGATGTAACTCTGTGAGATGAATTCAGAGAACACTGAGCAGATTCTCAGAAAGCTTCTTTCCAGTTTTGGACGGAAGATATTTCCTTTTTCTCCATTGCCCTCTATGGGCTTCCAAATATCCCTTTGACAGTTCCACAAGAAAAGCCTTAGCGAAAGGCTTCTTGAAGGCAAAGACGTAACTCTGTGAGATGAACTAACAAAACACAGAGCAGTTTCTCAGAAAGCTTCTTTCCAGTTTTCAACGGAAGATATTTCCTTTTTCACCATAGCCCTCTATGGGCTTCCAAATAACCCTTTGCCAATTCCACAAGAACAGCCTTAGCGAAAGGCTTCTTGAAGGGAAAGATGTAACTCTGTGAGATGAATTCAGAGAACACTGAGCAGTTTTTCAGAAAGCTATTTTCCAGTTTTGAACGGAAGATATTTCCTTTTTCACCATAGCCCTCTATGGGCTTCCAAATATCCCTTTGCCAATTCCAGAAGAACAGCATTAGCGAAAGGTTTCTTGAAGGCAAAGATGTAACTCTGTGAGATGAATTCAGAGAACACAGAGCCGTTTCTAAGAAAGCTTCTTTCCAGTTTTGAACGGAAGATATTTCCTTTTTCACCATAGCCCTCTATGGGCTTCCAAATATCCCTTCGCCAATTCCACAAGAACAGCCTTAGCGAAAGGCTTCTTGAAGGGAAAGATGTAACTCTGTGAGATGTATTCAGAGAACACAGAGCAGTTTCTCAGAAAGCTTCTTTCCAGTTTTGAACGGAAGATATTTCCTTTTTCACCATAGCCCTCTATGGGCTTCCAAATATCCCTTTGCCAATTCCACATGAACAGCCTTAGCGAAAGGCTTCTTGAAGGGAAAGATGCAGCTCCGTGAGATGAATTAACAGAACACAGAGCAGTTTATCAGAAAGCTTCTTTCCAGTTTTGAACGGAAGATATTTCCTTTTTCACCATAGCCCTCTATGGGCTTCAAATATCCCTTTGCCAATTCCACAAGAACAGCCTTAGCGAAAGGCTTCTTGAAGGGAAAGATGTAACTCTGTGAGATGAATTAACAGAACACAGAGCAGTTTCTCAGAAAGCTTCTTTCCAGTTTTGAACGGAAGATATTTCCTTTTTCACCGTAGCCCTCTATGGGCTTCCAAATATCCCTTTGCCAGTTCCCTAAGAACAGCCTTAGCGAAAGACTTCTTGAAGGGAAAGATGTAACTCTGTGAGATGAACTAACAGAACACAGAGCAGTTTCTCAGAAAGCATCTTTCCAGTTTTGAACGGAAGATATTTCCTTTTTTAACCATAGCCCTCTATGGGCTTCAAAATATCCCTTTGCCAATTCCACAAGAACAGCGTTGGCGAAAGGCTTCTTGAAGGGCAAGATGTAACTCTGTGAGATGAACTAACAGAACACAGAGCAGTTTCTCAGAAAGCTTCTTTCCAGTTTTGAACGGAAGATATTTCCTTTTTCACCCTAGCCCTTTAAGGGCTTCCAAATATCCCTTTGCCAATTCAACAAAAACAGCCTTAGCGAAAGGCTTCTTGAAGGGAAAGATGTAACTCTGTGAGATCAATTCAGAGAACACAGAGCAGTTTCTCAGAAAGCTTTTTCCAGTTTTGAACGGAAGATATTTCCTTTTTCACCATAACCCTCTATGGGCTTCCAAATATCCCTTTGCCACTTCCACAAGAACAGCCTTAGCGAAAGGCTTCTTGAAGGGAAAGATGTAACTCTGTGAGATGAATTAACAGAACACAGAACAGTTTCACAGAAAGCTTCTTTCCAGTTTTGAACGGAAGATATTTCCTTTTTCACCGTAGCCCTCTATGGGCTTCCAAATATCCCTTTGCCAATTACTCAAGAACAGCCTTAGCGAAAGTCTTCTTCAAGGTAAAGATGTAACTCTGTGAAATGAATTCAGAGAACACAGAGCAGTTTCTCAGAAAGCTTCTTTCCGGTTTTGAACGGAAGATATTTCCTTTTTCACCATAGCCCTCTATGGGCTTCCAAATATCCCTTTGCCAATTCCACAAGAACAACCTTAGCGAAAGGCTTCTTGAAGGGAAAGATGTAACTCTGTGAGATGAATTCAGAGAACACAGAGCAGTTTCTCAGAAAGCTTCTTTCCAGTTTTTAACGGAAGATATTTCCTTTTTCACCATAACCCTCTATGGGCTTCCAAATATCCCTTTGCCAGTTCCACAAGAACAGCCTTAGCGAAAGGCTTCTTGCAGGGAAAGATGGAACTCTGTGAGATGAATTCAGAGAACACAGAGCAGTTTCTCAGAAAGCTTCTTTCCAGTTTTGAACGGAAGATATTTCCTTTTTCACCATAGCCCTGTATGGGCTTCCAAATATCCCTTTGCCAATTCCACAAGAACAGCATTAGCGAAAGGCTTCTTGAAGGCAAAGATGTAACTCTGTGAGATGAATTCAGAGAACACAGAGCCGTTTCTCAGAAAGCTTCTTTCCAGTTTTGAACGGAAGATATTTCCTTTTTCACCACAGCCCACTATGGGCTTCCAAATATCCCTTTGCCAATTCCTCAAGAACAGCCTTAGCGAAAGTCTTCTTGAAGGTAAAGATGTAACTCTGTGAGATGAATTCAGAGAACACAGAGCAGTTTCTCAGAAAGCTTCTTTCCGGTTTTGAACGGAAGATATTTCCTTTTTCACCATAGCCCTCTATGGGCTTCCAAATATTCCCTTGCCAATTCCACAAGAACAGTCTTAGCGAAAGGCTTCTGGAACGGAAAGATGTAACTCTGTGAGATGAATTCATAGAACACAGAGCAGTTTCTCAGAAAGCTTCTTTCCAGTTTTGAACGGAAGATATTTCCTTTTTCACCATAGCCCTCTATGGGCTTCCAAATATCCCTTTGCCAGTTCCATAAGAACAGCCTTAGCGAAAGACTTCTTGAAGGGAAAGATGTAACTCTTTGAGATGAACTAACAGAACACAGAGCAGTTTCTCAGAAAGCATCTTTCCAGTTTTGAACGGAAGATATTTCCTTTTTTAACCATAGCCCTCTATGGGCTTCAAAATATCCCTTTGCCAATTCCACAAGAACAGCGTTGGCGAAAGGCTTCTTGAAGGGCAAGATGTAACTCTGTGAGATGAACTAACACAACACAGAGCAGTTTCTCAGAAAGCTTCTTTCCAGTTTTGAACGGAAGATATTTCCTTTTTCACCATAGCCCTCTAAGGGCTTCCAAATATCCCTTTGCCAATTCAACAAAAACAGCCTTAGCGAAAGGCTTCTTGAAGGGAAAGATGTAACTCTGTGAGATCAATTCAGAGAACACAGAGCAGTTTCTCAGAAAGCTTTTTCCAGTTTTGAACGGAAGATATTCCCTTTTTCAACATAACCCTCTATGGGCTTCCAAATATCCCTTTGCCACTTCCACAAGAACAGCCTTAGCGAAAGGCTTCTTGAAGGGAAAGATGTAACTCTGTGAGATGAATTAACTGAACACAGAACAGTTTCACAGAAAGCTTCTTTCCAGTTTTGAACGGAAGATATTTCCTTTTTCACCGTAGCCCTCTATGGGCTTCCAAATATCCCTTTGCCAATTACTCAAGAACAGCCTTAGCGAAAGTCTTCTTCAAGGTAAAGATGTAACTCTGTGAAATGAATTCAGAGAACACAGAGCAGTTTCTCAGAAAGCTTCTTTCCGGTTTTGAACGGAAGATATTTCCTTTTTCACCATAGCCCTCTATGGGCTTCCAAATATCCCTTTGCCAATTCCACAAGAACAACCTTAGCGAAAGGCTTCTTGAAGGGAAAGATGTAACTCTGTGAGATGAATTCAGAGAACACAGAGCAGTTTCTCAGAAAGCTTCTTTCCAGTTTTTAACGGAAGATATTTCCTTTTTCACCATAAACCTCTATGGGCTTCCAAATATCCCTTTGCCAGTTCCACAAGAACAGCCTTAGCGAAAGGCTTCTTGAAGGGAAAGATGGAACTCTGTGAGATGAATTCAGAGAACACAGAGCAGTTTCTCAGAAAGCTTCTTTCCAGTTTTGAACGGAAGATATTTCCTTTTTCACCATAGCCCTGTATGGGCTTCCAAATATCCCTTTGCCAATTCCACAAGAACAGCATTAGCGAAAGGCTTCTTGAAGGCAAAGATGTAACTCTGTGAGATGAATTCAGAGAACACAGAGCCGTTTATCAGAAAGCTTCTTTCCAGGTTTGAACGGAAGATATTTAATTTTTCACCACAGCCCACTATGGGCTTCCAAATATCCCTTTGCCAATTCCTCAAGAACAGCCTTAGCGAAAGTCTTCTTGAAGGTAAAGATGTAACTCCGTGAGATGAATTCAGAGAACACAGAGCAGTTTCTCAGAAAGCTTCTTTCCGGTTTTGAACGGAAGATATTTCCTTTTTCACCATAGCCCACTATGGGCTTCCAAATATTCCTTTGCCAATTCCACAAGAACAGTCTTAGCGAAAGGCTTCTGGAACGGAAAGATGTAACTCTGTGAGATGAATTCATAGAACACAAACAGTTTCTCAGAAAGCTTCTATCCAGTTTTGAAGGGAAGATATTTCCTTTTTCACCATATCCCTCTATGGGCTTCCAAATATCACTTTGCCAATTCCACAAGAACAGCCTTAGCGAAAGGCTTCTTGAAGGGAAAGATGTAACTCTGTGAGATGAACTAACAGAACACAGAGCAGTTTCTCAGAAAGCTTCTTTCCAGTTTTGAACGGAAGATATTTCCTTTTTCACCATAGCCTTCTATGGGCTTCCAAATATCCCTTTGCCAATTCCATAAGAACAGCCTTGGCGAAAGGCTTCTTGAAGGGAAAGATGCAGCTCTGTGAGATGAATTAACAGAACACAGAGCAGTTTCTTAGAAAGCTTCCTTCCAGTTTTGAACGGAAGATATTTCCTTTTTCACCGTAGCCCTCTATGGGCTTCCAAATATCCCTTTGCCAATTCCACAAGAACAGCCTTAGCGAAAGGCTTCTTGAAGGGAAAGATGTAACTCTGTGAGATGAATTAACACAAAACAGAGCAGTTTCTCAGAAAGCTTCTTTCCAGTTTTGAACGGAAGATATTTCCTTTTTCACCGTAGCCCTCTATGGGCTTCCAAATATCCCTTTGCCAATTCCACAAAAACAGCCTTAGCGAAAGGCTTCTTGAAGGGAAAGATGTAACTCTGTGAGATGAACTAACAGAACACAGAGCAGTTTCTCAGAAAGCATCTTTCCAGTTTTCAACGGAAGAAATTTCCTTTTTCACCATAGCCCTCTGTGGGCTTCCAAATATCCCTTTGCCAATTCCACAAGAACAGCCTTAGGAAAGGCTTCTTGAAGGAAAAGATGTAACTCTGTGAGATGAATTAACAGAACACAGAGCAGTTTCTCAGAATGCTTCTTTCCAGTTTTGAACGGAAGATATTTCCTTTTTCACCATAGCCCTCTATGGGCTTCCAAATATCCCTTTGCCAATTCCAGAAGAACAGCCTTAGCGAAAGGATTCTTGAAGGGAAAGATGTAACTCTGTGAGATGAATTCAGAGAACACAGAGCAGTTTCTCAGAAAGCTTCTTTCCAGTTTTGAACGGAAGATATTTCCTTTTTCACCATAGCCCTCTATGAGCTTCGAAATATCCCTTTGCCAGTTCCACAAGAATAGCCTTAGCGAAAGGCTTCTTGAAGGGAAAGATGTAACTCTGTGAGATGAATTCAGAGAACACAGAGCAGTTTCTCAGAAAGCTTCTTTCCAGTTTTGAACGGAAGATATTTCCTTTTTCACCATAGCCCTCTATGGGCTTCCAAATATCCCTTTGCCAGTTCCACAAGAACAGCCTTAGCGAAAGGCTTCTTGACGGGAAAGATGTAACTATGTGAGATGAACTAACAGAACACGGAGCAGTTTCTCAGAAAGCTTCTTTCCAGTTTTGAACGGAAAATATTTCCTTTTTCACCATAGCCCTCTATGGGGTTCCAAATATCCCTTTGCCAATTCCACAAGAACAGCCTTGACGAAAGGCTTCTTGAAGGGCAAGATGTAACTCTGTGAGATGAACTAGCAGAACAAAGAGCAGTTTCTCACGAAGCTTCTTTCCAGTTTTGAACGGAAGATATTTCCTTTTTCACCATAGCCCTCTAAGGGCTTCCAAATATCCCTTGGCCAATTCAACAAAAACAGCCTTAGCGAAAGGCTTCTTGAAGGGAAAGATGTAACTCTGTGAGATCAATTCAGAGAACACAGAGCAGTTTCTCAGAAAGCTTTTTCCAGTTTTGAACGGAAGATATTTCCTTTTTCAACATAACCCTCTATGGGCTTCCAAATATCCCTTTGCCACTTCCACAAGAACAGCCTTAGCGAAAGGCTTCTTGAAGGGAAAGATGTAACTCTGTGAGATGAATTAACTGAACACAGAACAGTTTCACAGAAAGCTTCTTTCCAGTTTTGAACGGAAGATATTTCCTTTTTCACCGTAGCCCTCTATGGGCTTCCAAATATCCCTTTGCCAATTACTCAAGAACAGCCTTAGCGAAAGTCTTCTTCAAGGTAAAGATGTAACTCTGTGAAATGAATTCAGAGAACACAGAGCAGTTTCTCAGAAAGCTTCTTTCCGGTTTTGAACGGAAGATATTTCCTTTTTCACCATAGCCCTCTATGGGCTTCCAAATATCCCTTTGCCAATTCCACAAGAACAACCTTAGCGAAAGGCTTCTTGAAGGGAAAGATGTAACTCTGTGAGATGAATTCAGAGAACACAGAGCAGTTTCTCAGAAAGCTTCTTTCCAGTTTTTAACGGAAGATATTTCCTTTTTCACCATAAACCTCTATGGGCTTCCAAATATCCCTTTGCCAGTTCCACAAGAACAGCCTTAGCGAAAGGCTTCTTGAAGGGAAAGATGGAACTCTGTGAGATGAATTCAGAGAACACAGAGCAGTTTCTCAGAAAGCTTCTTTCCAGTTTTGAACGGAAGATATTTCGTTTTTCACCATAGCCCTGTATGGGCTTCCAAATATCCCTTTGCCAATTCCACAAGAACAGCATTAGCGAAAGGCTTCTTGAAGGCAAAGATGTAACTCTGTGAGATGAATTCAGAGAACACAGAGCCGTTTATCAGAAAGCTTCTTTCCAGGTTTGAACGGAAGATATTTAATTTTTCACCACAGCCCACTATGGGCTTCCAAATATCCCTTTGCCAATTCCTCAAGAACAGCCTTAGCGAAAGTCTTCTTGAAGGTAAAGATGTAACTCTGTGAGATGAATTCAGAGAACACAGAGCAGTTTCTCAGAAAGCTTCTTTCCGGTTTTGAACGGAAGATATTTCCTTTTTCACCATAGCCCACTATGGGCTTCCAAATATTCCTTTGCCAATTCCACAAGAACAGTCTTAGCGAAAGGCTTCTGGAACGGAAAGATGTAACTCTGTGAGATGAATTCATAGAACACAAACAGTTTCTCAGAAAGCTTCTATCCAGTTTTGAAGGGAAGATATTTCCTTTTTCACCATATCCCTCTATGGGCTTCCAAATATCACTTTGCCAATTCCACAAGAACAGCCTTAGCGAAAGGCTTCTTGAAGGAAAAGATGTAACTCTGTGAGATGAACTAACAGAACACAGAGCAGTTTCTCAGAAAGCTTCTTTCCAGTTTTGAACGGAAGATATTTCCTTTTTCACCATAGCCCTCTATGGGCTTCCAAATATCCCTTTGCCAATTCCAGAAGAACAGCCTTAGCGAAAGGATTCTTGAAGGGAAAGATGTAACTCTGTGAGATGAATTCAGAGAACACAGAGCAGTTTCTCAGAAAGCTTCTTTCCAGTTTTGAACGGAAGATATTTCCTTTTTCACCATAGCCTTCTATGGGCTTCCAAATATCCCTTTGCCAATTCCATAAGAACAGCCTTGGCGAAAGGCTTCTTGAAGGGAAAGATGCAGCTCTGTGAGATGAATTAACAGAACACAGAGCAGTTTCTTAGAAAGCTTCCTTCCAGTTTTGAACGGAAGATATTTCCTTTTTCACCATAGCCCTCTATGGGCTTCCAAATATCCCTTTGCCAATTCCACAAGAACAGCCTTAGCGAAAGGCTTCTTGAAGGGAAAGATGTAACTCTGTGAGATGAATTAACACAAAACAGAGCAGTTTCTCAGAAAGCTTCTTTCCAGTTTTGAACGGAAGATATTTCCTTTTTCACCATAGCCCTCTATGGGCTTCCAAATATCCCTTTGCCAATTCCACAAAAACAGCCTTAGCGAAAGGCTTCTTGAAGGGAAAGATGTAACTCTGTGAGATGAACTAACAGAACACAGAGCAGTTTCTCAGAAAGCATCTTTCCAGTTTTCAACGGAAGAAATTTCCTTTTTCACCATAGCCCTCTGTGGGCTTCCAAATATCCCTTTGCCAATTCCACAAGAACAGCCTTAGGAAAGGCTTCTTGAAGGAAAAGATGTAACTCTGTGAGATGAATTAACAGAACACAGAGCAGTTTCTCAGAATGCTTCTTTCCAGTTTTGAACGGAAGATATTTCCTTTTTCACCATAGCCCTCTGTGGGCTTCCAAATATCCCTTTGCCAATTCCAGAAGAACAGCCTTAGCGAAAGGATTCTTGAAGGGAAAGATGTAACTCTGTGAGATGAATTCAGAGAACACAGAGCAGTTTCTCAGAAAGCTTCTTTCCAGTTTTGAACGGAAGATATTTCCTTTTTCACCATAGCCCTCTATGAGCTTCGAAATATCCCTTTGCCAGTTCCACAAGAATAGCCTTAGCGAAAGGCTTCTTGAAGGGAAAGATGTAACTCTGTGAGATGAATTCAGAGAACACAGAGCAGTTTCTCAGAAAGCTTCTTTCCAGTTTTGAACGGAAGATATTTCCTTTTTCACCATAGCCCTCTATGGGCTTCCAAATATCCCTTTGCCAGTTCCACAAGAACAGCCTTAGCGAAAGGCTTCTTGACGGGAAAGATGTAACTCTGTGAGATGAACTAACAGAACACGGAGCAGTTTCTCAGAAAGCTTCTTTCCAGTTTTGAACGGAAAATATTTCCTTTTTCACCATAGCCCTCTATGGGGTTCCAAATATCCCTTTGCCAATTCCACAAGAACAGCCTTGGCGAAAGCCTTCTTGAAGGGCAAGATGTAACTCTGTGAGATGAACTAGCAGAACAAAGAGCAGTTTCTCACGAAGCTTCTTTCCAGTTTTGAACGGAAGTTATTTCCTTTTTCACCATAGCCCTCTATGGGCTTCCAAATATCCCTTTGCCAATTCCACAAGAACAGCCTTAGCGAAAGGTTTCTTGAAGGGAGAGATGTAACTCTGTGAGATGAATTCATAGAACACAGAGCAGTTTCTCAGAAAGCTTCTTTCCAGTTTTGAACGGAAGATATTTCCTTTTTCACCATAGTCCTCTACGGGCTTCCAAATATCCCTTTGCCAATTCCACAAGAACAGCCTTAGCGAAACGCTTCTTGAAGGGAAAGATGTAAATCTGTGAGATGAATTAACAGAACACCGAGCAGTTTCACAGAAAGCTTCTTTCCAGTTTTGAACGGAAGATATTTCCTTTTTCACAGTAGCCCTCTATGGGCGTCCAAATATCCCTTTGCCAATTCCAAAAGAACGGCCTTAGCGAAAGTCTTCTTGAAGGGAAAGATGTAACTCTGTGAGATGAATTCAGAGAACACAGAGCAGTTTCTCAGAAAGCTTCTTTCCGGTTTTGAACGGAAGATATTTCCTTTTTCACCATAGCCCTCTATGGGCTTCCAAATATCCCTTTGCCAATTCCACAAGAACACCCTTAGCGAAAGGCTTCTGGAAGGGAAAGATGTAACTCTGTGAGATGAATTCATAGAACACAGAGCAGTTTCTCAGCAAGCTTCTTTCCAGTTTTGAACGGAAGATATTTCCTTTTTCACCATATCCCTCTTTGGGCTTCCAAATATCACTTTGCCAATTCCACAAGAACAGCCTTAGCGAAAGGCTTCTTGAAGGGAAAGATGTAACTCTGTGAGATGAATTCAGAGTACACAGAGCAGTTTCTCAGAAAGCTTCTATCCAGTTTTGAACGGAAGATATTTACTTTTTCACCATAGCCCTCTATGGGCTTCCAAATATCCCTTTGCCAGTTCCACAAGAACAGCCTTAGCGAAAGGCTTCTTGAAGGGAAAGATGTAACTCTGTGAGATGAACTAACAGAACACAGAGCAGTTTCTCTGAAAGCTTCTTTCCAGTTTTGAAAGGAAGGTATTTCCTTTTTCACCATAGCCCTCTATGGGCTTCCAAATATCCCTTTGCCAGTTCCACAAGAACAGCCTTAGCGAAAGGCTTCTTGAAGGGCAAGATGTAACTCTCTGAGATGATTGCAGAGAACACAGAGCAGTTTCTCAGAAAGCTTCTTTCCAGTTTTGAACGGAAGATATTTCCTTTTTCACCATAGCCCTCTATTGGCTTCCAAATATCCCTTTGCCAATTCCACAAGAACAGCATTAGCGAAAGGGTTCTTGAAGGGAAAGATGTAACTCTGTGAGATGAACTAACAGAACACAGAGCAGTTTCTCAGAATGCTTCTTTCCAGTTTTGAACGGAAGAGATTACCTTTTTCACCATAGCCCTCTATGGGCTTCCAAATATCCCTTTGCCAATTCCATAAGAACAGCCTTGGCGAAAGGCTTCTTGAAGGGAAAGATGCAGCTCTCTGAGATGAATTAACAGAACACAGAGCAGTTTCTCAGAAAGCTTCTTTCCAGTTTTGAACGGAAGGTATTTCCTTTCTCACCATAGCCCTCTATGGGCTTCCAAATATCCCTTTGCCAGTTCGACAAGAACAGCCTTAGCGAAAGGCTTCTTGAAGGGAAAGATGTAACTCTGTGAGATGAACTAGCAGAACACAGAGCAGTTTCTCAGAAAGCTTCTTTCCAGTTTTGAACGGAAGATATTTCCTTTTTCACCATAGCCCTCTATGGGCTTCCAAATATCCCTTTGCCAATTCCACAAGAACAACCTTAGCGAAAGGTTTCTTGAAGGGAAAGATGTAGCTCTGTGATATGAATTAACAAAACACAGAGCAGTTTCTCAGAAAGCTTCTTTCCAGTTTTGAACGGAAGATATTTTCTTTTTCACCATAGCCCTCTATGGGCTTCCAAATATCCCTTTGCCAGTTCCACAAGAACAGCCTTAGCTAAAGGCTTCTTGAAGGGAAAGATGTAACTCTGTGAGATGAATTCAGAGAACACAGAGCAGTTTCTCAGAAAGCTTCTTTCCAGTTTTGAACGGAAGATATTTCCTTTTTCACCATAGCCCTCTATGGGCTTCCAAATATCCCTTTGCCAGTTCGACAAGAACAGCCTTAGCGAAAGGCTTCTTGAAGGGAAAGATGTAACTCTGTGAGATGAACTAACAGAACACAGAGCAGTTTCTCAGAAAGCTTCTTTCCAGTTTTGAACGGAAGATATTTCCTTTTTCACCATAGCCCTCTATGGGGTTCCAAATATCTATTTGCCAATTCCACAAGAACAGCCTTGTCGAAAGGCTTCTTGAAGGGCAAGATGTAACTCTGTGAGATGAACTAACAGAACACAGAGTAGTTTCTCAGAAAGCTTCTTTCCAGTTTTGAACGGAAGATATTACCTTTTTCACCATAGCCCTCTATGGGCTTCCAAATATCCCTTTGCCAATTCCACAAGAACAGTCTTAGCGAAAGGCTTCTTGAAGGGAAAGATGTAACTCTGTGAGATGAATTCAGAGAACACAGAGCAGTTTCTCAGAAAGCTTCTTTCCAGTTTTGAACGGAAGATATTTCCTTTTTTAACCATAGCCCTCTATGGGCTTCCAAATATCCCTTTGCCAGTTCCACAAGAACAGCGTTGGCGAAAGGCTTCTTGAATGGCAAGATGTAACTCTGTGAGATGAACTAACAGAACACAGAGCAGTTTATCAGAAAGCTTCTTTCCAGTTTTGAACGGAAGATATTTCCTTTTTCACCATAGCCGTCTATGAGCTTCCAAATATCCCTTTGCCAATTCCAAGAAAACAGCCTTAGCGAAAGGCTTCTTGAAGGGAAAGATGTAACTCTGTGAGATGATTTCAGAGAACACAGAGCAGTTTCTCAGAAAGCTTCTTTCCGGTTTTGAACGGAAGATATTTCCTTTTTCACCATAGCCCTCTATGGGCTTCCAAATATCCCTTTGCCAATTCCACAAGAACAGCCTTAGCGAAAGGCTTCTGGAAGGGAAAGATGTAACTCTGTGAGATGAATTCATAGAACACAGAGCAGTTTCTCAGAAAGCTTCTTTCCAGTTTTGAACGGAAGATATTTCCTTTTTCACCATAGCCCTCTATGGGCTTCCAAATATCACTTTGCCAATTCCACAAGAACAGCCTTAGCGAAAGGCTTCTTGAAGGGAAAGATGTAACTCTGTGAGATGAATTCAGAGAACACAGAGCAGTTTCTCAGAAAGCTTCTTTCCAGTTTTGAACGGATGATATTTCCTTTTTCACCATAGCCGTCTATGAGCTTCGAAATATCCCTTTACCAGTTCCACAAGAACAGCCTTAGCGAAAGGGTTCTTGAAGGGAAAGATGTAACTCTGTGAGATGAATTCGGAGAACACAGAGCAGTTTCTCAGAAACCTTTTTCCAGTTTTGAACGGAAGATATTTCCTTTTTCACCATAACTCTCTATGGGCTTCCAAATATCCCTTTGCCAGTTCCACAAGAACAGCCTTAGCGAAAGGCTTCTTGAAGGGAAAGATGTAACTCTGTGAGATGAATTAACAGAACACAGAGCAGTTTCTCAGGAAGCTTCTTTCCAGTTTTGAACGGAAGATAATTCCTTTTTCACCATAGCCCTCTATGGGCTTCCAAATATCCCTTTGCCAATTCCACAAGAACAGCCTCGGCGAAAGGCTTCTTGAAGGGCAAGATGTAACTCTGTGAGATGAACTAACAGAACACAGAGCAGTTTCTCAGAAAGCTTCTTTCCAGTTTTGAACGGAAGATATTTCCTTTTTCACCATAGCCCTCTATGGGCTTCCAAATATCCCTTTGCCAATTCCACAAAAACAGCCTTAGCGAAAGGCTTCTTGAAGGGAAAGATGTAACTCTGTGAGATGATTTCAGAGAACACAGAGCAGTTTCTCAGAAAGCTTCTTTCCGGTTTTGAACGGAAGATATTTCCTTGTTCACCATAGCCCTCTATGGGCTTCCAAATATCCCTTTGCCAATTCCACAAGAACAGCCTTAGCGAAAGGCTTCTGGAAGGGAAAGATGTAACTCTGTGAGATGAATTCATAGAACACAGAGCAGTTTCTCAGAAAGCTTCTTTCCAGTTTTGAACGGAAGATATTTCCTTTTTCACCATAGCCGTCTATGGGCTTCCAAATATCACTTTGCCAATTCCACAAGAACAGCCTTAGCGAAAGGCTTCTTAAAGGGAAAGATGTAACTCTGTGAGATGAACTAACAGAACACAGAGCAGTTTCTCAGAATGCTTCTTTCCAGTTTTGAACGGAAGATATTTCCTTTTTCACCATAGCCCTCTAGGGGCTTCCAAATATCCCTTTGCCAATTCCATAAGAACAGCCTTGGCGAAAGGCTTCTTGGAGGGAAAGATGTAACTCTGTGAGATGAACTAACAGAACACAGAGCAGTTTCTCAGAAAGCTTCTTTCCAGTTTTGAACGGAAGATATTTCCTTTTTCACCATAGCCCTCTATGGGCTTCCAAATATCCCTTTGCCAATTCCACAAAAACAGCCTTAGCGAAAGGCTTCTGGAAGGGAAAGATGTAACTCTGTGAGATGAATTCATCGAACACAGAGCAGTTTCTCAGAAAGCTTCTTTCCAGTTTTGAACGGAAGATATTTCCTTTTTGACCATAGCCCTCTATGGGCTTCCAAATATCACTTTGCCAATTCCACAAGAACAGCCTTAGCGAAAGGCTTCTTGAAGGGAAAGATGTAACTCTGTGAGATGAACTAACAGAACACAGAGCAGTTTCTCAGAATGCTTCTTTCCAGTTTTGAAGGAAGATATTTCCTTTTTCACCATAGCCCTCTAAGGGCTTCCAAATATCCCTTTGCCAATTCCATAAGAACAGCCTTGGCGAAAGGCTTCTTGAAGGGAAAGATGCAGCTCTGTGAGATGAAGTAACGGAACACAGAGCAGTTTCTCAGAAAGCTTCTTTCCAGTTTTGAACGGAAGATATTTCCTTTGTCACCATAGCCCTCTATGGGCTTCCAAATATCCCTTTGCCAATTCCACAAGAACAGCCTTAGCGAAAGGCTTCTTGAAGGGAAAGATGTAACTCTGTGAGATGAATTAACAGAACACAGAGCAGTTTCTCAGAAAGCTTCTTTCCAGTTTTGAACGGAAGATATTTCCTTTTTCACCATAGCCCTCTATGGGCTTCCAAATATCCCTTTGCCAGTTCCATAAGAACAGCCTTAGCGAAAGGCTTCTTGAAGGGAAAGATGTAACTCTGTCAGATGAACTAACAGATCACAGAGCAGTTTCTCAGAAAGCTTCTTTCCAGTTTTGAACGGAAGATATTTCCTTTTTTAACCATAGCCCTCTATGGGCTTCCAAATATCCCTTTGCCAGTTCCACAAGAACAGCGTTGGCGAAAGGCTTCTTGAAGGGCAAGATGTAACTCTGTGAGATGAACTAACAGAACACAGAGCAGTTTCTCAGAAAGCCTCTTTCCAGTTTTGAACGGAAGATATTTCCTTTTTCACCATAGCCCTCTATGGGCTTCCAAATATCACTTTGCGAATTCCACAAAAACAGCCTTAGCGAAAGGCTTCTTGAAGGGAAAGATGTAACTCTGTGAGATGAATTCAGAGAACACAGAGCAGTTTCTCAGAAAGCTTCTTTCCAGTTTTGAACGGATGATATTTCCTTTTTCACCATAGCCGTCTATGAGCTTCGAAATATCACTTTCCAGTTCCACAAGAACAGCCTTAGCGAAAGGGTTCTTGAAGGGAAAGATGTAACTCTGTGAGATGAATTCAGAGAACACAAAGCAGTTTCTCAGAAACCTTTTTCCCGTTTTGAACGGAAGATATTTCCTTTTTAACCGTAGCCCTCTATGGGCTTCCAAATATCCCTTTGCCAATTAAACAAGAACAGCCTTAGCGAAAGGCTTCTTGAAGGGAAAGATGTAACTCTGTGAGATGAATTCAGAGAACACTGAGCAGTTTCTCAGAAAGCTATTTTCCAGTTTTGAACGGAAGATATTTCCTTTTTCACCATAGCCCTCTATGGGCTTCCAAATATCCCTTTGCCAATTCCAGAAGAACAGCATTAGCGAAAGGCTTCTTGAAGGCAAAGATGTAACTCTGTGAGATGAATTCCGAGAACACAGAGCCGTTTCTCAGTAAGCTTCTTTCCAGTTTTGAACGGATGATATTTCCTTTTTCACCATAGCCGTCTATGAGCTTCGAAATATCCCTTTGCCAGTTCCACAAGAACAGCCTTAGCGAAAGGGTTCTTGAAGGGAAAGATGTAACTCTGTGAGATGAATTCGGAGAACACAGAGCAGTTTCTCAGAAACCTTTTTCCAGTTTTGAACGGAAGATATTTCCTTTTTCACCATAACCCTCTATGGGCTTCCAAATATCCCTTTGCCAGTTCCACCAGAACAGCCTTAGCGAAAGGCTTCTTGAAGGGAAAGATGTAACTCTGTGAGATGAATTAACAGAACACAGAGCAGTTTCTCAGAAAGCTTCTTTCCCGTTTTGAACGGAAGATATTACCTTTTTCACCATAGCCCTTTATGGGCTTCCAAATATCACTTTGCCAATTCCACAAGAACAGCCTTAGCGAAAGGCTTCTTGAAGGGAAAGATGTAACTCTATGAGATGATTTCAGAGAACACAGAGCAGTTTCTCAGAAAGCTTCTTTCCGGTTTTGAACGGAAGATATTTCCTTGTTCACCATAGCCCTCTATGGGCTTCCAAATATCCCTTTGCCAATTCCACAAGAACAGCCTTAGCGAAAGGCTTCTGGAAGGGAAAGATGTAACTCTGTGAGATGAATTCATAGAACACAGAGCAGTTTCTCAGAAAGCTTCTTTCCAGTTTTGAACGGAAGATATTTCCTTTTTAACCATAGCCCTCTATGGGCTTCCAAATATCACTTTGCCAATTCCACAAGAACAGCCTTAGCGAAAGGCTTCTTGAAGGGAAAGATGTAACTCTGTGAGATGAACTAACAGAACACAGAGCAGTTTCTCAGAATGCTTCTTTCCAGTTTTGAACGGAAGATATTTCCTTTTTCACCATAGCCCTCTATGGGCTTCCAAATATCCCTTTGCCAATTCCATAAGAACAGCCTTGGCGAAAGGCTTCTTGGAGGGAAAGATGTAACTCCGTGGGATGAACTAACAGAACACAGAGCAGTTTCTCAGAAAGATTCTTTCCAGTTTTGAACGGAAGATATTTCCTTTTTCACCATAGCCCTCTATGGGCTTCCAAATATCCCTTTGCCAATTCCACAAAAACAGCCCTAGCGAAAGGCTTCTTGAAGGGAAAGATGTAACTCTGTGAGATGATTTCAGAGAACACAGAGCAGTTTCTCAGAAAGCTTCTTTCCGGTTTTGAACGGAAGATATTTCCTTTTTCACCATAGCCCTCTATGGGCTTCCAAATATCCCTTTGCCAATTCCACAAGAACAGCCTTAGCGAAAGGCTTCTGGAAGGGAAAGATGTAACTCTGTGAGATGAACTAACAGAACACAGAGCAGTTTCTCAGAATGCTTCTTTCCAGTTTTGAACGGAAGATATTTCCTTTTTTACCATAGCCCTCTAAGGGCTTCCAAATATCCCTTTGCCAATTCCATAAGAACAGCCTTGGCGAAAGGCTTCTTGAAGGGAAAGATGCAGCTCTGTGAGATGAAGTAACAGAACACAGAGCAGTTTCTCAGAAAGCTTCTTTCCAGTTTTGAACGGAAGATATTTCCTTTTTCACCATAGCCCTCTATGGGCTTCCAAATATCCCTTTGCCAATTCCACAAGAACAGCCTTAGCGAAAGGCTTCTTGAAGGGAAAGATGTAACTCTGTGAGATGAATTAACAGAACACAGAGCAGTTTCTCAGAAAGCTTCTTTCCAGTTTTGAACGGAAGATATTTCCTTTTTCACCATAGCCCTCTATGGGCTTCCAAATATCCCTTTGCCAGTTCCATAAGAACAGCCTTAGCGAAAGGCTTCTTGAAGGGAAAGATGTAACTCTGTGAGATGAACTAACAGATCACAGAGCAGTTTCTCAGAAAGCTTCTTTCCAGTTTTGAACGGAAGATATTTCCTTTTTTAACCATAGCCCTCTATGGGCTTCCAAATATCCCTTTGCCAGTTCCACAAGAACAGCGTTGGCGAAAGGCTTCTTGAAGGGCAAGATGTAACTCTGTGAGATGAACTAACAGAACACAGAGCAGTTTCTCAGAAAGCTTCTTTCCAGTTTTGAACGGAAGATATTTCCTTTTTCACCATAGCCCTCTATGGGCTTCCAAATATCACTTTGCGAATTCCACAAAAACAGCCTTAGCGAAAGGCTTCTTGAAGGGAAAGATGTAACTCTGTGAGATGAATTCAGAGAACACAGAGCAGTTTCTCAGAAAGCTTCTTTCCGGTTTTGAACGGAAGATATTTCCTTTTTCACCATAGCCGTCTATGAGCTTCGAAATATCACTTTGCCAGTTCCACAAGAACAGCCTTAGCGAAAGGGTTCTTGAAGGGAAAGATGTAACTCTGTGAGATGAATTCAGAGAACACAAAGCAGTTTCTCAGAAACCTTTTTCCCGTTTTGAACAGAAGATATTTCCTTTTTCACCATAACCCTCTAGGGGCTTCCAAATATCCCTTTGCCAGTTCCACAAGAACAGCCTTAGCGAAAGGCTTCTTGAAGGGAAAGATGTAACTCTGTGAGATGAATTAACAGAACACAGAGCAGTTTCTCAGGAAGCTTCTTTCCAGTTTTGAACGGAAGATATTTCCTTTTTCACCATAGCCCTCTATGGGCTTCCAAATATCCCTTTGCCAATTCCACAAGAACAGCCTTGGCGAAAGGCTTCTTGAAGGGCAAGATGTAACTCTGTGAGATGAACTAACAGAACACAGAGCAGTTTCTCAGAAAGCTTCTTTCCAGTTTTGAACGGAAGATATTTCCTTTTTCACCATAGCCCTCTATGGGCTTCCAAATATCCCTTTGCCAATTCCACAAGAAGAGCCTTAGCGAAAGGCTTCTTGAAGGGAAAGATGTAACTCTGTGAGATGAATTCATAGAACACAGAGCAGTTTCTCAGAAAGCTTCTTTCCAGTTTTGAACGGAAGATATTTGTTTTTCACCATAGCCCTCTATGGGCTTCCAAATATCACTTTGCCAATTCCACAAGAACAGCCTTAGCGAATGGGTTCTTGAAGGGAAAGATGTAACACTGTGAGATGAATTAACAGAACACAGAGCAGTTTCACAGAAAGCTTCTTTCCAGTTTTGAACCGAAGATATTTCCATTTTCACCATAGCCCTCTATGGGCTTCCAAATATCCCTTTGCCAATTCCACAAGAACAGCCTGAGCGAAAGGCTTCTTGAAGGCAAAGACGTAACTCTGTGAGATGAACTAACAAAACACAGAGCAGTTTCTCAGAAAGCTTCTTTCCAGTTTTGAACGGAAGATATTTCCTTTTTCACCATAGCCCTCTATGGGCTTCCAAATATCCCTTTGCCAATTCCACATAAACAGCCTTAGCGAAAGGCTTCTTGAAGGGAAAGATGTAACTCTGTGAGATGATTTCAGAGATCACAGAGCAGTTTCTCAGAAAGCTTCTTTTTCCGGTTTTGAACGGAAGATATTTCCTTTTTCACCATAGCCCTCTATGGGCTTCCAAATATCCCTTTGCCAATTCCACAAGAACAGCCTTAGGGAAAGGCTTCTTCAAGGGAAAGATGTAACTCTGTGAGATGAATTCATAGAACACAGAGCAGTTTCTCAGAAAGCTTCTTTCCGGTTTTGAACGGAAGATATTTCCTTTTTCACCAAAGCCCTCTATGGGCTTCCAAATATCCCTTTGCCAATTCCACAAGAACAGCCTTAGCGAATGGCTTCTTGAAGGGAAAGATGTAACACTGTGAGATGAATTAACAGAACACAGAGCAGTTTCACAGAAAGCTTCTTTCCAGTTTTGAAGGGAAGATATTTCCTTTTTCACCATAGCCCTCTATGGGCTTCCAAATATCCCTTTGCCAATTCCACAAGAACAGCCTTAGCGAAAGGCTTCTTGAAGGGAAAGATGTAACTCTGTGAGATGAATTCAGAGAACACAGAGCAGTTGCTCAGTAAGCTTCTTTCCAGTTTTGAACGGGAGATATTTAATTTTTCACCATAGCCCTCTATGGGCTTCCAAATATCCCTTTGCCAATTCCAGAAGAACAGCCTTAGCGAAAGGCTTCTTGAAGGGAAAGATGTAACTCTGTGAGATGAATTCAGAGAACACTGAGCAGTTTCTCAGAAAGCTTCTTTCCAGTTTTGGACGGAAGATATTTCCTTTTTCTCCATTGCCCTCTATGGGCTTCCAAATATCCCTTTGACAGTTCCACAAGAAAAGCCTTAGCGAAAGGCTTCTTGAAGGCAAAGATGTAACTCTGTGAGATGAATTCAGAGAACACAGAGCCGTTTCTAAGAAAGCTTCTTTCCAGTTTTGAACGGAAGATATTTCCTTTTTCACCATAGCCCTCTATGGGCTTCCAAATATCCCTTTGCCAATTCCACAAGAACAGCCTTAGCGAAAGGCTTCTTGAAGGGAAAGATGTAACTCTGTGAGAAGTATTCAGAGAACACAGAGCAGTTTCTCAGAAAGCTTCTTTCCAGTTTTGAACGTAAGATATTTCCTTTTTCACCAAAGCCCTCTATGGGCTTCCAAATATCCCTTTGCCAGTTCCATAAGAATAGCCTTAGCGAAAGGCTTCTTGAAGGGAAAGATGTAACTCTGTGAGATGAACTAACAGAACACAGAGCAGTTTCTCAGAAAGCTTCTTTCCAGTTTTGAACGGAAGATATTTCCTTTTTCACCGTAGCCCTCTATGGGCTTCCAAATATCCCTTTGCCAATTCCAAGAAAACAGCCTTAGCGAAAGGCTTCTTGAAGGGAAAGATGTAACTCTGTGAGATGATTTCAGAGAACACAGAGCAGTTTCTCAGAAAGCTTCTTTCCGGTTTTGAACGGAAGATATTTCCTTTTTCACCATAGCCCTCTATGGGCTTCCAAATATCCCTTTGACAATTCCACAAGAACAGCCTTAGCGAAAGGCTTCTGGAAGGGAAAGATGTAACTCTGTGAGATGAACTAACAGAACACAGAGCAGTTTCTCAGAATGCTTCTTTCCAGTTTTGAACGGAAGATATTTCCTTTTTTACCATAGCCCTCTAAGGGCTTCCAAATATCCCTTTGCCAATTCCATAAGAACAGCCTTGGCGAAAGGCTTCTTAAAGGGAAAGATGCAGCTCTGTGAGATGAAGTAACAGAACACAGAGCAGTTTCTCAGAAAGCTTCTTTCCAGTTTTGAACGGAAGATATTTCCTTTTTCACCATAGCCCTCTATGGGCTTCCAAATATCCCTTTGCCAATTCCACAAGAACAGCCTTAGCGAAAGGCTTCTTGAAGGGAAAGATGTAACTCTGTGAGATGAATTAACAGAACACAGAGCAGTTTCTCAGAAAGCTTCTTTCCAGTTTTGAACGGAAGATATTTCCTTTTTCACCATAGCCCTCTATGGGCTTCCAAATATCCCTTTGCCAGTTCCATAAGAACAGCCTTTGCGAAAGGCTTCTTGAAGGGAAAGATGTAACTCTGTGAGATGAACTAACAGATCACAGAGCAGTTTCTCAGAAAGCTTCTTTCCAGTTTTGAACGGAAGATATTTCCTTTTTTAACCATAGCCCTCTATGGGCTTCCAAATATCCCTTTGCCAGTTCCACAAGAACAGCGTTGGCGAAAGGCTTCTTGAAGGGCAAGATGTAACTCTGTGAGATGAACTAACAGAACACAGAGCAGTTTCTCAGAAAGCTTCTTTCCAGTTTTGAACGGAAGATATTTCCTTTTTCACCATAGCCCTCTATGGGCTTCCAAATATCACTTTGCGAATTCCACAAAAACAGCCTTAGCGAAAGGCTTCTTGAAGGGAAAGATGTAACTCTGTGAGATGAATTCAGAGAACACAGAGCAGTTTCTCAGAAAGCTTCTTTCCGGTTTTGAACGGAAGATATTTCCTTTTTCACCATAGCCGTCTATGAGCTTCGAAATATCACTTTGCCAGTTCCACAAGAACAGCCTTAGCGAAAGGGTTCTTGAAGGGAAAGATGTAACTCTGTGAGATGAATTCAGAGAACACAAAGCAGTTTCTCAGAAACCTTTTTCCCGTTTTGAACAGAAGATATTTCCTTTTTCACCATAACCCTCTAGGGGCTTCCAAATATCCCTTTGCCAGTTCCACAAGAACAGCCTTAGCGAAAGGCTTCTTGAAGGGAAAGATGTAACTCTGTGAGATGAATTAACAGAACACAGAGCAGTTTCTCAGGAAGCTTTTTTCCAGTTTTGAACGGAAGATATTTCCTTTTTCACCATAGCCCTCTATGGGCTTCCAAATATCCCTTTGCCAATTCCACAAGAACAGCCTTGGCGAAAGGCTTCTTGAAGGGCAAGATGTAACTCTGTGAGATGGACTAACAGAACACAGAGCAGTTTCTCAGAAAGCTTCTTTCCAGTTTTGAACGGAAGATATTTCCTTTTTCACCATAGCCCTCTATGGGCTTCCAAATATCCCTTTGCCAATTCCACAAGAAGAGCCTTAGCGAAAGGCTTCTTGAAGGGAAAGATGTAACTCTGTGAGATGAATTCATAGAACACAGAGCAGTTTCTCAGAAAGCTTCTTTCCAGTTTTGAACGGAAGATATTTGTTTTTCACCATAGCCCTCTATGGGCTTCCAAATATCACTTTGCCAATTCCACAAGAACAGCCTTAGCGAATGGGTTCTTGAAGGGAAAGATGTAACACTGTGAGATGAATTAACAGAACACAGAGCAGTTTCACAGAAAGCTTCTTTCCAGTTTTGAACCGAAGATATTTCCATTTTCACCATAGCCCTCTATGGGCTTCCAAATATCCCTTTGCCAATTCCACAAGAACAGCCTGAGCGAAAGGCTTCTTGAAGGCAAAGACGTAACTCTGTGAGATGAACTAACAAAACACAGAGCAGTTTCTCAGAAAGCTTCATTCCAGTTTTGAACGGAAGATATTTCCTTTTTCACCATAGCCCTCTATGGGCTTCCAAATATCCCTTTGCCAATTCCACATAAACAGCCTTAGCGAAAGGCTTCTTGAAGGGAAAGATGTAACTCTGTGAGATGATTTCAGAGATCACAGAGCAGTTTCTCAGAAAGCTTCTTTTTCCGGTTTTGAACGGAAGATATTTCCTTTTTCACCATAGCCCTCTATGGGCTTCCAAATATCCCTTTGCCAATTCCACAAGAACAGCCTTAGCGAAAGGCTTCTTCAAGGGAAAGATGTAACTCTGTGAGATGAATTCATAGAACACAGAGCAGTTTCTCAGAAAGCTTCTTTCCGGTTTTGAACGGAAGATATTTCCTTTTTCACCAAGGCCCTCTATGGGCTTCCAAATATCCCTTTGCCAATTCCACAAGAACAGCCTTAGCGAATGGCTTCTTGAAGGGAAAGATGTAACACTGTGAGATGAATTAACAGAACACAGAGCAGTTTCACAGAAAGCTTCTTTCCAGTTTTGAAGGGAAGATATTTCCTTTTTCACCATAGCCCTCTATGGGCTTCCAAATATCCCTTTGCCAATTCCACAAGAACAGCCTTAGCGAAAGGCTTCTTGAAGGGAAAGATGTAACTCTGTGAGATGAATTCAGAGAACACAGAGCAGTTGCTCAGTAAGCTTCTTTCCAGTTTTGAACGGGAGATATTTAATTTTTCACCATAGCCCTCTATGGGCTTCCAAATATCCCTTTGCCAATTCCACAAGAACAGCCTTAGCGAAAGGCTTCTTGAAGGGAAAGATGTAACTCTGTGAGATGAATTCAGAGAACACTGAGCAGTTTCTCAGAAAGCTTCTTTCCAGTTTTGGACGGAAGATATTTCCTTTTTCTCCATTGCCCTCTATGGGCTTCCAAATATCCCTTTGACAGTTCCACAAGAAAAGCCTTAGCGAAAGGCTTCTTGAAGGCAAAGATGTAACTCTGTGAGATGAATTCAGAGAACACAGAGCCGTTTCTAAGAAAGCTTCTTTCCAGTTTTGAACGGAAGATATTTCCTTTTTCACCATAGCCTTCTATGGGCTTCCAAATATCCCTTTGCCAATTCCACAAGAACAGCCTTAGCGAAAGGCTTCTTGAAGGGAAAGATGTAACTCTGTGAGAAGTATTCAGAGAACACAGAGCAGTTTCTCAGAAAGCTTCTTTCCAGTTTTGAACGTAAGATATTTCCTTTTTCACCAAAGCCCTCTATGGGCTTCCAAATATCCCTTTGCCAGTTCCATAAGAATAGCCTTAGCGAAAGGCTTCTTGAAGGGAAAGATGTAACTCTGTGAGATGAACTAACAGAACACAGAGCAGTTTCTCAGAAAGCTTCTTTCCAGTTTTGAACGGAAGATATTTCCTTTTTCACCATAGCCCTCTATGGGCTTCCAAATATCCCTTTGCCAATTCCAAGAAAACAGCCTTAGCGAAAGGCTTCTTGAAGGGAAAGATGTAACTCTGTGAGATGATTTCAGAGAACACAGAGCAGTTTCTCAGAAAGCTTCTTTCCGGTTTTGAACGGAACATATTTCCTTTTTCACCATAGCCCTCAATGGGCTTCCAAATATCCCTTTGCCAATTCCACAAGAACAGCCTTAGCGAAAGGCTTCTGGAAGGGAAAGATGTAACTCTGTGAGATGAATTCATAGAACACAGAGCAGTTTCTCAGAAAGCTTCTTTCCAGTTTTGAACGGAAGATATTTCCTTTTTCACCATAGCCCTCTATGGGCTTCCAAATATCACTTTGCCAATTCCACAAGAACAGCCTTAGCGAAAGGCTTCTTGAAGGGAAAGATGTAACTCTGTGAGATGAATTCAGAGAACACAGAGCAGTTTCTCAGAAAGCTTCTTTCCCGTTTTGAACGGATGATATTTCCTTTTTCACCATAGCCGTCTATGAGCTTCGAAATATCCCTTTGCCAGTTCCACAAGAACAGCCTTAGCGAAAGGGTTCTTGAAGGGAAAGATGTAACTCTGTGAGATGAATTCGGAGAACACAGAGCAGTTTCTCAGAAACCTTTTTCCAGTTTTGAACGGAAGATATTTCCTTTTTCACCATAACCCTCTATGGGCTTCCAAATATCCCTTTGCCAGTTCCACAAGAACAGCCTTAGCGAAAGGCTTCTTGAAGGGAAAGATGTAACTCTGTGAGATGAATTAACAGAACACAGAGCAGTTTCTCAGGAAGCTTCTTTCCAGTTTTGAACGGAAGATAATTCCTTTTTCACCATAGCCCTCTATGGGCTTCCAAATATCCCTTTGCCAATTCCACAAGAACAGCCTTGGCGAAAGGCTTCTTGAAGGGCAAGATGTAAATCTGTGAGATGAACTAACAGAACACAGAGCAGTTTCTCAGAAAGCTTCTTTCCAGTTTTGAACGGAAGATATTTCCTTTTTCACCATAGCCCTCTATGGTCTTCCAAATATCCCTTTGCCAATTCCACAAAAACAGCCTTAGCGAAAGGCTTCTTGAAGGGAAAGATGTAACTCTGTGAGATGATTTCAGAGAACACAGAGCAGTTTCTCAGAAAGCTTCTTTCCGGTTTTGAACGGAAGATATTTCCTTGTTCACCATAGCCCTCTATGGGCTTCCAAATATCCCTTTGCCAATTCCACAAGAACAGCCTTAGCGAAAGGCTTCTGGAAGGGAAAGATGTAACTCTGTGAGATGAATTCATAGAACACAGAGCAGTTTCTCAGAAAGCTTCTTTCCAGTTTTGAACGGAAGATATTTCCTTTTTCACCATAGCCGTCTATGGGCTTCCAAATATCACTTTGCCAATTCCACAAGAACAGCCTTAGCGAAAGGCTTCTTGAAGGGAAAGATGTAACTCTGTGAGATGAACTAACAGAACACAGAGCAGTTTCTCAGAATGCTTCTTTCCAGTTTTGAACGGAAGATATTTCCTTTTTCACCATAGCCCTCTATGGGCTTCCAAATATCCCTTTGCCAATTCCATAAGAACAGCCTTGGCGAAAGGCTTCTTGGAGGGAAAGATGTAACTCTGTGAGATGAACTAACAGAACACAGAGCAGTTTCTCAGAAAGCTTCTTTCCAGTTTTGAACGGAAGATATTTCCTTTTTCACCATAGCCCTCTATGGGCTTCCAAATATCCCTTTGCCAATTCCACAAAAACAGCCTTAGCGAAAGGCTTCTTGAAGGGAAAGATGTAACTCTGTGAGATGATTTCAGAGAACACAGAGCAGTTTCTCAGAAAGCTTCTTTCCGGTTTTGAACGGAAGATATTTCCTTTTTCACCATAGCCCTCTATGGGCTTCCAAATATCCCTTTGCCAATTCCACAAGAACAGCCTTAGCGAAAGGCTTCTGGAAGGGAAAGATGTAACTCTGTGAGATGAATTCATCGAACACAGAGCAGTTTCTCAGAAAGCTTCTTTCCAGTTTTGAACGGAAGATATTTCCTTTTTGACCATAGCCCTCTATGGGCTTCCAAATATCACTTTGCCAATTCCACAAGAACAGCCTTAGCGAAAGGCTTCTTGAAGGGAAAGATGTAACTCTGTGAGATGAACTAACAGAAAACAGAGCAGTTTCTCAAAATGCTTCTTTCCAGTTTTGAAGGAAGATATTTCCTTTTTCACCATAGCCCTCTAAGGGCTTCCAAATATCCCTTTGCCAATTCCATAAGAACAGCCTTGGCAAAAGGCTTCTTGAAGGGAAAGATGCAGCTCTGTGAGATGAAGTAACGGAACACAGAGCAGTTTCTCAGAAAGCTTCTTTCCAGTTTTGAACGGAAGATATTTCCTTTGTCACCATAGCCCTCTATGGGCTTCCAAATATCCCTTTGCCAATTCCACAAGAACAGCCTTAGCGAAAGGCTTCTTGAAGGGAAAGATGTAACTCTGTGAGATGAATTAACAGAACACAGAGCAGTTTCTCAGAAAGCTTCTTTCCAGTTTTGAACGGAAGATATTTCCTTTTTCACCATAGCCCTCTATGGGCTTCCAAATATCCCTTTGCCAGTTCCATAAGAACAGCCTTAGCGAAAGGCTTCTTGAAGGGAAAGATGTAACTCTGTGAGATGAACTAACAGATCACAGAGCAGTTTCTCAGAAAGCTTCTTTCCAGTTTTGAACGGAAGATATTTCCTTTTTTAACCATAGCCCTCTATGGGCTTCCAAATATCCCTTTGCCAGTTCCACAAGAACAGCGTTGGCGAAAGGCTTCTTGAAGGGCAAGATGTAACTCTGTGAGATGAACTAACAGAACACAGAGCAGTTTCTCAGAAAGCCTCTTTCCAGTTTTGAACGGAATATATTTCCTTTTTCACCATAGCCCTCTATGGGCTTCCAAATATCACTTTGCGAATTCCACAAAAACAGCCTTAGCGAAAGGCTTCTTGAAGGGAAAGATGTAACTCTGTGAGATGAATTCAGAGAACACAGAGCAGTTTCTCAGAAAGCTTCTTTCCAGTTTTGAACGGATGATATTTCCTTTTTCACCATAGCCGTCTATGAGCTTCGAAATATCACTTTGCCAGTTCCACAAGAACAGCCTTAGCGAAAGGGTTCTTGAAGGGAAAGATGTAACTCTGTGAGATGAATTCAGAGAACACAAAGCAGTTTCTCAGAAACCTTTTTCCCGTTTTGAACGGAAGATATTTCCTTTTTCACCATAACCCTCTATGGGCTTCCAAATATCCCTTTGCCAGTTCCACAAGAACAGCCTTAGCGAAAGGCTTCTTGAAGGGAAAGATGTAACTCTGTGAGATGAATTAACAGAACACAGAGCAGTTTCTCAGGAAGCTTCTTTCCAGTTTTGAACGGAAGATATTTCCTTTTTCACCATAGCCCTCTATGGGCTTCCAAATATCCCTTTGCCAATTCCACAAGAACAGCCTTGGCGAAAGGCTTCTTGAAGGGCAAGATGTAACTCTGTGAGATGAACTAACAGAACACAGAGCAGTTTCTCAGAAAGCTTCTTTCCAGTTTTGAACGGAAGATATTTCCTTTTTCACCATAGCCCTCTATGGGCTTCCAAATATCCCTTTGCCAATTCCACAAGAAGAGCCTTAGCGAAAGGCTTCTTGAAGGGAAAGATGTAACTCTGTGAGATGAATTCATAGAACAAAGAGCAGTTTCTCAGAAAGCTTCTTTCCAGTTTTGAAAGGAAGATATTTCCTTTTTCACCATAGCCCTCTATGGGCTTCCAAATATCACTTTGCCAATTCCACAAGAACAGCCTTAGCGAATGGGTTCTTGAAGGGAAAGATGTAACACTGTGAGATGAATTAACAGAACACAGAGCAGTTTCACAGAAAGCTTCTTTCCAGTTTTGAACCGAAGATATTTCCATTTTCACCATAGCCCTCTATGGGCTTCCAAATATCCCTTTGCCAATTCCACAAGAACAGCCTTAGCGAAAGGCTTCTTGAAGGCAAAGACGTAACTCTTTGAGATGAACTAACAAAACACAGAGCAGTTTCTCAGAAAGCTTCTTTCCAGTTTTCAATGGAAGATATTTCCTTTTTAACCGTAGCCCTCTATGGGCTTCCAAATATCCCTTTGCCAATTCCACAAGAACAGCTTTAGCGAAAGGCTTCTTGAAGGGAAAGATGTAACTCTGTGAGATGAATTCAGAGAACACTGAGCAGTTTCTCAGAAAGCTATTTTCCAGTTTTGAACGGAAGATATTTCCTTTTTCACCATAGCCCTCTATGGGCTTCCAAATATCACTTTGCCAATTCCAGAAGAACAGCATTAGCGAAAGGCTTCTTGAAGGCAAAGATGTAACTCTGTGAGATGAATTCAGAGAACACAGAGCCGTTTCTCAGAAAGCTTCTTTCCAGTTTTGAACGGATGATATTTCCTTTTTCACCATAGCCGTCTATGAGCTTCGAAATATCCCTTTGCCAGTTCCACAAGAACAGCCTTAGCGAAAGGGTTCTTGAAGGGAAAGATGTAACTCTGTGAGATGAATTCGGAGAACACAGAGCAGTTTCTCAGAAACCTTTTTCCAGTTTTGAACGGAAGATATTTCCTTTTTCACCATAACCCTCTATGGGCTTCCAAATATCCCTTTGCCAGTTCCACAAGAACAGCCTTAGCGAAAGGCTTCTTGAAGGGAAAGATGTAACTCTGTGAGATGAATTAACAGAACACAGAGCAGTTTCTCAGGAAGCTTCTTTCCAGTTTTGAACGGAAGATATTTCCTTTTTCACCATAGCCCTCTATGGGCTTCCAAATATCCCTTTGCCAATTCCACAAGAACAGCCTTGGCGAAAGGCTTCTTGAAGGGCAAGATGTAACTCTGTGAGATGAACTAACAGAACACAGAGCAGTTTCTCAGAAAGCTTCTTTCCAGTTTTGAACGGAAGATATTTCCTTTTTCACCATAGCCCTCTATGGGCTTCCAAATATCCCTTTGCCAATTCCACAAAAACAGACTTAGCGAAAGGCTTCTTGCAGGGAAAGATGTAACTCTATGAGATGATTTCAGAGAACACAGAGCAGTTTCTCAGAAAGCTTTCCGGTTTTGAACGGAAGATATTTCCTTGTTCACCATAGCCCTCTATGGGCTTCCAAATATCCCTTTGCCAATTCCACAAGAACAGTCTTAGCGAAAGGCTTCTGGAAGGGAAAGATGTAACTCTGTGAGATGAATTCATAGAACACAGAGCAGTTTCTCAGAAAGCTTCTTTCCAGTTTTGAACGGAAGATATTTCCTTTTTAACCATAGCCCTCTATGGGCTTCCAAATATCACTTTGCCAATTCCACAAGAACAGCCTTAGCGAAAGGCTTCTTGAAGGGAAAGATGTAACTCTGTGAGATGAACTAACAGAACACAGAGCAGTTTCTCAGAATGCTTCTTTCCAGTTTTGAACGGAAGATATTTCCCTTTTCACCATAGCCCTCTATGGGCTTCCAAATATCCCTTTGCCAATTCCATAAGAACAGCCTTGGCGAAAGGCTTCTTGGAGGGAAAGATGTAACTCTGTGGGATGAACTAACAGAACACAGAGCAGTTTCTCAGAAAGCTTCTTTCCAGTTTTGAACGGAAGATATTTCCTTTTTCACCATAGCCCTCTATGGGCTTCCAAATATCCCTTTGCCAATTCCACAAAAACAGCCTTAGCGAAAGGCTTCTTGAAGGGAAAGATGTAACTCTGTGAGATGATTTCAGAGAACACAGAGCAGTTTCTCAGAAAGCTTCTTTCCGGTTTTGAACGGAAGATATTTCCTTTTTCACCATAGCCCTCTATGGGCTTCCAAATATCCCTTTGCCAATTCCACAAGAACAGCCTTAGCGAAAGGCTTCTGGAAGGGAAAGATGTAACTCTGTGAGATGAACTAACAGAACACAGAGCAGTTTGTCAGAATGCTTCTTTCCAGTTTTGAACGGAAGATATTTCCTTTTTTACCATAGCCCTCTAAGGGCTTCCAAATATCCCTTTGCCAATTCCATAAGAACAGCCTTGGCGAAAGGCTTCTTGAAGGGAAAGATGCAGCTCTGTGAGATGAAGTAACAGAACACAGAGCAGTTTCTCAGAAAGCTTCTTTCCAGTTTTGAACGGAAGATATTTCCTTTTTCACCATAGCCCTCTATGGGCTTCCAAATATCCCTTTGCCAATTCCACAAGAACAGCCTTAGCGAAAGGCTTCTTGAAGGGAAAGATGTAACTCTGTGAGATGAATTAACAGAACACAGAGCAGTTTCTCAGAAAGCTTCTTTCCAGTTTTGAACGGAAGATATTTCCTTTTTCACCATAGCCCTCTATGGGCTTCCAAATATCCCTTTGCCAGTTCCATAAGAACAGCCTTAGCGAAAGGCTTCTTGAAGGGAAAGATGTAACACTGTGAGATGAATTCAGAGAACACAGAGCAGTTTCTCAGAAAGCTTCTTTCCAGTTTTGAACGGATGATATTTCCTTTTTCACCATAGCCGTCTATGAGCTTCCAAATATCACTTTGCCAGTTCCACAAGAACAGCCTTAGCGAAAGGGTTCTTGAAGGGAAAGATGTAACTCTGTGAGATGAATTCAGAGAACACAAAGCAGTTTCTCAGAAACCTTTTTCCCGTTTTGAACAGAAGATATTTCCTTTTTCACCATAACCCTCTAGGGGCTTCCAAATATCCCTTTGCCAGTTCCACAAGAACAGCCTTAGCGAAAGGCTTCTTGAAGGGAAAGATGTAACTCTGTGAGATGAATTAACAGAACACAGAGCAGTTTCTCAGGAAGCTTCTTTCCAGTTTTGAACGGAAGATATTTCCTTTTTCACCATAGCCCTCTATGGGCTTCCAAATATCCCTTTGCCAATTCCACAAGAACAGCCTTGGCGAAAGGCTTCTTGAAGGGCAAGATGTAACTCTGTGAGATGAACTAACAGAACACAGAGCAGTTTCTCAGAAAGCTTCTTTCCAGTTTTGAACGGAAGATATTTCCTTTTTCACCATAGCCCTCTATGGGCTTCCGAATATCCCTTTGCCAATTCCACAAGAAGAGCCTTAGCGAAAGGCTTCTTGAAGGGAAAGATGTAACTCTGTGAGATGAATTCATAGAACACAGAGCAGTTTCTCAGAAAGCTTCTTTCCAGTTTTGAACGGAAGATATTTGTTTTTCACCATAGCCCTCTATGGGCTTCCAAATATCACTTTGCCAATTCCACAAGAACAGCCTTAGCGAATGGGTTCTTGAAGGGAAAGATGTAACACTGTGAGATGAATTAACAGAACACAGAGCAGTTTCTCAGAAAGCTTCTTTCCAGTTTTGAACGGAAGATATTTCCTTTTTCACCATAGCCCTCTATGGGCTTCCGAATATCCCTTTGCCAATTCCACAAGAACAGCCTGAGCGAAAGGCTTCTTGAAGGCAAAGACGTAACTCTGTGAGATGAACTAACAAAACACAGAGCAGTTTCTCAGAAAGCTTCTTTCCAGTTTTCAACGGAAGTTATTTCCTTTTTAACCGTAGCCCTCTACGGGGTTCCAAATATCCCTTTGCCAATTCCACAAGAACAGCCTTGGCGAAAGGCTTCTTGAAGGGCAAGATGTAACTCTGTGAGATGAACTAACAGAACACAGAGTGGTTTCTCAGAAAGATTCTTTCCAGTTTTGAACGGAAGATATTACCTTTTTCACCATAGCCCTCTATGGGCTTCCAAATATCCCTTTGCCAATTCCACAAGAACAGCCTTTGCGAAAGGCTTCTGGAAGGGAAAGATGTAACTCTGTGAGATGAATTCATAGAACACAGAGCAGTTTCTCAGAAAGCTTCTTTCCAGTTTTGAACGGAAGATATTTCCTTTTTCACCATAGCCCTCTATGGGCTTCCAAATATCACTTTGCCAATTCCACAAGAACAGCCTTAGCGAAAGGCTCCTTGAAGGGAAAGATGTAACTCTGTGAGATGAACTAACAGAACACAGAGCAGTTTCTCAGAATGCTTCTTTCCAGTTTTGAACGGAAGATATTTCCTTTTTCACCATAGCCCTCTATGGGCTTCCAAATATCCCTTTGCCAATTCCATAACAACAGCCTTGGCGAAAGGCTTCTTGAAGGGAAAGATGCAGCTCTGTGAGATGAAGTAACAGAACACAGAGCAGTTTCTCAGAAAGCTTCTTTCCAGTTTTGAACGGAAGATATTTCCTTTTTCACCATAGCCCTCTATGGGCTTCCAAATATAGCTTTGCCAATTACACAAGAACAGCCTTAGCGAAAGGCTTCTTGAAGGGAAAGATGTAACTCTGTGAGATGAACTAACAGATCACAGAGCAGTTTCTCAGAAAGCTTCTTTCCAGTTTTGAAAGGAAGATATTTCCTTTTTTAAACATAGACCTCTATGGGCTTCCAAATATCTCTTTGCCAGTTCCACAAGAACCGCGTTGGTGAAAGGCTTCTTGAAGGGCAAGATGTAACTCTGTGAGATGAACTAACAACACAGAGCAGTTTCTCAGAAAGCTTCTTTCCAGTTTTGAACCGAAGATATTTCCTTTTTCACCATAGCCCTCTATGGGCTTCCAAATATCACTTTGCCAATTCCACAAAAACAGCCTTAGCGAAAGGATTCTTGAAGGGAAAGATGTAACTCTGTGAGATGAATTCAGAGAACACAGAGCAGTTTCTCAGAAAGCTTCTTTCCAGTTTTGAACGGATGATATTTCCTTTTTCACCATAGCCGTCTATGAGCTTCGAAATATCCCTTTGCCAGTTCCACAAGAACAGCCTTAGCGAAAGGGTTCTTGAAGGGAAAGATGTAACTCTATGAGATGAATTCAGAGAACACAGAGCAGTTTCTCAGAAAACTTTTTCCGGTTTTGAACGGAAGATATTTCCTTTTTCACCATAGCCCTCTATGGGCTTCCAAATATCCCTTTGCCAATTCCACAAGAACAGCCTTAGCGAAAGGCTTCTGGAAGGGAATGATGTAACTCTGTGAGATGATTTCAGAGAACACAGAGCAGTTTCTCAGAAAGCTTCTTTCCAGTTTTGAACGGAAGATATTTCCTTTTTCATCATAGCCCTCTATGTTCTTCCAAATATCACTTTGCCAATGCCACAAGAACAGCCTTAGCGAAAGGCTTCTTGAAGGGAAAGATGTAACTCTGTGAGATGAACTAACAGAACACAGAGCAGTTTCTCAGAAAGCTTCTTTCCAGGTTTGAACGGAAGATATTTCCTTTTTCACCATAGCCCTCTATGGGCTTCCAAATATCCCTTTGCCAATTCCACAAGAACAGCCTTAGCGAAAGGCTTCTTGAAGGGAAAGATGTAACTCTGTGAGATGAATTCAGAGAACACTGAGCAGATTCTCAGAAAGCTTCTTTCCAGTTTTGGAGGGAAGATATTTCCTTTTTCTCCATTGCCCTCTATGGGCTTCCAAATATCCCTTTGCCATTTCCACAAGAAAAGCCTTAGCGAAAGGCTTCTTGAAGGCAAAGACGTAACTCTGTGAGATGAACTAACAAAACACAGAGCAGTTTCTCAGAAAGCTTCTTTCCAGTTTTCAACGGAAGAAATTTCCTTTTTCACCATAGCCCTCTATGGGCTTCCAAATATCCCTTTGCCAATTCCACAAGAACAGCCTTAGAAAAGGCTTCTTGAAGGAAAAGATTTAACTCTGTGAGATGAATTAACAGAACACAAAGCAGTTTCTCAGAATGCTTCTTTCCAGTTTTGAACGGAAGATATTTCCTTTTTCACCATAGCCCTCTATGGGCTTCCAAATATCCCTTTGCCACTTCCACAAGAACAGCCTTAGCGAAAGGCTTCTTGAAGGGAAAGATGTAACTCTGTGAGATGAATTCAGAGAACACCGAGCAGTTTCTCAGAAAGCTTCTTTCCAGTTTTGAACGGAAGATATTTACTTTTTCACCAAAGCCCTCTATGGGCTTCCAAATATCCCTTTGCCAGTTCCATGAGAACAGCCTTAGCGAAAGGCTTCTTGAAGGGAAAGATGTAACTCTGTGAGATGAACTAACAGAACACAGAGCAGTTTCTCAGAAAGCTTCTTTCCAGTTTGGAACGGAAGATATTTCCTTTTTCACCATAGCCCTCTACGGGCTTCCAAATATCCCTTTGCCAATTCCACAAAAACAGCCTTAGCGAAAGGCTTCTTGAAGGGAAAGATGTAACTCTGTGAGATGAATTAACAGAACACAGAGCAGTTTCTCAGAAAGCTTCTTTCCAGTTTGAACGGGAGATATTTCCTTTTTCACCATAGCCCTCTATAGGCTTCCAAATATCCCTTTGCCAATTCCACAAGAACAGCCTTAGCGAAAGGCTTCTTGAAGGGAAAGATGTAACTCTGTGAGATGAATTCAGAGAACACAGAGCAGTTTCTCAGAAAGCTTCTTTCCAGTTTTGAACGGGAGATATTTCCTTTTTCACCATAGCCCTCTTTGGGCTTCCAAATATCCCTTTGCCAATTCCACAAGAACAGCCTTAGCGAAAGGCTTCTTGAAGGGAAAGGTGTAACTCTCTGAGATGATTTCAGAGAACACAGAGCAGTTTCTCAGAAAGCTTCTTTCCAGTTTTGAACGGAAGATATTTCCTTTTTCACCATAGCCCTCTATGGCCTTCCAAATATCCCTTTGCCAATTCCACAAGAACAGCCTTAGCGAAAGGCTTCTTGAAGGGAAAGATGTAACTCTGTGAGATGAATTCAGAGAACACTGAGCAGATTCTCAGGAAGCTTCTTTCCAGTTTTGGAGGGAAGATATTTCCTTTTTCTCCATTGCCCTCTATGGGCTTCCAAATATCCCTTTGCCAGTTCCACAAGAAAAGCCTTAGCGAAAGGCTTCTTGAAGGCAAAGACGTAACTCTGTGAGATGAACTAACAAAACCCAGAGCAGTTTCTCAGAAAGCTTCTTTCCAGTTTTCAACGGAAGAAATTTCCTTTTTCACCATAGCCCTCTATGGGCTTCCAAATATCCCTTTGCCAATTCCACAAGAACAGCATTAGCGAAAGGCTTCTTGAAGGCAAAGATGTAACTCTGTGTGATGAATTCAGAGAACACAGAGCCGTTTCTCAGAAAGCTTCTTTCCAGTTTTGAACGGAAGATATTTCCTTTTTCACCATAGCCCACTAGGGGCTTCCAAATATCCCTTTGCCAATTCCTCAAGAACAGCCTTAGCGAAAGTCTTCTTGAAGGTAAAGATGTAACTCTGTGAGATGAATTCAGAGAACACAGAGCAGTTTCTCAGAAAGCTTCTTTCCGGTTTTGAACGGAAGATATTTCCTTTTTCACCATAGCCCTCTATGGGCTTCCAAATATCCCTTTGCCAATTCCACAAGAACAGCCTTAGCGAAAGGCTTCTGGAAGGGAATGATGTAACTCTGTGAGATGAATTCAGAGAACACAGAGAAGTTTCTCAGAAAGCTTCTTTCCAGTTTTGAACGGAAGATATTTCCTTTTTCACCATAGCCCTCTATGGGCTTCCAAATATCACTTTGCCAATGCCACAAGAACAGCCTTAGAGAAAGGCTTCTTGAAAGGAAAGATGTAACTCTGTGAGATAAACTAACAGAACACAGAGCAGTTTCTCAGAAAGCTTCTTTCCAGGTTTGAACGGAAGATATTTCCTTTTTCACCATAGCCCTCTATGGGCTTCCAAATATCCCTTTGCCAATTCCACAAGAACAGCCTTAGCGAAAGGATTCTTGAAGGGAAAGATGTAACTCTGTGAGATGAATACAGAGAACACTGAGCAGATTCTCAGAAAGCTTCTTTCCAGTTTTGGAGGGAAGATATTTCCTTTTTCTCCATTGCCCTCTATGGGCTTCCAAATATCCCTTTGCCAGTTCCACAAGAAAAGCCTTAGCGAAAGGCTTCTTGAAGGGAAAGACGTAACTCTGTGAGATGAACTAACAAAACCCAGAGCAGTTTCTCAGAAAGCTTCTTTCCAGTTTTCAACGGAAGAAATTTCCTTTTTCACCATAGCCCTCTATGGGCTTCCAAATATCCCTTTGCCAATTCCACAAGAACAGCCTTAAGAAAGGCTTCTTGAAGGAAAAGATTTAACTCTGTGAGATGAATTAACAGAACACAAAGCAGTTTCTCAGAATGCTTCTTTCCAGTTTTGAACGGAAGATATTTCCTTTTTCACCATAGCCCTCTTTGGGCTTCCAAATATCCCTTTGCCAATTCCACAAGAACAGCCTTAGCGAAAGGCTTCTTGAAGGGAAAGATGTAACTCTGTGAGATGAATTCAGAGAACACAGAGCAGTTTCTCAGAAAGCTTCTTTCCAGTTTTGAACGGAAGATATTTCCTTTTTCACCAAAGCCCTCTATGGGCTTCCAAATATCCCTTTGCCAGTTCCATAAGAACAGCCTTAGCGAAAGGCTTCTTGAAGGGAAAGATGTAACTCTGTGAGATGAACTAACAGAACACAGAGCAGTTTCTCAGAAAGCTTCTTTCCAGTTTTGAACGGAAGATACTTCCTTTTTCACCATAGCCCTCTATGGGCTTCCAAATTTCCCTTTGCCAATTCCACAAAAACAGCCTTAGCGAAAGGCTTCTTGAAGGGAAAGATGTAACTCTGTGAGATGATTTCAGAGAACACAGAGCAGTTTCTCAGAAAGCTTCTTTCCGGTTTTGAACGGAAGATATTTCCTTTTTCACCATAGCCCTCTATGGGCTTCCAAATATCCCTTTGCCAATTCCACAAGAACAGCCTTAGCGAAAGGCTTCTTGAAGGGAAAGATGTAACTCTGTGAGATGAATTCATAGAAGACAGAGCAGATTCTCAGAAAACTTCTTTCCAGTTTTGAACGGAAGATATTTCCTTTTTCACCATATCCCTCTAAGGGCTTAAAAATATCACTTTGCCAATTCCACAAGAACAGCCTTAGCGAAAGGCTTCTTGAAGGGAAAGATGTAACTCTGTGAGATGAATTCAGAGTACACAGAGCAGTTTCTCAGAAAGCTTCTTTCCAGTTTTGAACGGAAGATAGTTCCTTTTTCACCATAGCCCTCTATGGGCTTCCAAATATCCCTTTGCCAATTCCACAAGAACAGCCTTAGCGAAAGGCTTCTTGAAGGGAAAGATGTAACTCTGTGAGATGAATTCAGAGAACACAGAGCAGTTTCTCAGAAAGCTTCTTTCCAGTTTTGAACGGAAGTTATTTCCTTTTTCACCGTAGCCCTCTATGAGCTTCCAAATATCCCTTTGCCAATTCCACAAGAACAGCCTTAGCGAAAGGCCTCTTGAAGGGAAAGATGTAACACTGTGAGATGAATTCAGAGAACACAGAGCAGTTTCTCAGAAAGCTTCTTTCCAGTTTTGAACGGAAGATATTTTCTTTTTCACCATAGCCCTCTATGGGCTTCCAAATATCCCTTTGCCAATTCCACAAGAACAGCCTTAGCGAAAGGCTTCTTGAAGGGAAAGATGTAGCTCTGTGATATGAATTAACAAAACACAGAGCAGTTTCTCAGAAAGCTTCTTTCCAGTTTTGAACGGAAGATATTTTCTTTTTCACCATAGCCCTCTATGGGCTTCCAAATATCCCTTTGCCAGTTCCACAAGAACAGCCTTAGCGAAAGGCTTCTTGAAGGGAAAGATGTAACTCTGTGAGATGAATTCAGAGAACACAGAGCAGTTTCTCAGAAAGCTTCTTTCCAGTTTTGAACGGAAGATATTTCCTTTTTCACCATAGCCCTCTATGGGCTTCCAAATATCCCTTTGCCAGTTCGACAAGAACAGCCTTAGCGAAAGGCTTCTTGAAGGGAAAGATGTAACTCTGTGAGATGAACTAACAGAACACAGAGCAGTTTCTCAGAAAGCTTCTTTCCAGTTTTGAACGGAAGATATTTCCTTTTTCACCATAGCCCTCTATGGGGTTCCAAATATCCCTTTGCCAATTCCACAAGAACAGCCTTAGCGAAAGGCTTCTTTAAGGGAAAGATGTAACTCTCTGAGATGATTTCAGAGAACACAGAGCAGTTTCTCAGAAAGCTTCTTTCCAGTTTTGAACGGAAGATATTTCCTTTTTCACCATAGCCCTCTATGGGCTTCCAAATATCCCTTTGCCAATTCCACAAGAGCAGCCTTAGCGAAAGGCTTCTTGAAGGGAAAGATGTAGCTCTGTGATATGAATTAACAAAACACAGAGCAGTTTCTCAGAAAGCTTCTTTCCAGTTTTGAACGGAAGATATTTTCTTTTTCACCATAGCCCTCTATGGGCTTCCAAATATCCCTTTGCCAGTTCCACAAGAACAGCCTTAGCGAAAGGCTTCTTGAAGGGAAAGATGTAAATCTGTGAGATGAATTCAGAGAACACAGAGCAGTTTCTCAGAAAGCTTCTTTCCAGTTTTGAACGGAAGATATTTCCTTTTTCACCATAGCCCTCTATGGGCTTCCAAATATCCCTTTGCCAGTTCGACAAGAACAGCCTTAGAGAAAGGCTTCTTGAAGGGAAAGATGTAACTCTGTGAGATGAACTAACAGAACACAGAGCAGTTTCTCAGAAAGCTTCTTTCCAGTTTTGAACGGAAGATATTTCCTTTTTCACCATAGCCCTCTATGGGGTTCCAAATATCCCTTTGCCAATTCCACAAGAACAGCCTTGGCGAAAGGCTTCTTGAAGGGCAAGATGTAACTCTGTGAGATGAACTAACAGAACAAGAGTAGTTTCTCAGAAAGCTTCTTTCCAGTTTTGAACGGAAGATATTACCTTTTTCACCATAGCCCTCTATGGGCTTCCAAATATCCCTTTGCCAATTCCACAAGAACAGCCTTAGTGAAAGGCTTCCTGAAGGGAAAGATGTAACTCTGTGAGATGAATTCAGAGAACACAGAGCCGTTTCTCAGAAAGCTTCTTTCCAGTTTTGAACGGAAGATATTTCCTTTTTCACCATAGCCCTCTATGGGTTTCCAAATATCCCTTTGCCAATTCCTCAAGAACAGCCTTAGCGAAAGTCTTCTTGAAGGTAAAGATGTAACTCTGTGAGATGAATTCAGAGAACACAGAGCAGTTTCTCAGAAAGCTTCTTTCCGGTTTTGAACGGAAGATATTTCCTTTTTCACCATAGCCCACTATGGGCTTCCAAATATCCCTTTGCCAATTCCACAAGAACAGCCTTAGCGAAAGGCTTCTGGAAGGGAAAGATGTAACTCTGTGAGATGAATTCATAGAACACAGAGCAGTTTCTCAGAAAGCTTCTTTCCAGTTTTGAACGGAAGATATTTCCTTTTTCACCATAGCCCTCTATGGGCTTCCAAATATCCCTTTGCCAATTCCATAAGAAGAGCCTTGGCGAAAGGCTTCTTGAAGGGAAAGATGCAGCTCTGTGAGATGAAGTAACAGAACACAGAGCAGTTTCTCAGAAAGCTTCTTTCCAGCTTTGAACGGAAGATATTTCCTTTTTCACCATAGCCCTCTATGGGCTTACAAATATCCCTTTGCCAGTTCCATAAGAACAGCCTTAGCGAAAGGCTTCTTGAAGGGAAAGATTTAACTCTGTGAGATGAACTAACAGATCACAGAGCAGTTTCTCAGAAAGCTTCTTTCCAGTTTTGAACGGAAGATATTTCCTTTTTTAACCATAGCCCTCTATGGGCTTCCAAATATCCCTTTGCCAGTTACACAAGAACAGCGTTGGCGAAAGGCTTCTTGAAGGGCAAGATGTAACTCTGTGAGATGAACTAACAGAACACAGAGCAGTTTCTCAGAAAGCTTCTTTCCAGTTTTGAACGGAAGATATTTCCTTTTTCACCATAGCCCTCTATGGGCTTCCAAATATCACTTTGCCAATTCCACAAAAACAGCCTTAGCGAAAGGCTTCTTGAAGGGAAAGATGTAACTCTGTGAGATGAATTCAGAGAACACAGAGCAGTTTCTCAGAAAGCTTCTTTCCAGTTTTGAACGGAAGATATTTCCTTTTTCACCATAGCCGTCTATGAGCTTCGAAATATCCCTTTGCCAGTTCCACAAGAACAGCCTTAGCGAAAGGGTTCTTGAAGGGAAAGATGTAACTCTGTGAGATGAATTCAGAGAACACAGAGCAGTTTCTCAGAAAGCTTCTTTCCAGTTTTGAACGGAAGATATTTCCTTTTTCAAAATAGCCCTCTATGGGCTTCCAAATATCCCTTTGCCAATTCCAGAAGAACAGCATTAGCGAAAGGCTTCTTGAAGGCAAAGATGTAACTCTGTGAGATGAATTCAAAGAACACAGAGCAGTTTCTCAGAAAGCTTCTTTCCAGTTTTGAACGGAAGATATTTCCTTTTTCATCATAGCCCACTATGGGCTTCCAAATATCCCTTTGCCAATTCCACATGAACAGCCTTAGCGAAAGGCTTCTTGAAGGGAAAGATGCAGCTCCGTGAGATGAATTAACAGAACACAGAGCAGTTTATCAGAATGCTTCTTTCCAGTTTTGAACGGAAGATATTTCCTTTTTCACCATAGCCCTCTATGGGCTTCCAAATATCCCTTTGCCAATTCCACAAGAACAGCCTTAGGAAAGGCTTCTTGAAGGAAAAGATTTAACTCTGTGAGATGAATTAACAGAACACAAAGCAGTTTCTCAGAATGCTTCTTTCCAGTTTTGAACGGAAGATATTTCCTTTTTCACCATAGCCCTCTTTGGGCTTCCAAATATCCCTTTGCCAATTCCACAAGAACAGCCTTAGCGAAAGGCTTCTTGAAGGGAAAGATGTAACTCTGTGAGATGAATTCAGAGAACACAGAGCAGTTTCTCAGAAAGCTTCTTTCCAGTTTTGAACGGAAGATATTTCCTTTTTCACCAAAGCCCTCTATGGGCTTCCAAATATCCCTTTGCCAGTTCCATAAGAACAGCCTTAGCGAAAGGCTTCTTGAAGGGAAAGATGTAACTCTGTGAGATGAACTAACAGAACACAGAGCAGTTTCTCAGAAAGCTTCTTTCCAGTTTTGAACGGAAGATACTTCCTTTTTCACCATAGCCCTCTAAGGGCTTCCAAATTTCCCTTTGCCAATTCCACAAAAACAGCCTTAGCGAAAGGCTTCTTGAAGGGAAAGATGTAACTCTGTGAGATGATTTCAGAGAACACAGAGCAGTTTCTCAGAAAGCTTCTTTCCGGTTTTGAACGGAAGATATTTCCTTTTTCACCATAGCCCTCTATGGGCTTCCAAATATCCCTTTGCCAATTCCACAAGAACAGCCTTAGCGAAAGGCTTCTTGAAGGGAAAGATGTAAATCTGTGAGATGAATTCATAGAAAACAGAGCAGTTTCTCAGAAAACTTCTTTCCAGTTTTGAACGGAAGATATTTCCTTTTTCACCATATCCCTCTAAGGGCTTCCAAATATCACTTTGCCAATTCCACAAGAACAGCCTTAGCGAAAGGCTTCTTGAAGGGAAAGATGTAACTCTGTGAGATGAATTCAGAGTACACAGAGCAGTTTCTCAGAATGCTTCTTTCCAGTTTTGAACGGAAGATAGTTCCTTTTTCACCATAGCCCTCTATGGGCTTCCAAATATCCCTTTGCCAATTCCACAAGAACAGCCTTAGCGAAAGGCTTCTTGAAGGGAAAGATGTAACTCTGTGAGATGAATTCAGAGAACACAGAGCAGTTTCTCAGAAAGCTTCTTTCCAGTTTTGAACGGAAGATATTTCCTTTTTCACCGTAGCCCTCTATGAGCTTCCAAATATCCCTTTGCCAATTCCACAAGAACAGCCTTAGCGAAAGGCCTCTTGAAGGGAAAGATGTAACACTGTGAGATGAATTCAGAGAACACAGAGCAGTTTCTCAGAAAGCTTCTTTCCAGTTTTGAACGGAAGATATTTTCTTTTTCACCATAGCCCTCTATGGGCTTCCAAATATCCCTTTGCCAATTCCACAAGAACAGCCTTAGCGAAAGGCTTCTTGAAGGGAAAGATGTAGCTCTGTGATATGAATTAACAAAACACAGAGCAGTTTCTCAGAAAGCTTCTTTCCAGTTTTGAACGGAAGATATTTTCTTTTTCACCATAGCCCTCTATGGGCTTCCAAATATCCCTTTGCCAGTTCCACAAGAACAGCCTTAGCGAAAGTCTTCTTGAAGGGAAAGATGTAACTCTGTGAGATGAATTCAGAGAACACAGAGCAGTTTCTCAGAAAGCTTCTTTCCAGTTTTGAACGGAAGATATTTCCTTTTTCACCATAGCCCTCTATGGGCTTCCAAATATCCCTTTGCCAGTTCGACAAGAACAGCCTTAGCGAAAGGCTTCTTGAAGGGAAAGATGTAACTCTGTGAGATGAACTAACAGAACACAGAGCAGTTTCTCAGAAAGCTTCTTTCCAGTTTTGAACGGAAGATATTTCCTTTTTCACCATAGCCCTCTATGGGGTTCCAAATATCCCTTTGCCAATTCCACAAGAACAGCCTTAGCGAAAGGCTTCTTTAAGGGAAAGATGTAACTCTCTGAGATGATTTCAGAGAACACAGAGCAGTTTCTCAGACAGCTTCTTTCCAGTTTTGAACGGAAGATATTTCCTTTTTCACCATAGCCCTCTATGGGCTTCCAAATATCCCTTTGCCAATTCCACAAGAGCAGCCTTAGCGAAAGGCTTCTTGAAGGGAAAGATGTAGCTCTGTGATATGAATTAACAAAACACAGAGCAGTTTCTCTGAAAGCTTCTTTCCAGTTTTGAACGGAAGATATTTTCTTTTTCACCATAGCCCTCTATGGGCTTCCAAATATCCCTTTGCCAGTTCCACAAGAACAGCCTTAGCGAAAGGCTTCTTGAAGGGAAATATGTAAATCTGTGAGATGAATTCAGAGAACACAGAGCAGTTTCTCAGAAAGCTTCTTTCCAGTTTTGAACGGAAGATATTTCCTTTTTCACCATAGCCCTCTATGGGCTTCCAAATATCCCTTTGCCAGTTCGACAAGAACAGCCTTAGAGAAAGGCTTCTTGAAGGGCAAGATGTAACTCTGTGAGATGAACTAACAGAACAAGTGTAGTTTCTCAGAAAGCTTCTTTCCAGTTTTGAACGGAAGATATTACCTTTTTCACCATAGCCCTCTATGGGCTTCCAAATATCCCTTTGCCAATTCCACAAGAACAGCCTTAGTGAAAGGCTTCCTGGAGGGAAAGATGTAACTCTGTGAGATGAATTCAGAGAACACAGAGCCGTTTCTCAGAAAGCTTCTTTCCAGTTTTGAACGGAAGATATTTCCTTTTTCACCATAGCCCTCTATGGGTTTCCAAATATCCCTTTGCCAATTCCTCAAGAACAGCCTTAGCGAAAGTCTTCTTGAAGGTAAAGATGTAACTCTGTGAGATGAATTCAGAGAACACAGAGCAGTTTCTCAGAAAGCTTCTTTCCGGTTTTGAACGGAAGATATTTCCTTTTTCACCATAGCCCACTATGGGCTTCCAAATATCCCTTTGCCAATTCCACAAGAACAGCCTTAGCGAAAGGATTCTTGAAGGGAAAGATGTAACTCTGTGAGATGAATTCAGAGAACACTGAGCAGATTCTCAGAAAGCTTCTTTCCAGTTTTGGAGGGAAGATATTTCCTTTTTCTCCATTGCCCTCTATGGGCTTCCAAATATCCCTTTGCCAGTTCCACAAGAAAAGCCTTAGCGAAAGGCTTCTTGAAGGCAAAGACGTAACTCTGTGAGATGAACTAACAAAACCCAGAGCAGTTTCTCAGAAAGCTTCTTTCCAGTTTTCAACGGAAGAAATTTCCTTTTTCACCATAGCCCTCTATGGGCTTCCAAATATCCCTTTGCCAATTCCACAAGAACAGCCTTAGGAAAGGCTTCTTGAAGGAAAAGATTTAACTCTGTGAGATGAATTAACAGAACACAAAGCAGTTTCTCAGAATGCTTCTTTCCAGTTTTGAACGGAAGATATTTCCTTTTTCACCATAGCCCTCTTTGGGCTTCCAAATATCCCTTTGCCAATTCCACAAGAACAGCCTTAGCGAAAGGCTTCTTGAAGGGAAAGATGTAACTCTGTGAGATGAATTCAGAGAACACAGAGCAGTTTCTCAGAAAGCTTCTTTCCAGTTTTGAACGGAAGATATTTCCTTTTTCACCAAAGCCCTCTATGGGCTTCCAAATATCCCTTTGCCAGTTCCATAAGAACAGCCTTAGCGAAAGGCTTCTTGAAGGGAAAGATGTAACTCTGTGAGATGAACTAACAGAACACAGAGCAGTTTCTCAGAAAGCTTCTTTCCAGTTTTGAACGGAAGATACTTCCTTTTTCACCATAGCCCTCTATGGGCTTCCAAATTTCCCTTTGCCAATTCCACAAAAACAGCCTTAGCGAAAGGCTTCTTGAAGGGAAAGATGTAACTCTGTGAGATGATTTCAGAGAACACAGAGCAGTTTCTCAGAAAGCTTCTTTCCGGTTTTGAACGGAAGATATTTCCTTTTTCACCATAGCCCTCTATGGGCTTCCAAATATCCCTTTGCCAATTCCACAAGAACAGCCTTAGCGAAAGGCTTCTTGAAGGGAAAGATGTAACTCTGTGAGATGAATTCATAGAAAACAGAGCAGTTTCTCAGAAAACTTCTTTCCAGTTTTGAACGGAAGATATTTCCTTTTTCACCATATCCCTCTAAGGGCTTCCAAATATCACTTTGCCAATTCCACAAGAACAGCCTTAGCGAAAGGCTTCTTGAAGGGAAAGATGTAACTCTGTGAGATGAATTCAGAGTACACAGAGCAGTTTCTCAGAAAGCCTCTTTCCAGTTTTGAACGGAAGATAGTTCCTTTTTCACCATAGCCCTCTATGGGCTTCCAAATATCCCTTTGCCAATTCCACAAGAACAGCCTTAGCGAAAGGCTTCTTGAAGGGAAAGATGTAACTCTGTGAGATGAATTCAGAGAACACAGAGCAGTTTCTCAGAAAGCTTCTTTCCAGTTTTGAACGGAAGATATTTCCTTTTTCACCGTAGCCCTCTATGAGCTTCCAAATATCCCTTTGCCAATTCCACAAGAACAGCCTTAGCGAAAGGCCTCTTGAAGGGAAAGATGTAACACTGTGAGATGAATTCAGAGAACACAGAGCAGTTTCTCAGAAAGCTTCTTTCCAGTTTTTAACGGAAGATATTTTCTTTTTCACCATAGCCCTCTATGGGCTTCCAAATATCCCTTTGCCAATTCCACAAGAACAGCCTTAGCGAAAGGCTTCTTGAAGGGAAAGATGTAGCTCTGTGATATGAATTAACAAAACACAGAGCAGTTTCTCAGAAAGCTTCTTTCCAGTTTTGAACGGAAGATATTTTCTTTTTCACCATAGCCCTCTATGGGCTTCCAAATATCCCTTTGCCAGTTCCACAAGAACAGCCTTAGCGAAAGGCTTCTTGAAGGGAAAGATGTAACTCTGTGAGATGAATTCAGAGAACACAGAGCAGTTTCTCAGAAAGCTTCTTTCCAGTTTTGAACGGAAGATATTTCCTTTTTCACCATAGCCCTCTATGGGCTTCCAAATATCCCTTTGCCAGTTCGACAAGAACAGCCTTAGCGAAAGGCTTCTTGAAGGGAAAGATGTAACTCTGTGAGATGAACTAACAGAACACAGAGCAGTTTCTCAGAAAGCTTCTTTCCAGTTTTGAACGGAAGATATTTCCTTTTTCACCATAGCCCTCTATGGGGTTCCAAATATCCCTTTGCCAATTCCACAAGAACAGCCTTAGCGAAAGGCTTCTTTAAGGGAAAGATGTAACTCTCTGAGATGATTTCAGAGAACACAGAGCAGTTTCTCAGAAAGCTTCTTTCCAGTTTTGAACGGAAGATATTTCCTTTTTCACCATAGCCCTCTATGGGCTTCCAAATATCCCTTTGCCAATTCCACAAGAGCAGCCTTAGCGAAAGGCTTCTTGAAGGGAAAGATGTAGCTCTGTGATATGAATTAACAAAACACAGAGCAGTTTCTCAGAAAGCTTCTTTCCAGTTTTGAACGGAAGATATTTTCTTTTTCACCATAGCCCTCTATGGGCTTCCAAATATCCCTTTGCCAGTTCCACAAGAACAGCCTTAGCGAAAGGCTTCTTGAAGGGAAATATGTAAATCTGTGAGATGAATTCAGAGAACACAGAGCAGTTTCTCAGAAAGCTTCTTTCCAGTTTTGAACGGAAGATATTTCCTTTTTCACCATAGCCCTCTATGGGCTTCCAAATATCCCTTTGCCAGTTCGACAAGAACAGCCTTAGAGAAAGGCTTCTTGAAGGGAAAGATGTAACTCTGTGAGATGAACTAACAGAACACAGAGCAGTTTCTCAGAAAGCTTCTTTCCAGTTTTGAACGGAAGATATTTCCTTTTTCACCATAGCCCTCTATGGGGTTCCAAATATCCCTTTGCCAATTCCACAAGAACAGCCTTGGCGAAAGGCTTCTTGAAGGGCAAGATGTAACTCTGTGAGATGAACTAACAGAACAAGAGTAGTTTCTCAGAAAGCTTCTTTCCAGTTTTGAACGGAAGATATTACCTTTTTCACCATAGCCCTCTATGGGCTTCCAAATATCCCTTTGCCAATTCCACAAGAACAGCCTTAGTGAAAGGCTTCCTGAAGGGAAAGATGTAACTCTGTGAGATGAATTCAGAGAACACAGAGCCGTTTCTCAGAAAGCTTCTTTCCAGTTTTGAACGGAAGATATTTCCTTTTTCACCATAGCCCTCTATGGGTTTCCAAATATCCCTTTGCCAATTCCTCAAGAACAGCCTTAGCGAAAGTCTTCTTGAAGGTAAAGATGTAACTCTGTGAGATGAATTCAGAGAACACAGAGCAGTTTCTCAGAAAGCTTCTTTCCGGTTTTGAACGGAAGATATTTCCTTTTTCACCATAGCCCACTATGGGCTTCCAAATATCCCTTTGCCAATTCCACAAGAACAGCCTTAGCGAAAGGCTTCTGGAAGGGAAAGATGTAACTCTGTGAGATGAATTCATAGAACACAGAGCAGTTTCTTAGAAAGCTTCTTTCCAGTTTTGAACGGAAGATATTTCCTTTTTCACCATAGCCCTCTTTGGGCTTCCAAATATCCCTTTGCCAATTCCATAAGAACAGCCTTGGCGAAAGGCTTCTTGAAGGGAAGGATGCAGCTCTGTGAGATGAAGTAACAGAACACAGAGCAGTTTCTCAGAAAGCTTCTTTCCAGCTTTGAACGGAAGATATTTCCTTTTTCACCATAGCCCTCTATGGGCTTACAAATATCCCTTTGCCAGTTCCATAAGAACAGCCTTAGCGAAAGGCTTCTTGAAGGGAAAGATTTAACTCTGTGAGATGAACTAACAGATCACAGAGCAGTTTCTCAGAAAGCTTCTTTCCAGTTTTGAACGGAAGATATTTCCTTTTTTAACCATAGCCCTCTATGGGCTTCCAAATATCCCTTTGCCAGTTACACAAGAACAGCGTTGGCGAAAGGCTTCTTGAAGGGCAAGATGTAACTCTGTGAGATGAACTAACAGAACACAGAGCAGTTTCTCAGAAAGCTTCTTTCCAGTTTTGAACGGAAGATATTTCCTTTTTCACCATAGCCCTCCATGGGCTTCCAAATATCACTTTGCCAATTCCACAAAAACAGCCTTAGCGAAAGGCTTCTTGAAGGGAAAGATGTAACTCTGTGAGATGAATTCAGAGAACACAGAGCAGTTTCTCAGAAAGCTTCTTTCCAGTTTTGAACGGAAGATATTTCCTTTTTCACCATAGCCGTCTATGAGCTTCGAAATATCCCTTTGCCAGTTCCACAAGAACAGCCTTAGCGAAAGGGTTCTTGAAGGGAAAGATGTAACTCTGTGAGATGAATTCAGAGAACACAGAGCAGTTTCTCAGAAAGCTTCTTTCCAGTTTTGAACGGAAGATATTTCCTTTTTCAAAATAGCCCTCTATGGGCTTCCAAATATCCCTTTGCCAATTCCACAAGAACAGCCTTAGCGAAAGGCTTCTTGAAGGGAAAGATGTAACTCTGTGAGATGAATTCAGAGAACACTGAGCAGTTTCTCAGAAAGCTATTTTCCAGTTTTGAACGGAAGATATTTCCTTTTTCACCATAGCCCTCTATGGGCTTCCAAATATCCCTTTGCCAATTCCAGAAGAACAGCATTAGCGAAAGGCTTCTTGAAGGCAAAGATGTAACTCTGTGAGATGAATTCAAAGAACACAGAGCAGTTTCTCAGAAAGCTTCTTTCCAGTTTTGAACGGAAGATATTTCCTTTTTCATCATAGCCCACTATGGGCTTCCAAATATCCCTTTGCCAATTCCACATGAACAGCCTTAGCGAAAGGCTTCTTGAAGGGAAAGATGCAGATCCGTGAGATGAATTAACAGAACACAGAGCAGTTTATCAGAATGCTTCTTTCCAGTTTTGAACGGAAGATATTTCCTTTTTCACCATAGCCCTCTATGGGCTTCCAAATATCCCTTTGCCAATTCCACAAGAACAGCCTTAGGAAAGGCTTCTTGAAGGAAAAGATTTAACTCTGTGAGATGAATTAACAGAACACAAAGCAGTTTCTCAGAATGCTTCTTTCCAGTTTTGAACGGAAGATATTTCCTTTTTCACCATAGCCCTCTTTGGGCTTCCAAATATCCCTTTGCCAATTCCACAAGAACAGCCTTAGCGAAAGGCTTCTTGAAGGGAAAGATGTAACTCTGTGAGATGAATTCAGAGAACACAGAGCAGTTTCTCAGAAAGCTTCTTTCCAGTTTTGAACGGAAGATATTTCCTTTTTCACCAAAGCCCTCTATGGGCTTCCAAATATCCCTTTGCCAGTTCCATAAGAACAGCCTTAGCGAAAGGCTTCTTGAAGGGAAAGATGTAACTCTGTGAGATGAACTAACAGAACACAGAGCAGTTTCTCAGAAAGCTTCTTTCCAGTTTTGAACGGAAGATACTTCCTTTTTCACCATAGCCCTCTAAGGGCTTCCAAATTTCCCTTTGCCAATTCCACAAAAACAGCCTTAGCGAAAGGCTTCTTGAAGGGAAAGATGTAACTCTGTGAGATGATTTCAGAGAACACAGAGCAGTTTCTCAGAAAGCTTCTTTCCGGTTTTGAACGGAAGATATTTCCTTTTTCACCATAGCCCTCTATGGGCTTCCAAATATCCCTTTGCCAATTCCACAAGAACAGCCTTAGCGAAAGGCTTCTTGAAGGGAAAGATGTAAATCTGTGAGATGAATTCATAGAAAACAGAGCAGTTTCTCAGAAAACTTCTTTCCAGTTTTGAACGGAAGATATTTCCTTTTTCACCATATCCCTCTAAGGGCTTCCAAATATCACTTTGCCAATTCCACAAGAACAGCCTTAGCGAAAGGCTTCTTGAAGGGAAAGATGTAACTCTGTGAGATGAATTCAGAGTACACAGAGCAGTTTCTCAGAAAGCTTCTTTCCAGTTTTGAACGGAAGATAGTTCCTTTTTCACCATAGCCCTCTATGGGCTTCCAAATATCCCTTTGCCAATTCCACAAGAACAGCCTTAGCGAAAGGCTTCTTGAAGGGAAAGATGTAACTCTGTGAGATGAATTCAGAGAACACAGAGCAGTTTCTCAGAAAGCTTCTTTCCAGTTTTGAACGGAAGATATTTCCTTTTTCACCGTAGCCCTCTATGAGCTTCCAAATATCCCTTTGCCAATTCCACAAGAACAGCCTTAGCGAAAGGCCTCTTGAAGGGAAAGATGTAACACTGTGAGATGAATTCAGAGAACACAGAGCAGTTTCTCAGAAAGCTTCTTTCCAGTTTTGAACGGAAGATATTTTCTTTTTCACCATAGCCCTCTATGGGCTTCCAAATATCCCTTTGCCAATTCCACAAGAACAGCCTTAGCGAAAGGCTTCTTGAAGGGAAAGATGTAACTCTGTGAGATGAACTAACAGAACACAGAGCAGTTTCTCAGAAAGCTTCTTTCCAGTTTTGAACGGAAGATATTTCCTTTTTCACCATAGCCCTCTATGGGGTTTCAAATATCCCTTTGCCAATTCCACAAGAACAGCCTTAGCGAAAGGCTTCTTTAAGGGAAAGATGTAACTCTCTGAGATGATTTCAGAGAACACAGAGCAGTTTCTCAGAAAGCTTCTTTCCAGTTTTGAACGGAAGATATTTCCTTTTTCACCATAGCCCTCTATGGGCTTCCAAATATCCCTTTGCCAATTCCACAAGAGCAGCCTTAGCGAAAGGCTTCTTGAAGGGAAAGATGTAGCTCTGTGATATGAATTAACAAAACACAGAGCAGTTTCTCAGAAAGCTTCTTTCCAGTTTTGAACGGAAGATATTTTCTTTTTCACCATAGCCCTCTATGGGCTTCCAAATATCCCTTTGCCAGTTCCACAAGAACAGCCTTAGCGAAAGGCTTCTTGAAGGGAAAGATGTAAATCTGTGAGATGAATTCAGAGAACACAGAGCAGTTTCTCAGAAAGCTTCTTTCCAGTTTTGAACGGAAGATATTTCCTTTTTCACCATAGCCCTCTATGGGCTTCCAAATATCCCTTTGCCAGTTCGACAAGAACAGCCTTAGAGAAAGGCTTCTTGAAGGGAAAGATGTAACTCTGTGAGATGAACTAACAGAACACAGAGCAGTTTCTCAGAAAGCTTCTTTCCAGTTTTGAACGGAAGATATTTCCTTTTTCACCATAGCCCTCTATGGGGTTCCAAATATCCCTTTGCCAATTCCACAAGAACAGCCTTGGCGAAAGGCTTCTTGAAGGGCAAGATGTAACTCTGTGAGATGAACTAACAGAACAAGAGTAGTTTCTCAGAAAGCTTCTTTCCAGTTTTGAACGGAAGATATTACCTTTTTCACCATAGCCCTCTATGGGCTTCCAAATATCCCTTTGCCAATTCCACAAGAACAGCCTTAGTGAAAGGCTTCCTGAAGGGAAAGATGTAACTCTGTGAGATGAATTCAGAGAACACAGAGCCGTTTCTCAGAAAGCTTCTTTCCAGTTTTGAACGGAAGATATTTCCTTTTTCACCATAGCCCTCTATGGGTTTCCAAATATCCCTTTGCCAATTCCTCAAGAACAGCCTTAGCGAAAGTCTTCTTGAAGGTAAAGATGTAACTCTGTGAGATGAATTCAGAGAACACAGAGCAGTTTCTCAGAAAGCTTCTTTCCGGTTTTGAACGGAAGATATTTCCTTTTTCACCATAGCCCACTATGGGCTTCCAAATATCCCTTTGCCAATTCCACAAGAACAGCCTTAGCGAAAGGCTTCTGGAAGGGAAAGATGTAACTCTGTGAGATGAATTCATAGAACACAGAGCAGTTTCTCAGAAAGCTTCTTTCCAGTTTTGAACGGAAGATATTTCCTTTTTCACCATAGCCCTCTATGGGCTTCCAAATATCCCTTTGCCAATTCCATAAGAACAGCCTTGGCGAAAGGCTTCTTGAAGGGAAAGATGCAGCTCTGTGAGATGAAGTAACAGAACACAGAGCAGTTTCTTAGAAAGCTTCTTTCCAGCTTTGAACGGAAGATATTTCCTTTTTCACCATAGCCCTCTATGGGCTTACAAATATCCCTTTGCCAGTTCCATAAGAACAGCCTTAGCGAAAGGCTTCTTGAAGGGAAAGATTTAACTCTGTGAGATGAACTAACAGATCACAGAGCAGTTTCTCAGAAAGCTTCTTTCCAGTTTTGAACGGAAGATATTTCCTTTTTTAACCATAGCCCTCTATGGGCTTCCAAATATCCCTTTGCCAGTTACACAAGAACAGCGTTGGCGAAAGGCTTCTTGAAGGGCAAGATGTAACTCTGTGAGATGAACTAACAGAACACAGAGCAGTTTCTCAGAAAGCTTCTTTCCAGTTTTGAACGGAAGATATTTCCTTTTTCACCATAGCCCTCCATGGGCTTCCAAATATCACTTTGCCAATTCCACAAAAACAGCCTTAGCGAAAGGCTTCTTGAAGGGAAAGATGTAACTCTGTGAGATGAATTCAGAGAACACAGAGCAGTTTCTCAGAAAGCTTCTTTCCAGTTTTGAACGGAAGATATTTCCTTTTTCACCATAGCCGTCTATGAGCTTCGAAATATCCCTTTGCCAGTTCCACAAGAACAGCCTTAGCGAAAGGGTTCTTGAAGGGAAAGATGTAACTCTGTGAGATGAATTCAGAGAACACAGAGCAGTTTCTCAGAAAGCTTCTTTCCAGTTTTGAACGGAAGATATTTCCTTTTTCAAAATAGCCCTCTATGGGCTTCCAAATATCCCTTTGCCAATTCCACAAGAACAGCCTTAGCGAAAGGCTTCTTGAAGGGAAAGATGTAACTCTGTGAGATGAATTCAGAGAACACTGAGCAGTTTCTCAGAAAGCTATTTTCCAGTTTTGAACGGAAGATATTTCCTTTTTCACCATAGACCTCTATGGGCTTCCAAATATCCCTTTGCCAATTCCAGAAGAACAGCATTAGCGAAAGGCTTCTTGAAGGCAAAGATGTAACTCTGTGAGATGAATTCAAAGAACACAGAGCAGTTTCTCAGAAAGCTTCTTTCCAGTTTTGAACGGAAGATATTTCCTTTTTCATCATAGCCCACTATGGGCTTCCAAATATCCCTTTGCCAATTCCACATGAACAGCCTTAGCGAAAGGCTTCTTGAAGGGAAAGATGCAGCTCCGTGAGATGAATTAACAGAACACAGAGCAGTTTATCAGAATGCTTCTTTCCAGTTTTGAACGGAAGATATTTCCTTTTTCACCATAGCCCTCTATGGGCTTCCAAATATCCCTTTGCCAATTCCACAAGAACAGCCTTAGCGAAAGGCTTCTTGAAGGGAAAGATGTAACTCTGTGAGATGAACTAAGAGAACACAGAGCAGTTTCTCAGAAAGCTTCTTTCCAGTTTTGAACGGAAGATATTTCCTTTTTTAACCATAGCCCTCTATGGGCTTCCAAATATCCCTTTGCCAATTGCACAAGAACAGCGTTGGCGAAAGGCTTCTTGAAGGGCAAGATGTAACTCTGTGAGATGAACTAACAGAACACAGAGCAGTTTCTCAGAAAGCTTCTTTCCAGTTTTGAACGGAAGATATTTCCTTTTTCACCATAGCCCTCTATGGGCTTCCAAATATCCCTTTGCCAATTCCACAAAAACAGCCTTAGCGAAAGGCTTCTTAAAGGGAAAGCTGTAACTCTCTGAGATATGAATTCAGAGAACACAGAGCAGTTTCTCAGAAAGCTTTTTCCAGTTTTGAACGGAAGATATTTCCTTTTTCACCATAACCCTATATGGGCTTCCAAATATCCCTTTGCCAGTTCCACAAGAGCAGCCTTAGCGAAAGGCTTCTTGAAGGGAAAGATGTAACTCTGTGAGATGAATTAACAGAACACAGAACAGTTTCACAGAAAGATTCTTTCCAGTTTTGAACGGAAGATATTTCCTTTTTCATCATAGCCCTCTATGGGCTTCCAAATATCCCTTTGCCAATTACTCAAGAACAGCCTTAGCGAATGTTTTCTTCAAGGTAAGGATGTAACTCTGTGAGATGAATTCAGAGAACACAGAGCAGTTTCTCAGAAAGCTTCTTTCCGGTTTTGAACGGAAGATATTTCCTTTTTCACCATAGCCCTCTATGGGCTTCCAAATATCCCTTTGCCAATTCCACAAGAACAACCTTAGCGAAAGGCTTCTTGAAGGGAAAGATGTAACTCTGTGAGATGAATTCAGAGAACACAGAGCAGTTTCTCAGAAAGCTTCTTTCCAGTTTTGAACGGAAGATATTTCCTTTTTCACCATAACCCTCTATGGGCTTCCAAATATCCCTTTGCCAATTCCACAAGAACAGCATTAGCGAAAGGCTTCTTGAAGGCAATGATGTAACTCTGTGAGATGAATTCAGAGAACACTGAGCAGATTCTCAGAAAGCTTCTTTCCAGTTTTGGAGGGAAGATATTTCCTTTTTCTCCATTGCCCTCTATGGGCTTCCAAATATCCCTTTGCCAGTTCCACAAGAAAAGCCTTAGCGAAAGGCTTCTTGAAGGCAAAGACGTAACTCTGTGAGATGAACTAACAAAACACAGAGCAATTTCTCAGAAAGCTTCTTTCCAGTTTTCTACGGAAGAAATTTCCTTTTTCACCATAGCCCTCTATGGGCTTCCAAATATCCCTTTGCCAATTCCACAAGAACAGCCTTAGGAAAGGCTTCTTGAAGGAAAAGATTTAACTCTGTGAGATGAATTAACAGAACACAAAGCAGTTTCTCAGAATGCTTCTTTCCAGTTTTGAACGGAAGATATTTCCTTTTTCACCATAGCCCTCTTTGGGCTTCCAAATATCCCTTTGCCAATTCCACAAGAACAGCCTTAGCGAAAGGCTTCTTGAAAGGAAAGATGTAACTCTGTGAGATGAATTCAGAGAACACAGAGCAGTTTCTCAGAAAGCTTCTTTCCAGTTTTGAACGGAAGATATTTCCTTTTTCACCAAAGCCCTCTATGGGCTTCCAAATATCCCTTTGCCAGTTCCATAAGAACACCCTTAGCGAAAGGCTTCTTGAAGGGAATGATGTAACTTTGTGAGATGAACTAACAGAACACAGAGCAGTTTCTCAGAAAGCTTCTTTCCAGTTTTGAACGGAAGATATTTCCTTTTTCACCATAGCCCTCTATGGGCTTCCAAATATCCCTTTGCCAATTCCACAAAAACAGCCTTAGCGAAAGGCTTCTTGAAGGGAAAGATGTAACTCTGTGAGATGATTTCAGAGAACACAGAGCAGTTTCTCAGAAAGCTTCTTTCCGGTTTTGAACGGAAGATATTTCCTTTTTCACCATAGCCCTCTATGGGCTTCCAAATATCCCTTTGCCAATTCCACAAGAACAGCCTTAGCGAAAGGCTTCTTGAAGGGAAAGATGTAACTCTGTGAGATGAATTCATAGAAAACAGAGCAGTTTCTCAGAAAACTTCTTTCCAGTTTTGAACGGAAGATATTTCCTTTTTCACCATATCCCTCTATGGGCTTCCAAATATCACTTTGCCAATTCCACAAGAACAGCCTTAGCGAAAGGCTTCTTGAAGGGAAAGATGTAACTCTGTGAGATGAATTCAGAGTACACAGAGCAGTTTCTCAGAAAGCTTCTTTCCAGTTTTGAACGGAAGATATTTCCTTTTTCACCATAGCCCTGTATGGGCTTCCAAATATCCCTTTGCCAGTTCCACAATAAAAGCCTTAGCGAAAGGCTTCTTGAAGGCAAAGACGTAACTCTGTGAGATGAACTAACAAAACACAGAGCAGTTTCTCAGAAAGCTTCTTTCCAGTTTTCAACGGAAGAAATTTCCTTTTTCACCATAGCCCTCTATGGGCTTCCAAATATCCCTTTGCCAATACCACAAGAACAGCCTTAGGAAAGGCTTCTTGAAGGAAAAGATGTAACACTGTGAGATGAATTAACAGAACACAGAGCAGTTTCTCAGAATGCTTCTTTCCTGTTTTGAAAGGAAGATATTTCCTTTTTCACCATAGCCCTCTATGGGCTTCCAAATATCCCTTTGCCAATTCCACAAGAACAGCCTTAGCGAAAGGCTTCTTGAAGGGAAAGATGTAACTGTGTGAGATGATTTCAGAGAACACAGAGCAGTTTCTCAGAAAGCTTCTTTCCGGTTTTGAACGGAAGATATTTCCTTTTTCACCATAGCCGTCTATGAGCTTCGAAATATCCCTTTGCCAGTTCCACAAGAACACCCTTAGCGAAAGGCTTCTTGAAGGGAAAGATGTAACTCTGTGAGATGAATTAACAGAACACAGAGCAGTTTCTCAGGAAGCTTCTTTCCAGTTTTGAACGGAAGATATTTCCTTTTTCACCATAGCCCTCTATGGGCTTCCAAATATCCCTTTGCCAATTCCACAAGAACAGCCTTGGCGAAAGGCTTCTTGAAGGGCAAGATGTAACTCTGTGAGATGAACTAACAGAACACAGAGCAGTTTCTCAGAAAGCTTCTTTCCAGTTTTGAACGGAAGATATTTCCTTTTTCACAATAGCCCTCTATGGGCTTGCAAATATCCCTTTGCCAATTCCACAAGAAGAGCCTTAGCGAAAGGCTTCTTGAAGGGAAAGATGTAACTCTGTGAGATGAATTCATAGAACACAGAGCAGTTTCTCAGAAAGCTTCTTTCCAGTTTTGAACGGAAGATATTTCCTTTTTCACCATAGCCCTCTATGGGCTTCCAAATATCACTTTGCCAATTCCACAAGAACAGCCTTAGCGAATGGCTTCTTGAAGGGAAAGATGTAACACTGTGAGATGAATTAACAGAACACAGAGCAGTTTCACAGAAAGCTTCTTTCCAGTTTTGAACGGAAGATATTTCCTTTTTCACCATAGCCCTCTATGGGCTTCCAAATATCCCTTTGCCAATTCCACAAGAACAGCCTTAGCGAAAGGCTTCTTGAAGGGAAAGATGTAACTCTGTGAGATGAATTAACAGAACACAGAACAGTTTCTCAGAAAGCTTCTTTCCAGTTTTGAACGGAAGATATTTCCTTTTTCACCATAGCCCTCTATGGGCTTCCAAATATCCCTTTGCCAATTACTCAAGAACAGCCTTAGCGAAAGTCTTCTTGAAGGTAAAGATGTAACTCTGTGAGATGAATTCAGAGAACACAGAGCAGTTTCTCAGAAAGCTTCTTTCCGGTTTTGAACGGAAGATATTTCCTTTTACACCATAGCCCTCTATGGGCTTCCAAATATCACTTTGCCAATTCCACAAGAACAGCCTTAGCGAAAGGCTTCTTGAAGGGAAAGATGTATCTCTGTGAGATGAATTAACAGAACACAGAGGAGTTTCTCAGAAAGCTTCTTTCCAGTTTGAACGGAAGATTTTTCCTTTTTCACCATAGCCCTCTAAGGGCTTCCAAATATCCCTTTGCCAATTCCACAAGAACAGCCTTAGCGAAAGGCTTCTTGAAGGGAAAGATGTAACTCCGTGAGATGAATTCAGAGAACACAGAGCAGTTTCTCAGAAAGCTTCTTTCCAGTTTTGAACGGGAGATATTTCATTTTTCACCATAGCCCTCTATGGGCTTCCAAATATCCCTTTGCCAATTGCACAAGAACAGCCTTAGCGAAAGGCTTCTTGAAGGGAAAGATGTAACTCTGTGAGATGAATTCAGAGAACACAGAGCCGTTTCTAAGAAAGCTTCTTTCCAGTTTTGAACGGAAGATATTTCCTTTTTCACCATAGCCCTCTATGGGCTTCCAAATATCCCTTTGCCAATTCCACAAGAACAGCCTTAGCGAAAGGCTTCTTGAAGGGAAAGATGTAACTCTGTGAGATGAACTAACAAAACACAGAGCGGTTTCTCAGAAAGCTTCTTTCCAGTTTTCAACGGAAGATATTTCCTTTTTCACCATAGCCCTCTATGGGTTTCCAAATATCCCTTTGCCAGTTCCACAAGAACAGCCTTACCGAAAGGCTTCTTGAAGGGAAAGATGTAACTCTGTGAGAAGAATTCAGAGTACACAGAGCAGTTTCTCAGAAAGCTTCTTTCCAGTTTTGAACGGAAGATATTTCCTTTTTCAACATAGCCCTCTATGGGCTTCCAAATATCCCTTTGCCAGTTCCACAAGAACAGCCTTAGCGAAAGGCTTCTTGAAGGGAAAGATGTAACTCTGTGATATGAACTAACAGAACACAGAACAGTTTCTCAGAAAACTTCTTTCCAGTTTTGAACGGAAGATATTTCCTTTTTCACCATAGCCCTCTATGGGCTTCCAAATATCACTTTGCCAATTCCACATGAACAGCCTTAGCGAAAGGCTTCTTGAAGGGAAAGATGCAGCTCGGTGAGATGAATTAACAGAACACAGAGCAGTTTCTCAGGAAGCTTCTTCCCAGTTTTGAACGGAAGATATTTCCTTTTTCACCATAGCCCTCTATGGGCTTCCAAATATCCCTTTGCCAATTCCACAAGAACAGCCTTAGCGAAAGGCTTCTTGAAGGGAAAGATGTAACTCTGTGAGATGAATTAACAGAACACAGAGCAGTTTCTCAGAAAGCTTCTTTCCAGTTTTGAACGGAAGATATTTCCTTTTTCACCATAGCCCTCTATGGGCTTCCAAATATCCCTTTGCCAATTCCACAAGAACAGCCTTAGCGAAAGGCTTCTTGAAGGGAAAGATGTAACTCTGTGAGATGAATTCAGAGAACACTGAGCAGTTTCTCAGAAAGCTATTTTCCAGTTTTGAACGGAAGATATTTCCTTTTTCACCATAGCCCTCTATGGGCTTCCAAATATCCCTTTGCCAATTCCAGAAGAAGAGCATTAGCGAAAGGCTTCTTGAAGGCAAAAATGTAACTCAGTGAGATGAATTCAGAGAACACAGAGCCGTTTCTAAGAAAGCTTCTTTCCAGTTTTGAACGGAAGATATTTCCTTTTTCACCATAGCCCTCTATGGGCTTCCAAATATCCCTTTGCCAATTCCACAAGAACAGCGTTGGCGAAAGGCTTTTGAAGGGCAAGATGTAACTCTGTGAGATGAACTGACAGAACACAGAGCAGTTTCTCAGAAAGCTTCTTTCCAGTTTTGAACGGAAGATATTTCCTTTTTCACCATAGCCCTCTATGGGTTTCCAAATATCCCTTTGCCAATTCCTCAAGAACAGCCTTAGCGAAAGTCTTCTTGAAGGTAAAGATGTAACTCTGTGAGATGAATTCAGAGAACACAGAGCAGTTTCTCAGAAACCTTTTTCCAGTTTTGAACGGAAGATATTTCCTTTTTCACCATAACCCTCTATGGGCTTCCAAATATCCCTTTGCCAGTTCCAGAAGAACAGCCTTAGCGAAAGGCTTCTTGAAGGGAAAGATGTAACTCTGTGAGATGAACTAACAGAACACAGAGCAGTTTCTCAGAAAGCTTCTTTCCAGTTTTGAACGGAAGATATTTCCTTTTTCACCATAGCCCTCTATGGGCTTCCAAATATCCCTTTGCCAATTCCACAAGAACAGCCTTAGCGAAAGGCTTCTTGAAGGGAAAGATGTAACTCTGTGAGATGAATTCATAGAACACAGAGCAGATTCTCAGAAAGCTTCTTTCCAGTTTTGGACGGAAGATATTTCCTTTTTCTCCATTGCCCTCTATGGGCTTCCAAATATCACTTTGACAGTTCCACAAGAACAGCCTTAGCGAATGGCTTCTTGAGGGGAAAGATGTAACACTGTGAGATGAACTAACAAAACACAGAGCAGTTTCTCAGAAAGCTTCTTTCCAGTTTTCAACGGAAGATATTTCCTTTTTCACCATAGCCCTCAATGGGCTTCCAAATATCCCTTTGCCAATTCCACAAGAACAGCCTTAGCGAAAGGTTTCTTGAAGGGAAAGATGTAACTCTGTGAGATGAATTCAGAGAACACTGAGCAGTTTCTCAGAAAGCTATTTTCCAGTTTTGAACGGAAGATATTTCCTTTTTCACCATAGCCCTCTATGGGCTTCCAAATATCCCTTTGCCAATTCCAGAAGAACAGCATTAGCGAAAGGCTTCTTGAAGGCAAAGATGTAACTCTGTGAGATGAATTCAGAGAACACAGAGCCGTTTCTAAGAAAGCTTCTTTCCAGTTTTGAACGGAAGATATTTCCTTTTTCACCATAGCCCTCTATGGGCTTCCAAATATCCCTTTGCGAATTCCACAAGAACAGCCTTAGCGAAAGGCTTCTTGAAGGGAAAGATGTAACTCTGTGAGATGAACTAACAAAACACAGAGCAGTTTCTCAGAAGGCTTCTTTCCAGTTTTCAACGGAAGATATTTCCTTTTTCACCATAGCCCTCTAAGGGTTTCCAAATATCCCTTTGCCAGTTCCACAAGAACAGCCTTAGCGAAAGGCTTCTTGAAGGGAAAGATGTAACTCTGTGAGAAGAATTCAGAGAGCACAGAGCAGTTTCTCAGAAAGCTTCTTTCCAGTTTTGAACGGAAGATATTTCCTTTTTCACCATAGCCCTCTATGGGCTTCCAAATATCCCTTTGCCAGTTCCACAAGACCAGCCTTAGCGAAAGGCTTCTTGAAGGGAAAGATGTAACTCTGTGATATGAACTAACAGAACACAGAACAGTTTCTCAGAAAGCTTCTTTCCAGTTTTGAACGAAAGATATTTCCTTTTTCACCGTAGCCCTCTATGGGCTTCCAAATATCACTTTGCCAATTCCACATGAACAGCCTTAGTGAAAGGCTTCTTGAAGGGAAAGATGCAGCTCCGTGAGATGAATTAACAGAACACAGAGCAGTTTCTCAGAAAGCTATTTTCCAGTTTTGAACGGAAGATATTTCCTTTTTCACCATAGCCCTCTATGGGCTTCCAAATATCCCTTTGCCAATTCCAGAAGAACAGCATTAGCGAAAGGCTTCTTGAAGGCAAAGATGTAACTCTGTGAGATGAATTCAGAGAACACAGAGCCGTTTCTAAGAAAGCTTCTTTCCAGTTTTGAACGGAAGATATTTCCTTTTTCACCATAGCCCTCTATGGGCTTCCAAATATCCCTTTGCGAATTCCACAAGAACAGCCTTAGCGAAAGGCTTCTTGAAGGGAAAGATGTAACTCTGTGATATGAACTAACAGAACACAGAACAGTTTCTCAGAAAGCTTCTTTCCAGTTTTGAACGAAAGATATTTCCTTTTTCACCGTAGCCCTCTATGGGCTTCCAAATATCACTTTGCCAATTCCACATGAACAGCCTTAGCGAAAAGCTTCTTGAAGGGAAAGATGCAGCTCCGTGAGATGAATTAACAGAACACAGAGCAGTTTCTCAGAAAGCTTCTTTCCAGTTTTGAACGGAAGATATTTCCTTTTTCACCATAGCCCTCTATGGGCTTCCAAATATCCCTTTGCCAATTCCACAAGAACAGCCTTAGCGAAAGGCTTCTTGAAGGGAAAGATGTAACTCTGTGAGATGAATTAACAGAACACAGAGCAGTTTCTCAGAAAGCTTCTTTCCAGTTTTGAACGGAAGATATTTCCTTTTTCACCATAGCCCTCTATGGGCTTCCAAATATCCCTTTGCCAATTCCACAAGAACAGCCTTAGCGAAAGGCTTCTTGAAGGGAAAGATGTAACTCTGTGAGATGAATTCAGAGAACACTGAGCAGTTTCTCAGAAAGCTATTTTCCAGTTTTGAACGGAAGATATTTCCTTTTACACCATAGCCCTCTATGGGCTTCCAAATATCCCTTTGCCAATTCCAGAAGAAGAGCATTAGCGAAAGGCTTCTTGAAGGCAAAAATGTAACTCTGTGAGATGAATTCAGAGAACACAGAGCCGTTTCTAAGAAAGCTTCTTTCCAGTTTTGAACGGAAGATATTTCCTTTTTCACCATAGCCCTCTATGGGCTTCCAAATATCCCTTTGCCAATTCCACAAGAACAGCCTTGGCGAAAGGCTTCTTGAAGGGCAAGATGTAACTCTGTGAGATGAACTAACAGAACACAGAGCAGTTTCTCAGAAAGCTTCTTTCCACTTTTGAACGGAAGATATTTCCTTTTTCACCATAGCCCTCTATGGGCTTCCAAATATCCCTTTGCCAATTCCACAAGAAGAGCCTTAGCGAAAGGCTTCTTGAAGGGAAAGATGTAACTCTGTGAGATGAATTCATAGAACACAGAGTAGATTCTCAGAAGGCTTCTTTCCAGTTTTGGACGGAAGATATTTCCTTTTTCTCCATTGCCCTCTATGGGCTTCCAAATATCACTTTGACAGTTCCACAAGAACAGCCTTAGCGAATGGCTTCTTGAAGGGAAAGATGTAACACTGTGAGATGAACTAACAAAACACAGAGCAGTTTCTCAGAAAGCTTCTTTCCAGTTTTCAACGGAAGATATTTCCTTTTTCACCATAGCCCTCTATGGGCTTCCAAATATCCCTTTGCCAATTCCACAAGAACAGCCTTAGCGAAAGGCTTCTTGAAGGGAAAGATGTAACTCTGTGAGATGAATTCAGAGAACACTGAGCAGATTCTCAGAAAGCTTCTTTCCAGTTTTGGACGGAAGATATTTCCTTTTTCTCCATTGCCCTCTATGGGCTTCCAAATATCCCTTTGACAGTTCCACAAGAAAAGCCTTAGCGAAAGGCTTCTTGAAGGCAAAGATGTAACTCTGTGAGATGAATTCAGAGAACACAGAGCCGTTTCTCAGAAAGCTTCTTTCCAGTTTTGAACGGAAGATATTTCCTTTTTCACCATAGCCCTCTATGGGCTTCCAAATATCCCTTTGCCAATTCCACAAGAACAGCGTTGGCGAAAGGCTTTTGAAGGGCAAGATGTAACTCTGTGAGATGAACTGACAGAACACAGAGCAGTTTCTCAGAAAGCTTCTTTCCAGTTTTGAACGGAAGATATTTCCTTTTTCACCATAGCCCTCTATGGGTTTCCAAATATCCCTTTGCCAATTCCTCAAGAACAGCCTTAGCGAAAGTCTTCTTGAAGGTAAAGATGTAACTCTGTGAGATGAATTCAGAGAACACAGAGCAGTTTCTCAGAAAGCTTCTTTCCGGTTTTGAACGGAAGATATTTCCTTTTTCACCATAGCCCTCTATGGGCTTCCAAATATCCCTTTGCCAATTCCACAAGAACAGCCTTAGCGAAAGGCTTCTGGAAGGGAAAGATGTAACTCTGTGAGATGAATTCATAGAACACAGAGCAGTTTCTCAGAAAGCTTCTTTCCAGTTTTGAACGGAAGATATTTCCTTTTTCACCATAGCCCTCTATGGGCTTCCAAATATCACTTTGCCAATTCCACAAGAACAGCCTTAGCGAAAGGCTTCTTGAAGGGAAAGATGTAACTCTGTGAGATGAACTAACAGAACACAGAGCAGTTTCTCAGAATGCTTCTTTCCAGTTTTGAACGGAAGATATTTCCTTTTTCACCATAGCCCTCTATGGGCTTCCAAATATCCCTTTGCCAATTCCATAAGAACAGCCTTGGCGAAAGGCTTCTTGAAGGGAAAGATGCAGCTCTGTGAGATGAAGTAACAGAACACAGAGCAGTTTCTCAGAAAGCTTCTTTCCAGTTTTGAACGGAAGATATTTCCTTTTTCACCATAGCCCTCTATGGGCTTCCAAATATCCCTTTGCCAATTCCACAAGAACAGACTTAGCGAAAGGCTTCTTGAAGGGAAAGATGTAACTCTGTGAGATGAATTAACAGAACACAGAGCAGTTTCTCAGAAAGCTTCTTTCCAGTTTTGAACGGAAGATATTTCCTTTTTCACCATAGCCCTCTATGGGCTTACAAATATCCCTTTGCCAGTTCCATAAGAACAGCCTTAGCGAAAGGCTTCTTGAAGGGAAAGATGTAACTCTGTGAGATGAACTAACAGATCACAGAGCAGTTTCTCAGAAAGCTTCTTTCCAGTTTTGAACGGAAGATATTTCCTTTTTTAAACATAGCCCTCTAGGGCTTCCAAATATCCCTTTGCCAGTTCCACAAGAACAGCGATGGCGAAAGGCTACTTGAAGGGCAAGATGTAACTCTGTGAGATGAACTAACAGAACACAGAGCAGTTTCTAAGAAAGCTTCTTTCCAGTTTTGAACGGAAGATATTTCCTTTTTCACCATAGCCCTCTATGGGCTTCCAAATATCCCTTTGCCAGTTCCACAAGAACAGCCTTAGCGAAAGGCTTCTTGAAGGGAAAGATGTAACTCTGTGAGATGAATTAACAGAACACAGAACAGTTTCTCAGAAAGCTTCTTTCCAGTTTGGAACGGAAGATATTTCCTTTTTCACCATAGCCCTCTATGGGCTTCCAAATATCCCTTTGCCAATTCCACAAGAACAGCCTTAGCGAAAGGCTTCTTGAAGGGAAAGATGTAACTCTGTGAGATGAATTAACAGAACACAGAGCAGTTTCTCAGAAAGCTTCTTTCCAGTTTTGAACGGAAGATATTTCCTTTTTCACCATAGCCCTCTATGGGCTTCCAAATATCCCTTTGCCAATTCCACAAGAACAGCCTTAGCGAAAGGCTTCTTGAAGGGAAAGATGTAAGTCTGTGAGATGAATTCAGAGAACACTGAGCAGATTCTCAGAAAGCTTCTTTCCAGTTTTGGACGGAAGATATTTCCTTTTTCTCCATTGCCCTCTATGGGCTTCCAAATATCCCTTTGACAGTTCCACAAGAAAAGCCTTAGCGAAAGGCTTCTTGAAGGCAAAGACGTAACTCTGTGAGATAAACTAACAAAACACAGAGCAGTTTCTCAGAAAGCTTCTTTCCAGTTTTCAACGGAAGATATTTCCTTTTTCACCATAGCCCTCTATTGGCTTCCAAATATCCCTTTGCCAATTCCACAAGAACAGCCTTAGCGAAAGGCTTCTTGAAGGGAAAGATGTAACTCTGTGAGATGAATTCAGAGAACACTGAGCAGTTTCTCAGAAAGCTATTTTCCAGTTTTGAACGGAAGATATTTCCTTTTTCACCATAGCCCTCTATGGGCTTCCAAATATCCCTTTGCCAATTCCACAAGAACAGCGTTGGCGAAAGGCTTTTGAAGGGGAAGATGTAACTCTGTGAGATGAACTGACAGAACACAGAGCAGTTTCTCAGAAAGCTTCTTTCCAGTTTTGAACGGAAGATATTTCCTTTTTCACCATAGCCCTCTACGGGTTTCCAAATATCCCTTTGCCAGTTCCACAAGAACAGCCTTAGCGAAAGGCTTCTTGAAGGGAAAGATGTAACTCTGTGATATGAACTAACAGAACACAGAACAGTTTCTCAGAAAGCTTCTTTCCAGTTTTGAACGAAAGATATTTCCTTTTTCACCATAGCCCTCTATGGGCTTCCAAATATCACTTTGCCAATTCCACATGAACAGCCTTAGCCAAAGGCTTTTTGAAGGGAAAGATGCAGCTCCGTGAGATGAATTAGCAGAACACAGAGCAGTTTCTCAGAAAGCTTCTTTCCAGTTTTGAACGGAAGATATTTCCTTTTTCACCATAGCCCTCTATGGGCTTCCAAATATCCCTTTGCCAATTCCACAAGAACAGCCTTAGCGAAAGGCTTCTTGAAGGGAAAGATGTAACTCTGTGAGATGAATTAACAGAACACAGAGCAGTTTCTCAGAAAGCTTCTTTCCAGTTTTGAACGGAAGATATTTCCTTTTTCACCATAGCCCTCTATGGGCTTCCAAATATCCCTTTGCCAATTCCACAAGAACAGCCTTAGCGAAAGGCTTCTTGAAGGGAAAGATGTAACTCTGTGAGATGAATTCAGAGAACACTGAGCAGATTCTCAGAAAGCTTCTTTCCAGTTTTGGACGGAAGATATTTCCTTTTTCTCCATTGCCCTCTATGGGCTTCCAAATATCCCTTTGACAGTTCCACAAGAAAAGCCTTAGCGAAAGGCTTCTTGAAGGCAAAGACGTAACTCTGTGAGATGAACTAACAAAACACAGAGCAGTTTCTCAGAAAGCTTCTTTCCAGTTTTCAACGGAAGATATTTATTTTTTTACCATAGCCCTCTATGGGCTTCCAAATATCCCTTTGCCAATTCCACAAGAACAGCCTTAGCGAAAGGTTTCTTGAAGGGAAAGATGTAACTCTGTGAGATGAATTCAGAGAACACTGAGCAGTTTCTCAGAAAGCTATTTTCCAGTTTTGAACGGAAGATATTTCCTTTTTCACCATAGCCCTCTATGGGCTTCCAAATATCCCTTTGCCAATTCCAGAAGAACAGCATTAGCGAAAGGCTTCTTGAAGGCAAAGATGTAACTCTGTGAGATGAATTCAGAGAACACAGAGCCGTTTCTAAGAAAGCTTCTTTCCAGTTTTGAACGGAAGATATTTCCTTTTTCACCATAGCCCTCTATGGGCTTCCAAATATCCCTTTGCGAATTCCACAAGAACAGCCTTAGCGAAAGGCTTCTTGAAGGGAAAGATGTAACTCTGTGAGATGAACTAACAAAACACAGAGCAGTTTCTCAGAAAGCTTCTTTCCAGTTTTCAACGGAAGATATTTCCTTTTTCACCATAGCCCTTTATGGGTTTCCAAATATCCCTTTGCCATTTCCACAAGAACAGCCTTAGCGAAAGGCTTCTTGAAGGGAAAGATGTAACTCTGTGAGAAGAATTCAGAGAACACAGAGCAGTTTCTCAGAAAGCTTCTTTCCGGTTTTGAACGGAAGATATTTCCTTTTTCACCATAGCCCTCTATGGGCTTCCAAATATCCCTTTGCCAGTTCCACAAGAACAGCCTTAGCGAAAGGCTTCTTGAAGGGAAAGATGTAACTCTGTGATATGAACTAACAGAACACAGAACAGTTTCTCAGAAATCTTCTTTCCAGTTTTGAACGAAAGATATTTCCTTTTTCACCATAGCCCTCTATGGGCTTCCAAATATCACTTTGCCAATTCCACATGAACAGCCTTAGCGAAAGGCTTCTTGAAGGGAAAGATGCAGCTCCGTGAGATGAATTAACAGAACACAGAGCAGTTTCTCAGAAAGCTTCTTTCCAGTTTTGAACGGAAGATATTTCCTTTTTCACCATAGCCCTCTATGGGCTTCCAAATATCCCTTTGCCAATTCCACAAGAACAGCCTTAGCGAAAGGCTTCTTGAAGGGAAAGATGTAACTCTGTGAGATGAATTAACAGAACACAGAGCAGTTTCTCAGAAAGCTTCTTTCCAGTTTTGAACGGAAGATATTTCCTTTTCCACCATAGCCCTCTATGGGCTTCCAAATATCACTTTGCCAATTCCACAAGAACAGCGTTGGCGAAAGGCTTTTGAAGGGCAAGATGTAACTCTGTGAGATGAACTGACAGAACACAGAGCAGTTTCTCAGAAAGCTTCTTTCCAGTTTTGAACGGAAGATATTTCCTTTTTCACCATAGCCCTCTATGGGTTTCCAAATATCCCTTTGCCAATTCCTCAAGAACAGCTTTAGCGAAAGTCTTCTTGAAGGTAAAGATGTAACTCTGTGAGATGAATTCAGAGAACACAGAGCAGTTTCTCAGAAACCTTTTTCCAGTTTTGAACGGAAGATATTTCCTTTTTCACCATAACCCTCTATGGGCTTCCAAATATCCCTTTGCCAGTTCCAGAAGAACAGCCTTAGCGAAAGGCTTCTTGAAGGGAAAGATGTAACTCTGTGAGATGAATTAACAGAACACAGAGCAGTTTCTCAGAAAGCTTCTTTCCAGTTTTGAACGGAAGATATTTCCTTTTTCACCTTAGCCCTCTATGGGCTTCCAAATATCCCTTTGCCAATTCCACCAGAACAGCCTTGGCGAAAGGCTTCTTGAAGGGCAAGATGTAACTCTGTGAGATGAACTAACAGAACACAGAGCAGTTTCTCAGAAAGCTTCTTTCCAGTTTTGAACGGAAGATATTTCCTTTTTCACCATAGCCCTCTATGGGCTTCCAAATATCCCTTTGCCAATTCCACAAGAACAGCCTTAGCGAAAGGCTTCTTGAAGGGAAAGATGTAACTCTGTGAGATGAATTCATGGAACACAGAGAAGATTCTCAGAAGGCTTCTTTCCAGTTTTAGACGGAAGATATTTCCTTTTTCTCCATTGCACTCTATGGGCTTCCAAATATCACTTTGACTGTTCCACAAGAACAGCCTTAGCGAATGGCTTCTTGAAGGGAAAGATGTAACACTGTGAGATGAACTAACAAAACACAGAGCAGTTTCTCAGAAAGCTTCTTTCCAGTTTTCAACGGAAGATATTTCCTTTTTCACCATAGCCCTCTATGGGCTTCCAAATATCCCTTTGCCAATTCCACAAGAACAGCCTTAGCGAAAGGTTTCTTGAAGGGAAAGATGTAACTCTGTGAGATGAATTCAGAGAACACTGAGCAGTTTCTCAGAAAGCTATTTTCCAGTTTTGAACGGAAGATATTTCCTTTTTCACCATAGCCCTCTATGGGCTTCCAAATATCCCTTTGCCAATTCCAGAAGAACAGCATTAGCGAAAGGCTTCTTGAAGGCAAAGATGTAACTCTGTGAGATGAATTCAGAGAACACAGAGCCGTTTCTAAGAAAGCTTCTTTCCAGTTTTGAACGGAAGATATTTCCTTTTTCACCATAGCCCTCTATGGGCTTCCAAATATCCCTTTGCGAATTCCACAAGAACAGCCTTAGCGAAAGGCTTCTTGAAGGGAAAGATGTAACTCTGTGAGATGAACTAACAAAACACAGAGCAGTTTCTCAGAAAGCTTCTTTCCAGTTTTCAACGGAAGATATTTCCTTTTTCACCATAGCCCTCTATGGGTTTCCAAATATCCCTTTGCCAGTTCCACAAGAACAGCCTTAGCGAAAGGCTTCTTGAAGGGAAAGATGTAACTCTGTGAGAAGAATTCAGAGAACACAGAGCAGTTTCTCAGAAAGCTTCTTTCCAGTTTTGAACGGAAGATATTTCCTTTTTCACCATAGCCCTCTATGGGCTTCCAAATATCCCTTTGCCAGTTCCACAAGAACAGCCTTAGCGAAAGGCTTCTTGAAGGGAAAGATGTAACTCTGTGATATGAACTAACAGAACACAGAACAGTTTCTCAGAAAGCTTCTTTCCAGTTTTGAACGAAAGATATTTCCTTTTTCACCATAGCCCTCTATGGGCTTCCAAATATCACTTTGCCAATTCCACATGAACAGCCTTAGCGAAAGGCTTCTTGAAGGGAAAGATGCAGCTCCGTGAGATGAATTAACAGAACACAGAGCAGTTTCTCAGAAAGCTTCTTTCCAGTTTTGAACGGAAGATATTTCCTTTTTCACCATAGCCCTCTATGGGCTTCCAAATATCCCTTTGCCAATTCCACAAGAACAGCCTTAGCGAAAGGCTTCTTGAAGGGAAAGATGTAACTCTGTGAGATGAATTAACAGAACACAGAGCAGTTTCTCAGAAAGCTTCTTTCCAGTTTTGAACGGAAGATATTTCCTTTTTCACCATAGCCCTCTATGGGCTTCCAAATATCCCTTTGCCAATTCCACAAGAACAGCCTTAGCGAAAGGCTTCTTGAAGGGAAAGATGTAACTCTGTGAGATGAATTCAGAGAACACTGAGCAGATTCTCAGAAAGCTTCTTTCCAGTTTTGGACGGAAGATATTTCCTTTTTCTCCATTGCCCTCTATGGGCTTCCAAATATCCCTTTGACAGTTCCACAAGAAAAGCCTTAGCGAAAGGCTTCTTGAAGGCAAAGACGTAACTCTGTGAGATGAACTAACAAAACACAGAGCAGTTTCTCAGAAAGCTTCTTTCCAGTTTTCAACGGAAGATATTTCCTTTTTCACCATAGCCCTCTATGGGCTTCCAAATATCCCTTTGCCAATTCCACAAGAACAGCCTTAGCGAAAGGCTTCTTGAAGGGAAAGATATAACTCTGTGAGATGAATTCAGAGAACACTGAGCAGTTTCTCAGAAAGCTATTTTCCAGTTTTGAACGGAAGATATTTCCTTTTACACCATAGCCCTCTATGGGCTTCCAAATATCCCTTTGCCAATTCCAGAAGAAGAGCATTAGCGAAAGGCTTCTTGAAGGCAAAAATGTAACTCTGTGAGATGAATTCAGAGAACACAGAGCCGTTTCTAAGAAAGCTTCTTTCCAGTTTTGAACGGAAGATATTTCCTTTTTCACCATAGCCCTCTATGGGCTTCCAAATATCCCTTTGCCAATTACACCAGAACAGCGTTGGCGAAAGGCTTTTGATGGGCAAGATATAACTCTGTGAGATGAACTGACAGAACACAGAGCAGTTTCTCAGAAAGCTTCTTTCCAGTTTTGAACGGAAGATATTTCCTTTTTCACCATAGCCCTCTATGGGTTTCCAAATATCCCTTTGCCAATTCCTCAAGAACAGCCTTAGCGAAAGTCTTCTTGAAGGTAAAGATGTAACTCTGTGAGATGAATTCAGAGAACACAGAGCAGTTTCTCAGAAACCTTTTTCCAGTTTTGAACGGAAGATATTTCCTTTTTCACCATAACCCTCTATGGGCTTCCAAATATCCCTTTGCCAGTTCCAGAAGAACAGCCTTAGCGAAAGGCTTCTTGAAGGGAAAGATGTAACTCTGTGAGATGAATTAACAGAACACAGAGCAGTTTCTCAGAAAGCTTCTTTCCAGTTTTCAACGGAAGATATTTCCTTTTTCACCATAGCCCTCTATGGGCTTCCAAATATCCCTTTGCCAATTCCACAAGAACAGCCTTAGCGAAAGGTTTCTTGAAGGGAAAGATGTAACTCTGTGAGATGAATTCAGAGAACACTGAGCAGTTTCTCAGAAAGCTATTTTCCAGTTTTGAACGGAAGATATTTCCTTTTTCACCATAGCCCTCTATGGGCTTCCAAATATCCCTTTGCCAATTCCAGAAGAACAGCATTAGCGATAGGCTTCTTGAAGGCAAAGATGTAACTCTGTGAGATGAATTCAGAGAACACAGAGCCGTTTCTAAGAAAGCTTCTTTCCAGTTTTGAACGGAAGATATTTCCTTGTTCACCATAGCCCTCTATGGGCTTCCAAATATCCCTTTGCCAATTCCACAAGAACAGCCTTAGCGAAAGGCTTCTTGAAGGGAAAGATGTAACTCTGTGAGATGAACTAACAAAACACAGAGCAGTTTCTCAGAAAGCTTCTTTCCATTTTTCAACGGAAGATATTTCCTTTTTCACCATAGCCCTCTATGGGTTTCCAAATATCCCTTTGCCAGTTCCACAAGAACAGCCTTAGCGAAAGGCTTCTTGAAGGGAAAGATGTAACTCTGTGAGAAGAATTCAGAGAACACAGAGCAGTTTCTCAGAAATCTTCTTTCCAGTTTTGAACGGAAGATATTTCCTTTTTCACCATAGCCCTCTATGGGCTTCCAAATATCCCTTTGCCAGTTCCAGAAGAACAGCCTTAGCGAAAGGCTTCTTGAAGAGAAAGATGTAACTCTGTGAGATGAATTAACAGAACACAGAGCAGTTTCTCAGAAAGCTTCTTTCCAGTTTTGAACGGAAGATATTTCCTTTTTCACCATAGCCCTCTATGGGCTTCCAAATATCCCTTTGCCAATTCCACCAGAACAGCCTTGGCGAAAGGCTTCTTGAAGGGCAAGATGTAACTCTGTGAGATGAACTAACAGAACACAGAGCAGTTTCTCAGAAAGCTTCTTTCCAGTTTTGAACGGAAGATATTTCCTTTTTCACCATAGCCCTCTATGGGCTTCCAAATATCCCTTTGCCAATTCCACAAGAAGAGCCTTAGCGAAAGGCTTCTTGAAGGGAAAGATGTAACTCTGTGAGATGAATTCATAGAACACAGAGCAGATTCTCAGAAGGCTTCTTTCCAGTTTTGGACGGAAGATATTTCCTTTTTCTCCATTGCACTCTATGGGCTTCCAAATATCACTTTGACAGTTCCACAAGAACAGCCTTAGCGAATGGCTTCTTGAAGGGAAAGATGTAACACTGTGAGATGAACTAACAAAACACAGAGCAGTTTCTCAGAAAGCTTCTTTCCAGTTTTCAACGGAAGATATTTCCTTTTTCACCATAGCCCTCTATGGGCTTCCAAATATCCCTTTGCCAATTCCACAAGAACAGCCTTAGCGAAAGGTTTCTTGAAGGGAAAGATGTAACTCTGTGAGATGAATTCAGAGAACACTGAGCAGTTTCTCAGAAAGCTATTTTCCAGTTTTGAACGGAAGATATTTCCTTTTTCACCATAGCCCTCTATGGGCTTCCAAATATCCCTTTGCCAATTCCAGAAGAACAGCATTAGCGAAAGGCTTCTTGAAGGCAAAGATGTAACTCTGTGAGATGAATTCAGAGAACACAGAGCCGTTTCTAAGAAAGCTTCTTTCCAGTTTTGAACGGAAGATATTTCCTTTTTCACCATAGCCCTCTATGGGCTTCCAAATATCCCTTTGCGAATTCCACAAGAACAGCCTTAGCGAAAGGCTTCTTGAAGGGAAAGATGTAACTCTGTGAGATGAACTAACAAAACACAGAGCAGTTTCTCAGAAAGCTTCTTTCCAGTTTTCAACGGAAGATATTTCCTTTTTCACCATAGCCCTCTATGGGTTTCCAAATATCCCTTTCCAGTTCCACAAGAACAGCCTTAGCGAAAGGCTTCTTGAAGGGAAAGATGTAACTCTGTGAGAAGAATTCAGAGAACACAGAGCAGTTTCTCAGAAAGCTTCTTTCCAGTTTTGAACGGAAGATATTTCCTTTTTCACCATAGCCCTCTAAGGGCTTCCAAATATCCCTTTGCCAGTTCCACAAGAACATCCTTAGCGAAAGGCTTCTTGAAGGGAAAGATGTAACTCTGTGAGATGAACTAACAGAACACAGAACAGTTTCTCAGAAAGCTTCTTTCCAGTTTTGAACGAAAGATATTTCCTTTTTCACCATAGCCCTCTATGGGCTTCCAAATATCACTTTGCCAATTCCACATGAACAGCCTTAGCGAAAGGCTTCTTGAAGGGAAAGATGCAGCTCCGTGAGATGAATTAACAGAACACAGAGCAGTTTCTCAGAAAGCTTCTTTCAAGTTTTGAACGGAAGATATTTCCTTTTTCACCATAGCCCTCTATGGGCTTCCAAATATCCCTTTGCCAATTCCACAAGAACAGCCTTAGCGAAAGGCTTCTTGAAGGGAAAGATGTAACTCTGTGAGATGAATTAACAGAACACAGAGCAGTTTCTCAGAAAGCTTCTTTCCAGTTTTGAACGGAAGATATTTCCTTTTTCACCATAGCCCTCTATGGGCTTCCAAATATCCCTTTGCCAATTCCACAAGAACAGCCTTAGCGAAAGGCTTCTTGAAGGGAAAGATGTAACTCTGTGAGATGAATTCAGAGAACACTGAGCAGATTCTCAGAAAGCTTCTTTCCAGTTTTGGACGGAAGATATTTCCTTTTTCTCCATTGCCCTCTATGGGATTCCAAATATCCCTTTGACAGTTCCACAAGAAAAGCCTTAGCGAAAGGCTTCTTGAAGGCAAAGACGTAACTCTGTGAGATGAACTAACAAAACACAGAGCAGTTTCTCAGAAAGCTTCTTTCCAGTTTTCAACGGAAGATATTTCCTTTTTCACCATAGCCCTCTATGGGCTTCCAAATATCCCTTTGCCAATTCCACAAGAACAGCCTTAGCGAAAGGCTTCTTGAAGGGAAAGATGTAACTCTGTGAGATGAATTCAGAGAACACTGAGCAGTTTCTCAGAAAGCTATTTTCCAGTTTTGAACGGAAGATATTTCCTTTTTCACCATAGCCTCTATGGGCTTCCAAATATCCCTTTGCCAATTCCAGAAGAAGAGCATTAGCGAAAGGCTTCTTGAAGGCAAAGATGTAACTCTGTGAGATGAATTCAGAGAACACAGAGCCGTTTCTCAGAAAGCTTCTTTCCAGTTTTGAACGGAAGATATTTCCTTTTTCACCATAGCCCTCTATGGGCTTCCAAATATCCCTTTGCCAATTCCACAAGAACAGCGTTGGCGAAAGGCTTTTGAAGGGCAAGATGTAACTCTGTGAGATGAACTGACAGAACACAGAGCAGTTTCTCAGAAAGCTTCTTTCCAGTTTTGAACGGAAGATATTTCCTTTTTCACCATAGCCCTCTATGGGTTTCCAAATATCCCTTTGCCAATTCCTCAAGAACAGCCTTAGCGAAAGTCTTCTTGAAGGTAAAGATGTAACTCTGTGAGATGAATTCAGAGAACACAGAGCAGTTTCTCAGAAAGCTTCTTTCCGGTTTTGAACGGAAGATATTTCCTTTTTCACCATAGCCCTCTATGGGCTTCCAAATATCCCTTTGCCAATTCCACAAGAACAGCCTTAGCGAAAGGCTTCTGGAAGGGAAAGATGTAACTCTGTGAGATGAATTCATAGAACACAGAGCAGTTTCTCAGAAAGCTTCTTTCCAGTTTTGAACGGAAGATATTTCCTTTTTCACCATAGCCCTCTATGGGCTTCCAAATATCACTTTGCCAATTCCACAAGAACAGCCTTAGCGAAAGGCTTCTTGAAGGGAAAGATGTAACTCTGTGAGATGAACTAACAGAACACAGAGCAGTTTCTCAGAATGCTTCTTTCCAGTTTTGAACGGAAGATATTTCCTTTTTCACCATAGCCCTCTATGGGCTTCCAAATATCCCTTTGCCAATTCCATAAGAACAGCCTTGGCGAAAGGCTTCTTGAAGGAAAAGATGCAGCTCTGTGAGATGAAGTAACAGAACACAGAGCAGTTTCTCAGAAAGCTTCTTTCCAGTTTTGAACGGAAGATATTTCCTTTTTCACCATAGCCCTCTATGGGCTTCCAAATATCCCTTTGCCAATCCCCCAAGAACAGCCTTAGCGAAAGGCTTCTTGAATGGAAAGATGTAACTCTGTGAGATGAATTAACAGAACACAGAGCAGTTTCTCAGACAGCTTCTTTCCAGTTTTGAACGGAAGATATTTCCTTTTTCACCATAGCCCTCTATGGGCTTCCAAATATCCCTTTGCCAGTTCCATAAGAACAGCCTTAGCGAAAGGCTTCTTGAAGGGAAAGATGTAACTCTGTGAGATGAACTAACAGATCACAGAGCAGTTTCTCAGAAAGCTTCTTTCCAGTTTTGAACGGAAGATATATCCTTTTTTAAACATAGCCCTCTAAGGGCTTCCAAATATCCCTTTGCCAGTTCCACAAGAACAGCGTTGGCGAAAGGCTTCTTGAAGGGCAAGATGTAACTCTGTGAGATGAACTAACAGAACACAGAGCAGGTTCTAAGAAAGCTTCTTTCCAGTTTTGAACGGAAGATATTTCCTTTTTCACCATAGCCCTCTATGTGCTTCCAAATATCCCTTTGCCAGTTCCACAAGAACAGCCGTAGCGAAAGGCTTCTTGAAGGGAAAGATGTAACTCTGTGATATGAACTAACAGAACACAGAACAGTTTCTCAGAAAGCTTCTTTCCAGTTTTGAACGAAAGATATTTCCTTTTTCACCATAGCCCTCTATGGGCTTCCAAATATCACTTTGCCAATTCCACATGAACAGCCTTAGCCAAAGGCTTTTTGAAGGGAAAGATGCAGCTCCGTGAGATGAATTAGCAGAACACAGAGCAGTTTCTCAGAAAGCTTCTTTCCAGTTTTGAACGGAAGATATTTCCTTTTTCACCATAGCCCTCTATGGGCTTCCAAATATCCCTTTGCCAATTCCACAAGAACAGCCTTAGCGAAAGGCTTCTTGAAGGGAAAGATGTAACTCTGTGAGATGAATTAACAGAACACAGAGCAGTTTCTCAGAAAGCTTCTTTCCAGTTTTGAACGGAAGATATTTCCTTTTTCACCATAGCCCTCTATGGGCTTCCAAATATCCCTTTGCCAATTCCACAAGAACAGCCTTAGCGAAAGGCTTCTTGAAGGGAAAGATGTAACTCTGTGAGATGAATTCAGAGAACACTGAGCAGATTCTCAGAAAGCTTCTTTCCAGTTTTGGACGGAAGATATTTCCTTTTTCTCCATTGCCCTCTATGGGCTTCCAAATATCCCTTTGACAGTTCCACAAGAAAAGCCTTAGCGAAAGGCTTCTTGAAGGCAAAGACGTAACTCTGTGAGATGAACTAACAAAATACAGAGCAGTTTCTCAGAAAGCTTCTTTCCAGTTTTCAACGGAAGATATTTCCTTTTTCACCATAGCCCTCTATGGGCTTCCAAATATCCCTTTGCCAATTCCACAAGAACAGCCTTAGCGAAAGGCTTCTTGAAGGGAAAGATGTAACTCTGTGAGATGAATTCAGAGAACACTGAGCAGTTTCTCAGAAAGCTATTTTCCAGTTTTGAACGGAAGATATTTCCTTTTTCACCATAGCCCTCTATGGGCTTCCAAATATCCCTTTGCCAATTCCACAAGAACAGCGTTGGCGAAAGGCTTTTGAAGGGCAAGATGTAACTCTGTGAGATGAACTGACAGAACACAGAGCAGTTTCTCAGAAAGCTTCTTTCCAGTTTTGAACGGAAGATATTTCCTTTTTCACCATAGCCCTCTATGGGTTTCCAAATATCCCTTTGCCAATTCCTCAAGAACAGCCTTAGCGAAAGTCTTCTTGAAGGTAAAGATGTAACTCTGTGAGATGAATTCAGAGAACACAGAGCAGTTTCTCAGAAACCTTTTTCCAGTTTTGAACGGAAGATATTTCCTTTTTCACCATAACCCTCTATGGGCTTCCAAATATCCCTTTGCCAGTTCCAGAAGAACAGCCTTAGCGAAAGGCTTCTTGAAGGGAAAGATGTAACTCTGTGAGATGAATTAACAGAACACAGAGCAGTTTCTCAGAAAGCTTCTTTCCAGTTTTGAACGGAAGATATTTCCTTTTTCACCATAGCCCTCTATGGGCTTCCAAATATCCCTTTGCCAATTCCACAAGAACAGCCTTGGCGAATGGCTTCTTGAAGGGCAAGATGTAACTCTGTGAGATGAACTAACAGAACACAGAGCAGTTTCTCAGAAAGCTTCTTTCCAGTTTTGAACGGAAGTTATTTCCTTTTTCTCCATTGCCCTCTATGGGCTTCCAAATATCACTTTGACAGTTCCACAAGAACAGCCTTAGCGAATGGCTTCTTGAAGGGAAAGATGTAACACTGTGAGATGAACTAACAAAACACAGAGCAGTTTCTCAGAAAGCTTCTTTCCAGTTTTCAACGGAAGATATTTATTTTTTCACCATAGCCCTCTATGGGCTTCCAAATATCCCTTTGCCAATTCCACAAGAACAGCCCTAGCGAAAGGTTTCTTGAAGGGAAAGATGTAACTCTGTGAGATGAATTCAGAGAACACTGAGCAGTTTCTCAGAAAGCTATTTTCCAGTTTTGAACGGAAGATATTTCCTTTTTCACCATAGCCCTCTATGGGCTTCCAAATATCCCTTTGCCAATTCCAGAAGAACAGCATTAGCGAAAGGCTTCTTGAAGGCAAAGATGTAACTCTGTGAGATGAATTCAGAGAACACAGAGCCGTTTCTAAGAAAGCTTCTTTCCAGTTTTGAACGGAAGATATTTCCTTTTTCACCATAGCCCTCTATGGGCTTCCAAATATCCCTTTGCGAATTCCACAAGAACAGCCTTAGCGAAAGGCTTCTTGAAGGGAAAGATGTAACTCTGTGAGATGAACTAACAAAACACAGAGCAGTTTCTCAGAAAGCTTCTTTCCAGTTTTCAACGGAAGATATTTCCTTTTTCACCATAGCCCTCTATGGGTTTCCAAATATCCCTTTGCCAGTTCCACAAGAACAGCCTTAGCGAAAGGCTTCTTGAAGGGAAAGATGTAACTCTGTGAGAAGAATTCACAGAACACAGAGCAGTTTCTCAGAAAGCTTCTTTCCAGTTTTGAACGGAAGATATTTCCTTTTTCACCATAGCCCTCTATGGGCTTCCAAATATCCCTTTGCCAGTTCCACAAGAACAGCCTTAGCGAAAGGCTTCTTGAAGGGAAAGATGTAACTCTGTGAGATGAACTAACAAAACACAGAGCAGTTTCTCAGAAAGCTTCTTTCCAGTTTTGAACGGAAGATATTTCCTTTTCCACCATAGCCCTCTATGGGCTTCCAAATATCCCTTTGCCAATTCCACAAGAACAGCGTTGGCGAAAGGCTTTTGAAGGGCAAGATGTAACTCTGTGAGATGAACTGACAGAACACAGAGCAGTTTCTCAGAAAGCTTCTTTCCAGTTTTGAACGGAAGATATTTCCTTTTTCACCATAGCCCTCTATGGGTTTCCAAATATCCCTTTGCCAATTCCTCAAGAACAGCTTTAGCGAAAGTCTTCTTGAAGGTAAAGATGTAACTCTGTGAGATGAATTCAGAGAACACAGAGCAGTTTCTCAGAAACCTTTTTCCAGTTTTGAACGGAAGATATTTCCTTTTTCACCATAACCCTCTATGGGCTTCCAAATATCCCTTTGCCAGTTCCAGAAGAACAGCCTTAGCGAAAGGCTTCTTGAAGGGAAAGATGTAACTCTGTGAGATGAATTAACAGAACACAGAGCAGTCTCTCAGAAAGCTTCTTTCCAGTTTTGAACGGAAGATATTTCCTTTTTCACCATAGCCCTCTATGGGCTTCCAAATATCCCTTTGCCAATTCCACCAGAACAGCCTTGGCGGAAGGCTTCTTGAAGGGCAAGATGTAACTCTGTGAGATGAACTAACAGAACACAGAGCAGTTTCTCAGAAAGCTTCTTTCCAGTTTTGAACGGAAGATATTTCCTTTTTCACCATAGCCCTCTATGGGCTTCCAAATATCCCTTTGCCAATTCCACAAGAAGAGCCTTAGCGAAAGGCTTCTTGAAGGGAAAGATGTAACTCTGTGAGATGAATTCATAGAACACAGAGCAGATTCTCAGAAGGCTTCTTTCCAGTTTTGGACGGAAGATATTTCCTTTTTCTCCATTGCACTCTATGGGCTTCCAAATATCACTTTGACAGTTCCACAAGAACAGCCTTAGCGAATGGCTTCTTGAAGGGAAAGATGTAACACTGTGAGATGAACTAACAAAACACAGAGCAGTTTCTCAGAAAGCTTCTTTCCAGTTTTCAACGGAAGATATTTCCTTTTTCACCATAGCCCTCTATGGGCTTCCAAATATCCCTTTGCCAATTCCACAAGAACAGCCTTAGCGAAAGCTTTCTTGAAGGGAAAGATGTAACTGTGTGAGATGAATTCAGAGAACACTGAGCAGTTTCTCAGAAAGCTATTTTCCAGTTTTCAACGGAAGATATTTCCTTTTTCACCATAGCCCTCTATGGGCTTCCAAATATCCCTTTGCCAGTTCCACAAGAACAGCCTTAGCGAAAGGCTTCTTGAAGGGAAAGATGTAACTCTGTGATATGAACTAACAGAACACAGAACAGTTTCTCAGAAAGCTTCTTTCCAGTTTTGAACGAAAGATATTTCCTTTTTCACCATAGCCCTCTATGGGCTTCCAAATATCACTTTGCCAATTCCACATGAACAGCCTTAGCGAAAGGCTTCTTGAAGGGAAAGATGCAGCTCCGTGAGATGAATTAACAGAACACAGAGCAGTTTCTGAGAAAGCTTCTTTCCAGTTTTGAACGGAAGATATTTCCTTTTTCACCATAGCCCTCTATGGGTTTCCAAATATCCCTTTGCCAGTTCCACAAGAACAGCCTTAGCGAATGGCTTCTTGAAGGGAAAGATGTAACACTGTGAGATGAACTAACAAAACACAGAGCAGTTTCTCAGAAAGCTTCTTTCCAGTTTTCAACGGAAGATATTTCCTTTTTCACCATAGCCCTCTATGGGCTTCCAAATATCCCTTTGCCAATTCCACAAGAACAGCCTTAGCGAAAGGTTTCTTGAAGGGAAAGATGTAACTCTGTGAGATGAATTCAGAGAACACTGAGCAGTTTCTCAGAAAGCTATTTTCCAGTTTTGAACGGAAGATATTTCCTTTTTCACCATAGCCCTCTATGGGCTTCCAAATATCCCTTTGCCAATTCCAGAAGAACAGCATTAGCGAAAGGCTTCTTGAAGGCAAAGATGTAACTCTGTGAGATGAATTCAGAGAACACAGAGCCGTTTCTAAGAAAGCTTCTTTCCAGTTTTGAACGGAAGATATTTCCTTTTTCACCATAGCCCTCTATGGGCTTCCAAATATCCCTTTGCGAATTCCACAAGAACAGCCTTAGCGAAAGGCTTCTTGAAGGGAAAGATGTAACTCTGTGAGATGAACTAACAAAACACAGAGCAGTTTCTCAGAAAGCTTCTTTCCAGTTTTCAACGGAAGATATTTCCTTTTTCACCATAGCCCTCTATGGGTTTCCAAATATCCCTTTCCAGTTCCACAAGAACAGCCTTAGCGAAAGGCTTCTTGAAGGGAAAGATGTAACTCTGTGAGAAGAATTCAGAGAACACAGAGCAGTTTCTCAGAAAGCTTCTTTCCAGTTTTGAACGGAAGATATTTCCTTTTTCACCATAGCCCTCTAAGGGCTTCCAAATATCCCTTTGCCAGTTCCACAAGAACATCCTTAGCGAAAGGCTTCTTGAAGGGAAAGATGTAACTCTGTGAGATGAACTAACAGAACACAGAACAGTTTCTCAGAAAGCTTCTTTCCAGTTTTGAACGAAAGATATTTCCTTTTTCACCATAGCCCTCTATGGGCTTCCAAATATCACTTTGCCAATTCCACATGAACAGCCTTAGCGAAAGGCTTCTTGAAGGGAAAGATGCAGCTCCGTGAGATGAATTAACAGAACACAGAGCAGTTTCTCAGAAAGCTTCTTTCAAGTTTTGAACGGAAGATATTTCCTTTTTCACCATAGCCCTCTATGGGCTTCCAAATATCCCTTTGCCAATTCCACAAGAACAGCCTTAGCGAAAGGCTTCTTGAAGGGAAAGATGTAACTCTGTGAGATGAATTAACAGAACACAGAGCAGTTTCTCAGAAAGCTTCTTTCCAGTTTTGAACGGAAGATATTTCCTTTTTCACCATAGCCCTCTATGGGCTTCCAAATATCCCTTTGCCAATTCCACAAGAACAGCCTTAGCGAAAGGCTTCTTGAAGGGAAAGATGTAACTCTGTGAGATGAATTCAGAGAACACTGAGCAGATTCTCAGAAAGCTTCTTTCCAGTTTTGGACGGAAGATATTTCCTTTTTCTCCATTGCCCTCTATGGGATTCCAAATATCCCTTTGACAGTTCCACAAGAAAAGCCTTAGCGAAAGGCTTCTTGAAGGCAAAGACGTAACTCTGTGAGATGAACTAACAAAACACAGAGCAGTTTCTCAGAAAGCTTCTTTCCAGTTTTCAACGGAAGATATTTCCTTTTTCACCATAGCCCTCTATGGGCTTCCAAATATCCCTTTGCCAATTCCACAAGAACAGCCTTAGCGAAAGGCTTCTTGAAGGGAAAGATGTAACTCTGTGAGATGAATTCAGAGAACACTGAGCAGTTTCTCAGAAAGCTATTTTCCAGTTTTGAACGGAAGATATTTCCTTTTTCACCATAGCCTCTATGGGCTTCCAAATATCCCTTTGCCAATTCCAGAAGAAGAGCATTAGCGAAAGGCTTCTTGAAGGCAAAGATGTAACTCTGTGAGATGAATTCAGAGAACACAGAGCCGTTTCTCAGAAAGCTTCTTTCCAGTTTTGAACGGAAGATATTTCCTTTTTCACCATAGCCCTCTATGGGCTTCCAAATATCCCTTTGCCAATTCCACAAGAACAGCGTTGGCGAAAGGCTTTTGAAGGGCAAGATGTAACTCTGTGAGATGAACTGACAGAACACAGAGCAGTTTCTCAGAAAGCTTCTTTCCAGTTTTGAACGGAAGATATTTCCTTTTTCACCATAGCCCTCTATGGGTTTCCAAATATCCCTTTGCCAATTCCTCAAGAACAGCCTTAGCGAAAGTCTTCTTGAAGGTAAAGATGTAACTCTGTGAGATGAATTCAGAGAACACAGAGCAGTTTCTCAGAAAGCTTCTTTCCGGTTTTGAACGGAAGATATTTCCTTTTTCACCATAGCCCTCTATGGGCTTCCAAATATCCCTTTGCCAATTCCACAAGAACAGCCTTAGCGAAAGGCTTCTGGAAGGGAAAGATGTAACTCTGTGAGATGAATTCATAGAACACAGAGCAGTTTCTCAGAAAGCTTCTTTCCAGTTTTGAACGGAAGATATTTCCTTTTTCACCATAGCCCTCTATGGGCTTCCAAATATCACTTTGCCAATTCCACAAGAACAGCCTTAGCGAAAGGCTTCTTGAAGGGAAAGATGTAACTCTGTGAGATGAACTAACAGAACACAGAGCAGTTTCTCAGAATGCTTCTTTCCAGTTTTGAACGGAAGATATTTCCTTTTTCACCATAGCCCTCTATGGGCTTCCAAATATCCCTTTGCCAATTCCATAAGAACAGCCTTGGCGAAAGGCTTCTTGAAGGAAAAGATGCAGCTCTGTGAGATGAAGTAACAGAACACAGAGCAGTTTCTCAGAAAGCTTCTTTCCAGTTTTGAACGGAAGATATTTCCTTTTTCACCATAGCCCTCTATGGGCTTCCAAATATCCCTTTGCCAATCCCCCAAGAACAGCCTTAGCGAAAGGCTTCTTGAATGGAAAGATGTAACTCTGTGAGATGAATTAACAGAACACAGAGCAGTTTCTCAGACAGCTTCTTTCCAGTTTTGAACGGAAGATATTTCCTTTTTCACCATAGCCCTCTATGGGCTTCCAAATATCCCTTTGCCAGTTCCATAAGAACAGCCTTAGCGAAAGGCTTCTTGAAGGGAAAGATGTAACTCTGTGAGATGAACTAACAGATCACAGAGCAGTTTCTCAGAAAGCTTCTTTCCAGTTTTGAACGGAAGATATATCCTTTTTTAAACATAGCCCTCTAAGGGCTTCCAAATATCCCTTTGCCAGTTCCACAAGAACAGCGTTGGCGAAAGGCTTCTTGAAGGGCAAGATGTAACTCTGTGAGATGAACTAACAGAACACAGAGCAGGTTCTAAGAAAGCTTCTTTCCAGTTTTGAACGGAAGATATTTCCTTTTTCACCATAGCCCTCTATGTGCTTCCAAATATCCCTTTGCCAGTTCCACAAGAACAGCCGTAGCGAAAGGCTTCTTGAAGGGAAAGATGTAACTCTGTGATATGAACTAACAGAACACAGAACAGTTTCTCAGAAAGCTTCTTTCCAGTTTTGAACGAAAGATATTTCCTTTTTCACCATAGCCCTCTATGGGCTTCCAAATATCACTTTGCCAATTCCACATGAACAGCCTTAGCCAAAGGCTTTTTGAAGGGAAAGATGCAGCTCCGTGAGATGAATTAGCAGAACACAGAGCAGTTTCTCAGAAAGCTTCTTTCCAGTTTTGAACGGAAGATATTTCCTTTTTCACCATAGCCCTCTATGGGCTTCCAAATATCCCTTTGCCAATTCCACAAGAACAGCCTTAGCGAAAGGCTTCTTGAAGGGAAAGATGTAACTCTGTGAGATGAATTAACAGAACACAGAGCAGTTTCTCAGAAAGCTTCTTTCCAGTTTTGAACGGAAGATATTTCCTTTTTCACCATAGCCCTCTATGGGCTTCCAAATATCCCTTTGCCAATTCCACAAGAACAGCCTTAGCGAAAGGCTTCTTGAAGGGAAAGATGTAACTCTGTGAGATGAATTCAGAGAACACTGAGCAGATTCTCAGAAAGCTTCTTTCCAGTTTTGGACGGAAGATATTTCCTTTTTCTCCATTGCCCTCTATGGGCTTCCAAATATCCCTTTGACAGTTCCACAAGAAAAGCCTTAGCGAAAGGCTTCTTGAAGGCAAAGACGTAACTCTGTGAGATGAACTAACAAAATACAGAGCAGTTTCTCAGAAAGCTTCTTTCCAGTTTTCAACGGAAGATATTTCCTTTTTCACCATAGCCCTCTATGGGCTTCCAAATATCCCTTTGCCAATTCCACAAGAACAGCCTTAGCGAAAGGCTTCTTGAAGGGAAAGATGTAACTCTGTGAGATGAATTCAGAGAACACTGAGCAGTTTCTCAGAAAGCTATTTTCCAGTTTTGAACGGAAGATATTTCCTTTTTCACCATAGCCCTCTATGGGCTTCCAAATATCCCTTTGCCAATTCCACAAGAACAGCGTTGGCGAAAGGCTTTTGAAGGGCAAGATGTAACTCTGTGAGATGAACTGACAGAACACAGAGCAGTTTCTCAGAAAGCTTCTTTCCAGTTTTGAACGGAAGATATTTCCTTTTTCACCATAGCCCTCTATGGGTTTCCAAATATCCCTTTGCCAATTCCTCAAGAACAGCCTTAGCGAAAGTCTTCTTGAAGGTAAAGATGTAACTCTGTGAGATGAATTCAGAGAACACAGAGCAGTTTCTCAGAAACCTTTTTCCAGTTTTGAACGGAAGATATTTCCTTTTTCACCATAACCCTCTATGGGCTTCCAAATATCCCTTTGCCAGTTCCAGAAGAACAGCCTTAGCGAAAGGCTTCTTGAAGGGAAAGATGTAACTCTGTGAGATGAATTAACAGAACACAGAGCAGTTTCTCAGAAAGCTTCTTTCCAGTTTTGAACGGAAGATATTTCCTTTTTCACCATAGCCCTCTATGGGCTTCCAAATATCCCTTTGCCAATTCCACAAGAACAGCCTTGGCGAATGGCTTCTTGAAGGGCAAGATGTAACTCTGTGAGATGAACTAACAGAACACAGAGCAGTTTCTCAGAAAGCTTCTTTCCAGTTTTGAACGGAAGTTATTTCCTTTTTCACCATAGCCCTCTATGGGCTTCCAAATATCCCTTTGCCAATTCCACAAGAAGAGCCTTAGCGAAAGGCTTCTTGAAGGGAAAGATGTAACTCTGTGAGATGAATTCATAGAACACAGAGCAGATTCTCAGAAGGCTTCTTTCCAGTTTTGGACGGAAGATATTTCCTTTTTCTCCATTGCCCTCTATGGGCTTCCAAATATCACTTTGACAGTTCCACAAGAACAGCCTTAGCGAATGGCTTCTTGAAGGGAAAGATGTAACACTGTGAGATGAACTAACAAAACACAGAGCAGTTTCTCAGAAAGCTTCTTTCCAGTTTTCAACGGAAGATATTTATTTTTTCACCATAGCCCTCTATGGGCTTCCAAATATCCCTTTGCCAATTCCACAAGAACAGCCCTAGCGAAAGGTTTCTTGAAGGGAAAGATGTAACTCTGTGAGATGAATTCAGAGAACACTGAGCAGTTTCTCAGAAAGCTATTTTCCAGTTTTGAACGGAAGATATTTCCTTTTTCACCATAGCCCTCTATGGGCTTCCAAATATCCCTTTGCCAATTCCAGAAGAACAGCATTAGCGAAAGGCTTCTTGAAGGCAAAGATGTAACTCTGTGAGATGAATTCAGAGAACACAGAGCCGTTTCTAAGAAAGCTTCTTTCCAGTTTTGAACGGAAGATATTTCCTTTTTCACCATAGCCCTCTATGGGCTTCCAAATATCCCTTTGCGAATTCCACAAGAACAGCCTTAGCGAAAGGCTTCTTGAAGGGAAAGATGTAACTCTGTGAGATGAACTAACAAAACACAGAGCAGTTTCTCAGAAAGCTTCTTTCCAGTTTTCAACGGAAGATATTTCCTTTTTCACCATAGCCCTCTATGGGTTTCCAAATATCCCTTTGCCAGTTCCACAAGAACAGCCTTAGCGAAAGGCTTCTTGAAGGGAAAGATGTAACTCTGTGAGAAGAATTCACAGAACACAGAGCAGTTTCTCAGAAAGCTTCTTTCCAGTTTTGAACGGAAGATATTTCCTTTTTCACCATAGCCCTCTATGGGCTTCCAAATATCCCTTTGCCAGTTCCACAAGAACAGCCTTAGCGAAAGGCTTCTTGAAGGGAAAGATGTAACTCTGTGAGATGAACTAACAAAACACAGAGCAGTTTCTCAGAAAGCTTCTTTCCAGTTTTGAACGGAAGATATTTCCTTTTCCACCATAGCCCTCTATGGGCTTCCAAATATCCCTTTGCCAATTCCACAAGAACAGCGTTGGCGAAAGGCTTTTGAAGGGCAAGATGTAACTCTGTGAGATGAACTGACAGAACACAGAGCAGTTTCTCAGAAAGCTTCTTTCCAGTTTTGAACGGAAGATATTTCCTTTTTCACCATAGCCCTCTATGGGTTTCCAAATATCCCTTTGCCAATTCCTCAAGAACAGCTTTAGCGAAAGTCTTCTTGAAGGTAAAGATGTAACTCTGTGAGATGAATTCAGAGAACACAGAGCAGTTTCTCAGAAACCTTTTTCCAGTTTTGAACGGAAGATATTTCCTTTTTCACCATAACCCTCTATGGGCTTCCAAATATCCCTTTGCCAGTTCCAGAAGAACAGCCTTAGCGAAAGGCTTCTTGAAGGGAAAGATGTAACTCTGTGAGATGAATTAACAGAACACAGAGCAGTCTCTCAGAAAGCTTCTTTCCAGTTTTGAACGGAAGATATTTCCTTTTTCACCATAGCCCTCTATGGGCTTCCAAATATCCCTTTGCCAATTCCACCAGAACAGCCTTGGCGGAAGGCTTCTTGAAGGGCAAGATGTAACTCTGTGAGATGAACTAACAGAACACAGAGCAGTTTCTCAGAAAGCTTCTTTCCAGTTTTGAACGGAAGATATTTCCTTTTTCACCATAGCCCTCTATGGGCTTCCAAATATCCCTTTGCCAATTCCACAAGAAGAGCCTTAGCGAAAGGCTTCTTGAAGGGAAAGATGTAACTCTGTGAGATGAATTCATAGAACACAGAGCAGATTCTCAGAAGGCTTCTTTCCAGTTTTGGACGGAAGATATTTCCTTTTTCTCCATTGCACTCTATGGGCTTCCAAATATCACTTTGACAGTTCCACAAGAACAGCCTTAGCGAATGGCTTCTTGAAGGGAAAGATGTAACACTGTGAGATGAACTAACAAAACACAGAGCAGTTTCTCAGAAAGCTTCTTTCCAGTTTTCAACGGAAGATATTTCCTTTTTCACCATAGCCCTCTATGGGCTTCCAAATATCCCTTTGCCAATTCCACAAGAACAGCCTTAGCGAAAGCTTTCTTGAAGGGAAAGATGTAACTGTGTGAGATGAATTCAGAGAACACTGAGCAGTTTCTCAGAAAGCTATTTTCCAGTTTTCAACGGAAGATATTTCCTTTTTCACCATAGCCCTCTATGGGCTTCCAAATATCCCTTTGCCAGTTCCACAAGAACAGCCTTAGCGAAAGGCTTCTTGAAGGGAAAGATGTAACTCTGTGATATGAACTAACAGAACACAGAACAGTTTCTCAGAAAGCTTCTTTCCAGTTTTGAACGAAAGATATTTCCTTTTTCACCATAGCCCTCTATGGGCTTCCAAATATCACTTTGCCAATTCCACATGAACAGCCTTAGCGAAAGGCTTCTTGAAGGGAAAGATGCAGCTCCGTGAGATGAATTAACAGAACACAGAGCAGTTTCTGAGAAAGCTTCTTTCCAGTTTTGAACGGAAGATATTTCCTTTTTCACCATAGCCCTCTATGGGTTTCCAAATATCCCTTTGCCAGTTCCACAAGAACAGCCTTAGCGAAAGGCTTCTTGAAGGGAAAGATGTAACTCTGTGAGAAGAATTCACAGAACACAGAGCAGTTTCTCAGAAAGCTTCTTTCCAGTTTTGAACGGAAGATATTTCCTTTTTCACCATAGCCCTCTATGGGCTTCCAAATATCCCTTTGCCAGTTCCACAAGAACAGCCTTAGCGAAAGGCTTCTTGAAGGGAAAGATGTAACTCTGTGAGATGAACTAACAAAACACAGAGCAGTTTCTCAGAAAGCTTCTTTCCAGTTTTGAACGGAAGATATTTCCTTTTCCACCATAGCCCTCTATGGGCTTCCAAATATCCCTTTGCCAATTCCACAAGAACAGCGTTGGCGAAAGGCTTTTGAAGGGCAAGATGTAACTCTGTGAGATGAACTGACAGAACACAGAGCAGTTTCTCAGAAAGCTTCTTTCCAGTTTTGAACGGAAGATATTTCCTTTTTCACCATAGCCCTCTATGGGTTTCCAAATATCCCATTGCCAATTCCTCAAGAACAGCTTTAGCGAAAGTCTTCTTGAAGGTAAAGATGTAACTCTGTGAGATGAATTCAGAGAACACAGAGCAGTTTCTCAGAAAGCTTCTTTCCGGTTTCGAACGGAAAATATTTCCTTTTTCACCATAGCCCTCTATGGGCTTCCAAATATCCCTTTGCCAATTCCACAAGAACAGCCTTAGCGAAAGGCTTCTGGAAGGGAAAGATGTAACTCTGTGAGATGAATTCATAGAACACAGAGCAGTTTCTCAGAATGCTTCTTTCCAGTTTTGAACGGAAGATATTTCCTTTTTCACCATAGCCCTCTATGGGCTTCCAAATATCACTTTGCCAATTCCACAAGAACAGCCTTAGCGAAAGGCTTCTTGAAGGGAAAGATGTAACTCTGTGAGATGAACTAACAGAACACAGAGCAGTTTCTCAGAATGCTTCTTTCCAGTTTTGAACGGAAGATATTTCCTTTTTCACCATAGCCCTCTATGGGCTTCCAAATATCCCTTTGCCAATTCCATAAGAACAGCCTTGGCGAAAGGCTTCTTGAAAGGAAAGATGCAGCTCTGTGAGATGAAGTAACAGAACACAGAGCAGTTTCTCAGAAAGCTTCTTTCCAGTTTTGAACGGAAGATATTTCCTTTTTCACCATAGCCCTCTATGGGCTTCCAAATATCCCTTTGCCAATTCCACAAGAACAACCTTAGCGAAAGGCTTCTTGAAGGGAAAGATGTAACTCTGTGAGATGAATTCAGAGAACACAGAGCATTTTCTCAGAAAGCTTCTTTCCAGTTTTGAACGGAAGATATTTCCTTTTTCACCATAACCCTCTATGGGCTTCCAAATATCCCTTTGCCAATTCCACAAGAACAGCATTAGCGAAAGGCTTCTTGAAGGCAAAGATGTAACTCTGTGAGATGAATTCAGAGAACACAGAGCCGTTTCTCAGAAAGCTTCTTTCCAGTTTTGAACGGAAGATATTTCCTTTTTCACCATAGCCCACTATGGGCTTCCAAATATCCCTTTGCCAATTCCTCAAGAACAGCCTTAGCGAAAGTCTTCTTGAAGGTAAAGATGTAACTCTGTGAGATGAATTCAGAGAACACAGAGCAGTTTCTCAGAAAGCTTCTTTCCGGTTTTGAACGGAAGATATTTCCTTTTTCACCATAGCCCTCTATGGGCTTCCAAATATCCCTTTGCCAATTCCACAAGAACAGCCTTAGCGAAAGGCTTCTGGAAGGGAATGATGTAACTCTGTGAGATGAATTCAGAGAACACAGAGCAGTTTCTCAGAAAGCTTCTTTCCAGTTTTGAACGGAAGATATTTCCTTTTTCATCATAGCCCTCTATGGGCTTCCAAATATCACTTTGCCAATGCCACAAGAACAGCCTTAGGGAAAGGCTTCTTGAAGGGAAAGATGTAACTCTGTGAGATAAACTAACAGAACACAGAGCAGTTTCTCAGAAAGCTTCTTTCCAGGTTTGAACGGAAGATATTTCCTTTTTCACCATAGCCCTCTATGGGCTTCCAAATATCCTTTGCCAATTCCACAAGAACAGCCTTAGCGAAAGGCTTCTTGAAGGGAAAGATGTAACTCTGTGAGATGAATTCAGAGAACACTGAGCAGATTCTCAGAAAGCTTCTTTCCAGTTTTGGAGGGAAGATATTTCCTTTTTCTCCATTGCCCTCTATGGGCTTCCAAATATCCCTTTGCCAGTTCCACAAGAAAAGCCTTAGCGAAAGGCTTCTTGAAGGCAAAGACGTAACTCTGTGAGATGAACTAACAAAACACAGAGCAGTTTCTCAGAAAGTTTCTTTCCAGTTTTCAACGGAAGAAATTTCCTTTTTCACCATAGCCCTCTATGGGCTTCCAAATATCCCTTTGCCAATTCCACAAGAACAGCCTTAGGAAAGGCTTCTTGAAGGAAAAGATTTAACTCTGTGAGATGAATTAACAGAACACAAAGCAGTTTCTCAGAATGCTTCTTTCCAGTTTTGAACGGAAGATATTTCCTTTTTCACCATAGCCCTCTTTGGGCTTCCAAATATCCCTTTGCCAATTCCACAAGAACAGCCTTAGCGAAAGGCTTCTTGAAGGGAAAAATGTAACTCTGTGAGATGAATTCAGAGAACACAGAGCAGTTTCTCAGAAAGCTTCTTTCCAGTTTTGAACGGAAGATATTTCCTTTTTCACCAAAGCCCTCTATGGGCTTCCAAATATCCCTTTGCCAGTTCCATAAGAACAGCCTTAGCGAAAGGCTTCTTGAAGGGAAAGATGTAACTCTGTGAGATGAACTAACAGAACACAGAGCAGATTCTCAGAAAGCTTCTTTCCAGTTTTGAACGGAAGATATTTCCTTTTTCACCATAGCCCTCTATGGGCTTCCAAATATCCCTTTGCCAATTCCACAAAAACAGCCTTAGCGAAAGGCTTCTTGAAGGGAAAGATGTAACTCTGTGAGATGATTTCAGAGAACACAGAGCAGTTTCTCAGAAAGCTTCTTTCCGGTTTTGAACGGAAGATATTTCCTTTTTCACCATAGCCCTCTATGGGCTTCCAAATATCCCTTTGCCAATTCCACAAGAACAGCCTTAGCGAAAGGCTTCTTGAAGGGAAACATGTAACTCTGTGAGATGAATTCATAGAAAACAGAGCAGTTTCTCAGAAAACTTCTTTCCAGTTTTGAACGGAAGATATTTCCTTTTTCACCGTATCCCTCTATGGGCTTCCAAATATCACTTTGCCAATTCCACAAGAACAGCCTTAGCGAAAGGCTTCTTGAAGGGAAAGATGTAACTCTGTGAGATGAACTAACAAAACACAGAGCAGTTTCTCAGAAAGCTTCTTTCCAGTTTTCAACGGAAGATATTTCCTTTTTCACCATAGCCCTCTATGGGCTTCCAAATATCCTTTGCCAATTCCACAAGAACAGCCTTAGCGAAAGGCTTCTTGAAGGGAAAGATGTAACTCTGTGAGATGAATTCAGAGAACACTGAGCAGATTCTCAGAAAGCTTCTTTCCAGTTTTGGAGGGAAGATATTTCCTTTTTCTCCATTGCCCTCTATGGGCTTCCAAATATCCCTTTGCCAGTTCCACAAGAAAAGCCTTAGCGAAAGGCTTCTTGAAGGCAAAGACGTAACTCTGTGAGATGAACTAACAAAACACAGAGCAGTTTCTCAGAAAGTTTCTTTCCAGTTTTCAACGGAAGAAATTTCCTTTTTCACCATAGCCCTCTATGGGCTTCCAAATATCCCTTTGCCAATTCCACAAGAACAGCCTTAGGAAAGGCTTCTTGAAGGAAAAGATTTAACTCTGTGAGATGAATTAACAGAACACAAAGCAGTTTCTCAGAATGCTTCTTTCCAGTTTTGAACGGAAGATATTTCCTTTTTCACCATAGCCCTCTTTGGGCTTCCAAATATCCCTTTGCCAATTCCACAAGAACAGCCTTAGCGAAAGGCTTCTTGAAGGGAAAAATGTAACTCTGTGAGATGAATTCAGAGAACACAGAGCAGTTTCTCAGAAAGCTTCTTTCCAGTTTTGAACGGAAGATATTTCCTTTTTCACCAAAGCCCTCTATGGGCTTCCAAATATCCCTTTGCCAGTTCCATAAGAACAGCCTTAGCGAAAGGCTTCTTGAAGGGAAAGATGTAACTCTGTGAGATGAACTAACAGAACACAGAGCAGATTCTCAGAAAGCATCTTTCCAGTTTTGAACGGAAGATATTTCCTTTTTCACCATAGCCCTCTATGGGCTTCCAAATATCCCTTTGCCAATTCCACAAAAACAGCCTTAGCGAAAGGCTTCTTGAAGGGAAAGATGTAACTCTGTGAGATGATTTCAGAGAACACAGAGCAGTTTCTCAGAAAGCTTCTTTCCGGTTTTGAACGGAAGATATTTCCTTTTTCACCATAGCCCTCTATGGGCTTCCAAATATCCCTTTGCCAATTCCACAAGAACAGCCTTAGCGAAAGGCTTCTTGAAGGGAAACATGTAACTCTGTGAGATGAATTCATAGAAAACAGAGCAGTTTCTCAGAAAACTTCTTTCCAGTTTTGAACGGAAGATATTTCCTTTTTCACCGTATCCCTCTATGGGCTTCCAAATATCACTTTGCCAATTCCACAAGAACAGCCTTAGCGAAAGGCTTCTTGAAGGGAAAGATGTAACTCTGTGAGATGAACTAACAAAACACAGAGCAGTTTCTCAGAAAGCTTCTTTCCAGTTTTCAACGGAAGATATTTCCTTTTTCACCATAGCCCTCTATGGGTTTCCAAATATCCCTTTGCCAGTTCCACAAGAACAGCCTTAGCGAAAGGCTTCTTGAAGGGAAAGATGTAACTCTGTGAGAAGAATTCAGAGAACACAGAGCAGTTTCTCAGAAAGCTTCTTTCCAGTTTTGAACGGAAGATATTTCCTTTTTCACCATAGCCCTGTATGGGCTTCCAAATATCACTTTGCCAATTCCACAAGAACAGCCTTAGCGAAAGGCTTCTTGAAAGGAAAGATGTATCTCTGTGAGATGAATTAACAGAACACAGAGCAGTTTCTCAGAAAGCTTCTTTCCAGTTTTGAACGGGAGATATTTCCTTTTTCACCATAGCCCTCTATAGGCTTCCAAATATCCCTTTGCCAATTCCACAAGAACAGCCTTAGCGAAAGGCTTCTTGAAGGGAAAGATGTAACTCTGTGAGATGAATTCAGAGAACACTGAGCAGTTTCTCAGAAAGCTTCTTTCCAGTTTTGAACGGGAGATATTTCCTTTTTCACCATAGCCCTCTTTGGGCTTCCAAATATCCGTTTGCCAATTCCACAAGAACAGCCTTAGCGAAAGGCTTCTTGAAGGGAAAGATGTAACTCTGTGAGATGAATTCAGAGAACACTGAGCAGATTCTCAGAAAGCTTCTTTCCAGTTTTGGAGGGAAGATATTTCCTTTTTCTCCATTGCCCTCTATGGGCTTCCAAATATCCCTTTGCCAGTTCCACAATAAAAGCCTTAGCGAAAGGCTTCTTGAAGGCAAAGACGTAACTCTGTGAGATGAACTAACAAAACACAGAGCAGTTTCTCAGAAAGCTTCTTTCCAGTTTTCAACGGAAGAAATTTCCTTTTTCACCATAGCCCTCTATGGGCTTCCAAATATCCCTTTGCCAATTCCACAAGAACAGCCTTAGGAAAGGCTTCTTGAAGGAAAAGATGTAACTCTGTGAGATGAATTAACAGAACACAGAGCAGTTTCTCAGAATGCTTCTTTCCTGTTTTGAACGGAAGATATTTCCTTTTTCACCATAGCCCTCTATGGGCTTCCAAATATCCCTTTGCCAATTCCACAAGAACAGCCTTAGCGAAAGGCTTCTTGAAGGGCAAGATGTAACTCTGTGAGATGAACTAACAGAACACAGAGCAGTTTCTCAGAATGCTTCTTTCCAGTTTTGAACGGAAGATATTTCCTTTTTCACCATAGCCCTCTATGGGCTTCCAAATATCACTCTGCCAATTCCACAAAAACAGCCTTAGCGAAAGGCTTCTTGAAGGGAAAGATGTAACTCTGTGAGATGAATTAACAGAACACAGAGCAGTTTCTCAGAAAGCTTCTTTCCAGTTTTGAACGGAAGATATTTCCTTTTTCACCATAGCCGTCTATGAGCTTCGAAATATCCCTTTGCCAATTCCACAAGAACAGCCTTAGCGAAAGGGTTCTTGAAGGTAAAGATGTAACTCTGTGAGATGAATTCAGAGAACACAGAGCAGTTTCTCAGAAAGCTTCTTTCCAGTTTTGAACGGAAGATATTTCCTTTTTCACCATAGCCCTCTATGAGCTTCCAAATATCCCTTTGCCAGTTCGACAAGAACAGCCTTAGCGAAAGGCTTCTTGAAGGGAAAGATGTAACTCTGTGAGATGAACTAACAGAACACAGAGCAGTTTCTCAGAAAGCTTCTTTCCAGTTTTGAACGGGAGATATTTCCTTTTTCACCATAGCCCTCTATGGGGTTCCAAATATCCCTTTGCCAATTCCACAAGAACAGCCTTGGCGAAAGGCTTCTTGAAGGGCAAGATGTAACTCTGTGAGATGAACTAACAGAACACAGAGTAGTTTCTCAGAAAGCTTCTTTCCAGTTTTGAACGGAAGATATTTCCTTTTTCACCATAGCCCTCTATGGGTTTCCAAATATCCCTTTGCCAATTCCTCAAGAACAGCCTTAGCGAAAGTCTTGTTGAAGGTAAAGATGTAACACTGTGAGGTGAATTCAGAGAACACAGAGCAGTTTCTCAGAAAGCTTCTTTCCGGTTTTGAACGGAAGATATTTCCTTTTTCACCATAGCCCTCTATGGGCTTCCAAATATCCCTTTGCCAATTCCACAAGAACAGCCTTAGCGAAAGGCTTCTGGAAGGGAAAGATGTAACTCTGTGGGATGAATTCATAGAACACAGAGCAGTTTCTCAGAAAGCTTCTTTCCAGTTTTGAACGGAAGATATTTCCTTTTTCACCATAGCCCTCTATGGGCTTCCAAATATCACTTTGCCAATTCCACAAGAACAGCCTTAGCGAAAGGCTTCTTGAAGGGAAAGATGTAACTCTGTGAGATGAACTAACAGAACACAGAGCAGTTTCTCAGAATGCTTCTTTCCAGTTTTGATCGGAAGATATTTCCTTTTTCACCATAGCCCTCTAAGGGCTTCCAAATATCCCTTTGCCAATTCCATAAGAACAGCCTTGGCGAAAGGCTTCTTGAAGGGAAAGATGCAGCTCTGTGAGATGAAGTAACAGAACACAGAGCAGTTTCTCAGAAAGCTTCTTTCCAGTTTTGAACGGAAGATATTTCCTTTTTCACCATAGCCCTCTATGGGCTTCCAAATATCCCTTTTCCAGTTCCATAAGAACAGCCTTAGCGAAAGGCTTTTTGAAGGGAAAGATTTAACTCTGTGAGATGAACTAACAGATCACAGAGCAGTTTCTCAGAAAGCTTCTTTCCAGTTTTGAACGGAAGATATTTCCTTTTTTAACCATAGCCCTCTATGGGCTTCCAAATATCCCTTTGCCACTTCCACAAGAACAGCGTTGGCGAAAGGCTTCTTGAAGGGCAAGATGTAACTCTGTGAGATGAACTAACAGAACACAGAGCAGTTTCTCAGGAAGCTTCTTTCCAGTTTTGAACGGAAGATATTTCCTTTTTCACCATAGCCCTCTATGGGCTTCCAGATATCACTGTGCCAATTCCACAAAAACAGCCTTAGCGAAAGGCTTCTTGAAGGGAAAGATGTAACTCTGTGAGATGAATTCAGAGAACACAGAGCAGTTTCTCAGAAAGCTTCTTTCCAGTTTTGAACGGAAGATATTTCCTTTTTCACCATAGCCGTCTATGAGCTTCGAAATATCCCTTTGCCAGTTCCACAAGAACAGCCTTAGCGAAAGGGTTCTTGAAGGGAAAGATGTAACTCTGTGAGATGAATTCAGAGAACACAGAGCAGTTTCTCAGAAAGCTTCTTTCCAGTTTTGAACGGAAGATATTTCCTTTTTCACCATAGCCGTCTATGAGCTTCGAAATATCCCTTTGCCAGTTCCACAAGAACAGCCTCAGCGAAAGGCTTCTTGAAGGGAAAGATGTAACTCTGTGAGATGAATTAACAGAACACAGAGCAGTTTCTCAGGAAGCTTCTTTCCAGTTTTGAACGGAAGATATTTCCTTTTTCACCATAGCCCTCTATGGGCTTCCAAATATCCCTTTGCCAATTCCACAAGAACAGCCTTGGCGAAAGGCTTCTTGAAGGGCAAGATGTAACTCTGTGAGATGAACTAACAGAACACAGAGCAGTTTCTCAGAAAGCTTCTTTCCAGTTTTGAACGGAAGATATTTCCTTTTTCACCATAGCCCTCTATGGGCTTCCAAATATCCCTTTGCCAATTCCACAAGAAGAGCCTTAGCGAAAGGCTTCTTGAAGGGAAAGATGTAACTCTGTGAGATGAATTCATAGAACACAGAGCAGTTTCTCAGAAAGCTTCTTTCCAGTTTTGAACGGAAGATATTTCCTTTTTCACCATAGCCCTCTATGGGCTTCCAAATATCACTTTGCCAATTCCACAAGAACAGCCTTAGCGAATGGCTTCTTGAAGGGAAAGATCTAACACTGTGAGATGAATTAACAGAACACAGAGCAGTTTCACAGAAAGCTTCTTTGCAGTTTTGAACGGAAGATATTTCCTTTTTCACCATAGCCCTCTATGGGCTTCCAAATATCCCTTTGCCAATTCCACAAGAACAGCCTTAGCGAAAGGCTTCTTGAAGGGAAAGATGTAACTCTGTGAGATGAATTAACAGAACACAGAACAGTTTCTCAGAAAGCTTCTTTCCAGTTTTGAACGGAAGATATTTCCTTTTTCACCATAGCCCTCTATGGGCTTCCAAATATCCCTTTGCCAATTACTCAAGAACAGCCTTAGCGAAAGTCTTCTTGAAGGTAAAGATGTAACTCTGTGAGATGAATTCAGAGAACACAGAGCAGTTTCTCAGAAGCTTCTTTCCGGTTTTGAACGGAAGATATTTCCTTTTTCACCATAGCCGTCCATGGGCTTCCAAATATCCCTTTGCCAATTCCACAAGAACAGCCTTAGCGAAAGGCTTCTTGAAGGGAAAGATGTATCTCTGTGAGATGAATTAACAGAACACAGAGGAGTTTCTCAGAAAGCTTCTTTCCAGTTTGAACGGAAGATTTTTCCTTTTTCACCATAGCCCTCTATGGGCTTCCAAATATCACTTTGACAATTCCACAAGAACAGCCTTAGCGAAAGGCTACTTGAAGGGAAAGATGTAACCCCATGAGATGAATTCAGAGAACACAGAGCAGTTTCTCAGAAACCTTCTTTCCAGTTTTGAACGGGAGATATTTCATTTTTCACCATAGCCCTCTATGGGCTTCCAAATATCCCTTTGCCAATTGCACAAGAACAGCCTTAGCGAAAGGCTTCTTGAAGGGAAAGATGTAACTCTGTGATATGAACTAACAGAACACAGAACAGTTTCTCAGAAAGCTTCTTTCCAGTTTTGAACGAAAGATATTTCCTTTTTCACCATAACCCTCTATGGGCTTCCAAATATCACTTTGCCAATTCCACATGAACAGCCTTAGCGAAAGGCTTCTTGAAGGGAAAGATGCAGCTCCGTGAGATGAATTAACAGAACACAGAGCAGTTTCTCAGAAAGCTTCTTCCCAGTTTTGAACGGAAGATATTTCCTTTTTCACCATAGCCCTCTATGGGCTTCCAAATATCCCTTTGCCAATTCCACAAGAACAGCCTTAGCGAAAGGCTTCTTGAAGGGAAAGATGTAACTCTGTGAGATGAATTAACAGAACACAGAGCAGTTTCTCAGAAAGCTTCTTTCCAGTTTTGAACAGAAGATATTTCCTTTTTCACCGTAGCCCTCTATGGGCTTCCAAATATCCCTTTGCCAATTCCACAAGAACAGCCTTAGCGAAAGGCTTCTTGAAGGGAAAGATGTAACTCTGTGAGATGAATTCAGAGAACACTGAGCAGTTTCTCAGAAAGCTATTTTCCAGTTTTGAACGGAAGATATTTCCTTTTTCACCATAGCCCTCTATGGGCTTCCAAATATCCCTTTGCCAATTCCAGAAGAAGAGCATAAGCGAAAGGCTTCTTGAAGGCAAAAATGTAACTCAGTGAGATGAATTCAGAGAACACAGAGCCGTTTCTAAGAAAGCTTCTTTCCAGTTTTGAACGGAAGATATTTCCTTTTTCACCATAGCCCTCTATGGGCGTCCAAATATCCCTTTGCCAATTCCACAAGAACAGCGTTGGCGAAAGGCTTTTGAAGGGCAAGATGTAACTCTGTGAGATGAACTGACAGAACACAGAGCAGTTTCTCAGAAAGCTTCTTTCCAGTTTTGAACGGAAGATATTTCCTTTTTCACCATAGCCCTCTATGGGTTTCCAAATATCCCTTTGCCAATTCCTCAAGAACAGCCTTAGCGAAAGTCTTCTTGAAGGTAAAGATGTAACTCTGTGAGATGAATTCAGAGAACACAGAGCAGTTTCTCAGAAACCTTTTTCCAGTTTTGAACGGAAGATATTTCCTTTTTCACCATAACCCTCTATGGGCTTCCAAATATCCCTTTGCCAGTTCCAGAAGAACAGCCTTAGCGAAAGGCTTCTTGAAGGGAAAGATGTAACTCTGTGAGATGAACTAACAGAACACAGAGCAGTTTCTCAGAAAGCTTCTTTCCAGTTTTGAACGGGAGATATTTCCTTTTTCACCATAGCCCTCTATGGGGTTCCAAATATCCCTTTGCCAATTCCACAAGAACAGCCTTGGCGAAAGGCTTCTTGAAGGGCAAGATGTAACTCTGTGAGATGAACTAACAGAACACAGAGTAGTTTCTCAGAAAGCTTCTTTCCAGTTTTGAACGGAAGATATTACCTTTTTCACCATAGCCCTCTATGGGCTTCCAAATATCCCTTTGCCAATTCCACAAGAACAGCCTTAGCGAAAGGCTTCTTGAAGGGAAAGATGTAACTCTGTGAGATGAATTCAGAGAACACAGAGCCGTTTCTCAGAAAGCTTCTTTCCAGTTTTGAACGGAAGATATTTCCTTTTTCACCATAGCCCTCTATGGGTTTCCAAATATCCCTTTGCCAATTCCTCAAGAACAGCCTTAGCGAAAGTCTTGTTGAAGGTAAAGATGTAACACTGTGAGGTGAATTCAGAGAACACAGAGCAGTTTCTCAGAAAGCTTCTTTCCGGTTTTGAACGGAAGATATTTCCTTTTTCACCATAGCCCTCTATGGGCTTCCAAATATCCCTTTGCCAATTCCACAAGAACAGCCTTAGCGAAAGGCTTCTGGAAGGGAAAGATGTAACTCTGTGGGATGAATTCATAGAACACAGAGCAGTTTCTCAGAAAGCTTCTTTCCAGTTTTGAACGGAAGATATTTCCTTTTTCACCATAGCCGTCTATGAGCTTCGAAATATCCCTTTGCCAGTTCCACAAGAACAGCCTTAGCGAAAGGGTTCTTGAAGGGAAAGATGTAACTCTGTGAGATGAATTCAGAGAACACAGAGCAGTTTCTCAGAAAGCTTCTTTCCAGTTTTGAACGGAAGATATTTCCTTTTTCACCATAGCCGTCTATGAGCTTCGAAATATCCCTTTGCCAGTTCCACAAGAACAGCCTCAGCGAAAGGCTTCTGGAAGGGAAAGATGTAACTCTGTGAGATGAATTCAGAGAACACAGAGCAGTTTCTCAGAAAGCTTCTTTCCAGTTTTGAACGGAAGATATTTCCTTTTTCACCATAGCCGTCTATGAGCTTCGAAATATCCCTTTGCCAGTTCCACAAGAACAGCCTTAGCGAAAGGGTTCTTGAAGGGAAAGATGTAACTCTGTGAGATGAATTCAGAGAACACAGAGCAGTTTCTCAGAAAGCTTCTTTCCAGTTTTGAACGGAAGATATTTCCTTTTTCACCATAGCCGTCTATGAGCTTCGAAATATCCCTTTGCCAGTTCCACAAGAACAGCCTCAGCGAAAGGCTTCTTGAAGGGAAAGATGTAACTCTGTGAGATGAATTAACAGAACACAGAGCAGTTTCTCAGGAAGCTTCTTTCCAGTTTTGAACGGAAGATATTTCCTTTTTCACCATAGCCCTCTATGGGCTTCCAAATATCCCTTTGCCAATTCCACAAGAACAGCCTTGGCGAAAGGCTTCTTGAAGGGCAAGATGTAACTCTGTGAGATGAACTAACAGAACACAGAGCAGTTTCTCAGAAAGCTTCTTTCCAGTTTTGAACGGAAGATATTTCCTTTTTCACCATAGCCCTCTATGGGCTTCCAAATATCCCTTTGCCAATTCCACAAGAAGAGCCTTAGCGAAAGGCTTCTTGAAGGGAAAGATGTAACTCTGTGAGATGAATTCATAGAACACAGAGCAGTTTCTCAGAAAGCTTCTTTCCAGTTTTGAACGGAAGATATTTCCTTTTTCACCATAGCCCTCTATGGGCTTCCAAATATCACTTTGCCAATTCCACAAGAACAGCCTTAGCGAATGGCTTCTTGAAGGGAAAGATGTAACACTGTGAGATGAATTAACAGAACACAGAGCAGTTTCACAGAAAGCTTCTTTCCAGTTTTGAACGGAAGATATTTCCTTTTTCACCATAGCCCTCTATGGGCTTCCAAATATCCCTTTGCCAATTCCACAAGAACAGCCTTAGCGAAAGGCTTCTTGAAGGGAAAGATGTAACTCTGTGAGATGAATTAACAGAACACAGAACAGTTTCTCAGAAAGCTTCTTTCCAGTTTTGAACGGAAGATATTTCCTTTTTCACCATAGCCCTCTATGGGCTTCCAAATATCCCTTTGCCAATTACTCAAGAACAGCCTTAGCGAAAGTCTTCTTGAAGGTAAAGATGTAACTCTGTGAGTTGAATTCAGAGAACACAGAGCAGTTTCTCAGAAAGCTTCTTTCCGGTTTTGAACGGAAGATATTTCCTTTTTCACCATAGCCGTCTATGGGCTTCCAAATATCACTTTGCCAATTCCACAAGAACAGCCTTAGCGAAAGGCTTCTTGAAGGGAAAGATGTATCTCTGTGAGATGAATTAACAGAACACAGAGGAGTTTCTCAGAAAGCTTCTTTCCAGTTTGAACGGAAGATTTTTCCTTTTTCACCATAGCCCTCTATGGGCTTCCAAATATCACTTTGACAATTCCACAAGAACAGCCTTAGCGAAAGGCTACTTGAAGGGAAAGATGTAACCCCATGAGATGAATTCAGAGAACACAGAGCAGTTTCTCAGAAAGCTTCTTTCCAGTTTTGAACGGGAGATATTTCATTTTTCACCATAGCCCTCTATGGGCTTCCAAATATCCCTTTGCCAATTGCACAAGAACAGCCTTAGCGAAAGGCTTCTTGAAGGGAAAGATGTAACTCTGTGATATGAACTAACAGAACACAGAACAGTTTCTCAGAAAGCTTCTTTCCAATTTTGAACGAAAGATATTTCCTTTTTCACCATAACCCTCTATGGGCTTCCAAATATCACTTTGCCAATTCCACATGAACAGCCTTAGCGAAAGGCTTCTTGAAGGGAAAGATGCAGCTCCGTGAGATGAATTAACAGAACACAGAGCAGTTTCTCAGAAAGCTTCTTCCCAGTTTTGAACGGAAGATATTTCCTTTTTCACCATAGCCCTCTATGGGCTTCCAAATATCCCTTTGCCAATTCCACAAGAACAGCCTTAGCGAAAGGCTTCTTGAAGGGAAAGATGTAACTCTGTGAGATGAATTAACAGAACACAGAGCAGTTTCTCAGAAAGCTTCTTTCCAGTTTTGAACGGAAGATATTTCCTTTTTCACCATAGCCCTCTATGGGCTTCCAAATATCCCTTTGCCAATTCCACAAGAACAGCCTTAGCGAAAGGCTTCTTGAAGGGAAAGATGTAACTCTGTGAGATGAATTCAGAGAACACTGAGCAGTTTCTCAGAAAGCTATTTTCCAGTTTTGAACGGAAGATATTTCCTTTTTCACCATAGCCCTCTATGGGCTTCCAAATATCCCTTTGCCAATTCCAGAAGAAGAGCATAAGCGAAAGGCTTCTTGAAGGCAAAAATGTAACTCAGTGAGATGAATTCAGAGAACACAGAGCCGTTTCTAAGAAAGCTTCTTTCCAGTTTTGAACGGAAGATATTTCCTTTTTCACCATAGCCCTCTATGGGCGTCAAAATATCCCTTTGCCAATTCCACAAGAACAGCGTTGGCGAAAGGCTTTTGAAGGGCAAGATGTAACTCTGTGAGATGAATTCAGAGAACACTGAGCAGTTTCTCAGAAAGCTTCTTTCCAGTTTTGAACGGAAGATATTTCCTTTTTCACCATAGCCCTCTATGGGTTTCCAAATATCCCTTTGCCAATTCCTCAAGAACAGCCTTAGAGAAAGTCTTCTTGAAGGTAAAGATGTAACTCTGTGAGATGAATTCAGAGAACACAGAGCAGTTTCTCAGAAACCTTTTTCCAATTTTGAACGGAAGATATTTCCTTTTTCACCATAACCCTCTATGGGCTTCCAAATATCCCTTTGCCAGTTCCAGAAGAACAGCCTTAGCGAAAGGCTTCTTGAAGGGAAAGATGTAACTCTGTGAGATGAATTAACAGAACACAGAGCAGTTTCTCAGAAAGCTTCTTTCCAGTTTTGAACGGAAGATATTTCCTTTTTCACCATAGCCCTCTATGGGCTTCCAAATATCCCTTTGCCAATTCCACAAGAACAGCCTTGGCGAAAGGCTTCTTGAAGGGCAAGATGTAACTCTGTGAGATGAACTAACAGAACATAGAGCAGTTTCTCAGAAAGCTTCTTTCCAGTTTTGAACGGAAGATATTTCCTTTTTCACCATAGTCCTCTATGGGCTTCCAAATATCCCTTTGCCAATTCCACAAGAAGAGCCTTAGCGAAAGGCTTCTTGAAGGGAAAGATGTAACTCCGTGTGATGAATTCATAGAACACAGAGCAGATTCTCAGAAAGCTTCTTTCCACTTTTGGACGGAAGATATTTCCTTTTTCTCCATTGCCCTCTATGGGCTTCCAAATATCACTTTGACAGTTCCACAAGAACAGCCTTAGCGAATGGCTTCTTGAAGGGAAAGATGTAACACTGTGAGATGAACTAACAAAACACAGAGCAGTTTCTCAGAAAGCTTCTTTCCAGTTTTCAACGGAAGATATTTCCTTTTTCACCATAGCCCTCTATGGGCTTCCAAATATCCCTTTGCCAATTCCACAAGAACAGCCTTAGCGAAAGGTTTCTTGAAGGGAAAGATGTAACTCTGTGAGATGAATTCAGAGAACACTGAGCAGTTTCTCAGAAAGCTATTTTCCAGTTTTGAACGGAAGATATTTCCTTTTTCACCATAGCCCTCTAGGGGCTTCCAAATATCCCTTTGCCAATTCCAGAAGAACAGCATTAGCGAAAGGCTTCTTGAAGGCAAAGATGTAACTCTGTGAGATGAATTCAGAGAACACAGAGCCGTTTCTAAGAAACCTTCTTTCCAGTTTTGAACGGAAGATATTTCCTTTTTCACCATAGCCCTCTATGGGCTTCCAAATATCCCTTTGCGAATTCCACAAGAACAGCCTTAGCGAAAGGCTTCTTGAAGGGAAAGATGTAACTCTGTGAGATGAACTAACAAAACACAGAGCAGTTTCTCAGAAAGCTTCTTTCCAGTTTTCAACGGAAGATATTTCCTTTTTCACCATAGCCCTCTATGGGTTTCCAAATATCCCTTTGCCAGTTCCACAAGAACAGCCTTAGCGAAAGGCTTCTTGAAGGGAAAGATGTAACTCTGTGATATGAACTAACAGAACACAGAACAGTTTCTCAGAAAGCTTCTTTCCAGTTTTGAACGAAAGATATTTCCTTTTTCACCATATCCCTCTATGGGCTTCCAAATATCACTTTGCCAATTCCACATGAACAGCCTTAGCGAAAGGCTTCTTGAAGGGAAAGATGCAGCTCCGTGAGATGAATTAACAGAACACAGAGCAGTTTCTCAGAAAGCTTCTTCCCAGTTTTGAACGGAAGATATTTCCTTTTTCACCGTAGCCCTCTATGGGCTTCCAAATATCCCTTTGCCAATTCCACAAGAACAGCCTTAGCGAAAGGCTTCTTGAAGGGAAAGATGTAACTCTGTTATATGAATTAACAGAACACAGAGCAGTTTCTCAGAAAGCTTCTTTCCAGTTTTGAACGGAAGATATTTCCTTTTTCACCATAGCCCTCTATGGGCTTCCAAATATCCCTTTGCCAATTCCACAAGAACAGCCTTAGCGAAAGTCTTCTTGAAGGGAAAGATGTAACTCTGTGAGATGAATTCAGAGAACACTGAGCAGTTTCTCAGAAAGCTATTTTCCAGTTTTTAACGGAAGATATTTCCTTTTTCACCATAGCCCTCTATGGGCTTCCAAATATCCCTTTGCCAATTCCAGAAGAAGAGCATTAGCGAAAGGCTTCTTGAAGGCAAAAATGTAACTCTGTGAGATGAATTCAGAGAACACAGAGCCGTTTCCAAGAAAGCTTCTTTCCAGTTTTGAACGGAAGATATTTCCTTTTTCACCATAGCCCTCTATGGGTTTCCAAATATCCCTTTGCCAATTCCTCAAGAACAGCCTTAGCGAAAGTCTTCTTGAAGGTAAAGATGTAACTCTGTGAGATGAATTCAGAGAACACAGAGCAGTTTCTCAGAAACCTTTTTCCAGTTTTGAACGGAAGATATTTCCTTTTTCACCATAACCCTCTATGGGCTTCCAAATATCCCTTTGCCAGTTCCAGAAGAACAGCCTTAGCGAAAGGCTTCTTGAAGGGAAAGATGTAACTCTGTGAGATGAACTAACAGAACACAGAGCAGTTTCTCAGAAAGCTTCTTTCCAGTTTTCAACGGAAGATATTTCCTTTTTCACCATAGCCCTCTATGGGCTTCCAAATATCCCTTTGCCAATTCCACAAGAACAGCCTTAGCGAAAGGTTTCTTGAAGGGAAAGATGTAACTCTGTGAGATGAATTCAGAGAACACTGAGCAGTTTCTCAGAAAGCTATTTTCCAGTTTTGAACGGAAGATATTTCCTTTTTCACCATAGCCCTCTATGGGCTTCCAAATATCCCTTTGCCAATTCCAGAAGAACAGCATTAGCGAAAGGCTTCTTGAAGGCAAAGATGTAACTCTGTGAGATGAATTCAGAGAACACAGAGCCGTTTCTAAGAAAGCTTCTTTCCAGTTTTGAACGGAAGATATTTCCTTTTTCACCATAGCCCTCTATGGGCTTCCAAATATCCCTCTGCGAATTCCACAAGAACAGCCTTAGCGAAAGGCTTCTTGAAGGGAAAGATGTAACTCTGTGAGATGAACTAACAAAACACAGAGCAGTTTCTCAGAAAGCTTCTTTCCAGTTTTCAACGGAAGATATTTCCTTTTTCACCATACCCCTCTATGGGCTTCCAAATATCACTTTGCCAATTCCACATGAACAGCCTTAGCGAAAGGCTTCTTGAAGGGAAAGATGCAGCTCCGTGAGATGAATTAACAGAACACAGAGCAGTTTCTCAGAAAGCTTCTTTCCAGTTTTGAACGGAAGATATTTCCTTTTTCACCATAGCCCTCTATGGGCTTCCAAATATCCCTTTGCCAATTCCACAAGAACAGCCTTAGCGAAAGGCTTATTGAAGGGAAAGATGTATCTATGTGAGATGAATTAACAGAACACAGAGGAGTTTCTCAGAAAGCTTCTTTCCAGTTTGAACGGAAGATTTTTCCTTTTTCACCATAGCCCTCTATGGGCTTCCAAATATCACTTTGACAATTCCACAAGAACAGCCTTAGCGAAAGTCTACTTGAAGGGAAAGATGTAACTCCATGAGATGAATTCAGAGAACACAGAGCAGTTTCTCAGAAAGCTTCTTTCCAGTTTTGAACGGGAGATATTTCATTTTTCACCATAGCCCTCTATGGGCTTCCAAATATCCCTTTGCCAATTGCACAAGAACAGCCTTAGCGAAAGGCTTCTTGAAGGGAAAGATGTAACTCTGTGATATGAACTAACAGAACACAGAACAGTTTCTCAGAAAGCTTCTTTCCAGTTTTGAACGAAAGATATTTCCTTTTTCACCATAGCCCTCTATGGGCTTCCAAATATCACTTTGCCAATTCCACATGAACAGCCTTAGCGAAAGGCTTCTTGAAGGGAAAGATGCAGCTCCGTGAGATGAATTAACAGAACACAGAGCAGTTTCTCAGAAAGCTTCTTCCCAGTTTTGAACGGAAGATATTTCCTTTTTCACCATAGCCCTCTATGGGCTTCCAAATATCCCTTTGCCAATTCCACAAGAACAGCCTTAGCGAAAGGCTTCTTGAAGGGAAAGATGTAACTCTGTGAGATGAATTAACAGAACACAGAGCAGTTTCTCAGAAAGCTTCTTTCCAGTTTTGAACGGAAGATATTTCCTTTTTCACCATAGCCCTCTATGGGCTTCCAAATATCCCTTTGCCAATTCCACAAGAACAGCCTTAGCGAAAGGCTTCTTGAAGGGAAAGATGTAACTCTGTGAGATGAATTCAGAGAACACTGAGCAGTTTCTCAGAAAGCTATTTTCCAGTTTTGAACGGAAGATATTTCCTTTTTCACCATAGCCCTCTATGGGCTTCCAAATATCCCTTTGCCAATTCCAGAAGAAGAGCATAAGCGAAAGGCTTCTTGAAGGCAAAAATGTAACTCAGTGAGATGAATTCAGAGAACACAGAGCCGTTTCTAAGAAAGCTTCTTTCCAGTTTTGAACGGAAGATATTTCCTTTTTCACCATAGCCCTCTATGGGCTTCCAAATATCCCTTTGCCAATTCCACAAGAACAGCGTTGGCGAAAGGCTTTTGAAGGGCAAGATGTAACTCTGTGAGATGAACTGACAGAACACAGAGCAGTTTCTCAGAAAGCTTCTTTCCAGTTTTGAACGGAAGATATTTCCTTTTTCACCATAGCCCTCTATGGGTTTCCAAATATCCCTTTGCCAATTCCTCAAGAACAGCCTTAGCGAAAGTCTTCTTGAAGGTAAAGATGTAACTCTGTGAGATGAATTCAGAGAACACAGAGCAGTTTCTCAGAAACCTTTTTCCAGTTTTGAACGGAAGATATTTCCTTTTTCACCATAACCCTCTATGGGCTTCCAAATATCCCTTTGCCAGTTCCAGAAGAACAGCCTTAGCGAAAGGCTTCTTGAAGGGAAAGATGTAACTCTGTGAGATGAATTAACAGAACACAGAGCAGTTTCTCAGAAAGCTTCTTTCCAGTTTTGAACGGAAGATATTTCCTTTTTCACCATAGCCCTCTATGGGCTTCCAAATATCCCTTTGCCAATTCCACAAGAACAGCCTTGGCGAAAGGCTTCTTGAAGGGCAAGATGTAACTCTGTGAGATGAACTAACAGAACATAGAGCAGTTTCTCAGAAAGCTTCTTTCCAGTTTTGAACGGAAGATATTTCCTTTTTCACCATAGCCCTCTATGGGCTTCCAAATATCCCTTTGCCAATTCCACAAGAAGAGCCTTAGCGAAAGGCTTCTTGAAGGGAAAGATGTAACTCTGTGTGATGAATTCATAGAACACAGAGCAGATTCTCAGAAAGCTTCTTTCCACTTTTGGACGGAAGATATTTCCTTTTTCTCCATTGCCCTCTATGGGCTTCCAAATATCACTTTGACAGTTCCACAAGAACAGACTTAGCGAATGGCTTCTTGAAGGGAAAGATGTAACACTGTGAGATGAACTAACAAAACACAGAGCAGTTTCTCAGAAAGCTTCTTTCCAGTTTTCAACGGAAGATATTTCCTTTTTCACCATAGCCCTCTATGGGCTTCCAAATATCCCTTTGCCAATTCAACAAGAACAGCCTTAGCGAAAGGTTTCTTGAAGGGAAAGATGTAACTCTGTGAGATGAATTCAGAGAACACTGAGCAGTTTCTCAGAAAGCTATTTTCCAGTTTTGAACGGAAGATATTTCCTTTTTCACCATAGCCCTCTATGGGCTTCCAAATATCCCTTTGCCAATTCCAGAAGAACAGCATTAGCGAAAGGCTTCTTGAAGGCAAAGATGTAACTCTGTGAGATGAATTCAGAGAACACAGAGCCGTTTCTAAGAAACCTTCTTTCCAGTTTTGAACGGAAGATATTTCCTTTTTCACCATAGCCCTCTATGGGCTTCCAAATATCCCTTTGCGAATTCCACAAGAACAGCCTTAGCGAAAGGCTTCTTGAAGGGAAAGATGTAACTCTGTGAGATGAACTAACAAAACACAGAGCAGTTTCTCAGAAAGCTTCTTTCCAGTTTTCAACGGAAGATATTTCCTTTTTCACCATAGCCCTCTATGGGTTTCCAAATATCCCTTTGCCAGTTCCACAAGAACAGCCTTAGCGAAAGGCTTCTTGAAGGGAAAGATGTAACTCTGTGATATGAACTAACAGAACACAGAACAGTTTCTCAGAAAGCTTCTTTCCAGTTTTGAACGAAAGATATTTCCTTTTTCACCATAGCCCTCTATGGGCTTCCAAATATCACTTTGCCAATTCCACATGAACAGCCTTAGCGAAAGGCTTCTTGAAGGGAAAGATGCAGCTCCGTGAGATGAATTAACAGAACACAGAGCAGTTTCTCAGAAAGCTTCTTCCCAGTTTTGAACGGAAGATATTTCCTTTTTCACCGTAGCCCTCTATGGGCTTCCAAATATCCCTTTGCCAATTCCACAAGAACAGCCTTAGCGAAAGGCTTCTTGAAGGGAAAGATGTAACTCTGTTATATGAATTAACAGAACACAGAGCAGTTTCTCAGAAAGCTTCTTTCCAGTTTTGAACGGAAGATATTTCCTTTTTCACCATAGCCCTCTATGGGCTTCCAAATATCCCTTTGCCAATTCCACAAGAACAGCCTTAGCGAAAGTCTTCTTGAAGGGAAAGATGTAACTCTGTGAGATGAATTCAGAGAACACAGAGCAGTTTCTCAGAAACCTTTTTCCAGTTTTGAACGGAAGATATTTCCTTTTTCACCATAACCCTCTATGGGCTTCCAAATATCCCTTTGCCAGTTCCAGAAGAACAGCCTTAGCGAAAGGCTTCTTGAAGGGAAAGATGTAACTCTGTGAGATGAACTAACAGAACACAGAGCAGTTTCTCAGAAAGCTTCTTTCCAGTTTTGAACGGAAGATATTTCCTTTTTCACCATAGCCCTCTATGGGCTTCCAAATATCCCTTTGCCAATTCCACAAGAAGAGCCTTAGCGAAAGGCTTCTTGAAGGGAAAGATGTAACTCTGTGAGATGAATTCATAGAACACAGAGCAGATTCTCAGAAAGCTTCTTTCCAGTTTTGGACGGAAGATATTTCCTTTTTCTCCATTGCCCTCTATGGGCTTCCAAATATCACTTTGACAGTTCCACAAGAACAGCCTTAGCGAATGGCTTCTTGAAGGGAAAGATGTAACACTGTGAGATGAACTAACAAAACACAGAGCAGTTTCTCAGAAAGCTTCTTTCCAGTTTTCAACGGAAGATATTTCCTTTTTCACCATAGCCCTCTATGGGCTTCCAAATATCCCTTTGCCAATTCCAAAAGAACAGCCTTAGCGAAAGGTTTCTTGAAGGGAAAGATGTAACTCTGTGAGATGAATTCAGAGAACACTGAGCAGTTTCTCAGAAAGCTATTTTCCAGTTTTGAACGGAAGATATTTCCTTTTTCACCATAGCCCTCTATGGGCTTCCAAATATCCCTTTGCCAATTCCAGAAGAACAGCATTAGCGAAAGGCTTCTTGAAGGCAAAGATGTAACTCTGTGAGATGAATTCAGAGAACACAGAGCCGTTTCTAAGAAAGCTTCTTTCCAGTTTTGAACGGAAGATATTTCCTTTTTCACCATCGCCCTCTATGGGCTTCCAAATATCCCTTTGCCAGTTCCACAAGAACAGCCTTAGCGAAAGGCTTCTTGAAGGGAAAGATGTAACTCTGTGATATGAACTAACAGAACACAGAACAGTTTCTCAGAAAGCTTCTTTCCAGTTTTGAACGAAACATATTTCCTTTTTCACCATAGCCCTCTATGGGCTTCCAAATATCACTTTGCCAATTCCACATGAACAGCCTTAGCGAAAGGCTTCTTGAAGGGAAAGATGCAGCTCCGTGAGATGAATTAACAGAACACAGAGCAGTTTCTCAGAAAGCTTCTTCCCAGTTTTGAACGGAAGATATTTCCTTTTTCACCATAGCCCTCTATGGGCTTCCAAATATCCCTTTGCCAATTCCACAAGAACAGCCTTAGCGAAAGGCTTCTTGAAGGGAAAGATGTAACTCTGTGAGATGAATTAACAGAACACAGAGCAGTTTCTCAGAAAGCTTCTTTCCAGTTTTGAACGGAAGATATTTCCTTTTACACCATAGCCCTCTATGGGCTTCCAAATATCCCTTTGCCAATTCCAGAAGAAGAGCATTAGCGAAAGGCTTCTTGAAGGCAAAAATGTAACTCTGTGAGATGAATTCAGAGAACACAGAGCAGTTTCTAAGAAAGCTTCTTTCCAGTTTTGAACGGAAGATATTTCCTTTTTCACCATAGCCCTCTATGGGCTTCCAAATATCCCTTTGCCAATTCCACAAGAACAGCGTTGGCGAAAGGCTTTTGAAGGGCAAGATGTAACTCTGTGAGATGAACTGACAGAACAGAGAGCAGTTTCTCAGAAAGCTTCTTTCCAGTTTTGAACGGAAGATATTTCCTTTTTCACCATAGCCCTCTATGGGCTTCCAAATATCACTTTGACAGTTCCACAAGAACAGCCTTGGCGAAAGGCTTCTTGAAGGGCAATATGTAACTCTGTGAGATGAACTAACAGAAAACAGAGCAGTTTCTCAGAAAGCTTCTTTCCACTTTTGAACGGAAGATATTTCCTTTTTCACCATAGCCCTCTATGGGCTTCCAAATATCCCTTTGCCAATTCCACAAGAACAGCCTTAGCGAAAGGCTTCTTGAAGGGAAAGATGTAACTCTGTGAGATGAATTCATAGAACACAGAGCAGATTCTCAGAAAGCTTCTTTCCAGTTTTGGACGGAAGATATTTCCTTTTTCTCCATTGCCCTCTATGGGCTTCCAAATATCACTTTGACAGTTCCACAAGAACAGCCTTAGCGAATGGCTTTTGAAGGGAAAGATGTAACACTCTGAGATGAACTAACAAAACACAGAGCAGTTTCTCAGAAAGCTTCTTTCCAGTTTTCAACGGAAGATATTTCCTTTTTCACCATAGCCCTATATGGGCTTCCAAATATCACTTTGCCAATTCCACAAGAACAGCCTTAGCGAAAGGCTTCTTGAAGGGAAAGATGTAACTCTGTGAGATGAACTAACAAAACACAGAGCAGTTTCTCAGAAAGCTTCTTTCCAGTTTTCAACGGAACATATTTCCTTTTTCACCATAGCCCTCTATGGGCTTCCAAATATCACTTTGCCAATTCCACATGAACAGCCTTAGCGAAAGGCTTCTTGAAGGGAAAGATGCAGCTCCGTGAGATGAATTAACAGAACACAGAGCAGTTTCTCAGAAAGCTTCTTTCCAGTTTTGAACGGAAGATAATTCCTTTTTCACCATAGCCCTCTATGGGCTTCCAAATATCCCTTTGCCAATTCCACAAGAACAGCCTTAGCGAAAGGCTTCTTGAAGGGAAAGATGTAACTCTGTGAGATGAATTCAGAGAACACTGAGCAGTTTCTCAGAAAGCTATTTTCCAGTTTTGAACGGAAGATATTTCCTTTTACACCATAGCCCTCTATGGGCTTCCAAATATCCCTTTGCCAATTCCAGAAGAAGAGCATTAGCGAAAGGCTTCTTGAAGGCAAAAATGTAACTCTGTGAGATGAATTCAGAGAACACAGAGCCGTTTCTAAGAAAGCTTCTTTCCAGTTTTGAACGGAAGATATTTCCTTTTTCACCATAGCCCTCTATGGGCTTCCAAATATCCCTTTGCCAATTCCACAAGAACAGCGTTGGCGAAAGGCTTTTGAAGGGCAAGATGTAACTCTGTGAGATGAACTGACAGAACACAGAGCAGTTTCTCAGAAAGCTTCTTTCCAGTTTTGAACGGAAGATATTTCCTTTTTCACCATAGCCCTCTATGGGTTTCCAAATATCCCTTTGCCAATTCCTCAAGAACAGCCTTAGCGAAAGTCTTCTTGAAGGTAAAGATGTAACTCTGTGAGATGAATTCAGAGAACACAGAGCAGTTTCTCAGAAACCTTTTTCCAGTTTTGAACGGAAGATATTTCCTTTTTCACCATAACCCTCTATGGGCTTCCAAATATCCCTTTGCCAGTTCCAGAAGAACAGCCTTAGCGAAAGGCTTCTTGAAGGGAAAGATGTAACTCTGTGAGATGAATTAACAGAACACAGAGCAGTTTCTCAGAAAGCTTCTTTCCAGTTTTGAACGGAAGATATTTCCTTTTTCACCATAGCCCTCTATGGGCTTCCAAATATCCCTTTGCCAATTCCACAAGAACAGCCTTAGCGAAAGGCTTCTTGAAGGGAAAGATGTAACTCTGTGAGATGAATTCATAGAACACAGAGCAGATTCTCAGAAGGCTTCTTTCCAGTTTTGGACGGAAGATATTTCCTTTTTCTCCATTGTCCTCTATGGGCTTCCAAATATCACTTTGACAGTTCCACAAGAACAGCCTTAGCGAATGGCTTCTTGAAGGGAAAGATGTAACACTGTGAGATGAACTAACAAAACACAGAGCAGTTTCTCAGAAAGCTTCTTTCCAGTTTTCAACGGAAGATATTTCCTTTTTCACCATAGCCCTCTATGGGCTTCCAAATATCCCTTTGCCAATTCCACAAGAACAGCCTTAGCGAAAGGTTTCTTGAAGGGAAAGATGTAACTCTGTGAGATGAATTCAGAGAACACTGAGCAGTTTCTCAGAAAGCTATTTTCCAGTTTTGAACGGAAGATATTTCCTTTTTCACCATAGCCCTCTATGGGCTTCCAAATATCCCTTTGCCAATTCCAGAAGAACAGCATTAGCGAAAGGCTTCTTGAAGGCAAAGATGTAACTCTGTGAGATGAATTCAGAGAACACAGAGCCGTTTCTAAGAAAGCTTCTTTCCGGTTTTGAACGGAAGATATTTCCTTTTTCACCATAGCCCTCTATGGGCTTCCAAATATCCCTTTGCGAATTCCACAAGAACAGCCTTAGCGAAAGGCTTCTTGAAGGGAAAGATGTAACTCTGTGAGATGAACTAACAAAACACAGAGCAGTTTCTCAGAAAGCTTCTTTCCAGTTTTCAACGGAAAATATTTCCTTTTTCACCATAGCCCTCTATGGGTTTCCAAATATCCCTTTGCCAGTTCCACAAGAACAGCCTTAGCGAAAGGCTTCTTGAAGGGAAAGATGTAACTCTGTGAGAAGAATTCAGAGAAAACAGAGCAGTTTCTCAGAAAGCTTCTTTCCAGTTTTGAATGGAAGATATTTCCTTTTTCACCATAGCCCTCTATGGGCTTCCAAATATCCCTTTGCCAGTTCCACAAGAACAGCCTTAGCGAAAGGCTTCTTGAAGGGAAAGATGTAACTCTGTGATATGAACTAACAGAACACAGAACAGTTTCTCAGAAAGCTTCTTTCCAGTTTTGAACGAAAGATATTTCCTTTTTCACCATAGCCCTCTATGGGATTCCAAATATCACTTTGCCAATTCCACATGAACAGCCTTAGCGAAAGGCTTCTTGAAGGGAAAGATGCAGCTCCGTGAGATGAATTAACAGAACACAGAGCAGTTTCTCAGAAAGCTTCTTTCCAGTTTTGAACGGAAGATATTTCCTTTTTCACCATAGCCCTCTATGGGCTTCCAAATATCCCTTTGCCAATTCCACAAGAACAGCCTTAGCGAAAGGCTTCTTGAAGGGAAAGATGTAACTCTGTGAGATGAATTAACAGAACACAGAGCAGTTTCTCAGAAAGCTTCTTTCCAGTTTTGAACGGAAGATATTTCCTTTTACACCATAGCCCTCTATGGGCTTCCAAATATCCCTTTGCCAATTCCAGAAGAAGAGCATTAGCGAAAGGCTTCTTGAAGGCAAAAATGTAACTCTGTGAGATGAATTCAGAGAACACAGAGCCGTTTCTAAGAAAGCTTCTTTCCTGTTTTGAACGGAAGATATTTCCTTTTTAACCATAGCCCTCTATGGGCTTCCAAATATCCCTTTGCCAATTCCACAAGAACAGCGTTGGCGAAAGGCTTTTGAAGGGCAAGATGTAACTCTGTGAGATGAACTGACAGAACACAGAGCAGTTTCTCAGAAAGCTTCTTTCCAGTTTTGAACGGAAGATATTTCCTTTTTCACCATAGCCCTCTATGGGTTTCCAAATATCCCTTTGCCAATTCCTCAAGAACAGCCTTAGCGAAAGTCTTCTTGAAGGTAAAGATGTAACTCTGTGAGATGAATTCAGAGAACACAGAGCAGTTTCTCAGAAACCTTTTTCCAGTTTTGAACGGAAGATATTTCCTTTTTCACCATAACCATCTATGGGCTTCCAAATATCCCTTTGCCAGTTCCAGAAGAACAGCCTTAGCGAAAGGCTTCTTGAAGGGAAAGATGTAACTCTGTGAGATGAATTAACAGAACACAGAGCAGTTTCTCAGAAAGCTTCTTTCCAGTTTTGAACGGAAGATATTTCCTTTTTCACCATAGCCCTCTATGGGCTTCCAAATATCACTTTGCCAATTCCAGAAGAACAGCCTTAGCGAATGGCTTCTTGAAGGGAAAGATGTAACACTGTGAGATGAATTAACAGAACACAGAGCAGTTTCACAGAAAGCTTCTTTCCAGTTTTGAACGGAAGATATTTCCTTTTTCACCATAGCCTTCTATGGGCTTCCAAATATCCCTTTGCCAATTCCACAAGAACAGCCTTAGCGAAAGGCTTCTTGAATGGAAAGATGTAACTCTGTGAGATGAATTAACAGAACACAGAACAGTTTCTCAGAAAGCTTCTTTCCAGTTTTGAACGGAAGATATTTCCTTTTTCACCATAGCCCTCTATGGGCTTCCAAATATCCCTTTGCCAATTACTCAAGAACAGCCTTAGCGAAAGTCTTCTTGAAGGTAAAGATGTAACTCTGTGAGATGAATTCAGAGAACACAGAGCAGTTTCCCAGAAAGCTTCTTTCCGGTTTTGAACGGAAGATATTTCCTTTTTCACCATAGCCCTCAATGGCTTCCAAATATCACTTTGCCAATTCCACAAGAACAGCCTTAGCGAAAGGCTTCTTGAAGGGAAAGATGTATCTCTGTGAGATGAATTAACAGAACACAGAGGAGTTTCTCAGAAAGTTTCTTTCCAGTTTGAACGGAAGATTTTTCCTTTTTCACCATAGCCCTCTATGGGCTTCCAAATATCCCTTTGCCAATTCCACAAGAACAGCCTTAGCGAAAGGCTACTTGAAGGGAAAGATGTAACTCCGTGAGATGAATTCAGAGAACACAGAGCAGTTTCTCAGAAAGCTTCTTTCCAGTTTTGAACGAGAGATATTTCATTTTTCACCATAGCCCTCTATGGGCTTCCAAATATCCCTTTGCCAATTGCACAAGAACAGCCTTAGCGAAAGGCTTCTTGAAGGGAAAGATGTAACTCTGTGAGATGAATTCAGAGAACACTGAGCAGTTTCTCAGAAAGCTATTTTCCAGTTTTGAACGGAAGATATTTCCTTTTTCACCATAGCCCTCTATGGGTTTCCAAATATCCCTTTGCCAATTCCAGAAGAACAGCATTAGCGAAAGGCTTCTTGAAGGCAAAAATGTAACTCTGTGAGATGAATTCAGAGAACACAGAGCCGTTTCTAAGAAAGCTTCTTTCCAGTTTTGAACGGAAGATATTTCCTTTTTCACCATAGCCCTCTATGGGCTTCCAAATATCCCTTTGCCAATTCCACAAGAACAGCCTTAGCGAAAGGCTTCTTGAAGGGAAAGATGCAGCTCCGTGAGATGAATTAACAGAACACAGAGCAGTTTCTCAGAAAGCTTCTTCCCAGTTTTGAACGGAAGATATTTCCTTTTTCACCATAGCCCTCTATAGGCTTCCAAATATCCCTTTGCCAATTCCACAAGAACAGCCTTAGCGAAAGGCTTCTTGAAGGGAAAGATGTAACTCTGTGAGATGAATTAACAGAACACAGAGCAGTTTCTCAGAAAGCTTCTTTCCAGTTTTGAACGGAAGATATTTCCTTTTTCACCATAGCCCTCTATGGGCTTCCAAATATCCCTTTGCCAATTCCACAAGAACAGCCTTAGCGAAAGGTTTCTTGAAGGGAAAGATGTAACTCTGTGAGATGAATTCAGAGAACACTGAGCAGTTTCTCAGAAAGCTATTTTCCAGTTTTTAACGGAAGATATTTCCTTTTTCACCATAGCCCTCTATGGGCTTCCAAATATCCCTTTGCCGATTCCAGAAGAAGAGCATTAGCGAAAGGCTTCTTGAAGGCAAAAATGTAACTCAGTGTGATGAATTCAGAGAACACAGAGCCGTTTCTAAGAAAGCTTCTTTCCAGTTTTGAACGGAAGATATTTCCTTTTTCACCATAGCCCTCTATGGGCTTCCAAATATCCCTTTGCCAATTCCACAAGAACAGCGTTGGCGAAAGGCTTTTGAAGGGCAAGATGTAACTCTGTGAGATGAACTGACAGAACACAGAGCAGTTTCTCAGAAAGCTTCTTTCCAGTTTTGAACGGAAGATATTTCCTTTTTCACCATAGCTCTCTATGGGTTTCCAAATATCCCTTTGCCAATTCCTCAAGAACAGCCTTAGCGAAAGTCTTCTTGAAGGTAAAGATGTAACTCTGTGAGATGAATTCAGAGAACACAGAGCAGTTTCTCAGAAACCTTTTTCCAGTTTTGAACGGAAGATATTTCCTTTTTCACCATAACCCTCTATGGGCTTCCAAATATCCCTTTGCCAGTTCCAGAAGAACAGCCTTAGCGAAAGGCTTCTTGAAGGGAAAGATGTAACTCTGTGAGATGAATTAACAGAACACAGAGCAGTTTCTCAGAAAGCTTCTTTCCAGTTTTGAACGGAAGATATTTCCTTTTTCACCATAGCCCTCTATGGGCTTCCAAATATCCCTTTGCCAATTCCACAAGAACAGCCTTGGCGAAAGGCTTCTTGAAGGGCAAGATGTAACTCTGTGAGATGAACTAACAGAACAAAGAGCAGTTTCTCAGAAAGCTTCTTTCCAGTTTTGAACGGAAGATATTTCCTTTTTCACCATAGCCCTCTATGGGCTTCCAAATATCCCTTTGCCAATTCCACAACAAGAGCCTTAGCGAAAGGCTTCTTGAAGGGAAAGATGTAACTCTGTGTGATGAATTCATAGAACACAGAGCAGATTCTCAGAAAGCTTCTTTCCACTTTTGGACGGAAGATATTTCCTTTTTCTCCATTGCCCTCTATGGGCTTCGAAATATCACTTTGACAGTTCCACAAGAAGAGCCTTAGCGAATGGCTTCTTGAAGGGAAAGATGTAACACTGTGAGATGAACTAACAAAACACAGAGCAGTTTCTCAGAAAGCTTCTTTCCAGTTTTCAACGGAAGATATTTCCTTTTTCACCATAGCCCTCTATGGGCTTCCAAATATCCCTTTGCCAATTCCACAAGAACAGCCTTAGCGAAAGGTTTCTTGAAGGGAAAGATGTAACTCTGTGAGATGAATTCAGAGAACACTGAGCAGTTTCTCAGAAAGCTATTTTCCAGTTTTGAACGGAAGATATTTCCTTTTTCACCATAGCCCTCTATGGGCTTCCAAATATCCCTTTGCCAATTCCAGAAGAACAGCATTAGCGAAAGGCTTCTTGAAGGCAAAGATGTAACTCTGTGAGATGAATTCAGAGAACACAGAGCGGTTTCTAAGAAACCTTCTTTCTAGTTTTGAACGGAAGATATTTCCTTTTTCACCATAGCCCTCTATGTGCTTCCAAATATCCCTTTGCGAATTCCACAAGAACAGCCTTAGCGAAAGGCTTCTTGAAGGGAAAGATGTAACTCTGTGAGATGAACTAACAAAACACAGAGCAGTTTCTCAGAAAGCTTCTTTCCAGTTTTGAACGGAAGATATTTCCTTTTTCACCATAGCCCTCTATGGGCTTCCAAATATCCCTTTGCCAATTCCACAAGAACAGCCTTAGCGAAAGGCTTCTTGAAGGGAAAGATGTAACTCTGTGAGATGAATTAACAGAACACAGAGCAGTTTCTCAGAAAGCTTCTTTCCAGTTTTGAACGGAAGATATTTCCTTTTTCACCATAGCCCTCTATGGGCTTCCAAATATCCCTTTGCCAATTCCACAAGAACAGCCCTGGCGAAAGGCTTCTTGAAGGGAAAGATGTAACTCTGTGAGATGAATTCAGAGAACACTGAGCAGTTTCTCAGAAAGCTATTTTCCAGTTTTGAACGGAAGATATTTCCTTTTTCACCATAGCCCTCTATGGGCTTCCAAATATCCCTTTGCCAATTCCAGAAGAAGAGCATTAGCGAAAGGCTTCTTGAAGGCAAAAATGTAACTCAGTGAGATGAATTCAGAGAACACAGAGCCGTTTCTAAGAAAGCTTCTTTCCAGTTTTGAACGGAAGATATTTCCTTTTTCACCATAGCCCTCTATGGGCTTCCAAATATCCCTTTGCCAATTCCACAAGAACAGCGTTGGCGAAAGGCTTTGAAGGGCAAGATGTAACTCTGTGAGATGAACTGACAGAACACAGAGCAGTTTCTCAGAAAGCTTCTTTCCAGTTTTGAACGGAAGATATTTCCTTTTTCACCATAGCCCTCTATGGGTTTCCAAATATCCCTTTGCCAATTCCTCAAGAACAGCCTTAGCGAAAGTCTTCTTGAAGGTAAAGATGTAACTCTGTGAGATGAATTCAGAGAACACAGAGCAGTTTCTCAGAAACCTTTTTCCAGTTTTGAACGGAAGATATTTCCTTTTTCACCATAACCCTCTATGGGCTTCCAAATATCCCTTTGCCAGTTCCAGAAGAACAGCCTTAGTGAAAGGCTTCTTGAAGGGAAAGATGTAACTCTGTGAGATGAATTAACAGAACACAGAGCAGTTTCTCAGAAAGCTTCTTTCCAGTTTTGAACGGAAGATATTTCCTTTTTCACCATAGCCCTCTATGGGCTTCCAAATATCCCTTTGCCAATTCCACAATAACAGCCTTGGCGAAAGGCTTCTTGAAGGGCAAGATGTAACTCTGTGAGATGAACTAACAGAACACAGAGCAGTTTCTCAGAAAGCTTCTTTCCACTTTTGAACGGAAGATATTTCCTTTTTCACCATAGCCCTCTATGGGCTTCCAAATATCCCTTTGCCAATTCCACAAGAAGAGCCTTAGCGAAAGGCTTCTTGAAGGGAAAGATGTAACTCTGTGAGATGAATTCATAGAACACAGAGCAGATTCTCAGAAGGCTTCTTTCCAGTTTTGAACGGAAGATATTTCCTTTTTCACCATAGCCCTCTATGGGCTTCCAAATATCCCTTTGCCAATTCCACAAGAACAGCCTTAGCGAAAGGCTTTTGAAGGGAAAGATGTAACTCTGTGAGATGAACTAACAAAACACAGAGCAGTTTCTCAGAAAGCTTCTTTCCAGTTTTCAACGGAAGATATTTCCTTTTTCACCATAGCCCTCTATGGGTTTCCAAATATCCCTTTGCCAGTTCCACAAGAACAGCCTTAGCGAAAGGCTTCTTGAAGGGAAAGATGTAACTCTGTGAGAAGAATTCAGAGAACACAGAGCAGTTTCTCAGAAAGCTTCTTTCCAGTTTTGAACAGAAGATATTTCCTTTTTCACCATAACCCTCTATGGGCTTCCAAATATCCCTTTGCCAGTTCCAGAAAAACAGCCTTAGCGAAAGGCTTCTTGAAGGGAAAGATGTAACTCTGTGAGATGAATTAACAGAACACAGAGCAGTTTGTCAGAAAGCTTCTTTCCAGTTTTGAACGGAAGATATTTCCTTTTTCACCATAGCCCTCTATGGGCTTCCAAATATCCCTTTGCCAATTCCACCAGAACAGCCTTGGCGAAAGGCTTCTTGAAGGGCAAGATGTAACTCTGTGAGATGAACTAACAGAACACAGAGCAGTTTCTCACAAAGCTTCTTTCCAGTTTTGTACGGAAGATATTTCCTTTTTCACCATAGCCCTCTATGGGCTTCCAAATATCCCTTTGCCAATTCCACAAGAAGAGCCTTAGCGAAAGGCTTCTTGAAGGGAAAGATGTAACTCTGTGAGATGAATTCATAGAACACAGAGCAGATTCTCAAAAGGCTTCTTTCCAGTTTTGGACGGAAGATATTTCCTTTTTCTCCATTGCACTCTGTGGGCTTCCAAATATCACTTTGACAGTTCCACAAGAACAGCCTTAGCGAATGGCTTCTTGAAGGGAAAGATGTAACACTGTGAGATGAACTAACAAAACACAGAGCAGTTTCTCAGAAAGCTTCTTTCCAGTTTTCAACGGAAGATATTTCCTTTTTCACCATAGCCCTCTATGGGCTTCCAAATATCCCTTTGCCAGTTCCACAAGAACAGCCTTAGCGAAAGGTTTCTTGAAGGGAAAGATGTAACTCTGTGAGATGAATTCAGAGAACACTGAGCAGTTTCTCAGAAAGCAATTTTCCAGTTTTGAATGGAAGATATTTCCTTTTTCACCATAGCCCTCTATGGGCTTCCAAATATCCCTTTGCCAATTCCAGAAGAACAGCATTAGCGAAAGGCTTCTTGAAGGCAAAGATGTAACTCTGTGAGATGAATTCAGAGAACACAGAGCCGTTTCTAAGAAAGCTTCTTTCCAGTTTTGAACGGAAGATATTTCCTTTTTCACCATAGCCCTCTATGGGCTTCCAAATATCCCTTTGCGAATTCCACAAGAACAGCCTTAGCGAAAGGCTTCTTGAAGGGAAAGATGTAACTCTGTGAGATGAACTAACAAAACACAGAGCAGTTTCTCAGAAAGCTTCTTTCCAGTTTTCAACGGAAGATATTTCCTTTTTCACCATAGCCCTATATGGGTTTCCAAATATCCCTTTGCCAGTTCCACAAGAACAGCCTTAGCGAAAGGCTTCTTGAAGGGAAAGATGTAACTCTGTGAGAAGAATTCAGAGAACACAGAGCAGTTTCTCAGAAAGCTTCTTTCCAGTTTTGAACGGAAGATATTTCCTTTTTCACCATAGCCCTCTAAGGGCTTCCAAATATCCCTTTGCCAGTTCCACAAGAACAGCCTTAGCGAAAGGCTTCTTGAAGGGAAAGATGTAACTCTGTGAGATGAACTAACAGAACACAGAACAGTTTCTCAGAAAGCTTCTTTCCAGTTTTGAACGAAAGATATTTCCTTTTTCACCATAGCCCTCTATGGGCTTCCAAATATCACTTTGCCAATTCCTCATGAACAGCCTTAGCGAAAGGCTTCTTGAAGGGAAAGATGCAGCTCCGTGAGATGAATTAACAGAACACAGAGCAGTTTCTCAGAAAGCTTCTTTCAAGTTTTGAACGGAAGATATTTCCTTTTTCACCATAGCCCTCTATGGGCTTCCAAATATCCCTTTGCCAATTCCACAAGAACAGCCTTAGCGAAAGGCTTCTTGAAGGGAAAGATGTAACTCTGTGAGATGAATTAACAGAACACAGAGCAGTTTCTCAGAAAGCTTCTTTCCAGTTTTGAACGGAAGATATTTCCTTTTTCACCATAGCCCTCTATGGGCTTCCAAATATCCCTTTGCCAATTCCACAAGAACAGCCTTAGCGAAAGGCTTCTTGAAGGGAAAGATGTAACTCTGTGAGATGAATTCAGAGAACACTGAGCAGATTCTCAGAAAGCTTCTTTCCAGTTTTGAACGGAAGATATTTCCTTTTTCACCATAGCCCTCTATGGGCTTCCAAATATCCCTTTGCCAATTCCAGAAGAAGAGCATTAGCGAAAGGCTTATTGAAGGCAAAGATGTAACTCTGTGAGATGAATTCAGAGAACACAGAGCCGTTTCTAAGAAAGCTTCTTTCCAGTTTTGAACGGAAGATATTTCCTTTTTCACCATAGCCCTCTATGGGCTTCCAAATATCCCTTTGCGAATTCCACAAGAACAGCCTTAGCGAAAGGCTTCTTGAAGGGAAAGATGTAACTTTGTGAGATGAACTAACAAAACACAGAGCAGTTTCTCAGAAAGCTTCTTTCCAGTTTTCAACGGAAGATATTTCCTTTTTCACCATAGCCCTATATGGGTTTCCAAATATCCCTTTGCCAGTTCCACAAGAACAGCCTTAGCGAAAGGCTTCTTGAAGGGAAAGATGTAACTCTGTGAGAAGAATTCAGAGAACACAGAGCAGTTTCTCAGAACGCTTCTTTCCAGTTTTGAACGGAAGATATTTCCTTTTTCACCATAGCCCTCTAAGGGCTTCCAAATATCCCTTTGCCAGTTCCACAAGAACAGCCTTAGCGAAAGGCTTCTTGAAGGGAAAGATGTAACTCTGTGAGATGAACTAACAGAACACAGAACAGTTTCTCAGAAAGCTTCTTTCCAGTTTTGAACGAAAGATATTTCCTTTTTCACCATAGCCCTCTATGGGCTTCCAAATATCACTTTGCCAATTCCTCATGAACAGCCTTAGCGAAAGGCTTCTTGAAGGGAAAGATGCAGCTCCGTGAGATGAATTAACAGAACACAGAGCAGTTTCTCAGAAAGCTTCTTTCAAGTTTTGAACGGAAGATGTTTCCTTTTTCACCATAACCTTCTATGGGCTTCCAAATATCCCTTTGCCAATTCCACAAGAACAGCCTTAGCGAAAGGCTTCTTGAAGGGAAAGATGTAACTCTGTGAGATGAATTAACAGAACACAGAGCAGTTTCTCAGAAAGCTTCTTTCCAGTTTTGAACGGAAGATATTTCCTTTTTCACCATAGCCCTCTATGGGCTTCCAAATATCCCTTTGCCAATTCCACAAGAACAGCCTTAGCGAAAGGCTTCTTGAAGGGAAAGATGTAACTCTGTGAGATGAATTCAGAGAACACTGAGCAGATTCTCAGAAAGCTTCTTTCCAGTTTTGGACGGAAGATATTTCCTTTTACACCAAAGACCTCTATGGGCTTCCAAATATCCCTTTGCCAATTCCAGAAGAAGAGCATTAGCGAAAGGCTTCTTGAAGGCAAAAATGTAACTCTGTGAGATGAATTCAGAGAACACAGAGCCGTTTCTAAGAAAGCTTCTTTCCAGTTTTGAACGGAAGATATTTCCTTTTTCACCATAGCCCTCTATGGGCTTCCAAATATCCCTTTGCCAATTCCACAAGAACAGCCTTGGCGAAAGGCTTCTTGAAGGGCAAGATGTAACTCTGTGAGATGAACTAACAGAAAACAGAGCAGTTTCTCAGAAAGCTTCTTTCCACTTTTGAACGGAAGATATTTCCTTTTTCACCATAGCCCTCTATGGGCTTCCAAATATCCCTTTGCCAATTCCACAAGAACAGCCTTAGCGAAAGGCTTCTTGAAGGGAAAGATGTAACTCTGTGAGATGAATTCATAGAACACAGAGCAGATTCTCAGAAGGCTTCTTTCCAATTTTGGACGGAAGATATTTCCTTTTTCTCCTTTGCCCTCTATGGGCTTCCAAATATCACTTTGACAGTTCCACAAGAACAGCCTTAGCGAATGGCTTCTTGAAGGGAAAGATGTAACACTGTGAGATGAACTAACAAAACACAGAGCAGTTTCTCAGAAAGCTTCTTTCCAGTTTTGAACCGAAGATATTTCCTTTTTCACCATAGCCCTCTATGGGCTTCCAAGTATCCCTTTGCAAATTCCACAAGAACAGCCTTAGCGAAAGGTTTCTTGAAGGGAAAGATGTAACTCTGTGAGATGAATTCAGAGAACACTGAGCAGTTTCTCAGAAAGCTATTTTCCAGTTTTGAACGGAAGATATTTCCTTTTTCACCATAGCCCTCTATGGGCTTCCAAATATCCCTTTGCCAATTCCAGAAGAACAGCATTAGCGAAAGGCTTCTTGAAGGCAAAGATGTAACTCTGTGAGATGAATTCAGAGAACACAGAGCCGTTTCTAAGAAAGCTTCTTTCCGGTTTTGAACGGAAGATATTTCCTTTTTCACCATAGCCCTCTATGGGCTTCCAAATATCCCTTTGCGAATTCCACAAGAACAGCCTTAGCGAAAGGCTTCTTGAAGGGAAAGATGTAACTCTGTGAGATGAACTAACAAAACACAGAGCAGTTTCTCAGAAAGCTTCTTTCCAGTTTTCAACGGAAGATATTTCCTTTTTCACCATAGCCCTCTATGGGTTTCCAAATATCCCTTTGCCAGTTCCACAAGAACAGCCTTAGCGAAAGGCTTCTTGAAGGGAAAGATGTAACTCTGTGAGAAGAATTCAGAGAACACAGAACAGTTTCTCAGAAAGCTTCTTTCCAGTTTTGAACGGAAGATATTTCCTTTTTCACCATAGCCCTCTATGGGCTTCCAAATATCCCTTTGCCAGTTCCACAAGAACAGCCTTAGCGAAAGGCTTCTTGAAGGGAAAGATGTAACTCTGTGATATGAACTAACAGAACACAGAACAGTTTCTCAGAGAGCTTCTTTCCAGTTTTGAACGAAAGATATTTCCTTTTTCACCATAGCCCTCTATGGGCTTCCAAATGTCACTTTGCCAATTCCACATGAACAGCCTTAGCGAAAGGCTTCTTGAAGGGAAAGATGCAGCTCCGGGAGATGAATTAACAGAACACAGAGCAGTTTCTCAGAAAGCTTCTTCCCAGTTTTGAACGGAAGATATTTCCTTTTTCACCATAGCCCTCTATAGGCTTCCAAATATCCGTTGCCAATTCCACAAGAACAGCCTTAGCGAAAGGCTTCTTGAAGGGAAAGATGTAACTCTGTGAGATGAATTAACAGAACACAGAGCAGTTTCTCAGAAAGCTTCTTTCCAGTTTTGAACGGAAGATATTTCCTTTTTCACCATAGCCCTCTATGGGCTTCCAAATATCCCTTTGCGAATTCCACAAGAACAGCCTTAGCGAAAGGCTTCTTGAAGGGAAAGATGTAACTCTGTGAGATGAATTCAGAGAACACTGAGCAGTTTCTCAGAAAGCTATTTTCCAGTTTTGAACGGAAGATATTTCCTTTTTCACCATAGCCCTCTATGGGCTTCCAAATATCCCTTTGCCAATTCCAGAAGAAGAGCATTAGCGAAAGGCTTCTTGAAGGCAAAAATGTAACTCAGTGAGATGAATTCAGAGAACACAGAGCCGTTTCTAAGAAAGCTTCTTTCCAGTTTTGAACGGAAGATATTTCCTTTTTCACCATAGCCCTCTATGGGCTTCCAAATATCCCTTTGCCAATTCCACAAGAACAGCGTTGGTGAAAGGCTTTGAAGGGCAAGATGTAACTCTGTGAGATGAACTGACAGAACACAGAGCAGTTTCTCAGAAAGCTTCTTTCCAGTTTTGAACGGAAGATATTTCCTTTTTCACCATAGCCCTCTATGGGTTTCCAAATATCCCTTTGCCAATTCCTCAAGAACAGCCTTAGCGAAAGTCTTCTTGAAGGTAAAGATGTAACTCTGTGAGATGAATTCAGAGAACACAGAGCAGTTTCTCAGAAACCTTTTTCCAGTTTTGAACGGAAGATATTTCCTTTTTCACCATAACCCTCTATGGGCTTCCAAATATCCCTTTGCCAGTTCCAGAAGAACAGCCTTAGCGAAAGGCTTCTTGAAGGGAAAGATGTAACTCTGTGAGATGAATTAACAGAACACAGAGCAGTTTCTCAGAAAGCTTCTTTCCAGTTTTGAACGGAAGATATTTCCTTTTTCACCATAGCCCTCTAAGGGCTTCCAAATATCCCTTTGCCAATTCCACAAGAACAGCCTTGGCGAAAGGCTTCTTGAAGGGCAAGATGTAACTCTGTGAGATGAACTAACGGAACATAGAGCAGTTTCTCAGAAAGCTTCTTTCCAGTTTTGAACGGAAGATATTTCCTTTTTCACCATAGCCCTCTATGGGCTTCCAAATATCCCTTTGCCAATTCCACAAGAAGAGCCTTAGCGAAAGGCTTCTTGAAGGGAAAGATGTAACTCTGTGTGATGAATTCATAGAACACAGAGCAGATTCTCAGAAAGCTTCTTTCCACTTTTGGACGGAAGATATTTCCTTTTTCTCCATTGCCCTCTATGGGCTTCCAAATATCACTTTGACAGTTCCACAAGAACAGCCTTAGCGAATGGCTTCTTGAAGGGAAAGATGTAACACTGTGAGATGAACTAACAAAACACAGAGCAGTTTCTCAGAAAGCTTCTTTCCAGTTTTCAACGGAAGATATTTCCTTTTTCACCATAGCCCTCTATGGGCTTCCAAATATCCCTTTGCCAATTCCACAAGAACAGCCTTAGCGAAAGGTTTCTTGAAGGGAAAGATGTAACTCTGTGAGATGAATTCAGAGAACACTGAGCAGTTTCTCAGAAAGCTATTTTCCAGTTTTGAACGGAAGATATTTCCTTTTTCACCATAGCCCTCTATGGGCTTCCAAATATCCCTTTGCCAATTCCAGAAGAACAGCATTAGCGAAAGGCTTCTTGAAGGCAAAGATGTAACTCTGTGAGATGAATTCAGAGAACACAGAGCCGTTTCTAAGAAATCTTCTTTCCAGTTTTGAACGGAAGATATTTCCTTTTTCACCATAGCCCTCTATGGGCTTCCAAATATCCCTTTGCGAATTCCACAAGAACAGCCTTAGCGAAAGGCTTCTTGAAGGGAAAGATGTAACTCTGTGAGATGAACTAACAAAACACAGAGCAGTTTCTCAGAAAGCTTCTTTCCAGTTTTCAACGGAAGATATTTCCTTTTTCACCATAGCCCTCTATGGGTTTCCAAATATCCCTTTGCCAGTTCCACAAGAACAGCCTTAGCGAAAGGCTTCTTGAAGGGAAAGATGTAACTCTGTGATATGAACTAACAGAACACAGAACAGTTTCTCAGAAAGCTTCTTTCCAGTTTTGAACGAAAGATATTTCCTTTTTCACCATAGCCCTCTATGGGCTTCCAAATATCACTTTGCCAATTCCACATGAACAGCCTTAGCGAAAGGCTTCTTGAAGGGAAAGATGCAGCTCCGTGAGATGAATTAACAGAACACAGAGCAGTTTCTCAGAAAGCTTCTTCCCAGTTTTGAACGGAAGATATTTCCTTTTTCACCGTAGCCCTCTATGGGCTTCCAAATATCCCTTTGCCAATTCCACAAGAACAGCCTTAGCGAAAGGCTTCTTGAAGGGAAAGATGTAACTCTGTTATATGAATTAACAGAACACAGAGCAGTTTCTCAGAAAGCTTCTTTCCAGTTTTGAACGGAAGATATTTCCTTTTTCACCATAGCCCTCTATGGGCTTCCAAATATCCCTTTGCCAATTCCACAAGAACAGCCTTAGCGAAAGTCTTCTTGAAGGGAAAGATGTAACTCTGTGAGATGAATTCAGAGAACACTGAGCAGTTTCTCAGAAAGCTATTTTCCAGTTTTGAACGGAAGATATTTCCTTTTTCACCATAGCCCTCTATGGGCTTCCAAATATCCCTTTGCCAATTCCAGAAGAAGAGCATTAGCGAAAGGCTTCTTGAAGGCAAAAATGTAACTCAGTGAGATGAATTCAGAGAACACAGAGCCGTTTCCAAGAAAGCTTCTTTCCAGTTTTGAACGGAAGATATTTCCTTTTTCACCATAGCCCTCTATGGGTTTCCAAATATCCCTTTGCCAATTCCTCAAGAACAGCCTTAGCGAAAGTCTTCTTGAAGGTAAAGATGTAACTCTGTGAGATGAATTCAGAGAACACAGAGCAGTTTCTCAGAAACCTTTTTCCAGTTTTGAACGGAAGATATTTCCTTTTTCACCATAACCCTCTATGGGCTTCCAAATATCCCTTTGCCAGTTCCAGAAGAACAGCCTTAGCGAAAGGCTTCTTGAAGGGAAAGATGTAACTCTGTGAGATGAACTAACAGAACACAGAGCAGTTTCTCAGAAAGCTTCTTTCCAGTTTTGAACGGAAGATATTTCCTTTTTCACCATAGCCCTCTATGGGCTTCCAAATATCCCTTTGCCAATTCCACAAGAAGAGCCTTAGCGAAAGGCTTCTTGAAGGGAAAGATGTAACTCTGTGAGATGAATTCATAGAACACAGAGCAGATTCTCAGAAAGCTTCTTTCCAGTATTGGACGGAAGATATTTCCTTTTTCTCCATTGCCCTCTATGGGCTTCCAAATATCACTTTGACAGTTCCACAAGAACAGCCTTAGCGAATGGCTTCTTGAAGGGAAAGATGTAACACTGTGAGATGAACTAACAAAACACAGAGCAGTTTCTCAGAAAGCTTCTTTCCAGTTTTCAACGGAAGATATTTCCTTTTTCACCATAGCCCTCTATGGGCTTCCAAATATCCCTTTGCCAATTCCACAAGAACAGCCTTAGCGAAAGGTTTCTTGAAGGGAAAGATGTAACTCTGTGAGATGAATTCAGAGAACACTGAGCAGTTTCTCAGAAAGCTATTTTCCAGTTTTGAACGGAAGATATTTCCTTTTTCACCATAGCCCTCTATGGGCTTCCAAATATCCCTTTGCCAATTCCAGAAGAACAGCATTAGCGAAAGGCTTCTTGAAGGCAAAGATGTAACTCTGTGAGATGAATTCAGAGAACACAGAGCCGTTTCTAAGAAAGCTTCTTTCCAGTTTTGAACGGAAGATATTTCCTTTTTCACCATAGCCCTCTATTGGCTTCCAAATATCCCTTTGCGAATTCCACAAGAACAGCCTTAGCGAAAGGCTTCTTGAAGGGAAAGATGTAACTCTGTGAGATGAACTAGCAAAACACAGAGCAGTTTCTCAGAAAGCTTCTTTCCAGTTTTCAACGGAAGATATTTCCTTTTTCACCATAGCCCTCTATGGGTTTCAAAATATCCCTTTGCCAGTTCCACAAGAACAGCCTTAGCGAAAGGCTTCTTGAAGGGAAAGATGTAACTCTGTGAGAAGAATTCAGAGAACACAGAGCAGTTTCTCAGAAAGCTTCTTTCCAGTTTTGAACGGAAGATATTTCCTTTTTCACCATAGCCCTCTATGGGCTTCCAAATATCCCTTTGCCAGTTCCACAAGAACAGCCTTAGCGAAAGGCTTCTTGAAGGGAAAGATGTAACTCTGTGATATGAACTAACAGAACACAGAACAGTTTCTCAGAGAGCTTCTTTCCAGTTTTGAACGAAAGATATTTCCTTTTTCACCATAGCCCTCTATGGGCTTCCAAATGTCACTTTGCCAATTCCACATGAACAGCCTTAGCGAAAGGCTTCTTGAAGGGAAAGATGCAGCTCCGGGAGATGAATTAACAGAACACAGAGCAGTTTCTCAGAAAGCTTCTTCCCAGTTTTGAACGGAAGATATTTCCTTTTTCACCATAGCCCTCTATAGGCTTCCAAATATCCGTTGCCAATTCCACAAGAACAGCCTTAGCGAAAGGCTTCTTGAAGGGAAAGATGTAACTCTGTGAGATGAATTAACAGAACACAGAGCAGTTTCTCAGAAAGCTTCTTTCCAGTTTTGAACGGAAGATATTTCCTTTTTCACCATAGCCCTCTATGGGCTTCCAAATATCCCTTTGCGAATTCCACAAGAACAGCCTTAGCGAAAGGCTTCTTGAAGGGAAAGATGTAACTCTGTGAGATGAATTCAGAGAACACTGAGCAGTTTCTCAGAAAGCTATTTTCCAGTTTTGAACGGAAGATATTTCCTTTTTCACCATAGCCCTCTATGGGCTTCCAAATATCCCTTTGCCAATTCCAGAAGAAGAGCATTAGCGAAAGGCTTCTTGAAGGCAAAAATGTAACTCAGTGAGATGAATTCAGAGAACACAGAGCCGTTTCTAAGAAAGCTTCTTTCCAGTTTTGAACGGAAGATATTTCCTTTTTCACCATAGCCCTCTATGGGCTTCCAAATATCCCTTTGCCAATTCCACAAGAACAGCGTTGGTGAAAGGCTTTGAAGGGCAAGATGTAACTCTGTGAGATGAACTGACAGAACACAGAGCAGTTTCTCAGAAAGCTTCTTTCCAGTTTTGAACGGAAGATATTTCCTTTTTCACCATAGCCCTCTATGGGTTTCCAAATATCCCTTTGCCAATTCCTCAAGAACAGCCTTAGCGAAAGTCTTCTTGAAGGTAAAGATGTAACTCTGTGAGATGAATTCAGAGAACACAGAGCAGTTTCTCAGAAACCTTTTTCCAGTTTTGAACGGAAGATATTTCCTTTTTCACCATAACCCTCTATGGGCTTCCAAATATCCCTTTGCCAGTTCCAGAAGAACAGCCTTAGCGAAAGGCTTCTTGAAGGGAAAGATGTAACTCTGTGAGATGAATTAACAGAACACAGAGCAGTTTCTCAGAAAGCTTCTTTCCAGTTTTGAACGGAAGATATTTCCTTTTTCACCATAGCCCTCTAAGGGCTTCCAAATATCCCTTTGCCAATTCCACAAGAACAGCCTTGGCGAAAGGCTTCTTGAAGGGCAAGATGTAACTCTGTGAGATGAACTAACGGAACATAGAGCAGTTTCTCAGAAAGCTTCTTTCCAGTTTTGAACGGAAGATATTTCCTTTTTCACCATAGCCCTCTATGGGCTTCCAAATATCCCTTTGCCAATTCCACAAGAAGAGCCTTAGCGAAAGGCTTCTTGAAGGGAAAGATGTAACTCTGTGTGATGAATTCATAGAACACAGAGCAGATTCTCAGAAAGCTTCTTTCCACTTTTGGACGGAAGATATTTCCTTTTTCTCCATTGCCCTCTATGGGCTTCCAAATATCACTTTGACAGTTCCACAAGAACAGCCTTAGCGAATGGCTTCTTGAAGGGAAAGATGTAACACTGTGAGATGAACTAACAAAACACAGAGCAGTTTCTCAGAAAGCTTCTTTCCAGTTTTCAACGGAAGATATTTCCTTTTTCACCATAGCCCTCTATGGGCTTCCAAATATCCCTTTGCCAATTCCACAAGAACAGCCTTAGCGAAAGGTTTCTTGAAGGGAAAGATGTAACTCTGTGAGATGAATTCAGAGAACACTGAGCAGTTTCTCAGAAAGCTATTTTCCAGTTTTGAACGGAAGATATTTCCTTTTTCACCATAGCCCTCTATGGGCTTCCAAATATCCCTTTGCCAATTCCAGAAGAACAGCATTAGCGAAAGGCTTCTTGAAGGCAAAGATGTAACTCTGTGAGATGAATTCAGAGAACACAGAGCCGTTTCTAAGAAATCTTCTTTCCAGTTTTGAACGGAAGATATTTCCTTTTTCACCATAGCCCTCTATGGGCTTCCAAATATCCCTTTGCGAATTCCACAAGAACAGCCTTAGCGAAAGGCTTCTTGAAGGGAAAGATGTAACTCTGTGAGATGAACTAACAAAACACAGAGCAGTTTCTCAGAAAGCTTCTTTCCAGTTTTCAACCGAAGATATTTCCTTTTTCACCATAGCCCTCTATGGGTTTCCAAATATCCCTTTGCCAGTTCCACAAGAACAGCCTTAGCGAAAGGCTTCTTGAAGGGAAAGATGTAACTCTGTGATATGAACTAACAGAACACAGAACAGTTTCTCAGAAAGCTTCTTTCCAGTTTTGAACGAAAGATATTTCCTTTTTCACCATAGCCCTCTATGGGCTTCCAAATATCACTTTGCCAATTCCACATGAACAGCCTTAGCGAAAGGCTTCTTGAAGGGAAAGATGCAGCTCCGTGAGATGAATTAACAGAACACAGAGCAGTTTCTCAGAAAGCTTCTTCCCAGTTTTGAACGGAAGATATTTCCTTTTTCACCGTAGCCCTCTATGGGCTTCCAAATATCCCTTTGCCAATTCCACAAGAACAGCCTTAGCGAAAGGCTTCTTGAAGGGAAAGATGTAACTCTGTTATATGAATTAACAGAACACAGAGCAGTTTCTCAGAAAGCTTCTTTCCAGTTTTGAACGGAAGATATTTCCTTTTTCACCATAGCCCTCTATGGGCTTCCAAATATCCCTTTGCCAATTCCACAAGAACAGCCTTAGCGAAAGTCTTCTTGAAGGGAAAGATGTAACTCTGTGAGATGAATTCAGAGAACACTGAGCAGTTTCTCAGAAAGCTATTTTCCAGTTTTGAACGGAAGATATTTCCTTTTTCACCATAGCCCTCTATGGGCTTCCAAATATCCCTTTGCCAATTCCAGAAGAAGAGCATTAGCGAAAGGCTTCTTGAAGGCAAAAATGTAACTCAGTGAGATGAATTCAGAGAACACAGAGCCGTTTCCAAGAAAGCTTCTTTCCAGTTTTGAACGGAAGATATTTCCTTTTTCACCATAGCCCTCTATGGGTTTCCAAATATCCCTTTGCCAATTCCTCAAGAACAGCCTTAGCGAAAGTCTTCTTGAAGGTAAAGATGTAACTCTGTGAGATGAATTCAGAGAACACAGAGCAGTTTCTCAGAAACCTTTTTCCAGTTTTGAACGGAAGATATTTCCTTTTTCACCATAACCCTCTATGGGCTTCCAAATATCCCTTTGCCAGTTCCAGAAGAACAGCCTTAGCGAAAGGCTTCTTGAAGGGAAAGATGTAACTCTGTGAGATGAACTAACAGAACACAGAGCAGTTTCTCAGAAAGCTTCTTTCCAGTTTTGAACGGAAGATATTTCCTTTTTCACCATAGCCCTCTATGGGCTTCCAAATATCCCTTTGCCAATTCCACAAGAAGAGCCTTAGCGAAAGGCTTCTTGAAGGGAAAGATGTAACTCTGTGAGATGAATTCATAGAACACAGAGCAGATTCTCAGAAAGCTTCTTTCCAGTATTGGACGGAAGATATTTCCTTTTTCTCCATTGCCCTCTATGGGCTTCCAAATATCACTTTGACAGTTCCACAAGAACAGCCTTAGCGAATGGCTTCTTGAAGGGAAAGATGTAACACTGTGAGATGAACTAACAAAACACAGAGCAGTTTCTCAGAAAGCTTCTTTCCAGTTTTCAACGGAAGATATTTCCTTTTTCACCATAGCCCTCTATGGGCTTCCAAATATCCCTTTGCCAATTCCACAAGAACAGCCTTAGCGAAAGGTTTCTTGAAGGGAAAGATGTAACTCTGTGAGATGAATTCAGAGAACACTGAGCAGTTTCTCAGAAAGCTATTTTCCAGTTTTGAACGGAAGATATTTCCTTTTTCACCATAGCCCTCTATGGGCTTCCAAATATCCCTTTGCCAATTCCAGAAGAACAGCATTAGCGAAAGGCTTCTTGAAGGCAAAGATGTAACTCTGTGAGATGAATTCAGAGAACACAGAGCCGTTTCTAAGAAAGCTTCTTTCCAGTTTTGAACGGAAGATATTTCCTTTTTCACCATAGCCCTCTATTGGCTTCCAAATATCCCTTTGCGAATTCCACAAGAACAGCCTTAGCGAAAGGCTTCTTGAAGGGAAAGATGTAACTCTGTGAGATGAACTAGCAAAACACAGAGCAGTTTCTCAGAAAGCTTCTTTCCAGTTTTCAACGGAAGATATTTCCTTTTTCACCATAGCCCTCTATGGGTTTCAAAATATCCCTTTGCCAGTTCCACAAGAACAGCCTTAGCGAAAGGCTTCTTGAAGGGAAAGATGTAACTCTGTGAGAAGAATTCAGAGAACACAGAGCAGTTTCTCAGAAAGCTTCTTTCCAGTTTTGAACGGAAGATATTTCCTTTTTCACCATAGCCCTCTATGGGCTTCCAAATATCCCTTTGCCAGTTCCACAAGAACAGCCTTAGCGAAAGGCTTCTTGAAGGGAAAGATGTAACTCTGTGATATGAACTAACAGAACACAGAACAGTTTCTCAGAGAGCTTCTTTCCAGTTTTGAACGAAAGATATTTCCTTTTTCACCATAGCCCTCTATGGGCTTCCAAATGTCACTTTGCCAATTCCACATGAACAGCCTTAGCGAAAGGCTTCTTGAAGGGAAAGATGCAGCTCCGGGAGATGAATTAACAGAACACAGAGCAGTTTCTCAGAAAGCTTCTTCCCAGTTTTGAACGGAAGATATTTCCTTTTTCACCATAGCCCTCTATAGGCTTCCAAATATCCGTTGCCAATTCCACAAGAACAGCCTTAGCGAAAGGCTTCTTGAAGGGAAAGATGTAACTCTGTGAGATGAATTAACAGAACACAGAGCAGTTTCTCAGAAAGCTTCTTTCCAGTTTTGAACGGAAGATATTTCCTTTTTCACCATAGCCCTCTATGGGCTTCCAAATATCCCTTTGCGAATTCCACAAGAACAGCCTTAGCGAAAGGCTTCTTGAAGGGAAAGATGTAACTCTGTGAGATGAATTCAGAGAACACTGAGCAGTTTCTCAGAAAGCTATTTTCCAGTTTTGAACGGAAGATATTTCCTTTTTCACCATAGCCCTCTATGGGCTTCCAAATATCCCTTTGCCAATTCCAGAAGAAGAGCATTAGCGAAAGGCTTCTTGAAGGCAAAAATGTAACTCAGTGAGATGAATTCAGAGAACACAGAGCCGTTTCTAAGAAAGCTTCTTTCCAGTTTTGAACGGAAGATATTTCCTTTTTCACCATAGCCCTCTATGGGCTTCCAAATATCCCTTTGCCAATTCCACAAGAACAGCGTTGGTGAAAGGCTTTGAAGGGCAAGATGTAACTCTGTGAGATGAACTGACAGAACACAGAGCAGTTTCTCAGAAAGCTTCTTTCCAGTTTTGAACGGAAGATATTTCCTTTTTCACCATAGCCCTCTATGGGTTTCCAAATATCCCTTTGCCAATTCCTCAAGAACAGCCTTAGCGAAAGTCTTCTTGAAGGTAAAGATGTAACTCTGTGAGATGAATTCAGAGAACACAGAGCAGTTTCTCAGAAACCTTTTTCCAGTTTTGAACGGAAGATATTTCCTTTTTCACCATAACCCTCTATGGGCTTCCAAATATCCCTTTGCCAGTTCCAGAAGAACAGCCTTAGCGAAAGGCTTCTTGAAGGGAAAGATGTAACTCTGTGAGATGAATTAACAGAACACAGAGCAGTTTCTCAGAAAGCTTCTTTCCAGTTTTGAACGGAAGATATTTCCTTTTTCACCATAGCCCTCTATGGGCTTCCAAATATCCCTTTGCCAATTCCACAAGAACAGCCTTGGCGAAAGGCTTCTTGAAGGGCAAGATGTAACTCTGTGAGATGAACTAACGGAACATAGAGCAGTTTCTCAGAAAGCTTCTTTCCAGTTTTGAACGGAAGATATTTCCTTTTTCACCATAGCCCTCTATGGGCTTCCAAATATCCCTTTGCCAATTCCACAAGAAGAGCCTTAGCGAAAGGCTTCTTGAAGGGAAAGATGTAACTCTGTGTGATGAATTCATAGAACACAGAGCAGATTCTCAGAAAGCTTCTTTCCACTTTTGGACGGAAGATATTTCCTTTTTCTCCATTGCCCTCTATGGGCTTCCAAATATCACTTTGACAGTTCCACAAGAACAGCCTTAGCGAATGGCTTCTTGAAGGGAAAGATGTAACACTGTGAGATGAACTAACAAAACACAGAGCAGTTTCTCAGAAAGCTTCTTTCCAGTTTTCAACGGAAGATATTTCCTTTTTCACCATAGCCCTCTATGGGCTTCCAAATATCCCTTTGCCAATTCCACAAGAACAGCCTTAGCGAAAGGTTTCTTGAAGGGAAAGATGTAACTCTGTGAGATGAATTCAGAGAACACTGAGCAGTTTCTCAGAAAGCTATTTTCCAGTTTTTAACGGAAGATATTTCCTTTTTCACCATAGCCCTCTATGGGCTTCCAAATATCCCTTTGCCAATTCCAGAAGAACAGCATTAGCGAAAGGCTTCTTGAAGGCAAAGATGTAACTCTGTGAGATGAATTCAGAGAACACAGAGCCGTTTCTAAGAAATCTTCTTTCCAGTTTTGAACGGAAGATATTTCCTTTTTCACCATAGCCCTCTATGGGCTTCCAAATATCCCTTTGCGAATTCCACAAGAACAGCCTTAGCGAAAGGCTTCTTGAAGGGAAAGATGTAACTCTGTGAGATGAACTAACAAAACACAGAGCAGTTTCTCAGAAAGCTTCTTTCCAGTTTTCAACGGAAGATATTTCCTTTTTCACCATAGCCCTCTATGGGTTTCCAAATATCCCTTTGCCAGTTCCACAAGAACAGCCTTAGCGAAAGGCTTCTTGAAGGGAAAGATGTAACTCTGTGATATGAACTAACAGAACACAGAACAGTTTCTCAGAAAGCTTCTTTCCAGTTTTGAACGAAAGATATTTCCTTTTTCACCATAGCCCTCTATGGGCTTCCAAATATCACTTTGCCAATTCCACATGAACAGCCTTAGCGAAAGGCTTCTTGAAGGGAAAGATGCAGCTCCGTGAGATGAATTAACAGAACACAGAGCAGTTTCTCAGAAAGCTTCTTCCCAGTTTTGAACGGAAGATATTTCCTTTTTCACCGTAGCCCTCTATGGGCTTCCAAATATCCCTTTGCCAATTCCACAAGAACAGCCTTAGCGAAAGGCTTCTTGAAGGGAAAGATGTAACTCTGTTATATGAATTAACAGAACACAGAGCAGTTTCTCAGAAAGCTTCTTTCCAGTTTTGAACGGAAGATATTTCCTTTTTCACCATAGCCCTCTATGGGCTTCCAAATATCCCTTTGCCAATTCCACAAGAACAGCCTTAGCGAAAGTCTTCTTGAAGGGAAAGATGTAACTCTGTGAGATGAATTCAGAGAACACTGAGCAGTTTCTCAGAAAGCTATTTTCCAGTTTTGAACGGAAGATATTTCCTTTTTCACCATAGCCCTCTATGGGCTTCCAAATATCCCTTTGCCAATTCCAGAAGAAGAGCATTAGCGAAAGGCTTCTTGAAGGCAAAAATGTAACTCAGTGAGATGAATTCAGAGAACACAGAGCCGTTTCCAAGAAAGCTTCTTTCCAGTTTTGAACGGAAGATATTTCCTTTTTCACCATAGCCCTCTATGGGTTTCCAAATATCCCTTTGCCAATTCCTCAAGAACAGCCTTAGCGAAAGTCTTCTTGAAGGTAAAGATGTAACTCTGTGAGATGAATTCAGAGAACACAGAGCAGTTTCTCAGAAACCTTTTTCCAGTTTTGAACGGAAGATATTTCCTTTTTCACCATAACCCTCTATGGGCTTCCAAATATCCCTTTGCCAGTTCCAGAAGAACAGCCTTAGCGTAAGGCTTCTTGAAGGGAAAGATGTAACTCTGTGAGATGAACTAACAGAACACAGAGCAGTTTCTCAGAAAGCTTCTTTCCAGTTTTGAACGGAAGATATTTCCTTTTTCACCATAGCCCTCTATGGGCTTCCAAATATCCCTTTGCCAATTCCACAAGAAGAGCCTTAGCGAAAGGCTTCTTGAAGGGAAAGATGTAACTCTGTGAGATGAATTCATAGAACACAGAGCAGATTCTCAGAAAGCTTCTTTCCAGTTTTGGACGGAAGATATTTCCTTTTTCTCCATTGCCCTCTATGGGCTTCCAAATATCACTTTGACAGTTCCACAAGAACAGCCTTAGCGAATGGCTTCTTGAAGGGAAAGATGTAACACTGTGAGATGAACTAACAAAACACTGAGCAGTTTCTCAGAAAGCTTCTTTCCAGTTTTCAACGGAAGATATTTCCTTTTTCACCATAGCCCTCTATGGGCTTCCAAATATCCCTTTGCCAATTCCACAAGAACAGCCTTAGCGAAAGGTTTCTTGAAGGGAAAGATGTAACTCTGTGAGATGAATTCAGAGAACACTGAGCAGTTTCTCAGAAAGCTATTTTCCAGTTTTGAACGGAAGATATTTCCTTTTTCACCATAGCCCTCTATGGGCTTCCAAATATCCCTTTGCCAATTCCAGAAGAACAGCATTAGCGAAAGGCTTCTTGAAGGCAAAGATGTAACTCTGTGAGATGAATTCAGAGAACACAGAGCCGTTTCTAAGAAAGCTTCTTTCCAGTTTTGAACGGAAGATATTTCCTTTTTCACCATAGCCCTCTATTGGCTTCCAAATATCCCTTTGCGAATTCCACAAGAACAGCCTTAGCGAAAGGCTTCTTGAAGGGAAAGATGTAACTCTGTGAGATGAACTAGCAAAACACAGAGCAGTTTCTCAGAAAGCTTCTTTCCAGTTTTCAACGGAAGATATTTCCTTTTTCACCATAGCCCTCTATGGGTTTCAAAATATCCCTTTGCCAGTTCCACAAGAACAGCCTTAGCGAAAGGCTTCTTGAAGGGAAAGATGTAACTCTGTGAGAAGAATTCAGAGAACACAGAGCAGTTTCTCAGAAAGCTTCTTTCCAGTTTTGAACGGAAGATATTTCCTTTTTCACCATAGCCCTCTATGGGCTTCCAAATATCCCTTTGCCAGTTCCACAAGAACAGCCTTAGCGAAAGGCTTCTTGAAGGGAAAGATGTAACTCTGTGATATGAACTAACAGAACACAGAACAGTTTCTCAGAAAGCTTCTTTCCAGTTTTGAACGAAAGATATTTCCTTTTTCACCATAGCCCTCTATGGGCTTCCAAATATCACTTTGCCAATTCCACATGAACAGCCTTAGCGAAAGGCTTCTTGAAGGGAAAGATGCAGCTCCGTGAGATGAATTAACAGAACACAGAGCAGTTTCTCAGAAAGCTTCTTTCCAGTTTTGAACGGAAGATATTTCCTTTTTCACCATAGCCCTCTATGGGCTTCCAAATATCCCTTTGCCAATTCCACAAGAACAGCCTTAGCGAAAGGCTTCTTGAAGGGAAAGATGTAACTCTGTGAGATGAATTAACAGAACACAGAGCAGTTTCACAGAAAGCTTCTTTCCAGTTTTGAACGGAAGATATTTCCTTTTACACCATAGCCCTCTATGGGCTTCCAAATATCCCTTTGCCAATTCCAGAAGAAGAGCATTAGCGAAAGGCTTCTTGAAGGCAAAAATGTAACTCTGTGAGATGAATTCAGAGAACACAGAGCCGTTTCTAAGAAAGCTTCTTTCCAGTTTTGAACGGAAGATATTTCCTTTTTCACCATAGCCCTCTATGGGCTTCCAAATATCCCTTTGCCAATTCCACAAGAACAGCGTTGGCGAAAGGCTTTTGAAGGGCAAGATGTAACTCTGTGAGATGAACTGACAGAACAGAGAGCAGTTTCTCAGAAAGCTTCTTTCCAGTTTTGAACGGAAGATATTTCCTTTTTCACCATAGCCCTCTATGGGTTTCCAAATATCCCTTTGCCAATTCCTCAAGAACAGCCTTAGCGAAAGTCTTCTTGAAGGTAAAGATGTAACACTGTGAGATGAATTCAGAGAACACAGAGCAGTTTCTCAGAAAACTTTTTCCAGTTTTGAACGGAAGATATTTCCTTTTTCACCATAACCCTCTATGGGCTTCCAAATATCCCTTTGCCAGTTCCAGAAGAACAGCCTTAGCGAAAGGCTTCTTGAAGGGAAAGATGCAGCTCCGTGAGATGAATTAACAGAACACAGAGCAGTTTCTCAGAAAGCTTCTTTCCAGTTTTGAACGGAAGATATTTCCTTTTTCACCATAGCCCTCTATGGGCTTCCAAATATCCCTTTGCCAATTCCACAAGAACAGCCTTGGCGAAAGGCTTCTTGAAGGGCAAGATGTAACTCTGTGAGATGAACTAACAGAAAACAGAGCAGTTTCTCAGAAAGCTTCTTTCCACTTTTGAACGGAAGATATTTCCTTTTTCACCATAGCCCTCTATGGGCTTCCAAATATCCCTTTGCGAATTCCACAAGAACAGCCTTAGCGAAAGGCTTCTTGAAGGGAAAGATGTAACTCTGTGACATGAACTAACAAAACACAGAGCAGTTTCTCAGAAAGCTTCTTTCCAGTTTTCAACGGAAGATATTTCCTTTTTCACCATAGCCCTCTATGGGTTTCCAAATATCCCTTTGCCAGTTCCACAAGAACAGCCTTAGCGAAAGGTCTTGAAGGGAAAGATGTAACTCTGTGAGAAGAATTCAGAGAACACAGAGCAGTTTCTCAGAAAGCTTCTTTCCAGTTTTGAATGGAAGATATTTCCTTTTTCACCGTAGCCCTCTATGGGCTTCCAAATATCCCTTTGCCAGTTCCACAAGAACAGCCTTAGCGAAAGGCTTCTTGAAGGGAAAGATGTAACTCTGTGATATGAACTAACAGAACACAGAACAGTTTCTCAGAAAGCTTCTTTCCAGTTTTGAACGAAAGATATTTCCTTTTTCACCATAGCCCTCTATGGGCTTCCAAATATCACTTTGCCAATTCCACATGAACAGCCTTAGCGAAAGGCTTCTTGAAGGGAAAGATGCAGCTCCGTGAGATGAATTAACAGAACACAGAGCAGTTTCTCAGAAAGCTTCTTTCCAGTTTTGAACGGAAGATATTTCCTTTTTCACCATAGCCCTCTATGGGCTTCCAAATATCCCTTTGCCAATTCCACAAGAACAGCCTTAGCGAAAGGCTTCTTGAAGGGAAAGATGTAACTCTGTGAGATGAATTAACAGAACACAGAGCAGTTTCTCAGAAAGCTTCTTTCCAGTTTTGAACGGAATATATTTCCTTTTTCACCATAGCCCTCTATGGGCTTCCAAATATCCCTTTGCCAATTCCACAAGAACAGCCTTAGCGAAAGGCTTCTTGAAGGGAAAGATGTAACTCTGTGAGATGAATTCAGAGAACACTGAGCAGTTTCTCAGAAAGCTATTTTCCAGTTTTGAACGGAAGATATTTCCTTTTACACCATAGCCCTCTATGGGCTTCCAAATATCCCTTTGCCAATTCCAGAAGAAGAGCATTAGCGAAAGGCTTCTTGAAGGCAAAAATGTAACTCTGTGAGATGAATTCAGAGAACACAGAGCCGTTTCTAAGAAAGCTTCTTTCCAGTTTTGAACGGAAGATATTTCCTTTTTAACCATAGCCCTCTATGGGCTTCCAAATATCCCTTTGCCAATTCCACAAGAACAGCGTTGGCGAAAGGCTTTTGAAGGGCAAGATGTAAATCTGTGAGATGAACTGACAGAACACAGAGCAGTTTCTCAGAAAGCTTCTTTCCAGTTTTGAACGGAAGATATTTCCTTTTTCACCATAGCCCTCTATGGGTTTCCAAATATCCCTTTGCCAATTCCTCAAGAACAGCCTTAGCGAAAGTCTTCTTGAAGGTAAAGATGTAACTCTGTGAGATGAATTCAGAGAACACAGAGCAGTTTCTCAGAAACCTTTTTCCAGTTTTGAACGGAAGGTATTTCCTTTTTCACCATGACCCTCTATGGGCTTCCAAATATCCCTTTGCCAGTTCCAGAAGAACAGCCTTAGCGAAAGGTTTCTTGAAGGGAAAGATGTAACTCTGTGAGATGAATTAACAGAACACAGAGCAGTTTCTCAGAAAGCTTCTTTCCAGTTTTGAACGGAAGATATTTCCTTTTTCACCATAGCCCTCTATGGGCTTCCAAATATCCCTTTGGCAATTCCACAAGAACAGCCTTGGCGAAAGGCTTCTTGAAGGGCAAGATGTAACTCTGTGAGATGAATTAACAGAACACAGAGCAGTTTCTCAGAAAGCTTCTTTCCACTTTTGAACGGAAGATATTTCCTTTTTCACCATAGCCCTCTATGGGCTTCCAAATATCCCTTTGCCAATTCCACAAGAAGAGCCTTAGCGAAAGGCTTCTTGAAGGGAAAGATGTAACTCTGTGAGATGAATTCATAGAACACAGAGCAGATTCTCAGAAGGCTTCTTTCCAGTTTTGGACGGAAGATATTTCCTTTTTCTCCATTGCCCTCCTTGGGCTTCCAAATATCACTTTGACAGTTCCACAAGAACAGCCTTAGCGAATGGCTTCTTGAAGGGAAAGATGTAACACTGTGAGATGAACTAACAAAACACAGAGCAGTTTCTCAGAAAGCTTCTTTCCAGTTTTCAACGGAAGATATTTCCTTTTTCACCATAGCCCTCTATGGGCTTCCAAATATCCCTATGCGAATTCCACAAGAACAGCCTTAGCGAAAGGCTTCTTGAAGGGAAAGATGTAACTCTGTGAGAAGAATTCAGAGAACACAGAGCAGTTTCTCAGAAAGCTTCTTTCCAGTTTTCAACGGAAGATATTTCCTTTTTCACCATAACCCTCTATGGGCTTCCAAATATCCCTTTGTCAGTTCCAGAAAAACAGCCTTAGCGAAAGGCTTCTTGAAGGGAAAGATGTAACTCTGTGAGATGAATTAACAGAACACAGAGCAGTTTCTCAGAAAGCTATTTTCCAGTTTTGAACGGAAGATATTTCCTTTTTCACCATAGCCCTCTATGGGCTTCCAAATATCCCTTTGCCAATTCCAGAAGAACAGCATTAGCGAAAGGCTTCTTGAAGGCAAAGATGTAACTCTGTGAGATGAATTCAGAGAACACAGAGCCGTTTCTAAGAAAGCTTCTTTCCAGTTTTGAACGGAAGATATTTCCTTTTTCACCATAGCCCTCTAAGGGCTTCCAAATATCCCTTTGCGAATTCCACAAGAACAGCCTTAGCGAAAGGCTTCTTGAAGGGAAAGATGTAACTCTGTGAGATGAACTAACAAAACACAGAGCAGTTTCTCAGAAAGCTTCTTTCCAGTTTTCAACGGAAGATATTTCCTTTTTCACCATAGCCCTATATGGGTTTCCAAATATCCCTTTGCCAGTTTCACAAGAACAGCCTTAGCGAAAGGCTTCTTGAAGGGAAAGATGTAACTCTGTGAGAAGAATTCAGAGAACACAGAGCAGTTTCTCAGAAAGCTTCTTTCCAGTTTTGATCGGAAGATATTTCCTTTTTCACCATAGCCCTCTAAGGGCTTCCAAATATCCCTTTGCCAGTTCCACAAGAACAGCCTTAGCGAAAGGTTTCTTGAAGGGAAAGATGTAACTCTGTGAGATGAACTAACAGAACACAGAACAGTTTCTCAGAAAGCTTCTTTCCAGTTTTGAACGAAAGATATTTCCTTTTTCACCATAGCCCTCTATGGGCTTCCAAATATCACTTTGCCAATTCCTCATGAACAGCCTTAGCGAAAGGCTTCTTGAAGGGAAAGATGCAGCTCCGTGAGATGAATTAACAGAACACAGAGCAGTTTCTCAGAAAGCTTCTTTCAAGTTTTGAACGGAAGATATTTCCTTTTTCACCATAGCCCTCTATGGGCTTCCAAATATCCCTTTGCCAATTCCACAAGAACAGCCTTAGCGAAAGGCTTCTTGAAGGGAAAGATGTAACTCTGTGAGATGAATTCAGAGAACACTGAGCAGATTCTCAGAAAGCTTCTTTCCAGTTTTGAACGGAAGATATTTCCTTTTTCACCATAGCCCTCTATGGGCTTCCAAATATCCCTTTGCCAATTCCAGAAGAAGAGCATTAGCGAAAGGCTTATTGAAGGCAAAGATGTAACTCTGTGAGATGAATTCAGAGAACACAGAGCCGTTTCTAAGAAAGCTTCTTTCCAGTTTTGAACGGAAGATATTTCCTTTTTCACCATAGCCCTCTATGGGCTTCCAAATATCCCTTTGCGAATTCCACAAGAACAGCCTTAGCGAAAGGCTTCTTGAAGGGAAAGATGTAACTCTGTGAGATGAACTAACAAAACACAGAGCAGTTTCTCAGAAAGCTTCTTTCCAGTTTTCAACGGAAGATATTTCCTTTTTCACCATAGCCCTATATGGGTTTCTAAATATCCCTTTGCCAGTTCCACAAGAACAGCCTTAGCGAAAGGCTTCTTGAAGGGAAAGATGTAACTCTGTGAGAAGAATTCAGAGAACACAGAGCAGTTTCTCAGAAAGCTTCTTTCCAGTTTTGAACGGAAGATATTTCCTTTTTTAAACATAGCCCTCTAAGGGCTTCCAAATATCCCTTTGCCAGTTCCACAAGAACAGCGTTGGCGAAAGGCTTCTTGAAGGGCAAGATGTAACTCTGTGAGATGAACTAACAGAACACAGAGCAGTTTCTAAGAAAGCTTCTTTCCAGTTTTGAACGGAAGATATTTCCTTTTTCACCATAGCCCTCTATGGGCTTCCAAATATCCCTTTGCCAGTTCCACAAGAACAGCCTTAGCGAAAGGCTTCTTGAAGGGAAAGATGTAACTCTGTGATATGAACTAACAGAACACAGAACAGTTTCTCAGAAAGCTTCTTTCCAGTTTTGAACGAAAGATATTTCCTTTTTCACCATAGCCCTCTATGGGCTTCCAAATATCACTTTGCCAATTCCACATGAACAGCCTTAGCGAAAGGCTTCTTGAAGGGAAAGATGCAGCTCCGTGAGATGAACTAACAAAACACAGAGCAGTTTCTCAGAAAGCTTCTTTCCAGTTTTCAACGGAAGATATTTCCTTTTTCACCATACCCCTCTATGGGCTTCCAAATATCCCTTTGCCAATTCCACAAGAACAGCCTTAGCGAAAGGCTTCTTGAAGGGAAAGATGTAACTCTGTGAGATGAATTCAGAGAACACTGAGCAGTTTCTCAGAAAGCTATTTTCAAGTTTTGAACGGAAGATATTTCCTTTTTCACCATAGCCCTCTATGGGCTTCCAAATATCCCTTTGCCAATTCCAGAAGAAGAGCATTAGCGAAAGGCTTATTGAAGGCAAAGATGTAACTCTGTGAGATGAATTCAGAGAACACAGAGCCGTTTCTCAGAAAGCTTCTTTCCAGTTTTGAACGGAAGATATTTCCTTTTTCACCATAGCCCTCTATGTGCTTCCAAATATCCCTTTGCCAATTCCACAAGAACAGCGTTGGCGAAAGGCTTTTGAAGGGCAAGATGTAACTCTGTGAGATGAACTGACAGAACACAGAGCAGTTTCTCAGAAAGCTTCTTTCCAGTTTTGAACGGAAGATATTTCCTTTTTCACCATAGCCCTCTATGGGTTTCCAAATATCCCTTTGCCAATTCCTCAAGAACAGCCTTAGCGAAAGTCTTCTTGAAGGTAAAGATGTAACTCTGTGAGATGAATTCAGAGAACACAGAGCAGTTTCTCAGAAAGCTTCTTTCCGGTTTTGAACGGAAGATATTTCCTTTTTCACCATAGCCCTCTATGGGCTTCCAAATATCCCTTTGCCAATTCCACAAGAACAGCCTTAGCGAAAGGCTTCTTGAAGGGAAAGATGTAACTCTGTGAGATGAATTCATAGAACACAGAGCAGTTTCTCAGAAAGCTTCTTTCCAGTTTTGAACGGAAGATATTTCCTTTTTCACCATAGCCCTCTATGGGCTTCCAAATATCACTTTGCCAATTCCACAAGAACAGCCTTAGCGAAAGGCTTCTTGAAGGGAAAGATGTAACTCTGTGAGATGAACTAACAGAACACAGAGCAGTTTCTCAGAATGCTTCTTTCCAGTTTTGAACGGAAGATATTTCCTTTTTCACCATAGCCCTCTATGGGCTTCCAAATATCCCTTTGCCAATTCCATAAGAACAGCCTTGGCGAAAGGCTTCTTGAAGGGAAAGATGCAGCTCTGTGAGATGAAGTAACAGAACACAGAGCAGTTTCTCAGAAAGCTTCTTTCCAGTTTTGAACGGAAGATATTTCCTTTTTCACCATAGCCCTCTATGGGCTTCCAAATATCCCTTTGCCAATTCCACAAGAACAACCTTAGCGAAAGGCTTCTTGAAGGGAAAGATGTAACTCTGTGAGATGAATTAACAGAACACAGAGCAGTTTCTCAGAAAGCTTCTTTCCAGTTTTGAACGGAAGATATTTCCTTTTTCACCATAGCCCTCTATGGGCTTCCAAATATCCCTTTGCCAATTCCACAAGAACAGACTTAGCGAAAGGCTTCTTGAAGGTAAAGATGTAACTCTGTGAGATGAATTCAGAGAACACTGAGCAGATTCTCAGAAAGCTTCTTTCCAGTTTTGGACGGAAGATATTTCCTTTTTCTCCATTGCCCTCTATGGGCTTCCAAATATCCCTTTGACAGTTCCACAAGAAAAGCCTTAGCGAAAGGCTTCTTGAAGGCAAAGACGTAACTCTGTGAGATGAACTAACAAAACACAGAGCAGTTTCTCAGAAAGCTTCTTTCCAGTTTTCAACGGAAGATATTTCCTTTTTCACCATAGCCCTCTATGGGCTTCCAAATATCCCTTTGCCAATTCCACAAGAACAGCCTTAGCGAAAGGCTTCTTGAAGGGAAAGATGTAACTCTGTGAGATGAATTCAGAGAACACTGAGCAGTTTCTCAGAAAGCTATTTTCCAGTTTTGAACGGAAGATATTTCCTTTTTCACCATAGCCCTCTATGGGCTTCCAAATATCCCTTTGCCAATTCCACAAGAACAGCGTTGGCGAAAGGCTTTTGAAGGGCAAGATGTAACTCTGTGAGATGAACTGACAGAACACAGAGCAGTTTCTCAGAAAGCTTCTTTCCAGTTTTGAACGGAAGATATTTCCTTTTTCACCATAGCCCTCTATGGGTTTCCAAATATCCCTTTGCCAATTCCTCAAGAACAGCCTTAGCGAAAGTCTTCTTGAAGGTAAAGATGTAACTCTGTGAGATGAATTCAGAGAACACAGAGCAGTTTCTCAGAAACCTTTTTCCATTTTTGAACGGAAGATATTTCCTTTTTCACCATAACCCTCTATGGGCTTCCAAATATCCCTTTGCCAGTTCCAGAAGAACAGCCTTAGCGAAAGGCTTCTTGAAGGGAAAGATGTAACTCTGTGAGATGAATTAACAGAACACAGAGCAGTTTCTCAGAAAGCTTCTTTCCAGTTTTGAACGGAAGATATTTCCTTTTTCACCATAGCCCTCTATGGGCTTCCAAATATCCCTTTGCCAATTCCACAAGAACAGCCTTGGCGAAAGGCTTCTTGAAGGGCAAGATGTAACTCTGTGAGATGAACTAACAGAACACAGAGCAGTTTCTCAGAAAGCTTCTTTCCAGTTTTGAACGGAAGATATTTCCTTTTTCACCATAGCCCTCTATGGGCTTCCAAATATCCCTTTGCCAATTCCACAAGAAGAGCCTTAGCGAAAGGCTTCTTGAAGGGAAAGATGTAACTCTGTGAGATGAATTCATAGAACACAGAGCAGATTCTCAGAAGGCTTCTTTCCAGTTTTGGACGGAAGATATTTCCTTTTTCTCCATTGCCCTCTATGGGCTTCCAAATATCACTTTGACAGTTAAACAAGAACAGCCTTAGCGAATGGCTTCTTGAAGGGAAAGATGTAACACTGTGAGATGAACCAACAAAACACAGAGCAGTTTCTCAGAAAGCTTCTTTCCAGTTTTCAACGGAAGATATTTATTTTTTCACCATAGCCCTCTATGGGCTTCCAAATATCCCTTTGCCAATTCCACAAGAACAGCCTTAGCGAAAGGTTTCTTGAAGGGAAAGATGTAACTCTGTGAGATGAATTCAGAGAACACTGAGCAGTTTCTCAGAAAGCTATTTTCCAGTTTTGAACGGAAGATATTTCCTTTTTCACCATAGCCCTCTATGGGCTTCCAAATATCCCTTTGCCAATTCCAGAAGAACAGCATTAGCGAAAGTCTTCTTGAAGGCAAAGATGTAACTCTGTGAGATGAATTCAGAGAACACAGAGCCGTTTCTAAGAAAGCTTCTTTCCAGTTTTGAACGGAAGATATTTCCTTTTTCACCATAGCCCTCTATTGGCTTCCAAATATCCCTTTGCGAATTCCACAAGAACAGCCTTAGCGAAAGGCTTCTTGAAGGGAAAGATGTAACTCTGTGAGATGAACTAACAAAACACAGAGCAGTTTCTCAGAAAGCTTCTTTCCAGTTTTCAACGGAAGATATTTCCTTTTTCACCATAGCCCTCTATGGGTTTCCAAATATCCCTTTGCCAGTTCCACAAGAACAGCCTTAGCGAAAGGCTTCTTGAAGGGAAAGATGTAACTCTGTGAGAAGAATTCAGAGAACACAGAGCAGTTTCTCAGAAAGCTTCTTTCCAGTTTTGAACGGAAGATATTTCCTTTTTCACCATAGCCCTCTATGGGCTTCCAAATATCCCTTTGCCAATTCCAGAAGAACAGCATTAGCGAAAGGCTTCTTGAAGGCAAAGATGTAACTCTGTGAGATGAATTCAGAGAACACAGAGCCGTTTCTAAGAAAGCTTCTTTCCAGTTTTGAACGGAAGATATTTCCTTTTTCACCATAGCCCTCTATGGGCTTCCAAATGTCCCTTTGCGAATTCCACAAGAACAGCCTTAGCGAAAGGCTTTTTGAAGGGAAAGATGTAACTCTGTGAGATGAACTAACAAAACACAGAGCAGTTTCTCAGAAAGCTTCTTTCCAGTTTTCAACGGAAGATATTTCCTTTTTCACCATAGCCTTCTATGGGTTTCCAAATATCCCTTTGCCAGTTCCACAAGAACAGCCTTAGCGAAAGGCTTCTTGAAGGGAAAGATGTAACTCTGTGAGAAGAATTCAGAGAACACAGAGCAGTTTCTCAGAAAGCTTCTTTCCTGTTTTGAACGGAAGATATTTCCTTTTTCACCATAGTCCTCTATGGGCTTCCAAATATCCCTTTGCCAGTTCCACAAGAACAGCCTTAGCGAAAGGCTTCTTGAAGGGAAAGATGTAACTCTGTGATATGAACTAACAGAACACAGAACAGTTTCTCAGAAATCTTCTTTCCAGTTTTGAACGAAAGATACTTCCTTTTTCACCATAGCCCTCTATGGGCTTCCAAATATCACTTTGCCAATTCCACATGAACAGCCTTAGCGAAAGGCTTCTTGAAGGGAAAGATGCAGCTCCGTGAGATGAATTAACAGAACACAGAGCAGTTTCTCAGAAAGCTTCTTTCCAGTTTTGAACGGAAGATATTTCCTTTTTCACCATAGCCCTCTATGGGCTTCCAAATATCCCTTTGCCAATTCCACAAGAACAGCCTTAGCGAAAGGCTTCTTGAAGGGAAAGATGTAACTCTGTGAGTTGAATTAACAGAACACAGAGCAGTTTCTCAGAAAGCTTCTTTCCAGTTTTGAACGGAAGATATTTCCTTTTTCACCATAGCCCTCTATGGGCTTCCAAATATCCCTTTGCCAATTCCACAAGAACAGCGTTGGCGAAAGGCTTTTGAAGGGCAAGATGTAACTCTGTGAGATGAACTGACAGAACACAGAGCAGTTTCTCAGAAAGCTTCTTTCCAGTTTTGAACGGAAGATATTTCCTTTTTCACCATAGCCCTCTATGGGTTTCCAAATATCCCTTTGCCAATTCCTCAAGAACAGCTTTAGCGAAAGTCTTCTTGAAGGTAAAGATGTAACTCTGTGAGATGAATTCAGAGAACACAGAGCAGTTTCTCAGAAACCTTTTTCCAGTTTTGAACGGAAGATATTTCCTTTTTCACCATAACCCTCTATGGGCTTCCAAATATCCCTTTGCCAGTTCCAGAAGAACAGCCTTAGCGAAAGGCTTCTTGAAGGGAAAGATGTAACTCTGTGAGATGAATTAACAGAACACAGAGCAGTTTCTCAGAAAGCTTCTTTCCAGTTTTGAACGGAAGATATTTCCTTTTTCACCATAGCCCTCTATGGGCTTCCAAATATCCCTTTGCCAATTCCACAAGAAAAGCCTTAGCGAAAGGCTTCTTGAAGGGAAAGATGTAACTCTGTGAGATGAATTAACAGAACACAGAGCAGTTTCTCAGAAAGATTCTTTCCAGCTTTGAACGGAAGATATTTCCTTTTTCACCATAGCCCTCTATGGGCTTCCAAATATCCCTTTGCCAGTTCCATAAGAACAGCCTTAGCGAAAGGCTTCTTGAAGGGAAAGATGTAACCCTGTGAGATGAACTAACAGATCACAGAGCAGTTTCTCAGAAAGCTTCTTTCCAGTTTTGAACGGAAGATATTTCCTTTTTTAAACATAGCCCTGTAAGGGCTTCCAAATATCCCTTTGCCAGTTCCACAAGAACAGCGTTGGCGAAAGGCTTCTTGAAGGGCAAGATGTAACTCTGTGAGATGAACTAACAGAACACAGAGCAGTTTCTAAGAAAGCTTCTTTCCAGTTTTGAACGGAAGATATTTCCTTTTTCACCATAGCCCTCTATGGGCTTCCAAATATCCCTTTGCCAGTTCCACAAGAACAGCCTTAGCGAAAGGCTTCTTGAAGGGAAAGATGTAACTCTGTGATATGAACTAACAGAACACAGAACAGTGTCTCAGAAAGCTTTTTTCCAGTTTTGAACGAAAGATATTTCCTTTTTCACCATAGCCCTCTATGGGCTTCCAAATATCACTTTGCCAATTCCACATGAACAGCCTTAGCGAAAGGCTTGTTGAAGGGAAAGATGCAGCTCCGTGAGATGAATTAACAGAACACAGAGCAGTTTCTCAGAAAGCTTCTTTCCAGTTTTGAACGGAAGATATTTCCTTTTTCACCATAGCCCTCTATGGGCTTCCAAATATCCCTTTGCCAATTCCACAAGAACAGCCTTAGCGAAAGGCTTCTTGAAGGGAAAGATGTAACTCTGTGAGATGAATTAACAGAACACAGATCAGTTTCTCAGAAAGCTTCTTTCCAGTTTTGAACGGAAGATATTTCCTTTTTCACCATAGCCCTCTATGGGCTTCCAAATATCCCTTTGCCAATTCCACAAGAACAGCCTTAGCGAAAGGCTTCTTGAAGGGAAAGATGTAACTCTGTGAGATGAATTCAGAGAACACTGAGCAGATTCTCAGAAAGCTTCTTTCCAGTTTTGGACGGAAGATATTTCCTTTTTCTCCATTGCCCTCTATGGGCTTCCAAATATCCCTTTGACAGTTCTACAAGAAAAGCCTTAGCGAAAGGCTTCTTGAAGGCAAAGACGTAACTCTGTGAGATGAACTAACAAAACACAGAGCAGTTTCTCAGAAAGCTTCTTTCCAGTTTTAAACGGAAGATATTTCCTTTTTCACCATAGCCCTCTATGGGCTTCCAAATATCCCTTTGCCAATTCCACAAGAACAGCCTTAGCGAAAGGCTTCTTGAAGGGAAAGATGTAACTCTGTTAGATGAATTAACAGAACACAGAGCAGTTTCTCAGAAAGCTTCTTTCCAGTTTTGAACGGAAGATATTTCCTTTTTCACCATAGCCATCTATGGGCTTCCAAATATCCCTTTGCCAGTTCCATAAGAACAGCCTTAGCGAAAGGCTTCTTGAAGGGAAAGATGTAACTCTGTGAGATGAACTAACAGATCACAGAGCAGTTTCTCAGAAAGCTTCTTTCCAGTTTTGAACGGAAGATATTTCCTTTTTCACCATAGCCCTCTATGGGCTTCCAAATATCCCTTTGCCAGTTCCACAAGAACAGCCTTAGCGAAAGGCTTCTTGAAGGGAAAGATGTAACTCTGTGAGATGAATTCAGAGAACACAGAGCAGTTTCTCAGAAACCTTTTTCCAGTTTTGAACGGAAGATATTTCCTTTTTCACCATAACCCTCTATGGGCTTCCAAATATCCCTTTGCCAGTTCCACAAGAACAGCCTTGGCGAAAGGCTTCTTGAAGGGAAAGATGTAACTCTGTGAGATGAATTAACAGAACACAGAGCAGTTTCTCAGGAAGCTTCTTTCCAGTTTTGAACGGAAGATATTTCCTTTTTCACCATAGCCCTCTATGGGCTTCCAAATATCCCTTTGCCAATTCCACAAGAACAGACTTGGCGAAAGGCTTCTTGAAGGGCAAGATGTAACTCTGTGAGATGAACTAACAGAACACAGAGCAGTTTCTCAGAAAGCTTCTTTCCAGTTTTCAACGGAAGATATTTCCTTTTTCACCATAGCCCTCTATGGGCTTCCAAATATCACTTTGCCAATTCCACAAGAACAGCCTTAGCGAATGGCTTCTTGAAGGGAAAGATGTAACACTGTGAGATGAATTAACAGAACACAGAGCAGTTTCACAGAAAGCTTCTTTCCAGTTTTGAACGGAAGATATTTCCTTTTTCACCATAGCCCTCTATGGGCTTCCAAATATCCCTTTGCCAATTCCACAAGAATAGCCTTAGCGAAAGGCTTCTTGAAGGGAAAGATGTAACTCTGTGAGATGAATTAACAGAACACAGAACAGTTTCTCAGAAAGATTCTTTCCAGTTTTGAACGGAAGATATTTCCTTTTTCACCATAGCCCTCTATGGGCTTCCAAATATCCCTTTGCCAATTACTCAAGAACAGCCTTAGGGAAAGTCGTCTTGAAGGTAGAGATGTAACTCTGTGAGATGAATTCAGAGAACACAGAGCAGTTTCTCAGAAAGCTTTTTTCCGGTTTTGAACGGAAGATATTTCCTTTTTCACCATAGCCCTCTAGGGGCTTCCAAATATCACTTTGCCAATTCCACAAGAACAGCCTTAGCGAAAGGCTTCTTGAAGGGAAAGATGTATCTCTGTGAGATGAATTAACAGAACACAGAGGAGTTTCTCAGAAAGCTTCTTTCCAGTTTTGAACGGAAGATATTTCCTTTTTCACCACAGCCCTCTATGGGCTTCCAAATATCCCTTTGCCAGTTCCAGAAGAAAAGCCTTAGCGAAAGGCTTCTTGAAGGGAAAGATGTAACTCTGTGATATGAACTAACAGAACACAGAACAGTTTCTCAGAAAGCTTATTTCCAGTTTTGAACGAAAGATATTTCCTTTTTCACCATAGCCCTCTATTGGCTTCCAAATATCACTTTGCCAATTCCACATGAACAGCCTTAGCGAAAGGCTTCTTGAAGGGAAAGATGTAACTCTGTGAGATGAATTCAGAGAACACTGAGCAGATTCTCAGAAAGCTTCTTTCCAGTTTTGGACGGAAGATATTTCCTTTTTCTCCATTGCCCTCTATGGGCTTCCAAATATCCCTTTGACAGTTCCACAAGAAAAGCCTTAGCGAAAGGCTTCTTGAAGGCAAAGACGTAACTCTGTGAGATGAACTAAGAAAACACAGAGCAGTTTCTCAGAAAGCTTCTTTCCAGTTTTCAACGGAAGATATTTCCTTTTTCACCATAGCCCTCTATGGGCTTCCAAATATCCCTTTGCCAATTCCACAAGAACAGCCTTAGCGAAAGGCTTCTTGAAGGGAAAGATGTAACTCTGTGAGATGAATTCAGAGAACACTGAGCAGTTTCTCAGAAAGCTATTTTCCAGTTTTGAACGGAAGATATTTCCTTTTTCACCATAGCCCTCTATGGGCTTCCAAATATCCCTTTGCCAATTCCAGAAGAAGAGCATTAGCGAAAGGCTCCTTGAAGGCAAAGATGTAACTCTGTGAGATGAATTCAGAGAACACAGAGCCGTTTCTCAGAAAGCTTCTTTCCAGTTTTGAACGGAAGATATTTCCTTTTTCACCATAGCCCTCTATGGGCTCCCAAATATCCCTTTGCCAATTCCACAAGAACAGCGTTGGCGAAAGGCTTTTGAAGGGCAAGATGTAACTCTGTGAGATGAACTCACAGAACACAGAGCAGTTTCTCAGAAAGCTTCTTTCCAGTTTTGAACGGAAGATATTTCCTTTTTCACCATAACCCTCTATGGGCTTCCAAATATCCCTTTGCCAGTTCCACAAGAACAGCCTTGGCGAAAGGCTTCTTGAAGGGAAAGATGTAACTCTGTGAGATGAATTAACAGAACACAGAGCAGTTTCTCAGGAAGCTTCTTTCCAGTTTTGAACGGAAGATATTTCCTTTTTCACCATAGCCCTCTATGGGCTTCCAAATATCCCTTTGCCAATTCCACAAGAACAGACTTGGCGAAAGGCTTCTTGAAGGGCAAGATGTAACTCTGTGAGATGAACTAACAGAACACAGAGCAGTTTCTCAGAAAGCTTCTTTCCAGTTTTGAACGGAAGATATTTCCTTTTTCACCATAGCCCTCTATGGGCTTCCAAATATCCCTTTGCCAATTCCACAAGAACAGCCTTAGCGAAAGGCTTCTTGAAGGGAAAGATGTAACTCTGTGAGATGAATTCAGAGAACACTGAGCAGATTCTCAGAAAGCTTCTTTCCAGTTTTGGACGGAAGATATTTCCTTTTTCTCCATTGCCCTCTATGGGCTTCCAAATATCCCTTTGACAGTTCCACAAGAAAAGCCTTAGCGAAAGGCTTCTTGAAGTCAAAGACGTAACTCTGTGAGATGAACTAACAAAACACAGAGCAGTTTCTCAGAAAGCTTCTTTCCAGTTTTCAACGGAAGATATTTCCTTTTTCACCATAGCCCTCTATGGGCTTCCAAATATCCCTTTGCCAATTCCACAAGAACAGACTTAGCGAAAGGCTTCTTGAAGGGAAAGATGTAACTCTGTGAGATGAATTCAGAGAACACTGAGCAGTTTCTCAGAAAGCTATTTTCCAGTTTTGAACGGAAGATATTTCCTTTTTCACCATAGCCCTCTATGGGCTTCCAAATATCCCTTTGCCAATTCCAGAAGAACAGCATTAGCGAAAGGCTTCTTGAAGGCAAAGATGTAACTCTGTGAGATGAATTAACAGAACACAGAGCCGTTTCTAAGAAAGCTTCTTTCCAGTTTTGAACGGAAGATATTTCCTTTTTCACCATAGCCCTCTATGGGCTTCCAAATATCCCTTTGCGAATTCCACAAAAACAGCCTTAGGGAAAGTCGTCTTGAAGGTAGAGATGTAATTCTGTGAGATGAATTCAGAGAACACAGAGCAGTTTCTCAGAAAGCTTTTTTCAGGTTTTGAACGGAAGATATTTCCTTTTTCACCATAGCCCTCTAGGGGCTTCCAAATATCACTTTGCCAATTCCACAAGAACAGCCTTAGCGAAAGGCTTCTTGAAGGGAATGATGTATCTCTGTGAGATGAATTAACAGAACACAGAGGAGTTTCTCAGAAAGCTTCTTTCCAGTTTGAACGGAAGATAATTCCTTTTTCACCATAGCCCTCTATGGGCTTCCAAATATCCCTTTGCCAATTCCACAAGAACAGCCTTAGCGAAAGGCTTCTTGAAGGGAAAGATGTAACTCTGTGAGATGAATTCAGAGAACACAGAGTAGTTTCTCAGAAAGCTTCTTTCCAGTTTTGAACGGGAGATATTTAATTTTTCACCATAGCCCTCTATGGGCTTCCAAATATCCCTTTGCCAATTCCACAAGAACAGCCTTAGCGAAAGGCTCCTTGAAGGGAAAGATGTAACTCTGTGAGATGAATTCAGAGAACACTGAGCAGATTCTCAGAAAGCTTCTTTCCAGTTTTTGACGGAAGATATTTCCTTTTTCTCCATTTCCCTCTATGGGCTTCCAAATATCCCTTTGACAGTTCCACAAGAAAAGCCTTAGCGAAAGGCTTCTTGAAGGCAAAGACGTAACTCTGTGAGATGAACTAACAAAACACAGAGCAGTTTCTCAGAAAGCTTCTTTCCAGTTTTCAACGGAAGATATTTCCTTTTTCACCATAGCCCTCTATGGGCTTCCAAATATCCCTTTGCCAATTCCACAAGAACAGCCTTAGCGAAAGGCTTCTTGAAGGGAAAGATGTAACTCTGTGAGATGAATTAACAGAACACAGAGCAGTTTCTCAGAAAGCTTCTTTCCAGTTTTGAACGGAAGATATTTCCTTTTTCACCATAGCCCTCTATGGGCTTCCAAATATCCCTTTGCCAGTTCCATAAGAACAGCCTTAGCGAAAGGCTTCTTGAAGGGAAAGATGCAACTCTGTGAGATGAACTAACAGATCACAGAGCAGTTTCTCAGAAAGCTTCTTTCCAGTTTTGAACGGAAGATATTTCCTTTTTCACCATAGCCCTCTATGGGCTTCCAAATATCCCTTTGCCAATTCCACAAGAACAGCCTTAGCGAAAGGCTTCTTGAAGGGAAAGATGTAACTCTGTAAGATGAATTCAGAGAACACTGAGCAGATTCTCAGAAAGCTTCTTTCCAGTTTTGGACGGAAGATATTTCCTTTTTCTCCATTGCCCTCTATGGGCTTCCAAATATCCCTTTGACAGTTCCACAAGAAAAGCCTTAGCGAAAGGCTTCTTGAAGGCAAAGACGTAACTCTGTGAGATGAACTAACAAAACACAGAGCAGTTTCTCAGAAAGCTTCTTTCCAGTTTTCAACGGAAGATATTTCCTTTTTCACCATAGCCCTCTATGGGCTTCCAAATATCCCTTTGCCAATTCCACAAGAACAGCCTTAGCGAAAGTCTTCTTGAAGGGAAAGATGTAACTCTGTGAGATGAATTCAGAGAACACTGAGCAGTTTCTCAGAAAGCTATTTTCCAGTTTTGAACGGAAGATATTTCCTTTTTCACCATAGCCCTCTATGGGCTTCCAAATATCCCTTTGCCAATTCCACAAGAACAGCGTTGGCGAAAGGCTTTTGAAGGGTAAGATGTAACTCTGTGAGATGAACTGACAGAACACAGAGCAGTTTCTCAGAAAGCTTCTCTCCTGTTTTGAACGGAAGATATTTCCTTTTTCACCATAGCCCTCTATGGGTTTCCAAATATCCCTTTGCCAATTCCTCAAGAACAGCCTTAGCGAAAGTCTTCTTGAAGGTAAAGATGTAACTCTGTGAGATGAATTCAGAGAACACAGAGCAGTTTCTCAGAAACCTTTTTCCAGTTTTGAACGGAAGATATTTCCTTTTTCACCATAACCCTCTATGGGCTTCCAAATATCCCTTTGCCAGTTTCAGAAGAACAGCCTTAGCGAAAGGCTTCTTGAAGGGAAAGATGTAACTCTGTGAGATGAATTAACAGAACACAGAGCAGTTTCTCAGAAAGCTTCTTTCCAGTTTTGAACGGAAGATATTTCCTTTTTCACCATAGCCCTCTATGGGCTTCCAAATATCCCTTTGCCAATTCCACAAGAACAGCCTTGGCGAAAGGCTTTTTGAAGGGCAAGATGTAACTCTGTGAGATGAACTAACAGAACACAGAGCAGTTTCTCAGAAAGCTTCTTTCCAGTTTTGAACGGAAGATATTTCCTTTTTCACCATAGCCCTCTATGGGCTTCCAAATATCCCTTTGCCAATTCCACAAGAAGAGCCTTAGCGAAAGGCTTCTTGAAGGGAAAGATGTAACTCTGTGAGATGAATTCATAGAACACAGAGCAGATTCTCAGAAGGCTTCTTTCCAGTTTTGGACGGAAGATATTTCCTTTTTCTCCATTGCCCTCTATGGGCTTCCAAATAACACTTTGACAGTTCCACAAGAACAGCCTTAGCGAATGGCTTCTTGAAGGGAAAGATGTAACACTGTGAGATGAACTAACAAAACAGAGAGCAGTTTCTCAGAAAGCTTCTTTCCAGTTTTCAACGGAAGATATTTATTTTTTCACCATAGCCCTCTATGGGCTTCCAAATATCCCTTTGCCAATTCCACAAGAACAGCCTTAGCGAAAGGTTTCTTGAAGGGAAAGATGTAACTCTGTGAGATGAATTCAGAGAACACTGAGCAGATTCTCAGAAAGCTATTTTCCAGTTTTGAACGGAAGATATTTCCTTTTTCACCATAGCCCTCTATGGGCTTCCAAATATCCCTTTGCCAATTCCAGAAGAACAGCATTAGCGAAAGGCTTCTTGAAGGCAAAGATGTAACTCTGTGAGATGAATTCAGAGAACACAGAGCCGTTTCTAAGAAAGCTTCTTTCCAGTTTTGAACGGAAGATATTTCCTTTTTCACCATAGCCCTCTATGGGCTTCCAAATATCCCTTTGCGAATTCCACAAGAACAGCCTTAGCGAAAGGCTTCTTGAAGGGAAAGATGTAACTCTGTGAGATGAACTAACAAAACACAGAGCAGTTTTTCAGAAAGCTTCTTTCCAGTTTTCAACGGAAGATATTTCCTTTTTCACCATAGCCCTCTATGGGTTTCCAAATATCCATTTGCCAGTTCCACAAGAACAGCCTTAGCGAAAGGCTTCTTGAAGGGAAAGATGTAACTCTGTGATATGAACTAACAGAACACAGAACAGTTTCTCAGAAATCTTCTTTCCAGTTTTGAACGAAAGATATTTCCTTTTTCACCATAGCCCTCTATGGGCTTCCAAATATCACTTTGCCAATTCCACATGAACAGCCTTAGCGAAAGGCTTCTTGAAGGGAAAGATGCAGCTCCGTGAGATGAATTAAGAGAACACAGAGCAGTTTCTCAGAAAGCTTCTTTCCAGTTTTGAATGGAAGATATTTCCTTTTTCACCATAGCCCTCTATGGGCTTCCAAATATCGCTTTGCCAATTCCACAAGAACAGCCTTAGCGAAAGGCTTCTTGAAGGGAAAGATGTAACTCTGTGAGATGAATTAACAGAACACAGAGCAGTTTCTCAGAAAGCTTCTTTCCAGTTTTGAACGGAAGATATTTCCTTTTTCACCATAGCCCTCTATGGGCTTCCAAATATCCCTTTGCCAATTCCACAAGAACAGCGTTGGCGAAAGGCTTTTGAAGGCCAAGATGTAACTCTGTGAGACGAACTGACAGAACACAGAGCAGTTTCTCAGAAAGCTTCTTTCCAGTTTTGAAGGGAAGATATTTCCTTTTTCACCATACCCCTCTAGGGGTATCCAAATATCCCTTTGCCAATTCCTCAAGAACAGCCTTAGCGAAAGGCTTCTTGAAGGGAAAGATGTAACTCTGTGAGATGAACTAACAGAACACAGAGCAGTTTCTCAGAATGCTTCTTTCCAGTTTTGAACGGAAGATATTTCCTTTTTCACCATAGCCCTCTATGGGCTTCCAAATATCCCATTGCCAATTCCATAAGAACAGCCTTGGCGAAAGGCTTCTTGAAGGGAAAGATGCAGCTCTGTGAGATGAAGTAACAGAACACAGAGCAGTTTCTCAGAAAGCTTCTTTCCAGTTTTGAACGGAAGATATTTCCTTTTTCACCATAGCCCTCTATGGGCTTCCAAATATCCCTTTGCCAGTTCCATAAGAACAGCCTTAGCGAAAGGCTTCTTGAAGGGAAAGATGTAACTCTGTGAGATGAACTAACAGATCACAGAGCAGTTTCTCAGAAAGCTTCTTTCCAGTTTTGAACGGAAGATATTTCCTTTTTTAAACATAGCCCTCTAAGGGCTTCCAAATATCCCTTTGCCAGTTCCACAAGAACAGCGTTGGCGAAAGGCTTCTTGAAGGGCAAGATGTAACTCTGTGAGATGAACTAACAGAACACAGAGCAGTTTCTAAGAAAGCTTCTTTCCAGTTTTGAACGGAAGATATTTCCTTTTTCACCATAGCCCTCTATGGGCTTCCAAATATCCCTTTGCCAGTTGCACAAGAACAGCCTTAGCAAAAGGCTTCTTGAAGGGAAAGATGTTACTCTGTGATATGAACTAACAGAACACAGAGCAGTTTCTCAGAAAGCTTCTTTCCAGTTTTGAACGGAAGATATTTCCTTTTTCACCATAGCCCTCTATGGGCTTCCAAATATCCCTTTGCCAATTCCACAAGAACAGCCTTAGCGAAAGGCTTCTTGAAGGGAAAGATGTAACTCTGTGAGATGAATTCAGAGAACACTGAGCAGATTCTCAGAAAGCTTCTTTCCAGTTTTGGACGGAAGATATTTCCTTTTTCTCCATTGCCCTCTATGGGCTTCCAAATATCCCTTTGACAGTTCCACAAGAAAAGCCTTAGCGAAAGGCTTCTTGAAGGCAAAGACGTAACTCTGTGAGATGAACTAACAAAACACAGAGCAGTTTCTCAGAAAGCTTCTTTCCAGTTTTCAACGGAAGATATTTCCTTTTTCACCATAGCCCTCTATGGGCTTCCAAATATCCCTTTGCCAATTCCACAAGAACAGCCTTAGCGAAAGGCTTCTTGAAGGGAAAGATGTAACTCTGTGAGATGAATTCAGAGAACACTGAGCAGTTTCTCAGAAAGCTATTTTCCAGTTTTGAACGGAAGATATTTCCTTTTTCACCATAGCCCTCTATGGGCTTCCAAATATCCCTTTGCCAATTCCACAAGAACAGCGTTGGCGAAAGGCTTTTGAAGGGCAAGATGTAACTCTGTGAGATGAACTGACAGAACACAGAGCAGTTTCTCAGAAAGCTTCTTTCCAGTTTTGAACGGAAGATATTTCCTTTTTCACCATAGCCCTCTATGGGTTTCCAAATATCCCTTTGCCAATTACTCAAGAACAGCCTTAGCGAAAGTCTTCTTGAAGGGAAAGATGTAACTCTGTGAGATGAATTCAGAGAACACAGAGCAGTTTCTCAGAAACCTTTTTCCAGTTTTGAACGGAAGATATTTCCTTTTTCACCATAACCCTCTATGGGCTTCCAAATATCCCTTTGCCAGTTCCAGAAGAACAGCCTTAGCGAAAGGCTTCTTGAAGGGAAAGATGTAACTCTGTGAGATGAATTAACAGAACACAGAGCAGTTTCTCAGAAAGCTTCTTTCCAGTTTTGAACGGAAGATATTTCCTTTTTCACCATAGCCCTCTATGGGCTTCCAAATATCCCTTTGCCAATTCCACAAGAACAGCCTTGGCGAAAGGCTTCTTGAAGGGCAAGATGTAACTCTGTGAGATGAACTAACAGAAAACAGAGCAGTTTCTCAGAAAGCTTCTTTCCAGTTTTGAACGGAAGATATTTCCTTTTTCACCATAGCCCTCTATGGGCTTCCAAATATCCCTTTGCCAATTCCACAAGAAGAGCCTTAGCGAAAGGCTTCTTGAAGGGAAAGATGTAACTCTGTGAGATGAATTCATAGAACACAGAGCAGATTCTCAGAAGGCTTCTTTCCAGTTTTGGACGGAAGATATTTCCTTTTTCTCCATTGCCCTCTATGGGCTTCCAAATATCACTTTGACAGTTCCACAAGAACAGCCTTAGCGAATGGCTTCTTGAAGGGAAAGATGTAACACTGTGAGATGAACTAACAAAACACAGAGCAGTTTCTCAGAAAGCTTCTTTCCAGTTCTCAACGGAAGATATTTATTTTTTCACCATAGCCCTCTATGGGCTTCCAAATATCCCTTTGCCAATTCCACAAGAACAGCCTTAGCGAAAGGTTTCTTGAAGGGAAAGATGTAACTCTGTGAGATGAATTCAGAGAACACTGAGCAGTTTCTCAGAAAGCTATTTTCCAGTTTTGAACGGAAGATATTTCCTTTTTCACCATAGCCCTCTATGGGCTTCCAAATATCCCTTTGCCAAATCCAGAAGAACAGCATTAGCGAAAGGCTTCTTGAAGGCAAAGATGTAACTCTGTGAGATGAATTCAGAGAACACAGAGCCGTTTCTAAGAAAGCTTCTTTCCAGTTTTGAACGGAAGATATTTCCTTTTTCACCATAGCCCTCTATGGGCTTCCAAATATCCCTTTGCCAATTCCACAAGAACAGCCTTAGCGAAAGGCTTCTTGAAGGGAAAGATGTAACTCTGTGAGATGAACTAACAAAACACAGAGCAGTTTTTCAGAAAGCTTCTTTCCAGTTTTCAACGGAAGATATTTCCTTTTTCACCATAGCCCTCTATGGGTTTCCAAATATCCATTTGCCAGTTCCACAAGAACAGCCTTAGCGAAAGGCTTCTTGAAGGGAAAGATGTAACTCTGTGAGAAGAATTCAGAGAACACAGAGCAGTTTCTCAGAAAGCTTCTTTCCAGTTTTGAACGGAAGATATTTCCTTTTTCACCATAGCCCTCTATGGGCTTCCAAATATCCCTTTGCCAGTTCCACAAGAACAGCCTTAGCGAAAGGCTTCTTGAAGGGAAAGATGTAACTCTGTGATATGAACTAACAGAACACAGAACAGTTTCTCAGAAATCTTCTTTCCAGTTTTGAACGAAAGATATTTCCTTTTTCACCATAGCCCTCTATGGGCTTCCAAATATCACTTTGCCAATTCCACATGAACAGCCTTAGCGAAAGGCTTCTTGAAGGGAAAGATGCAGCTCCGTGAGATGAATTAAGAGAACACAGAGCAGTTTCTCAGAAAGCTTCTTTCCAGTTTTGAACGGAAGATATTTCCTTTTTCACCATAGCCCTCTATGGGCTTCCAAATATCCCTTTGCCAATTCCACAAGAACAGCCTTAGCGAAAGGCTTCTTGAAGGGAAAGATGTAACTCTGTGAGATGAATTAACAGAACACAGAGCAGTTTCTCAGAAAGCTTCTTTCCAGTTTTGAACGGAAGATATTTCCTTTTTCACCATAGCCCTCTATCGGCTTCCAAATATCCCTTTGCCAATTCCACAAGAACAGCGTTGGCGAAAGGCTTTTGAAGGCCAAGATGTAACTCTGTGAGATGAACTGACAGAACACAGAGAAGTTTCTCAGAAAGCTTCTTTCCAGTTTTGAAGGGAAGATATTTCCTTTTTCACCATAGCCCTCTAGGGGTTTCCAAATATCCCTTTGCCAATTCCTCAAGAACAGCCTTAGCGAAAGGCTTCTTGAAGGGAAAGATGTAACTCTGTGAGATGAACTAACAGAACACAGAGCAGTTTCTCAGAATGCTTCTTTCCAGTTTTGAACGGAAGATATTTCCTTTTTCACCATAGCCCTCTATGGGCTTCCAAATATCCCATTGCCAATTCAATAAGAACAGCCTTGGCGAAAGGCTTCTTGAAGGGAAAGATGCAGCTCTGTGAGATGAAGTAACAGAACACAGAGCAGTTTCTCAGAAAGCTTCTTTCCAGTTTTGAACGGAAGATATTTCCTTTTTCACCATAGCCCTCTATGGGCTTCCAAATATCCCTTTGCCAATTCCACAAGAACAGCCTTAGCGAAAGGCTTCTTGAAGGGAAAGATGTAACTCTGTGAGATGAATTAACAGAACACAGAGCAGTTTCTCAGAAAGCTTCTTTCCAGTTTTGAACGGAAGATATTTCCTTTTTCACCATAGCCCTCTATGGGCTTCCAAATATCCCTTTGCCAGTTCCATAAGAACAGCCTTAGCGAAAGGCTTCTTGAAGGGAAAGATGTAACTCTGTGAGATGAACTAACAGATCACAGAGCAGTTTCTCAGAAAGCTTCTTTCCAGTTTTGAACGGAAGATATTTCCTTTTTTAAACATAGCCCTGTAAGGGCTTCCAAATATCCCTTTGCCAGTTCCACAAGAACAGCGTTGGCGAAAGGCTTCTTGAAGGGCAAGATGTAACTCTGTGAGATGAACTAACAGAACACAGAGCAGTTTCTAAGAAAGCTTCTTTCCAGTTTTGAACGGAAGATATTTCCTTTTTCACCATAGCCCTCTATGGGCTTCCAAATATCCCTTTGCCAGTTCCACAAGAACAGCCTTAGCGAAAGGCTTCTTGAAGGGAAAGATGTAACTCTGTGATATGAACTAACAGAACACAGAACAGTGTCGCAGAAAGCTTCTTTCCAGTTTTGAACGAAAGATATTTCCTTTTTCACCATAGCCCTCTATGGGCTTCCAAATATCACTTTGCCAATTCCACATGAACAGCCTTAGCGAAAGGCTTCTTGAAGGGAAAGATGCAGCTCCGTGAGATGAATTAACAGAACACAGAGCAGTTTCTCAGAAAGCTTCTTTCCAGTTTTGAACGGAAGATATTTCCTTTTTCACCATAGCCCTCTATGGGCTTCCAAATATCCCTTTGCCAATTCCACAAGAACAGCCTTAGCGAAAGGCTTCTTGAAGGGAAAGATGTAACTCTGTGAGATGAATTAACAGAACACAGAGCAGTTTCTCAGAAAGCTTCTTTCCAGTTTTGAACGGAAGATATTTCCTTTTTCACCATAGCCCTCTATGGGCTTCCAAATATCCCTTTGCCAATTCCACAAGAACAGCCTTAGCGAAAGGCTTCTTGAAGGGAAAGATGTAAGTCTGTGAGATGAATTCAGAGAACACTGAGCAGATTCTCAGAAAGCTTCTTTCCAGTTTTGGACGGAAGATATTTCCTTTTTCTCCATTGCCCTCTATGGGCTTCCAAATATCCCTTTGACAGTTCCACAAGAAAAGCCTTAGCGAAAGGCTTCTTGAAGTCAAAGACGTAACTCTGTGAGATGAACTAACAAAACACAGAGCAGTTTCTCAGAAAGCTTATTTCCAGTTTTCAACGGAAGATATTTCCTTTTTCACCATAGCCCTCTATGGGCTTCAAAATATCCCTTTGCCAATTCCACAAGAACAGCCTTAGCGAAAGGCTTCTTGAAGGGAAAGATGTAACTCTGTGAGATGAATTAACAGAACACAGAGCCGTTTCTAAGAAAGCTTCTTTCCAGTTTTGAACGGAAGATATTTCCTTTTTCACCATAGCCCTCTATGGGCTTCCAAATATCCCTTTGCGAATTCCACAAGAACAGCCTTAGGGAAAGTCGTCTTGAAGGTAGAGATGTAACTCTGTGAGATGAATTCAGAGAACACAGAGCAGTTTCTCAGAAAGCTTTTTTCCGGTTTTGAACGGAAGATATTTCCTTTTTCACCATAGCCCTCTATGGGCTTCCAAATATCCCTTTGCCAATTCCACAAGAACAGCCTTAGCGAAAGGCTTCTTGAAGGGAAAGATGTAACTCTGTGAGATGAATTCATAGAACACAGAGCAGATTCTCAGAAGGCTTCTTTCCAGTTTTGGACGGAAGATATTTCCTTTTTCTCCATTGCCCTCTATGGGCTTCCAAATATCACTTTGACAGTTCCACAAGAACAGCCTTAGCGAATGGCTTCTTGAAGGGAAAGATGTAACACTGTGAGATGAACTAACAAAACACAGAGCAGTTTCTCAGAAAGCTTCTTTACAGTTTTCAACGGAAGATATTTCCTTTTTCACCATAGCCCTCTATGGGTTTCCAAATATCCCTTTGCCAGTTCCACAAGAACAGCCTTAGCGAAAGGCTTCTTGAAGGGAAAGATGTAACTCTGTGAGAAGAATTCAGAGAACACAGAGCAGTTTCTCAGAAAGCTTCTTTCCAGTTTTGAACGGAAGATATTTCCTTTTTCACCATAGCCCTCTATGGGCTTCCAAATATCCCTTTGCCAGTTCCACAAGAACAGCCTTAGCGAAAGGCTTCTTGAAGGGAAAGATGTAACTCTGTGATATGAACTAACAGAACACAGAACAGATTCTCAGAAATCTTCTTTCCAGTTTTGAACGAAAGATATTTCCTTTTTCACCATAGCCCTCTATGGGCTTCCAAATATCACTTTGCCAATTCCACATGAACAGCCTTAGCGAAAGGCTTCTTGAAGGGAAAGATGCAACTCCGTGAGATGAATTAAGAGAACACAGAGCAGTTTCTCAGAAAGCTTCTTTCCAGTTTTGAACGGAAGATATTTCCTTTTTCACCATAGCCCTCTATGGGCTTCCAAATATCCCTTTGCCAATTCCACAAGAACAGCCTTAGCGAAAGGCTTCTTGAAGGGAAAGATGTAACTCTGTGAGATGAATTAACAGAACACAGAGCAGTTTCTCAGAAAGCTTCTTTCCAGTTTTGAACGGAAGATATTTCCTTTTTCACCATAGCCCTCTATGGGCTTCCAAATATCCCTTTGCCAATTCCACAAGAACAGCGTTGGCGAAAGGCTTTTGAAGGCCAAGATGTAACTCTGTGAGACGAACTGACAGAACACAGAGCAGTTTCTCAGAAAGCTTCTTTCCAGTTTTGAAGGGAAGATATTTCCTTTTTCACCATACCCCTCTAGGGGTATCCAAATATCCCTTTGCCAATTCCTCAAGAACAGCCTTAGCGAAAGGCTTCTTGAAGGGAAAGATGTAACTCTGTGAGATGAACTAACAGAACACAGAGCAGTTTCTCAGAATGCTTCTTTCCAGTTTTGAACGGAAGATATTTCCTTTTTCACCATAGCCCTCTATGGGCTTCCAAATATCCCATTGCCAATTCCATAAGAACAGCCTTGGCGAAAGGCTTCTTGAAGGGAAAGATGCAGCTCTGTGAGATGAAGTAACAGAACACAGAGCAGTTTCTCAGAAAGCTTCTTTCCAGTTTTGAACGGAAGATATTTCCTTTTTCACCATAGCCCTCTATGGGCTTCCAAATATCCCTTTGCCAGTTCCATAAGAACAGCCTTAGCGAAAGGCTTCTTGAAGGGAAAGATGTAACTCTGTGAGATGAACTAACAGATCACAGAGCAGTTTCTCAGAAAGCTTCTTTCCAGTTTTGAACGGAAGATATTTCCTTTTTTAAACATAGCCCTCTAAGGGCTTCCAAATATCCCTTTGCCAGTTCCACAAGAACAGCGTTGGCGAAAGGCTTCTTGAAGGGCAAGATGTAACTCTGTGAGATGAACTAACAGAACACAGAGCAGTTTCTAAGAAAGCTTCTTTCCAGTTTTGAACGGAAGATATTTCCTTTTTCACCATAGCCCTCTATGGGCTTCCAAATATCCCTTTGCCAGTTGCACAAGAACAGCCTTAGCAAAAGGCTTCTTGAAGGGAAAGATGTTACTCTGTGATATGAACTAACAGAACACAGAGCAGTTTCTCAGAAAGCTTCTTTCCAGTTTTGAACGGAAGATATTTCCTTTTTCACCATAGCCCTCTATGGGCTTCCAAATATCCCTTTGCCAATTCCACAAGAACAGCCTTAGCGAAAGGCTTCTTGAAGGGAAAGATGTAACTCTGTGAGATGAATTCAGAGAACACTGAGCAGATTCTCAGAAAGCTTCTTTCCAGTTTTGGACGGAAGATATTTCCTTTTTCTCCATTGCCCTCTATGGGCTTCCAAATATCCCTTTGACAGTTCCACAAGAAAAGCCTTAGCGAAAGGCTTCTTGAAGGCAAAGACGTAACTCTGTGAGATGAACTAACAAAACACAGAGCAGTTTCTCAGAAAGCTTCTTTCCAGTTTTCAACGGAAGATATTTCCTTTTTCACCATAGCCCTCTATGGGCTTCCAAATATCCCTTTGCCAATTCCACAAGAACAGCCTTAGCGAAAGGCTTCTTGAAGGGAAAGATGTAACTCTGTGAGATGAATTCAGAGAACACTGAGCAGTTTCTCAGAAAGCTATTTTCCAGTTTTGAACGGAAGATATTTCCTTTTTCACCATAGCCCTCTATGGGCTTCCAAATATCCCTTTGCCAATTCCACAAGAACAGCGTTGGCGAAAGGCTTTTGAAGGGCAAGATGTAACTCTGTGAGATGAACTGACAGAACACAGAGCAGTTTCTCAGAAAGCTTCTTTCCAGTTTTGAACGGAAGATATTTCCTTTTTCACCATAGCCCTCTATGGGTTTCCAAATATCCCTTTGCCAATTACTCAAGAACAGCCTTAGCGAAAGTCTTCTTGAAGGGAAAGATGTAACTCTGTGAGATGAATTCAGAGAACACAGAGCAGTTTCTCAGAAACCTTTTTCCAGTTTTGAACGGAAGATATTTCCTTTTTCACCATAACCCTCTATGGGCTTCCAAATATCCCTTTGCCAGTTCCAGAAGAACAGCCTTAGCGAAAGGCTTCTTGAAGGGAAAGATGTAACTCTGTGAGATGAATTAACAGAACACAGAGCAGTTTCTCAGAAAGCTTCTTTCCAGTTTTGAACGGAAGATATTTCCTTTTTCACCATAGCCCTCTATGGGCTTCCAAATATCCCTTTGCCAATTCCACAAGAACAGCCTTGGCGAAAGGCTTCTTGAAGGGCAAGATGTAACTCTGTGAGATGAACTAACAGAAAACAGAGCAGTTTCTCAGAAAGCTTCTTTCCAGTTTTGAACGGAAGATATTTCCTTTTTCACCATAGCCCTCTATGGGCTTCCAAATATCCCTTTGCCAATTCCACAAGAAGAGCCTTAGCGAAAGGCTTCTTGAAGGGAAAGATGTAACTCTGTGAGATGAATTCATAGAACACAGAGCAGATTCTCAGAAGGCTTCTTTCCAGTTTTGGACGGAAGATATTTCCTTTTTCTCCATTGCCCTCTATGGGCTTCCAAATATCACTTTGACAGTTCCACAAGAACAGCCTTAGCGAATGGCTTCTTGAAGGGAAAGATGTAACACTGTGAGATGAACTAACAAAACACAGAGCAGTTTCTCAGAAAGCTTCTTTCCAGTTCTCAACGGAAGATATTTATTTTTTCACCATAGCCCTCTATGGGCTTCCAAATATCCCTTTGCCAATTCCACAAGAACAGCCTTAGCGAAAGGTTTCTTGAAGGGAAAGATGTAACTCTGTGAGATGAATTCAGAGAACACTGAGCAGTTTCTCAGAAAGCTATTTTCCAGTTTTGAACGGAAGATATTTCCTTTTTCACCATAGCCCTCTATGGGCTTCCAAATATCCCTTTGCCAAATCCAGAAGAACAGCATTAGCGAAAGGCTTCTTGAAGGCAAAGATGTAACTCTGTGAGATGAATTCAGAGAACACAGAGCCGTTTCTAAGAAAGCTTCTTTCCAGTTTTGAACGGAAGATATTTCCTTTTTCACCATAGCCCTCTATGGGCTTCCAAATATCCCTTTGCCAATTCCACAAGAACAGCCTTAGCGAAAGGCTTCTTGAAGGGAAAGATGTAACTCTGTGAGATGAACTAACAAAACACAGAGCAGTTTTTCAGAAAGCTTCTTTCCAGTTTTCAACGGAAGATATTTCCTTTTTCACCATAGCCCTCTATGGGTTTCCAAATATCCATTTGCCAGTTCCACAAGAACAGCCTTAGCGAAAGGCTTCTTGAAGGGAAAGATGTAACTCTGTGAGAAGAATTCAGAGAACACAGAGCAGTTTCTCAGAAAGCTTCTTTCCAGTTTTGAACGGAAGATATTTCCTTTTTCACCATAGCCCTCTATGGGCTTCCAAATATCCCTTTGCCAGTTCCACAAGAACAGCCTTAGCGAAAGGCTTCTTGAAGGGAAAGATGTAACTCTGTGATATGAACTAACAGAACACAGAACAGTTTCTCAGAAATCTTCTTTCCAGTTTTGAACGAAAGATATTTCCTTTTTCACCATAGCCCTCTATGGGCTTCCAAATATCACTTTGCCAATTCCACATGAACAGCCTTAGCGAAAGGCTTCTTGAAGGGAAAGATGCAGCTCCGTGAGATGAATTAAGAGAACACAGAGCAGTTTCTCAGAAAGCTTCTTTCCAGTTTTGAACGGAAGATATTTCCTTTTTCACCATAGCCCTCTATGGGCTTCCAAATATCCCTTTGCCAATTCCACAAGAACAGCCTTAGCGAAAGGCTTCTTGAAGGGAAAGATGTAACTCTGTGAGATGAATTAACAGAACACAGAGCAGTTTCTCAGAAAGCTTCTTTCCAGTTTTGAACGGAAGATATTTCCTTTTTCACCATAGCCCTCTATCGGCTTCCAAATATCCCTTTGCCAATTCCACAAGAACAGCGTTGGCGAAAGGCTTTTGAAGGCCAAGATGTAACTCTGTGAGATGAACTGACAGAACACAGAGAAGTTTCTCAGAAAGCTTCTTTCCAGTTTTGAAGGGAAGATATTTCCTTTTTCACCATAGCCCTCTATGGGTTTCCAAATATCCCTTTGCCAATTCCTCAAGAACAGCCTTAGCGAAAGGCTTCTTGAAGGGAAAGATGTAACTCTGTGAGATGAACTAACAGAACACAGAGCAGTTTCTCAGAATGCTTCTTTCCAGTTTTGAACGGAAGATATTTCCTTTTTCACCATAGCCCTCTATGGGCTTCCAAATATCCCATTGCCAATTCAATAAGAACAGCCTTGGCGAAAGGCTTCTTGAAGGGAAAGATGCAGCTCTGTGAGATGAAGTAACAGAACACAGAGCAGTTTCTCAGAAAGCTTCTTTCCAGTTTTGAACGGAAGATATTTCCTTTTTCACCATAGCCCTCTATGGGCTTCCAAATATCCCTTTGCCAATTCCACAAGAACAGCCTTAGCGAAAGGCTTCTTGAAGGGAAAGATGTAACTCTGTGAGATGAATTAACAGAACACAGAGCAGTTTCTCAGAAAGCTTCTTTCCAGTTTTGAACGGAAGATATTTCCTTTTTCACCATAGCCCTCTATGGGCTTCCAAATATCCCTTTGCCAGTTCCATAAGAACAGCCTTAGCGAAAGGCTTCTTGAAGGGAAAGATGTAACTCTGTGAGATGAACTAACAGATCACAGAGCAGTTTCTCAGAAAGCTTCTTTCCAGTTTTGAACGGAAGATATTTCCTTTTTTAAACATAGCCCTGTAAGGGCTTCCAAATATCCCTTTGCCAGTTCCACAAGAACAGCGTTGGCGAAAGGCTTCTTGAAGGGCAAGATGTAACTCTGTGAGATGAACTAACAGAACACAGAGCAGTTTCTAAGAAAGCTTCTTTCCAGTTTTGAACGGAAGATATTTCCTTTTTCACCATAGCCCTCTATGGGCTTCCAAATATCCCTTTGCCAGTTCCACAAGAACAGCCTTAGCGAAAGGCTTCTTGAAGGGAATGATGTAACTCTGTGATATGAACTAACAGAACACAGAACAGTGTCGCAGAAAGCTTCTTTCCAGTTTTGAACGAAAGATATTTCCTTTTTCACCATAGCCCTCTATGGGCTTCCAAATATCACTTTGCCAATTCCACATGAACAGCCTTAGCGAAAGGCTTCTTGAAGGGAAAGATGCAGCTCCGTGAGATGAATTAACAGAACACAGAGCAGTTTCTCAGAAAGCTTCTTTCCAGTTTTGAACGGAAGATATTTCCTTTTTCACCATAGCCCTCTATGGGCTTCCAAATATCCCTTTGCCAATTCCACAAGAACAGCCTTAGCGAAAGGCTTCTTGAAGGGAAAGATGTAACTCTGTGAGATGAATTAACAGAACACAGAGCAGTTTCTCAGAAAGCTTCTTTCCAGTTTTGAACGGAAGATATTTCCTTTTTCACCATAGCCCTCTATGGGCTTCCAAATATCCCTTTGCCAATTCCACAAGAACAGCCTTAGCGAAAGGCTTCTTGAAGGGAAAGATGTAAGTCTGTGAGATGAATTCAGAGAACACTGAGCAGATTCTCAGAAAGCTTCTTTCCAGTTTTGGACGGAAGATATTTCCTTTTTCTCCATTGCCCTCTATGGGCTTCCAAATATCCCTTTGACAGTTCCACAAGAAAAGCCTTAGCGAAAGGCTTCTTGAAGTCAAAGACGTAACTCTGTGAGATGAACTAACAAAACACAGAGCAGTTTCTCAGAAAGCTTATTTCCAGTTTTCAACGGAAGATATTTCCTTTTTCACCATAGCCCTCTATGGGCTTCAAAATATCCCTTTGCCAATTCCACAAGAACAGCCTTAGCGAAAGGCTTCTTGAAGGGAAAGATGTAACTCTGTGAGATGAATTAACAGAACACAGAGCCGTTTCTAAGAAAGCTTCTTTCCAGTTTTGAACGGAAGATATTTCCTTTTTCACCATAGCCCTCTATGGGCTTCCAAATATCCCTTTGCGAATTCCACAAGAACAGCCTTAGGGAAAGTCGTCTTGAAGGTAGAGATGTAACTCTGTGAGATGAATTCAGAGAACACAGAGCAGTTTCTCAGAAAGCTTTTTTCCGGTTTTGAACGGAAGATATTTCCTTTTTCACCATAGCCCTCTATGGGCTTCCAAATATCCCTTTGCCAATTCCACAAGAACAGCCTTAGCGAAAGGCTTCTTGAAGGGAAAGATGTAACTCTGTGAGATGAATTCATAGAACACAGAGCAGATTCTCAGAAGGCTTCTTTCCAGTTTTGGACGGAAGATATTTCCTTTTTCTCCATTGCCCTCTATGGGCTTCCAAATATCACTTTGACAGTTCCACAAGAACAGCCTTAGCGAATGGCTTCTTGAAGGGAAAGATGTAACACTGTGAGATGAACTAACAAAACACAGAGCAGTTTCTCAGAAAGCTTCTTTACAGTTTTCAACGGAAGATATTTCCTTTTTCACCATAGCCCTCTATGGGTTTCCAAATATCCCTTTGCCAGTTCCACAAGAACAGCCTTAGCGAAAGGCTTCTTGAAGGGAAAGATGTAACTCTGTGAGAAGAATTCAGAGAACACAGAGCAGTTTCTCAGAAAGCTTCTTTCCAGTTTTGAACGGAAGATATTTCCTTTTTCACCATAGCCCTCTATGGGCTTCCAAATATCCCTTTGCCAGTTCCACAAGAACAGCCTTAGCGAAAGGCTTCTTGAAGGGAAAGATGTAACTCTGTGATATGAACTAACAGAACACAGAACAGATTCTCAGAAATCTTCTTTCCAGTTTTGAACGAAAGATATTTCCTTTTTCACCATAGCCCTCTATGGGCTTCCAAATATCACTTTGCCAATTCCACATGAACAGCCTTAGCGAAAGGCTTCTTGAAGGGAAAGATGCAACTCCGTGAGATGAATTAAGAGAACACAGAGCAGTTTCTCAGAAAGCTTCTTTCCAGTTTTGAACGGAAGATATTTCCTTTTTCACCATAGCCCTCTATGGGCTTCCAAATATCCCTTTGCCAATTCCACAAGAACAGCCTTAGCGAAAGGCTTCTTGAAGGGAAAGATGTAACTCTGTGAGATGAATTAACAGAACACAGAGCAGTTTCTCAGAAAGCTTCTTTCCAGTTTTGAACGGAAGATATTTCCTTTTTCACCATAGCCCTCTATGGGCTTCCAAATATCCCTTTGCCAATTCCACAAGAACAGCGTTGGCGAAAGGCTTTTGAAGGCCAAGATGTAACTCTGTGAGACGAACTGACAGAACACAGAGCAGTTTCTCAGAAAGCTTCTTTCCAGTTTTGAAGGGAAGATATTTCCTTTTTCACCATACCCCTCTAGGGGTATCCAAATATCCCTTTGCCAATTCCTCAAGAACAGCCTTAGCGAAAGGCTTCTTGAAGGGAAAGATGTAACTCTGTGAGATGAACTAACAGAACACAGAGCAGTTTCTCAGAATGCTTCTTTCCAGTTTTGAACGGAAGATATTTCCTTTTTCACCATAGCCCTCTATGGGCTTCCAAATATCCCATTGCCAATTCCATAAGAACAGCCTTGGCGAAAGGCTTCTTGAAGGGAAAGATGCAGCTCTGTGAGATGAAGTAACAGAACACAGAGCAGTTTCTCAGAAAGCTTCTTTCCAGTTTTGAACGGAAGATATTTCCTTTTTCACCATAGCCCTCTATGGGCTTCCAAATATCCCTTTGCCAGTTCCATAAGAACAGCCTTAGCGAAAGGCTTCTTGAAGGGAAAGATGTAACTCTGTGAGATGAACTAACAGATCACAGAGCAGTTTCTCAGAAAGCTTCTTTCCAGTTTTGAACGGAAGATATTTCCTTTTTTAAACATAGCCCTCTAAGGGCTTCCAAATATCCCTTTGCCAGTTCCACAAGAACAGCGTTGGCGAAAGGCTTCTTGAAGGGCAAGATGTAACTCTGTGAGATGAACTAACAGAACACAGAGCAGTTTCTAAGAAAGCTTCTTTCCAGTTTTGAACGGAAGATATTTCCTTTTTCACCATAGCCCTCTATGGGCTTCCAAATATCCCTTTGCCAGTTGCACAAGAACAGCCTTAGCAAAAGGCTTCTTGAAGGGAAAGATGTTACTCTGTGATATGAACTAACAGAACACAGAGCAGTTTCTCAGAAAGCTTCTTTCCAGTTTTGAACGGAAGATATTTCCTTTTTCACCATAGCCCTCTATGGGCTTCCAAATATCCCTTTGCCAATTCCACAAGAACAGCCTTAGCGAAAGGCTTCTTGAAGGGAAAGATGTAACTCTGTGAGATGAATTCAGAGAACACTGAGCAGATTCTCAGAAAGCTTCTTTCCAGTTTTGGACGGAAGATATTTCCTTTTTCTCCATTGCCCTCTATGGGCTTCCAAATATCCCTTTGACAGTTCCACAAGAAAAGCCTTAGCGAAAGGCTTCTTGAAGTCAAAGACGTAACTCTGTGAGATGAACTAACAAAACACAGAGCAGTTTCTCAGAAAGCTTCTTTCCAGTTTTCAAAGGAAGATATTTCCTTTTTCACCATAGCCCTCTATGGGCTTCCAAATATCCCTTTGCCAATTCCACAAGAACAGCCTTAGCGAAAGGCTTCTTGAAGGGAAAGATGTAACTCTGTGAGATGAATTCAGAGAACACTGAGCAGTTTCTCAGAAAGCTATTTTCCAGTTTTGAACGGAAGATATTTCCTTTTTCACCATAGCCCTCTATGGGCTTCCAAATATCCCTTTGCCAATTCCAGAAGAACAGCATTAGCGAAAGGCTTCTTGAAGGGAAAGATGTAACTCTGTGAGATGAATTAACAGAACACAGAGCCGTTTCTAAGAAAGCTTCTTTCCAGTTTTGAACGGAAGATATTTCCTTTTTCACCATAGCCCTCTATGGGCTTCCAAATATCCCTTTGCGAATTCCACAAGAACAGCCTTAGGGAAAGTCGTCTTGAAGGTAGAGATGTAACTCTGTGAGATGAATTCAGAGAACACAGAGCAGTTTCTCAGAAAGCTTTTTTCCGGTTTTGAACGGAAGATATTTCCTTTTTCACCATAGCCCTCTAGGGGCTTCCAAATATCACTTTGCCAATTCCACAAGAACAGCCTTAGCGAAAGGCTTCTTGAAGGGAATGATGTATCTCTGTGAGATGAATTAACAGAACACAGAGGAGTTTCTCAGAAAGCTTCTTTCCAGTTTGAACGGAAGATATTTCCTTTTTCACCACAGCCCTCTATGGGCTTCCAAATATCCCTTTGCCAATTCCACAAGAACAGCCTTAGCGAAAGGCTTCTTGAAGGGAAAGATGTAACTCTGTGAGATGAATTCAGAGAACACAGAGTAGTTTCTCAGAAAGCTTCTTTCCAGTTTTGAACGGGAGATATTTAATTTTTCACCATAGCCCTCTATGGGCTTCTAAATATCCCTTTGCCAATTCCACAAGAACAGCCTTAGCGAAAGGCTTCTTGAAGGGAAAGATGTAACTCTGTGAGATGAATTCAGAGAACACTGAGCAGATTCTCAGAAAGCTTCTTTCCAGTTTTGGACGGAAGATATTTCCTTTTTCTCCTTTGCCCTCTATGGGCTTCCAAATATCCCTTTGACAGTTCCACAAGAAAAGCCTTAGCGAAAGGCTTCTTGAAGGCAAAGACGTAACTCTGTGAGATGAACTAACAAAACACAGAGCAGTTTCTCAGAAAGCTTCTTTCCAGTTTTCAACGGAAGATATTTCCTTTTTCACCATAGCCCTCTATGGGCTTCCAAATATCCCTTTGCCAATTCCTCAAGAACAGCCTTGGCGAAAGGCTTCTTGAAGGGCAAGATGTAACTCTGTGAGATGAACTAACAGAACACAGAGCAGTTTCTCAGAAAGCTTCTTTCCAGTTTTGAACGGAAGATATTTCCTTTTTCACCATAGCCCTCTATGGGATTCCAAATATCACTTTGCCAATTCCACAAGAACAGCCTTAGCGAATGGCTTCTTGAAGGGAAAGATGTAACACTGTGAGATGAATTAACAGAACACAGAGCAGTTTCACAGAAAGCTTCTTTCCAGTTTTGAACGGAAGATATTTCCTTTTTCACCATAGCCCTCTATGGGCTTCCAAATATCCCTTTGCCAATTCCACAAGAATAGCCTTAGCGAAAGGCTTCTTGAAGGGAAAGATGTAACTCTGTGAGATGAATTAACAGAACACAGAACAGTTTCTCAGAAAGCTTCTTTCCAGTTTTGAACGGAAGATATTTCCTTTTTCACCATAGCCCTCTATGGGCTTCCAAATATCCCTTTGCGAATTCCACAAGAACAGCCTTAGCGAAAGGCTTCTTGAAGGGAAAGATGTAACTCTGTGAGATGAACTAACAAAACACAGAGCAGTTTCTCAGAAAGCTTCTTTCCAGTTTTCAACGGAAGATATTTCCTTTTTCACCATAGCCCTCTATGGGTTTCCAAATATCCCTTTGCCAGTTCCACAAGAACAGCCTTAGCGAAAGGCTTCTTGAAGGGAAAGATGTAACCCTGTGAAAACAATTCAGAGAACACAGAGCAGTTTCTCAGAAAGCTTCTTTCCAGTTTTGAACGGAAGATATTTCCTTTTTCACCATAGCCCTCTATGGGCTTCCAAATATCCCTTTGCCAGTTCCACAAGAACAGCCTTAGCGAAAGGCTTCTTGAAGGGAAAGATGTAACTCTGTGAGATGAACTGACAGAACACAGAGCAGTTTCTCAGAAAGCTTCTTTCCAGTTTTGAACGGAAGATATTTCCTTTTTCACCATAACCCTCTATGGGCTTCCAAATATCCCTTTGCCAGTTCCAGAAGAACAGCCTTAGCGAAAGGCTTCTTGAAGGGAAAGATGTAACTCTGTGAGATGAATTAACAGAACACAGAGCAGTTTCTCAGAAAGCTTCTTTCCAGTTTTGAACGGAAGATATTTCCTTTTTCACCATAGCCCTCTATGGGCTTCCAAATATCCCTTTGCCAATTCCACCAGAACAGCCTTGGCGAAAGGCTTCTTGAAGGGCAAGATGTAACTCTGTGAGATGAACTAACAGAACACAGAGCAGTTTCTCAGAAAGCTTCTTTCCAGTTTTGAACGGAAGATATTTCCTTTTTCACCATAGCCCTCTATGGGCTTCCAAATATCCCTTTGCCAATTCCACAAGAAGAGCCTTAGCGAAAGGCTTCTTGAAGGGAAAGATGTAACTCTGTGAGATGAATTCATAGAACACAGAGCAGATTCTCAGATGGCTTCTTTCCAGTTTTGGACGGAAGATATTTCCTTTTTCTCCATTGCACTCTATGGGCTTCCAAATATCACTTTGACAGTTCCACAAGAACAGCCTTAGCGAATGGCTTCTTGAAGGGAAAGATGTAACACTGTGAGATGAACTAACAAAACACAGAGCAGTTTCTCAGAAAGCTTCTTTCCAGTTTTCAACGGAAGATATTTCCTTTTTCACCATAGCCCTCTATGGGCTTCCAAATATCCCTTTGCCAATTCCACAAGAACAGCCTTAGCGAAAGGTTTCTTGAAGGGAAAGATGTAACTCTGTGAGATGAATTCAGAGAACACTGAGCAGTTTCTCAGAAAGCTATTTTCCAGTTTTGAACGGAAGATATTTCCTTTTTCACCATAGCCCTCTAGGGGCTTCCAAATATCGCTTTGCCAATTCCAGAAGAACAGCATTAGCGAAAGGCTTCCTGAAGGCAAAGATGTAACTCTGTGAGATGAATTCAGAGAACACAGAGCCGTTTCTAAGAAAGCTTCTTTCCAGTTTTGAACGGAAGATATTTCCTTTTTCACCATAGCCCTCTATGGGCTTCCAAATATCCCTTTGCGAATTCCACAAGAACAGCCTTAGCGAAAGGCTTCTTGAAGGGAAAGATGTAACTCTGTGAGATGAACTAACAAAACACAGAGCAGTTTCTCAGAAAGCTTCTTTCCAGTTTTCAACGGAAGATATTTCCTTTTTCACCATAGCCCTCTATGGGTTTCCAAATATCCCTTTGCCTGTTCCACAAGAACAGCCTTAGCGAAAGGCTTCTTGAAGGGAAAGATGTAACTCTGTGAGAAGAATTCAGAGAACACAGAGCAGTTTCTCAGAAAGCTTCTTTCCAGTTTTGAGCGGAAGATATTTCGTTTTTCACCATAGCCCTCTATGGGCTTCCAAATATCCCTTTGCCAGTTCCACAAGAACAGCCTTAGCGAAAGGCTTCTTGAAGGGAAAGATGTAACTCTGTGATATGAACTAACAGAACACAGAACAGTTTCTCAGAAAGCTTCTTTCCAGTTTTGAACGAAAGATATTTCCTTTTTCACCATAGCCCTCTATGGGCTTCCAAATATCACTTTGCCAATTCCACATGAACAGCCTTAGCGAAAGGCTTCTTGAAGGGAAAGATGCAGCTCCGTGAGATGAATTAACAGAACACAGAGCAGTTTCTCAGAAAGCTTCTTTCCAGTTTTGAACGGAAGATATTTCCTTTTTCACCATAGCCCTCTATGGGCTTCGAAATATCCCTTTGCCAATTCCACAAGAACAGCCTTAGCGAAAGGCTTCTTGAAGGGAAAGATGTAACTCTGTGAGATGAATTAACAGAACACAGAGCAGTTTCTCAGAAAGCTTCTTTCCAGTTTTGAACGGAAGATATTTCCTTTTTCACCATAGCCCTCTATGGGCTTCCAAATATCCCTATGCCAATTCCACAAGAACAGCCTTAGCGAAAGGCTTCTTGAAGGGAAAGATGTAACTCTGTGAGATGAATTCAGAGAACACTGAGCAGATTCTCAGAAAGCTTCTTTCCAGTTTTGGACGGAAGATATTTCCTTTTTCTCCATTGCCCTCTATGGGCTTCCAAATATCCCTTTGACAGTTCCACAAGAAAAGCCTTAGCGAAAGGCTTCTTGAAGGCAAAGACGTAACTCTGTGAGATGAACTAACAAAACACAGAGCAGTTTCTCAGAAAGCTTCTTTCCAGTTTTCAACGGAAGATATTTCCTTTTTCACCATAGCCCTCTATGGGCTTCCAAATATCCCTTTGCCAATTCCACAAGAACAGCCTTAGCGAAAGGCTTCTTGAAGGGAAAGATGTAACTCTGTGAGATGAATTCAGAGAACACTGAGCAGTTTCTCAGAAAGCTATTTTCCAGTTTTGAACGGAAGATATTTCCTTTTTCACCATAACCCTCTAAGGGCTTCCAAATATCCCTTTGCCAATTCCAGAAGAAGAGCATTAGCGAAAGGCTTCTTGAAGGCAAAGATGTAACTCTGTGAGATGAATTCAGAGAACACAGAGCCGTTTCTCAGAAAGCTTCTTTCCAGTTTTGAACGGAAGATATTTCCTTTTTCACCATAGCCCTCTATGGGCTTCCAAATATCCCTTTGCCAATTCCACAAGAACAGCGTTGGCGAAAGGCTTTTGAAGGGCAAGATGTAACTCTGTGAGATGAACTGACAGAACACAGAGCAGTTTCTCAGAAAGCTTCTTTCCAGTTTTGAACGGAAGATATTTCCTTTTTCACCATAACCCTCTATGGGATTCCAAATATCCCTTTGCCAGTTCCAGAAGAACAGCCTTAGCGAAAGGCTTCTTGAAGGGAAAGATGTAACTCTGTGAGATGAACTAACAGAACACAGAGCAGTTTCTCAGAAAGCTTCTTTCCAGTTTTGAACGGAAGATATTTCCTTTTTCACCTTAGCCCTCTATGGGCTTCCAAATATCCCTTTGCCAATTCCACAAGAAGAGCCTTAGCGAAAGGCTTCTTGAAGGGAAAGATGTAACTCTGTGAGATGAATTCATAGAACAGAGAGCAGATTCTCAGAAGGCTTCTTTCCAGTTTTGGACGGAAGATATTTCCTTTTTCTCCATTGCCCTCTATTGGCTTCCAAATATCACTTTGACAGTTCCACAAGAACAGCCTTAGCGAATGGCTTCTTGAAGGGAAAGATGTAACACTGTGAGATGAATTCAGAGAACACTGAGCAGTTTCTCAGAAAGCTATTTTCCAGTTTTGAACGGAAGATATTTCCTTTTTCACCATAGCCCTCTATGGGCTTCCAAATATCCCTTTGCCAATTCCAGAAGAACAGCATTAGCGAAAGGCTTCTTGAAGGCAAAGATGTAACTCTGTGAGAAGAATTCAGAGAACACAGAGCCGTTTCTAAGAAAACTTCTTTCCAGTTTTGAACGGAAGATATTTCCTTTTTCACCATAGCCCTCTATGGGCTTCCAAATATCCCTTTGCGAATTCCACAAGAACAGCCTTAGCGAAAGGCTTCTTGAAGGGAAAGATGTAACTCTGTGAGATGAACTAACAAAACACAGAGCAGTTTCTCAGAAAGCTTCTTTCCAGTTTTCAACGGAAGATATTTCCTTTTTCACCATAGCCCTCTATGGGTTTCCAAATATCCCTTTGCCAGTTCCACAAGAACAGCCTTAGCGAAAGGCTTCTTGAAGGGAAAGATGTAACACTGTGAGAAGAATTCAGAGAACACAGAGCAGTTTCTCAGAAAGCTTCTTTCCAGTTTTGAACGGAAGATATTTCCTTTTTCACCATAGCCCTCTATGGGCTTCCAAATATCCCTTTGCCAGTTCCACAAGAACAGCCTTAGCGAAAGGCTTCTTGAAGGGAAAGATGTAACTCTGTGATATGAACTAACAGAACACAGAACAGTTTCTCAGAAATCTTCTTTCCAGTTTTGAACGAAAGATATTTCCTTTTTCACCATAGCCCTCTATGGGCTTCCAAATATCACTTTGCCAATTCCACATGAACAGCCTTAGCGAAAGGCTTCTTGAAGGGAAAGATGCAGCTCCGTGAGATGAATTAACAGAACACAGAGCAGTTTCTCAGAAAGCTTCTTTCCAGTTTTGAACGGAAGATATTTCCTTTTTCACCATAGCCCTCTATGGGCTTCCAAATATCCCTTTGCCAATTCCACAAGAACAGCCTTAGCGAAAGGCTTCTTGAAGGGAAAGATGTAACTCTGTGAGATGAATTAACAGAACACAGAGCAGTTTCTCAGAAAGCTTCTTTCCAGTTTTGAACGGAAGATATTTCCTTTTTCACCATAGCCCCCTATGGGCTTCCAAATATCCCTTTGCCAATTCCACAAGAACAGCGTTGGCGAAAGGCTTTTGAAGGGCAAGATGTAACTCTGTGAGATGAACTGACAGAACACAGAGCAGTTTCTCAGAAAGCTTCTTTCCAGTTTTGAACGGAAGATATTTCCTTTTTCACCATAGCCCTCTATGGGTTTCCAAATATCCCTTTGCCAATTCCTCAAGAACAGCCTTAGCGAAAGTCTTCTTGAAGGTAAAGATGTAACTCTGTGAGATGAATTCAGAGAACACAGAGCAGTTTCTGAGAAACCTTTTTCCAGTTTTGAACGGAAGATATTTCCTTTTTCACCATAAACCTCTATGGGCTTCCAAATATCCCTTTGCCAGTTCCAGAAGAACAGCCTTAGCGAAAGGCTTCTTGAAGGGAAAGATATAACTCTGTGAGATGAATTAACAGAACACAGAGCAGTTTCTCAGAAAGCTTCTTTCCAGTTTTGAACGGAAGATATTTCCTTTTTCACCATAGCCCTCTATGGGCTTCCAAATATCCCTTTGCCAATTCCACAAGAACAGCCTTGGCGAAAGGCTTCTTGAAGGGCAAGATGTAACTCTGTGAGATGAACTAATAGAAGACAGAGCAGTTTCTCAGAAAGCTTCTTTCCAGTTTTGAACGGAAGATATTTCCTTTTTCACCATAGCCCTCTATGGGCTTCCAAATATCCGTTTGCCAATTCCACAAGAAGAGCCTTAGCGAAAGGCTTCTTGAAGGGAAAGATGTAACTCTGTGAGATGAATTCATAGAACACAGAGCAGATTCTCAGAAGGCTTCTTTCCAGTTTTGGACGGAAGATATTTCCTTTTTCTCCATTGCCCTCTATGGGCTTCCAAATATCACTTTGACAGTTCCACAAGAACAGCCTTAGCGAATGGCTTCTTGAAGGGAAAGATGTAACACTGTGAGATGAACTAACAAAACACAGAGCAGTTTCTCAGAAAGCTTCTTTCCAGTTTTCAACGGAAGATATTTCCTTTTTCACCATAGCCCTCTATGGGCTTCCAAATATCCCTTTGCCAATTCCACAAGAACAGCCTTAGCGAAAGGTTTCTTGAAGGGAAAGATGTAACTCTGTGAGATGAATTCAGAGAACACTGAGCAGTTTCTCAGAAAGCTATTTTCCAGTTTTGAACGGAAGATATTTCCTTTTTCACCATAGCCCTCTATGGGCTTCCAAATATCCCTTTGCCAATTCCAGAAGAACAGCATTAGCGAAAGGCTTCTTGAAGGCAAAGATGTAACTCTGTGAGATGAATTCAGAGAACACAGAGCCGTTTCTAAGAAAACTTCTTTCCAGTTTTGAACGGAAGATATTTCCTTTTTCACCATAGCCCTCTATGGGCTTCCAAATATCCCTTTGCGAATTCCACAAGAACAGCCTTAGCGAAAGGCTTCTTGAAGGGAAAGATGTAACTCTGTGAGATGAACTAACAAAACACAGAGCAGTTTCTCAGAAAGCTTCTTTCCAGTTTTCAACGGAAGATATTTCCTTTTTCACCGTAGCCCTCTATGGGTTTCCAAATATCCCTTTGCCAGTTCCACAAGAACAGCCTTAGCGAAAGGCTTCTTGAAGGGAAAGATGTAACTCTGTGAGAAGAATTCAGAGAACACAGAGCAGTTTCTCAGAAAGCTTCTTTCCAGTTTTGAACGGAAGATATTTCCTTTTTCACCATAGCCCTCTATGGGCTTCCAAATATCCCATTGCCAGTTCCACAAGAACAGCCTTAGCGAAAGGCTTCTTGAAGGGAAAGATGTAACTCTGTGATATGAACTAACAGAACACAGAACAGTTTCTCAGAAAGCTTCTTTCCAGTTTTGAACGAAAGATATTTCCTTTTTCACCATAGCCCTCTATGGGCTTCCAAATATCACTTTGCCAATTCCACATGAACAGCCTTAGCGAAAGGCTTCTTGAAGGGAAAGATGCAGCTCCGTGAGATGAATTAACAGAACACAGAGCAGTTTCTCAGAAAGCTTCTTTCCAGTTTTGAACGGAAGATATTTCCTTTTTCACCATAGCCCTCTATGGGCTTCCAAATATCCCTTTGCCAATTCCACAAGAACAGCCTTAGCGAAAGGCTTCTTGAAGGGAAAGATGTAACTCTGTGAGATGAATTAACAGAACACAGAGCAGTTTCTCAGAAAGCTTCTTTCCAGTTTTGAACGGAAGATATTTCCTTTTTCACCATAGCCCTCTATGGGCTTCCAAATATCCCTTTGCCAATTCCACAAGAACAGCGTTGGCGAAAGGCTTTTGAAGGGCAAGATGTAACTCTGTGAGATGAACTGACAGAACACAGAGCAGTTTCTCAGAAAGCTTCTTTCCAGTTTTGAACGGAAGATATTTCCTTTTTCACCATAGCCCTCTATGGGTTTCCAAATATCCCTTTGCCAATTCCTCAAGAACAGCCTTAGCGAAAGTCTTCTTGAAGGTAAAGATGTAACTCTGTGAGATGAATTCAGAGAACACAGAGCAGTTTCTCAGAAACCTTTTTCCAGTTTTGAACGGAAGATATTTCCTTTTTCACCATAAACCTCTACGGGCTTCCAAATATCCCTTTGCCAGTTCCAGAAGAACAGCCTTAGCGAAAGGCTTCTTGAAGGGAAAGATGTAACTCTGTGAGATGAATTAACAGAACACAGAGCAGTTTCTCAGAAAGCTTCTTTCCAGTTTTGAACGGAAGATATTTCCTTTTTCACCATAGCCCTCTATGGGCTTCCAAATATCCCTTTGCCAATTCCACAAGAACAGCCTTGGCGAAAGGCTTCTTGAAGGGCAAGATGTAACTCTGTGAGATGAACTAACAGAACACAGAGCAGTTTCTCAGAAAGCTTCTTTCCAGTTTTGAACGGAAGATATTTCGTTTTTCACCATAGCCCTCTATGGGCTTCCAAATATCCCTTTGCCAATTCCACAAGAAGAGCCTTAGCGAAAGGCTTCTTGAAGGGAAAGATGTAACTCTGTGAGATGAATTCATAGAACACAGAGCAGATTCTCAGAAGGCTTCTTTCCAGTTTTGGACGGAAGATATTTCCTTTTTCTCCATTGCCCTCTATGGGCTTCCAAATATCACTTTGACAGTTCCACAAGAACAGCCTTAGCGAATGGCTTCTTGAAGGGAAAGATGTAACACTGTGAGATGAACTAACAAAACACAGAGCAGTTTCTCAGAAAGCTTCTTTCCAGTTTTCAACGGAAGATATTTCCTTTTTCACCATAGCCCTCTATGGGCTTCCAAATATCCCTTTGCCAATTCAACAAGAACAGCCTTAGCGAAAGGTTTCTTGAAGGGAAAGATGTAACTCTGTGAGATGAATTCAGAGAACACTGAGCAGTTTCTCAGAAAGCTATTTTCCAGTTTTGAACGGAAGATATTTCCTTTTTCACCATAGCCCTCTATGGGCTTCCAAATATCCCTTTGCCAATTCCAGAAGAACAGCATTAGCGAAAGGCTTCTTGAAGGCAAAGATGTAACTCTGTGAGATGAATTCAGAGAACACAGAGCCGTTTCTAAGAAAACTTCTTTCCAGTTTTGAACGGAAGATATTTCCTTTTTCACCATAGCCCTCTATGGGCTTCCAAATATCCCTTTGCGAATTCCACAAGAACAGCCTTAGCGAAAGGCTTCTTGAAGGGAAAGATGTAACTCTGTGAGATGAACTAACAAAACACAGAGCAGTTTCTCAGAAAGCTTCTTTCCAGTTTTCAACGGAAGATATTTCCTTTTTCACCATAGCCCTCTATGGGTTTCCAAATATCCCTTTGCCAGTTCCACAAGAACAGCCTTAGCGAAAGGCTTCTTGAAGGGAAAGATGTAACTCTGTGAGAAGAATTCAGAGAACACAGAGCAGTTTCTCAGAAAGCTTCTTTCCAGTTTTGAACGGAAGATATTTCCTTTTTCACCATAGCCCTCTATGGGCTTCCAAATATCCCATTGCCAGTTCCACAAGAACAGCCTTAGCGAAAGGCTTCTTGAAGGGAAAGATGTAACTCTGTGATATGAACTAACAGAACACAGAACAGTTTCTCAGAAAGCTTCTTTCCAGTTTTGAACGAAAGATATTTCCTTTTTCACCATAGCCCTCTATGGGCTTCCAAATATCACTTTGCCAATTCCACATGAACAGCCTTAGCGAAAGGCTTCTTGAAGGGAAAGATGCAGCTCCGTGAGATGAATTAACAGAACACAGAGCAGTTTCTCAGAAAGCTTCTTTCCAGTTTTGAACGGAAGATATTTCCTTTTTCACCATAGCCCTCTAAGGGCTTCCAAATATCCCTTTGCCAATTCCACAAGAACAGCCTTAGCGAAAGGCTTCTTGAAGGGAAAGATGTAACTCTGTGAGATGAATTAACAGAACACAGAGCAGTTTCTCAGAAAGCTTCTTTCCAATTTTGAACGGAAGATATTTCCTTTTTCACCATAGCCCTCTATGGGCTTCCAAATATCCCTTTGCCAATTCCACAAGAACAGCCTTAGCGAAAGGCTTCTTGAAGGGAAAGATGTAACTCTGTGAGATGAATTCAGAGAACACTGAGCAGATTCTCAGAAAGCTTCTTTCCAGTTTTGGACGGAAGATATTCCCTTTTTCTCCATTGCCCTCTATGGGCTTCCAAATATCCCTTTGACAGTTCCACAAGAAAAGCCTTAGCGAAAGGCTTCTTGAAGGCAAAGACGTAACTCTGTGAGATGAACTAACAAAACACAGAGCAGTTTCTCAGAAAGCTTCTTTCCAGTTTTCAACGGAAGATATTTCCTTTTTCACCATAGCCCTCTATGGGCTTCCAAATATCCCTTTGCCAATTCCAGAAGAAGAGCATTAGCGAAAGGCTTCTTGAAGGCAAAGATGTAACTCTGTGAGATGAATTCAGAGAACACAGAGCCGTTTCTCAGAAAGCTTCTTTCCAGTTTTGAACGGAAGATATTTCCTTTTTCACCATAGCCCTCTATGGGCTTCCAAATATCCCTTTGCCAATTCCACAAGAACAGCCTTAGCGAAAGGCTTCTTGAAGGGAAAGATGTAACTCTGTGAGATGAATTAACAGAACACAGAGCAGTTTCTCAGAAAGCTTCTTTCCAGTTTTGAACGGAAGATATTTCCTTTTTCCCCATAGCCCTCTAAGGGCTTCCAAATATCCCTTTGTCAGTTCCATAAGAACAGCCTTAGCGAAAGGCTTCTTGAAGGGAAAGATGTAACTCTGTGAGATGAACTAACAGATCACAGAGCAGTTTCTCAGAAAGCTTCTTTCCAGTTTTGAACGGAAGATAATTCCTTTTTTAAACATAGCCCTCTAAGGGCTTCCAAATATCCCTTTGCCAGTTCCACAAGAACAGCGTTGGCGAAAGGCTTCTTGAAGGGCAAGATGTAACTCTGTGAGATGAACTAACAGAACACAGAGCAGTTTCTAAGAAAGCTTCTTTCCAGTTTTGAACGGAAGATATTTCCTTTTTCACCATAGCCCTCTATGGGCTTCCAAATATCCCTTTGCCAGTTCCACAAGAACAGCCTTAGCGAAAGGCTTCTTGAAGGGAAAGATGTAACTCTGTGATATGAACTAACAGAACACAGAACAGTTTCTCAGAAAGCTTCTTTCCAGTTTTGAACGAAAGATATTTCCTTTTTCACCATAGCCCTCTATGGGCTTCCAAATATCACTTTGCCAATTCCACATGAACAGCCTTAGCGAAAGGCTTCTTGAAGCGAAAGATGCAGCTCCGTGAGATGAATTAACAGAACACAGAGCAGTTTCTCAGAAAGCTTCTTTCCAGTTTTGAACGGAAGATATTTCCTTTTTCACCATAGCCCTCTATGGGCTTCCAAATATCCCTTTGCCAATTCCACAAGAACAGCCTTAGCGAAAGGCTTCTTGAAGGGAAAGATGTAACTCTGTGAGATGAATTAACAGAACACAGAGCAGTTTCTCAGAAAGCTTCTTTCCAGTTTTGAACGGAAGATATTTCCTTTTTCACCATAGCCCTCTATGGGCTTCCAAATATCCCTTTGCCAATTCCACAAGAACAGCCTTAGCGAAAGGCTTCTTGAAGGGAAAGATGTAACTCTGTGAGATGAATTCAGAGAACACTGAGCAGATTCTCAGAAAGCTTCTTTCCAGTTTTGGACGGAAGATATTTCCTTTTTCTCCATTGCCCTCTATGGGCTTCCAAATATCCCTTTGACAGTTCCACAAGAAAAGCCTTAGCGAAAGGCTTCTTGAAGTCAAAGACGTAACTCTGTGAGATGAACTAAAAAAACACAGAGCAGTTTCTCAGAAAGCTTCTTTCCAGTTATCAACGGAAGATATTTCCTTTTTCACCATAGCCCTCTATGGGCTTCCAAATATCCCTTTGCCAATTCCACAAGAACAGCCTTAGCGAAAGGCTTCTTGAAGGGAAAGATGTAACTCTGTGAGATGAATTCAGAGAACACTGAGCAGTTTCTCAGAAAGCTATTTTCCAGTTTTGAACGGAAGATATTTCCTTTTTCACCATAGCCCTCTAAGGGCTTCCAAATATCCCTTTGCCAATTCCAGAAGAAGAGCATTAGCGAAAGGCTTCTTGAAGGCAAAGATGTAACTCTGTGAGATGAATTCAGAGAACGCAGAGCCGTTTCTCAGAAAGCTTTTTTCCAGTTTTGAACGGAAGATATTTCCTTTTTCACCATAGCCCTCTATGGGCTTCCAAATATCCCTTTGCCAATTCCACAAGAACAGCGTTGGCGAAAGGCTTTTGAAGGGCAAGGTGTAACTCTGTGAGATGAACTGACAGAACACAGAGCAGTTTCTCAGAAAGCTTCTTTCCAGTTTGAACGGAAGATATTTCCTTTTTCACCATAGCCCTCTATGGGTTTCCAAATATCCCTTTGCCAATTCCTCAAGAACAGCCTTAGCGAAAGTCTTCTGGAAGGTAAAGATGTAACTCTGTGAGATGAATTCAGAGAACACAGAGCAGTTTCTCAGAAAGCTTCTTTCCGGTTTTGAACGGAAGATATTTCCTTTTTCACCATAGCCCTCTATGGGCTTCCAAATATCCCTTTGCCAATTCCACAAGAAGAGCCTTAGCGAAAGGCTTCTGGAAGGGAAAGATGTAACTCAGTGAGATGAATTCATAGAACACAGAGCAGTTTCTCAGAAAGCTTCTTTCCAGTTTTGAACGGAAGATATTTCCTTTTTCACCATAGCCCTCTATGGCCTTCCAAATATCACTTTGCCAATTCCACAAGAACAGCCTTAGCGAAAGGCTTCTTGAAGGGAAAGATGTAACTCTGTGAGATGAACTAACAGAACACAGAGCAGTTTCTCAGAATGCTTCTTTCCAGTTTTGAAAGGAAGATATTTCCTTTTTCACCATAGCCCTCTATGGGCTTCCAAATATCCCTTTGCCAATTCCATAAGAACAGCCTTGGCGAAAGGCTTCTTGAAGGGAAAGATGCAGCTCTGTGAGATGAAGTAACAGAACACAGAGCAGTTTCTCAGAAAGCTTCTTTCCAGTTTTGAACGGAAGATATTTCCTTTTTCACCATAGCCCTCTATGGGCTTCCAAATAAACCTTTGCCAATTCCACAAGAACAGCCTTAGCGAAAGGCTTCTTGAAGGGAAAGATGTAACTCTGTGAGATGAATTAACAGAACACAGAGCAGTTTCTCAGAAAGCTTCTTTCCAGTTTTGAACGGAAGATATTTCCTTTTTCACCATAGCCCTCTATGGGCTTCCAAATATCCCTTTGCCAGTTCCATAAGAACAGCCTTAGCGAAAGGCTTCTTGAAGGGAAAGATGTAACTCTGTGAGATGAACTAACAGATCACAGAGCAGTTTCTCAGAAAGCTTCTTTCCAGTTTTGAACGGAAGATATTTCCTTTTTCACCATAGCCCTCTATGGGCTTCCAAATATCCCTTTGCCAGTTCCACAAGAACAGCCTTAGCGAAAGGCTTCTTGAAGGGAAAGATGTAACTCTGTGAGAAGAATTCAGAGAACACAGAGCAGTTTCTCAGAAACCTTTTTCCAGTTTTGAACGGAAGATATTTCCTTTTTCACCATAACCCTCTATGGGCTTCCAAATATCCCTTTGCCAGTTCCACAAGAACAGCCTTGGCGAAAGGCTTCTTGAAGGGAAAGATGTAACTCTGTGAGATGAATTAACAGAACACAGAGCAGTTTCTCAGGAAGCTTCTTTCCAGTTTTGAACGGAAGATATTTCCTTTTTCACCATAGCCCTCTATGGGCTTCCAAATATCCCTTTGCCAATTCCACAAGAACAGACTTGGCGAAAGGCTTCTTGAAGGGCAAGATGTAACTCTGTGAGATGAACTAACAGAACACAGAGCAGTTTCTCAGAAAGCTTCTTTCCAGTTTTGAACGGAAGATATTTCCTTTTTCACCATAGCCCTCTATGGGCTTCCAAATATCACTTTGCCAATTCCACAAGAACAGCCTTAGCGAATGGCTTCTTGAAGGGAAAGATGTAACACTGTGAGATGAATTAACAGAACACAGAGCAGTTTCACAGAAAGCTTCTTTCCAGTTTTGAACGGAAGATATTTCCTTTTTCACCATAGCCCTCTATGGGCTTCCAAATATCCCTTTGCCAGTTCCACAAGAACAGCCTTAGCGAAAGGCTTCTTGAAGGGAAAGATGTAACTCTGTGATATGAACTAACAAAACACAGAACAGTTTCTCAGAAAGATTCTTTCCAGTTTTGAACGGAAGATATTTCCTTTTTCACCATAGCCCTCAATGGTCTTCCAAATATCACTTTGCCAATTCCACATGAACAGCCTTAGCGAAAGGCTTCTTGAAGGGAAAGATGCAGCTCCGTGAGATGAATTAACAGAACACAGGGCAGTTTCTCAGAAAGCTTCTTTCCAGTTTTGAACGGAAGATATTTCCTTTTTCACCATAGCCCTCTATGGGCTTCCAAATATCCCTTTGCCAATTCCACAAGAACAGCCTTAGCGAAAGGCTTCTTGAAGGGAAAGATGTAACTCTGTGAGATGAATTAACAGAACACAGAGCAGTTTCTCAGAAAGCTTCTTTCCAGTTTTGAACGGAAGATATTTCCTTTTTCACCATAGCCCTCTATGGGCTTCCAAATATCCCTTTGCCAATTCCACAAGAACAGACTTGGCGAAAGGCTTCTTGAAGGGCAAGATGTAACTCTGTGAGATGAACTAACAGAACACAGAGCAGTTTCTCAGAAAGCTTCTTTCCAGTTTTGAACGGAAGATATTTCCTTTTTCACCATAGCCCTCTATGGGCTTCCAAATATCACTTTGCCAATTCCACAAGAACAGCCTTAGCGAATGGCTTCTTGAAGGGAAAGATGTAACACTGTGAGATGAATTAACAGAACACAGAGCAGTTTCACAGAAAGCTTCTTTCCAGTTTTGAACGGAAGATATTTCCTTTTTCACCATAGCCCTCTATGGGCTTCCAAATATCCCTTTGCCAGTTCCACAAGAACAGCCTTAGCGAAAGGCTTCTTGAAGGGAAAGATGTAACTCTGTGAGATGAACTAACAGAACACAGAGCAGTTTCTCAGAAAGCTTCTTTCCAGTTTTGAACGGAAGATATTTCCTTTTTTCACCATAGCCCTCTATGGGCTTCAAAATATCCCTCTGCCAATTCCACAAGAACAGCGTTGGCGAAAGTCTTCCTGAAGGGCAAGATGTAACTCTGTGAGATGAACTAACAGAACACAGAGCAGTTTCTCAGAAAGCTTCTTTCCAGTTTTGAACGGAAGGTATTTCCTTTTTCACCATAGCCCTCTATGGGCTTCCAAATATCCCTTTGCCAATTCCACAAAAACAGCCTTAGCGAAAGGCTTCTTGAAGGGAAAGATTTAACTCTGTGAGATGAATTCAGAGAACACAGAGCAGTTTCTCAGAAAGCTTTTTCCAGTTTTGAACGGAAGATATTTCCTTTTTCACCATAACCCTATAAGGGCTTCCAAATATCCCTTTGCCAGTTCCACAAGAACAGTCTTAGCGAAAGGCTTCTTGAAGGGAAAGATGTAACTCTGTGAGATGAATTAACAGAACACGGAACAGTTTCTCAGAAAGCTTCTTTCCAGTTTTGAACGTAAGATATTTCCTTTTTCACCATAGCCCTCTATGGGCTTCCAAATATCCCTTTGCCAATTACTCAAGAACAGCCTTAGCGAAAGTCTTCTTCAAAGTAAAGATGTAACTCTGTGAGATGAATTCAGAGAACACAGAGCAGTTTCTCAGAAAGCTTCTTTCCGGTTTTGAACGGAAGATATTTCCTTTTTCACCATAGCCCTCTATGGGCTTCCAAATATCACTTTGCCAATTCCACAAGAACAGCCTTAGCGAAAGGCTTCTTGAAGGGGAAGATGTATCTCTGTGAGATGAATTAACAGAACACAGAGGAGTTTCTCAGAAAGCTTCTTTCCAGTTTGAACGGAAGATATTTCCTTTTTCACCATAACCTTCTATGGGCTTCCAAATATCCCTTTGCCAATTCCACAAGAACAGCCTTAGCGAAAGGCTTCTTGAAGGGAAAGATGTAACTCTGTGAGATGAATTCAGAGAACACTGAGCAGATTCTCAGAAAGCTTCTTTCCAGTTTTGGACGGAAGATATTTCCTTTTTCTCCATTGCCCTCTATGGGCTTCCAAATATCCCTTTGACAGTTCCACAAGAAAAGCCTTAGCGAAAGGCTTCTTGAAAGCAAAGACGTAACTCTGTGAGATGAACTAACAAAACACAGAGCAGTTTCTCAGAAAGCTTCTTTCCAGTTTTGAACGGAAGATATTTCCTTTTTCACGAAAGCCCTCTATGGGTTTCCAAATGTCCCTTTGCCAGTTCCACAAGAACAGCGTTAGCGAAAGGCTTCTTGAAGGGAAAGATGTAAGTCTGTGAGAATAATTCAGAGAACACAGAGCAGTTCCTCAGAAAGCTTCTTTCCAGTTTTGAACGGAAGATATTTCCTTTTTCACCATAGCCCTCTATGGGCTTCCAAATATCCCTTTGCCAGTTCCACAAGAACAGCCTTAGCGAAAGGATTCTTGCAGGGAAAGATGTAACACTGTGATATGAACTAACAGAACACAGAACAGTTTCTCAGAAAGCTTCTTTCCAGTTTTGAACGGAAGATATTTCTTTTTCACCATAGCCCTCTATGGGTTTCCAAATATCACTTTGCCAGTTCCACAAGAACAGCCTTAGCGAAAGGCTTCTTGAAGGGAAAGATGTAACTCTGTGAGATGAATTAACAGAACACAGAGCAGTTTCTCAGAAAGCTTCTTTCCAGTTTTGAACGGAAAATATTTCCTTTTTCACCATAGCCCTCTATGGGCTTCCAAATATCCCTTTGCCAATTCCACAAGAACAGCCTTGGCGAAAGGCTTCTTGAAGGGAAAGATGTATCTCTGTGAGATGAACTAACAGAACACAGAGCAGTTTCTCAGAAAGCTACTTTCCAGTTTTGAACGGAAGATATTTCCTTTTTCACCATAGCCCTCTATGGGCTTCCAAATATCACTTTGCCAATTCCACAAGAACAGCCTTAGCGAAAGGCTTCTTGAAGGGTAAGAGGTAACTCTGTGAGATGAATTCAGAGTACACAGAGCAGTTTCTCAGAAAGCTTCTTTCCAGTTTTGAACGGAAGATATTTCCTTTTTCACCATAGCCCTCTATGGGCTTCCAAATATCCCTTTGCCAGTTCCACAAGAACAGCCTTAGCGAAAGGATTCTTGAAGGGAAAGATGTAACTCTGTGAGATGAATTCAGAGAACACAGAGCAGTTTCTCAGAAGGCTTCTTTCCAGTTTTGAACGGAAGATATTTCCTTTTTCACCATAGCCCTCTATGAGCTTCGAAATATCCCTTTGCCAGTTCAACAAGACCAGCCTTAGCGAAAGGCTTCTTGAAGGGAATGATATAACTCTGTGAGATGAATTCAGAGAACACAGAGCAGTTTCTCAGAAAGCTTCTTTCCAGTTTTGAACGGAAGATATTTTCTTTTTCACCATAGCCCTCTATGGGCTTCCAAATATCCCTTTGCCAGTTCCACAAGAACAGCCTTAGCGAAAGGCTTCTTGAAGGGAAATATGTAACTCTGTGAGATGAACTAACAGAACACAGAGCAGTTTCTCAGAAAGCTTCTTTCCAGTTTTGAACGGAAGATATTTCCTTTTTCACCATAGCCCTCTATGGGCTTCCAAATATCCCTTTGCCAATTCCACAAGAACAGCCTTGGCGAAAGGCTTCTTGAAGGGCAAGATGTAACTCTGTGAGATGAACTAACAGAACACAGAGTAGTTTCTCAGAAAGATTCTTTCCAATTTTGAACGGAAGTTATTTCCTTTTTCAGCATAGCCCTGTATGGGCTTCCAAATATCCCTTTGCCAATTCCACAAGAACAGCCTTAGCGAAAGGCTTCTTGAAGGGAAAGATGTAACTCTGTGAGATGAATTCATAGAACACAGAGCAGTTTCTCAGAAAGCTTCTTTCCAGTTTTGAACGGAAGATATTTCCTTTTTCACCATAGCCCTCTATGGGCTTCCAAATATCACTTTGCCAATTCCACTAGAACATCCTTATCTAAAGGCTTCTTGAAGGGAAAGATGTAACTCTGTGAGATGAATTGAGAGTAAACAGAGCAGTTTCTCAGAAACCTTCTTTCCAGTTTTGAACGGAAGATATTTCCTTTTTCACCATAGCCCTCTATGGGCTTCCAAATATCCCTTTGCCAGTTCCACAAGAACAGCCTTAGCGAAAGGCTTCTTGAAGGGAAAGATGTAACTCTGTGAGATGAATTCAGAGAACACAGAGCAGTTTCTCAGAAAGCTTCTTTCCAGTTTTGAACGGAAGTTATTTCCTGTTTCACCATAGCCCTCTAAGGGCTTCCAAATATCCCTTTGCCAATTCCACAAGAACAGCCTTAGCGAAAGGCTTCTTGAAGGGAAAGATGTAACTCTGTGAGATGAATTCATAGAACACAGAGCAGTTTCTCAGAAAGCTTCTTTCCAGTTTTGAACGGAAGATATTTCCTTTTTCACCATAGCCCTCTATGGGCTTCCAAATATCACTTTGCCAATTCCACAAGAAAAGCCTTAGCAAAAGGCTTCTTGAAGGGAAAGATGTAACTCTGTGAGATGAATTAACAGAACACAGAGCAGTTTCTCAGAAAGCTTCTTTCCAGTTTTGAACGGAAGATATTTTCTTTTTCACCATAGCCCTCGATGGGCTTCCAAATATCCCTTTGCCAGTTCCACAAGAACAGCCTTAGCGAAAGGATTCTTGAAGGGAAAGATGTAACTCTGTGTGATGAATTCAGAGAACACAGAGCAGTTTCTCAGAAGGCTTTTTTCCAGTTTTGAACGGAAGATATTTCCTTTTTCACCATAGCCCTCTATGAGCTTCAAAATATCCCTTTGCCAGTTCAACAAAACCAGCCTTAGCGAAAGACTTCTTGAAGGGAAGGATGTATCTCTGTGAGATGAATTAACAGAACACAGAGGAGTTTCTCAGAAAGCTTCTTTCCAGTTTGAACGGAAGATATTTCCTTTTTCCCCATAGCCCTCTATGGGCTTCCAAATATCCCTTTGCCAATTCCACAAGAACAGCCTTAGCGAAAGGCTTCTTGAAGGGAAAGATGTAACTCTGTGAGATGAATTCAGAGAACACAGAGCAGTTTCTCAGAAAGCTTTTTTCCGGTTTTGAACGGAAGATATTTCCTTTTTCACCATAGCCCTCTAGGGGCTTCCAAATATCACTTTGCCAATTCCACAAGAACAGCCTTAGCGAAAGGCTTCTTGAAGGGAAAGATGTATCTCTGTGAGATGAATTAACAGAACACAGAGGAGTTTCTCAGAAAGCTTCTTTCCAGTTTGAACGGAAGATATTTCCTTTTTCACCATAGCCCTATATGGGCTTCCAAATATCCCTTTGCCAATTCCACAAGAACAGCCTTAGCGAAAGGCTACTTGAAGGGAAAGATGTAACTCTGTGAGATGAATTCAGAGAACACAGAGTAGTTTCTCAGAAAGCTTCTTTCCAGTTTTGAACGGGAGATATTTAATTTTTCACCATAGCCCTCTATGGGCTTCCAAATATCCCTTTGCCAATTCCACAAGAACAGCCTTAGCGAAAGGCTTCTTGAAGGGAAACATGTAACTCTGTGAGATGAATTCAGAGAACACTGAGCAGATTCTCAGAAAGCTTCTTTCCAGTTTTGGACGGAAGATATTTCCTTTTTCTCCATTGCCCTCTATGGGCTTCCAAATATCCCTTTGACAGTTCCACAAGAAAAGCCTTAGCGAAAGGCTTCTTGAAGGCAAAGACGTAACTCTGTGAGATGAAGTAACAAAACACAGAGCAGTTTCTCAGAAAGCTTCTTTCCAGTTTTCAACGGAAGATATTTCCTTTTTCACCATAGCCCTCTATGGGCTTCCAAATATCCCTTTGCCAATTCCACAAGACCAGCCTTAGTGAAAGGCTTCTTGAAGGGAAAGATGTATCTCTGTGAGATGAATTAACAGAACACAGAGGAGTTTCTCAGAAAGCTTCTTTCCAGTTTTGAACGGAAGATATTTTCTTTTTCACCATAGCCCTCTATGGGCTTCCAAATATCCCTTTGCCAATTCCACAAGAACAGCCTTAGCGAAAGGCTTCTTGAAGGGAAAGATGTAACTCTGTGAGATGAACTAACAGAACACAGAGCAGTTTCTCAGAAAGCTTCTTTCCAGTTTTGAACGGAAGATATTTCCTTTTTCACCCTAGCCCTCTATGGGTTTCCAAATATCCCTTTGCCATTTCCACAAGAACAGCCTTAGCGAAAGGCTTCTTGAAGGGAAAGATGTAACTCTGTGAGAAGAATTCAGAGAACACAGAGCAGTTTCTCAGAAAGCTTCTTTCCAGTTTTGAACGGAAGATATTTCCTTTTTCACCATAGCCCTCTATGGGCTTCCAAATATCCCTTTGCCAGTTCCACAAGAACAGCCTTAGCGAAAGGCTTCTTGAAGGGAAAGATGTAACTCTGTGATATGAACTAACAGAACACAGAACAGTTTCTCAGAAAGCTTCTTTCCAGTTTTGAACGGAAGATATTTCCTTTTTCACCATCGCCCTCTATGGGCTTCCAAATATCACTTTGCCAATTCCACATGAACAGCCTTAGCGAAAGGCTTCTTGAAGGGAAAGATGCAGCTCCGTGAGATGAATTAACAGAACACAGAGCAGTTTCTCAGAAAGATTCTTTCCAGTTTTGAACGGAAGATATTTCCTTTTTCACCATAGCCCTCTATGGGCTTCCAAATATCCCTTTGCCAATTCCACAAGAACAGTCTTAGCGAAAGGCTTCTTGAAGGGAAAGATGTAACCCTGTGAGATGAATTAACAGAACACAGAGCAGATTCTCAGAAAGCTTCTTTCCAGTTTTGAACGGAAGATATTTCCTTTTTCACCATAGCCCTCTATGGGCTTCCAAATATCCCTTTGCCAGTTCCATAAGAACAGCCTTAGCGAAAGGCTTCTTGAAGGGAAAGATGTAACTCTGTGAGATGAACTAACAGAACACAGAGCAGTTTCTCAGAAAGCTTCTTTCCAGTTTTGAACGGAAGATATTTCCTTTTTTAACCATAGCCCTCTATGGGCTTCAAAATATCCCTTTGCCAATTCCACAAGAACAGCGTTGGCGAAAGCCTTTTGAAGGGCAAGATGTAACTCTGTGAGATGAACTGACAGAACACAGAGCAGTTTCTCAGAAAGCTTCTTTCCAGTTTTGAACGGAAGATATTTCCTTTTTCACCATAGCCCTCTATGGGTTTCCAAATATCCCTTTGCCAATTCCTCAAGAACAGCCTTAGCGAAAGTCTTCTTGAAGGTAAAGATGTAACTCTGTGAGATGAATTCAGAGAACACAGAGCAGTTTCTAAGAAAGCTTCTTTCCGGTTTTGAACGGAAGATATTTCCTTTTTCACCATAGCCCTCTATGGGCTTCCAAATATCCCTTTGGCAATTCCACAAGAACAGCCTTAGCGAAAGGCTTCTGGAAGGGAAAGATGCAGCTCTGTGAGATGAAGTAACAGAACACAGAGCAGTTTCTCAGAAAGCTTCTTTCCAGTTTTGAACGGAAGATATTTCCTTTTTCACCATAGCCCTCTATGGGCTTCCAAATATCCCTTTGCGAATTCCACAAGAACAGCCTTAGCGAAAGGCTTCTTGAAGGGAAAGATGTAACTCCGTGAGATGAATTAACAGAACACAGAGCAGTTTCTCAGAAAGCTTCTTTCCAGTTTTGAACGGAAGATATTTCCTTTTTCACCATAGCCCTCTATGGGCTTCCAAATATCCCTTTGCCAGTTCCACAAGAACAGCCTTAGCAAAAGGCTTCTTGAAGGGAAAGATGTAACTCTGTGAGATGAATTCAGAGAACACAGAGCAGTTTCTCAGAAGGCTTCTTTCCAGTTTTGAACGGAAGATATTTCCTTTTTCACCATAGCCCTCTATGAGCTTCAAAATATCCCTTTGCCAGTTAACAAGACCAGCCTTAGCGAAAGGCTTCTTGAAGGGAATGATGTAACTCTGTGAGATGAATTCAGAGAACACAGAGCAGTTTCTCAGAAAGCTTCTTTCCAGTTTTGAACGGAAGATATTTTCTTTTTCACCATAGCTCTCTATGGGCTTCCAAATATCCCTTTGCCAGTTCCACAAGAACAGCCTTAGCGAAAGGCTTCTTGAAGGGAAAGATGTAACTCTGTGAGGTGAACTAACAGAACACAGAGCAGTTTCTCAGAAAGCTTCTTTCCAGTTTTGAACGGAAGATATTTCCTTTTTCACCATAGCCCTCTATGGGCTTCCAAATATCCCTTTGCCAATTCCACAAGGACAGCCTTGGCGAAAGGCTTCTTGAAGGGCAAGATGTAACTCTGTGAGATGAACTAACAGAACACAGAGTAGTTTCTCAGAAAGCTTCTTTCCAATTTTGAACGGAAGTTATTTCCTTTTTCTGCATAGCCCTGTATGGGCTTCCAAATATCCCTTTGCCAATTCCACAAGAACAGCCTTAGCGAAAGGCTTCTTGAAGGGAAAGATGTAACTCTGTGAGATGAATTCATAGAACACAGAGCAGTTTCTCAGAAAGCTTCTTTCCAGTTTTGAACGGAAGATATTTCCTTTTTCACCATAGCCCTCTATGGGCTTCCAAATATCACTTTGCCAATTCCACTAGAACAGCCTTATCGAAAGGCTTCTTGAAGGGAAAGATGTAACTCTGTGAGATGAATTGAGAGTAAACAGAGCAGTTTCTCAGGAAGCTTCTATCCAGTTTTGAACGGAAGATATTTCCTTTTTCACCATAGCCCTCTATGGGCTTCCAAATATCCCTTTGCCAGTTCCACAAGAACAGCCTTAGCGAAAGGCTTCTTGAAGGGAAAGATGTAACTCTGTCAGATGAATTCAGAGAACACAGAGCAGTTTCTCAGAAAGCTTCTTTCCAGTTTTGAACGGAAGTTATTTCCTTTTTCACCATAGCCCTCTAAGGGCTTCCAAATATCTCTTTGCCAATTCCACAAGAACAGCCTTAGCAAAAGGCTTCTTGAAGGGAAAGATGTAACTCCGTGAGATGAATTCATAGAACACAGAGCAGTTTCTCAGAAAGCTTCTTTCCAGTTTTGAACGGAAGATATTTCCTTTTTACCATAGTCCTCTATGGGCTTCCAAATATCACTTTGCCAATTCCACAAGAAAAGCCTTAGCAAAAGGCTTCTTGAAGGGAAAGATGTAACTCTGTGAGATGAATTAACAGAACACAGAGCAGTTTCTCAGAAAGCTTCTTTCCAGTTTTAACAGAAGATATTTCCTTTTTCACCATAGCCCTCTATGGGCATCCAAATATCCCTTTGCCAGTTCCACAAGAAAAGCCTTAGCGAAAGGATTCTTGAAGGGAAAGATGTAACTCTGTGAGATGAACTAACAAAACACAGAGCAGTTTCTCAGAAAGCTTCTTTCCAGTTTTCAACGGAAGATATTTCCTTTTTCACCATATCCCTCTAGGGGCTTCCAAATATCCCTTTGCCAATTCCACAAGAACAGCCTTAGCGAAAGGCTTCTTGAAGGGAAAGATGTAACTCTGTGAGATGAATTCAGAGAACACTGAGCAGTTTCTCAGAAAGCTATTTTCCAGTTTTGAACGGAAGATATTTCCTTTTTCACCATAACCCTCGATGGGCTTCCAACTATCCCTTTGCCAATTCCAGAAGAACAGCATTAGCGAAAGGCTTCTTGAAGGCAAAGATGTAACTCTGTGAGATGAATTCAGAGAACACAGAGCCGTTTCTAAGAAAGCTTCTTTCCAGTTTTGAACGGAAGATATTTCCTTTTTCAGCATAGCCCTCTATGGGCTTCCAAATATCCCTTTGCCAATTCCACAAGAACAGCCTTAGCGAAAGGCTTCTTGAAGGGAAAGATGTAACTCTGTGAGATGTATTCAGAGAACACAGAGCAGTTTCTCAGAAAGCTTCTTTCCAGTTTTGAACGGAAGATATTTCCTTTTTCACCATAGCCCTCTATGGGTTTCCAAATATCCCTTTGCCAGTTCCACAAGAACAGCCTTAGCGAAAGGCTTCTTGAAGGGAAAGATGTAACTCTGTGAGAAGAATTCAGAGAACACAGAGCAGTTTCTCAGAAAGCTTCTTTCCAGTTTTGAACGGAAGATATTTCCTTTTTCACCATAGCCCTCTATGGGCTTCCAAATATCCCTTTGCCAGTTACACAAGAACAGCCTTAGCGAAAGGCTTCTTGAAGGGAAAGATGTAACTCTGTGATATGAACTAACAGAACACAGAACAGTTTCTCAGAAAGCTTCTTTCCAGTTTTGAACGGAAGATATTTCCTTTTTCACCATAGCCCTCTATGGGCTTCCAAATATCACTTTGCCAATTCCACATGAACAGCCTTAGCGAAAGGCTTCTTGAAGGGAAAGATGCAGCTCCGTGAGATGAATTAACAGAACACAGAGCAGTTTCTCAGAAAGCTTCTTTCCAGTTTTGAACGGAAGATATTTCCTTTTTCACCATAGCCCTCTATGGGCTTCCAAATATCCCTTTGCCAATTCCACAAGAACAGCCTTAGCGAAAGGCTTCTTGAAGGGAAAGATGTAACCCTGTGAGATGAATTAACAGAACACAGAGCAGATTCTCAGAAAGCTTCTTTCCAGTTTTGAACGGAAGATATTTCCTTTTTCACCATAGCCCTCTATGGGCTTCCAAATATCCCTTTGCCAGTTCCATAAGAACAGCCTTAGCGAAAGGCTTCTTGAAGGGAAAGATGTAACTCTGTGAGATGAACTAACAGAACACAGAGCAGTTTCTCAGAAAGCTTCTTTCCAGTTTTGAACGGAAGATATTTCCTTTTTTAACCATAGCCCTCTATGGGCTTCAAAATATCCCTTTGCCAACTCCACAAGAACAGCGTTGGCGAAAGGCTTTTGAAGGGCAAGATGTAACTCTGTGAGATGAACTGACAGAACACAGAGCAGTTTCTCAGAAAGCTTCTTTCCAGTTTTGAACGGAAGATATTTCCTTTTTCACCATAGCCCTCTATGGGTTTCCAAATATCCCTTTGCCAATTCCTCAAGAACAGCCTTAGCGAAAGTCTTCTTGAAGGTAAAGATGTAACTCTGTGAGATGAATTCAGAGAACACAGAGCAGTTTCTCAGAAAGCTTCTTTCCGGTTTTGAACGGAAGATATTTCCTTTTTCACCATAGCCCTCTATGGGCTTCCAAATATCCCTTTGGCAATTCCACAAGAACAGCCTTAGCGAAAGGCTTCTGGAAGGGAAAGATGTAACTCTGTGAGATGAATTCATAGAACACAGAGCAGTTTCTCAGAAAACTTCTTTCCAGTTTTGAACGGAAGATATTTCCTTTTTCACCATAGCCCTCTATGGGCTTCCAAATATCACTTTGCCAATTCCACAAGAACAGCCATAGCGAAAGGCTTCTTGAAGGGAAAGATGTAACTCTGTGAGATGAACTAACAGAACACACAGCAGTTTCTCAGAATGCTTCTTTCCAGTTTTGAACGGAAGATATTTCCTTTTTCACCATAGCCCTCTATGGGCTTCCAAATATCCCTTTGCCAATTCCATAAGAACAGCCTTGGCGAAAGGCTTCTTGAAGGGAAAGATACAGCTCTGTGAGATGAAGTAACAGAACACAGAGCAGTTTCTCAGAAAGCTTCTTTCCAGTTTTGAACGGAAGATATTTCCTTTTTCACCATAGCCCTCTATGGGCTTCCAAATATCCCTTTGCCAATTGCACAAGAACAGCCTTAGCGAAAGGCTTCTAGAAGGGAAAGATGTAACTCCGTGAGATGAATTCAGAGAACACAGAGCAGTTTCTCAGAAGGCTTCTTTCCAGTTTTGAACGGAAGATATTTCCTTTTTCACCATAGCCCTCTATGAGCTTCAAAATATCCCTTTGCCAGTTAACAAGACCAGACTTAGCGAAAGGCTTCTTGAAGGGAATGATGTAACTCTGTGAGATGAATTCAGAGAACAGAGAGCAGTTTCTCAGAAAGCTTCTTTCCAGTTTTGAACGGAAGATATTTTCTTTTTCACCATAGCTCTCTATGGGCTTCCAAATATCCCTTTGCCAGTTCCACAAGAACAGCCTTAGCGAAAGGCTTCTTGAAGGGAAAGATGTAACTCTGTGAGATGAACTAACAGAACACAGAGCAGTTTCTCAGAAAGCTTCTTTCCAGTTTTGAACGGAAGATATTTCCTTTTTCACCATAGCCCTCTATGGGCTTCCAAATATCCCTTTGCCAATTCCACAAGAACAGCCTTGGCGAAAGGCTTCTTGAAGGGAAAGATGTAACTCTGTGAGACGAACTAACAGAACACAGAGTAGTTTCTCAAAAAGCTTCTTTCCAATTTTGAACGGAAGTTATTTCCTTTTTCAGCATAGCCCTGTATGGGCTTCCAAATATCCCTTTGCCAATTCCACAAGAACAGCCTTAGCGAAAGGCTTCTTGAAGGGAAAGATCTAACTCTGTGAGATGAATTCATAGAACACAGAGCAGTTTCTCAGAAAGCTTCTTTCCAGTTTTGAACGGAAGATATTTCCTTTTTCACCATAGCCCTCTATGGGCTTCCAAATATCACTTTGCCAATTCCACTAGAACAGCCTTATCGAAAGGCTTCTTGAAGGGAAAGATGTAACTCTGTGAGATGAATTGAGAGTAAACAGAGCAGTTTCTCAGAAAGCTTCTTTCCAGTTTTGAACGGAAGATATTTCCTTTTTCACCATAGCCCTCTATGGGCTTCCAAATATCCCTTTGCCAGTTCCACAAGAACAGCCTTAGCGAAAGGCTTCTTGAAGGGAAAGATGTAACTCTGTGAGATGAATTCAGAGAACACAGAGCAGTTTCTCAGAAAGCTTCTTTCCAGTTTTGAACGGAAGTTATTTCCTTTTTCACCATAGCCCTCTAAGGGCTTCCAAATATCCCTTTGCCAATTCCACAAGAACAGCCTTAGCGAAAGGCTTCTTGAAGGGAAGGATGTAACTCTGTGAGATGAATTCATAGAACACAGAGCAGTTTCTCAGAAAGCTTCTTTCCAGTTTTGAACGGAAGATATTTCCTTTTTCACCATAGCCCTCTATGGGCTTCCAAATATCACTTTGCCAATTCCACAAGAAAAGCCTTAGCAAAAGGCTTCTTGAAGGGAAAGATGTAACTCTGTGAGATGAATTAACAGAACACAGAGCAGTTTCTCAGAAAGCTTCTTTCCAGTTTTAACAGAAGATATTTCCTTTTTCACCATAGCCCTCTATGGGCATCCAAATATCCCTTTGCCAGTTCCACAAGAACAGCCTTAGCGAAAGGATTCTTGAAGGGAAAGATGTAACTCTGTGAGATGAACTAACAGAACACAGAACAGTTTCTCAGAAAGCTTCTTTCCAGTTTTGAACGGAAGATATTTCCTTTTTCACCATAGCCCTCTATGGGCTTCCAAATATCACTTTGCCAATTCCACAAGAAGAGCCTTAGCGAAAGGCTTCTTGAAGGGAAAGATGTAGCTCTGTGACATGAATTAACAGAACACAGAGGAGTTTCTCAGAAAGCTTCTTTCCAGTTTGAACGGAAGATATTTCCTTTTTCCCCATAGCCCTCTATGGGCTTCCAAATATCCCTTTGCCAATTCCACAAGAACAGCCTTAGCGAAAGGCTTCTTGAAGGGAAAGATGTAACTCTGTGAGATGAATTCAGAGAACACAGAGCAGTTTCTCAGAAAGCTTTTTTCCGGTTTTGAACGGAAGATATTTCCTTTTTCACCATAGCCCTCTAGGGGCTTCCAAATATTACTTTGCCAATTCCACAAGAACAGCCTTAGCGAAAGGCTTCTTGAAGGGAAAGATGTATCTCTGTGAGATGAATTAACAGAACACAGAGGAGTTTCTCAGAAAGCTTCTTTCCAGTTTGAACGGAAGATATTTCCTTTTTCACCATAGCCCTCTATGGGCTTCCAAATATCCCTTTGCCAATTCCACAAGAACAGCCTTAGCGAAAGGCTTCTTGAAGGGAAAGATGTAACTCTGTGAGATGAATTCAGAGAACACAGAGTAGTTTCTCAGAAAGCTTCTTTCCAGTTTTGAACGGGAGATATTTAATTTTTCACCATAGCCCTCTATGGGCTTCCAAATATCCCTTTGCCAATTCCACAAGAACAGCCTTAGCGAAAGGCTTCTTGAAGGGAAAGATGTAACTCTGTGAGATGAATTCAGAGAACACTGAGCAGATTCGGAGAAAGCTTCTTTCCAGTTTTGGACGGAAGATATTTCCTTTTTCTCCATTGCCCTCTATGGGCTTCCAAATATCCCTTTGACAGTTCCACAAGAAAAGCCTTAGCGAAAGGCTTCTTGAAGGCAAAGACGTAACTCTGTGAGATGAAGTAACAAAACACAGAGCAGTTTCTCAGAAAGCTTCTTTCCAGTTTTCAACGGAAGATATTTCCTTTTTCACCATAGCCCTCTATGGGCTTCCAAATATCCCTTTGCCAATTCCACAAGAACAGCCTTAGCGAAAGGCTCTTTAAGGGAAAGATGTAACTGTGTGAGATGTATTCAGAGAACACAGAGCAGTTTCTCAGAAAACTTCTTTCCGGTTTTGAACGGAAGATATTTCCTTTTTCACCATAGCCCTCTAGGGGCTTCCAAATATCACTTTTCCAATTCCACAAGAACAGCCTTAGCGAAAGGCTTCTTGAAGGGAAAGATGTATCTCTGTGAGATGAATTAACAGAACACAGAGGAGTTTCTCAGAAAGCTTCTTTCCAGTTTGAAAGGAAGATATTTCCTTTTTCACCATAGCCCTCTATGGGCTTCCAAATATCCCTTTGCCAATTCCACAAGAACAGCCTTAGCGAAAGGATTCTTGAAGGGAAAGATGTAACTCTGTGAGATGAACGAACAGAACACAGAACAGTTTCTCAGAAAGCTTCTTTCCAGTTTTGAACGGAAGATATTTCCTTTTCACCATAGCCCTCTAATGGCTTCCAAATATCACTTTGCCAATTCCACAAGAAGAGCCTTAGCGAAAGGCTTCTTGAAGGGAAAGATGTAGCTCTGTGACATGAATTAACAGAACAAAGAGCAGTTTCTCAGAAAGCTTCTTTCCAGTTTTGAACGGAAGATATTTTCTTTTTCACCATAGCCCTCGATGGGCTTCCAAATATCCCTTTGCCAGTTTCACAAGAACAGCCTTAGCGAAAGGATTCTTGAAGGGAAAGATGTAACTCTGTGAGATGAATTCAGAGAACACAGAGCAGTTTCTCAGAAGGCTTTTTTCCAGTTTTGAACGGAAGATATTTCCTTTTTCACCATAGCCCTCTATGAGCTTCGAAATATCCCTTTGCCAGTTCAACAAAACCAGCCTTAGCGAAAGACTTCTTGAAGGGAAAGATGTATCTCTGTGAGATGAATTAACAGAACACAGAGGAGTTTCTCAGAAAGCTTCTTTCCAGTTTGAACGGAAGATATTTCCTTTTTCCCCATAGCCCTCTATGGGCTTCCAAATATCCCTTTGCCAATTCCACAAGAACAGCCTTAGCGAAAGGCTTCTTGAAGGGAAAGATGTAACTCTGTGAGATGAATTCAGAGAACACAGAGCAGTTTCTCAGAAAGCTTCTTTCCAGTTTTGAACGGGAGATATTTACTTTTTCTCCATTGCCCTCTATGGGCTTCCAAATATCCCTTTGACAGTTCCACAAGAAAAGCCTTAGCGAAAGGCTTCTTGAAGGCAAAGACGTAACTCTGTGAGATGAACTAACAAAACACAGAGCAGTTTCTCAGAAAGCTTCTTTCCAGTTTTCAACGGAAGATATTTCCTTTTTCACCATAGCCCTCTATGGGTTTCCAAATATCCCTTTGCCAGTTCCACAAGAACAGCCTTAGCGAAAGCCTTCTTGAAGGGAAAGATGTAACTCTGTGAGAAGAATTCAGAGAACACAGAGCAGTTTCTCAGAAAGCTTCTTTCCAGTTTTGAACGGAAGATATTTCCTTATTCACCATAGCCCTCTATGGGCTTCCAAATATCCCTTTGCCAGTTCCACAAGAACAGCCTTAGCGAAAGGCTTCTTGAAGGGAAAGATGTAACTCTGTGATATGAACTAACAGAACACAGAACAGTTTCTCAGAAAGCTTCTTTCCAGTTTTGAACGGAAGATATTTCCTTTTTCACCATAGCCCTCTATGGGCTTCCAAATATCACTTTGCCAATTCCACATGAACAGCCTTAGCGAAAGGCTTCTTGAAGGGAAAGATGCAGCTCCGTGAAATGAATTAACAGAACACAGAGCAGTTTCTCAGAAAGCTTCTTTCCAGTTTTGAACGGAAGATATTTCCTTTTTCACCATAGCCCTCTATGGGCTTCCAAATATCCCTTTGCCAATTCCACAAGAACAGCCTTAGCGAAAGGCTTCTTGAAGGGAAAGATGTAACCCTGTGAGATGAATTAACAGAACACAGAGCAGATTCTCAGAAAGCTTCTTTCCAGTTTTGAACGGAAGATATTTCCTTTTTCACCATAGCCCTCTATGGGCTTCCAAATATCCCTTTGCCAGTTCCATAAGAACAGCCTTAGCGAAAGGCTTCTTGAAGGGAAAGATGTAACTCTGTGAGATGAACTAACAGAACACAGAGCAGTTTCTCAGAAAGCTTCTTTCCAGTTTTGAACGGAAGATATTTCCTTTTTTAACCATAGCCCTCTATGGTCTTCAAAATATCCCTTTGCCAATTCCACAAGAACAGCGTTGCCGAAAGGCTTTTGAAGGGCAAGATGTAACTATGTGAGATGAACTGACAGAACACAGAGCAGTTTCTCAGAAAGCTTCTTTCCAGTTTTGAACGGAAGATATTTTCTTTTTCACCATAGCCCTCTATGGGTTTCCAAATATCCCTTTGCCAATTCCTCAAGAACAGCCTTAGCGAAAGTCTTCTTGAAGGTAAAGATGTAACTCTGTGAGATGAATTCAGAGAACACAGAGCAGTTTCTCAGAAAGCTTCTTTCCGGTTTTGAACGGAAGTTATTTCCTTTTTCACCATTGCCCTCTATGGGCTTCCAAATATCACTTTGCCAATTCCACAAGAACAGCCTTAGCGAAAGGCTTCTGGAAGGGAAAGATGTAACTCTGTGAGATGAATTCATAGAACACAGAGCAGTTTCTCAGAAAGCTTCTTTCCAGTTTTGAACGGAAGATATTTCCTTTTTCACCATAGCCCTCTATGGGATTCCAAATATCCCTTTGCCAATTCCATAAGAACAGCCTTGGCGAAAGGCTTCTTGAAGGGAAAGATGCAGCTCTGTGAGATGAAGTAACAGAACACAGAGCAGTTTCTCAGAAAGCTTCTTTCCAGTTTTGAACGGAAGATATTTCCTTTTTCACCATAGCCCTCTAAGGGCTTCCAAATATCCCTTTGCCAATTCCACAAGAACAGCCTTAGCGAAAGGCTTCTTGAAGGGAAAGATGTAACTCCGTGAGATGAATTAACAGAACACAGAGCAGTTTCTCAGAAAGCTTCTTTCCAGTTTTGAACGGAAGATATTTCCTTTTTCACCATAGCCCTCTATGGGCTTCCAAATATCCCTTTGCCAGTTCCACAAGAACAGCCTTAGCGAAAGGCTTCTTGAAGGGAAAGATGTAACTCTGTGAGATGAATTCAGAGAACACAGAGCAGTTTCTCAGAAGGCTTCTTTCCAGTTTTGAACGGAAGATATTTCCTTTTTCACCATAGCCCTCTATGAGCTTCAAAATATCCCTTTGCCAGTTAACAAGACCAGCCTTAGCGAAAGGCTTCTTGAAAGGAATGATGTAACTCTGTGAGATGAATTCAGAGAACACAGACCAGTTTCTCAGAAAGCTTCTTTCCAGTTTTGAACGGAAGATATTTTCTTTTTCACCATAGCTCTCTATGGGCTTCCAAATATCCCTTTGCCAGTTCCACAAGAACAGCCTTAGCGAAAGGCTTCTTGAACGGAAAGATGTAACTCTGTGAGATGAACTAACAGAACACAGAGCAGTTTCTCAGAAAGCTTCTTTCCAGTTTTGAACGGAAGATATTTCCTTTTTCACCATAGCCCTCTATGGGCTTCCAAATATCCCTTTGCCAATTCCACAAGAACAGTCTTGGCGAAAGGCTTCTTGAAGGGCAAGATGTAACTCTGTGAGATGAACTAACAGAACACAGAGTAGTTTCTCAGAAAGCTTCTTTCCAATTTTGAACGGAAGTTATTTCCTTTTTCAGCATAGCCCTGTATGGGCTTCCAAATATCCCTTTGCCAATTCCACAAGAACAGCCTTAGCGAAAGGCTTCTTGAAGGGAAAGATGTAACTCTGTGAGATGTATTCAGAGAACACAGAGCAGTTTCTCAGAAAGCTTCTTTCCAGTTTTGAACGGAAGATATTTCCTTTTTCACCATAGCCCTCTATGGGCTTCCAAATATCCCTTTGCCAATTCCACAAGAACAGCCTTAGCGAAAGGCTTCTTGAAGGGAAAGATGTAACTCTGTGAGATGAATTCAGAGAACACAGAGCAGTTTCTCAGAAAGCTTCTTTCCAGTTTTGAACGGGAGATATTTACTTTTTCTCCATTGCCCTCTATGGGCTTCCAAATATCCCTTTGACAGTTCCACAAGAAAAGCCTTAGCGAAAGGCTTCTTGAAGGCAAAGACGTAACTCTGTGAGATGAACTAACAAAACACAGAGCAGTTTCTCAGAAAGCTTCTTTCCAGTTTTCAATGGAAGATATTTCCTTTTTCACCATAGCCCTCTATGGGCTTCCAAATATCCCTTTGCCAATTCCACAAGAACAGCCTTAGCGAAAGGCTTCTTGAAGGGAAAGATGTAACTCTGTGAGATGAATTCAGAGAACACTGAGCAGTTTCTCAGAAAGCTATTTTCCAGTTTTGAACGGAAGATATTTCCTTTTTCACCATAGCCCTCTATGGGCTTCCAAATATCCCTTTGCCAATTCCAGAAGAACAGCATTAGCGAAAGGCTTCTTGAAGGCAAAGATGTAACTCTGTGAGATGAATTCAGAGAACACAGAGCCGTTTCTAAGAAAGCTTCTTTCCAGTTTTGAACGGAAGATATTTCCTTTTTCACCATAGCCCTCTATGGGCTTCCAAATATCCCTTTGCCAATTCCACAAGAACAGCCTTAGCGAAAGGCTTCTTGAAGGGAAAGATGTAACTCTGTGAGATGTATTCAGAGAACACAGAGCAGTTTCTCAGAAAGCTTCTTTCCAGTTTTGAACGGAAGATATTTCCTTTTTCACCATAGCCCTCTATGGGCTTCCAAATATCCCTTTGCCAGTTCCACAAGAACAGCCTTAGCGAAAGGCTTCTTGAAGGGAAAGATGTAACTCTGTGATATGAACTAACAGAACACAGAACAGTTTCTCAGAAAGCTTCTTTCCAGTTTTGAACGGAAGATATTTCCTTTTTCACCATAGCCCTCTATGGGCTTCCAAATATCACTTTGCCAATTCCACATGAACAGCCTTAGCGAAAGGCTTCTTGAAGGGAAAGATGCAGCTCCGTGAGATGAATTAACAGAACACAGAGCAGTTTCTCAGAAAGCTTCTTTCCAGTTTTGAACGGAAGATATTTCCTTTTTCACCATAGCCCTCTATGGGCTTCCAAATATCCCTTTGCCAATTCCACAAGAACAGCCTTAGCGAAAGGCTTCTTGAAGGGAAAGATGTAACTCCGTGAGATTAATTAACAGTACACAGAGCAGTTTCTCAGAAAGCTTCTTTCCAGTTTTGAACGGAAGATATTTCCTTTTTCACCATAGCCCTCTATGGGCTTCCAAATATCCCTTTGCCAATTACTCAAGAACAGCCTTAGCGAAAGTCTTCTTGAAGGTAAAGATGTAACTCTGTGAGATGAATTCACAGAACACAGAGCAGTTTCTCAGAAAGCTTTTTTCCGGTTTTGAACGGAAGATATTTCCTTTTTCACCATAGCCCGCTATGGGCTTCCAAATATCCCTTTGCCAATTACTCAAGAACAGCCTTAGCGAAAGTCTTCTTGAAGGTAAAGATGTAACTCTGTGAGATGAATTCAGAGAACACAGAGCAGTTTCTCAGAATGCTTTTTTCCGGTTTTGAACGGAAGATATTTTCTTTTTCACCGTAGCCCTCTATGGGCTTCCAAATATCACTTTGCCAATTCCACAAGAACAGCCTTAGCGAAAGGCTTCTTGAAGGGAAAGATGTATCTCTGTGAGATGAATTAACAGAACACAGAGGAGTTTCTCAGAATGCTTCTTTCCAGTTTTGAACGGAAGATATTTCCTTTTTCACCATAGCCCTCTACGGGCTTCCAAATATCCCTTTGCCAATTCCACAAGAACAGCCTTAGCGAAAGGCTTCTTAAAGGGAAAGATGTAACTCTGTGATATGAACTAACAGAACACAGAACAGTTTCTCAGAAAGCTTCGTTCCAGTTTTGAACGGAAGATAATTCCTTTTTCACCATAGGCCTCAATGGGCTTCCAAATATCACTTTGCCAATTCCACATGAACAGCCTTAGCGAAAGGCTTCTTGAAGGGAAAGATGCAGCTCCGTGAGATGAATTAACAGAACACAGGGCAGTTTCTCAGAAAGCTTCTTTCCAGTTTTGAACGGAAGATATTTCCTTTTTCACCATAGCCCTCTATGGGCTTCCAAATATCCCTTTGCCAATTCCACAAGAACAGCCTTAGCGAAAGGCTTCTTGAAGGGAAAGATGTAACTCTGTGAGATGAATTAACAGAACACATAGGAGTTTCTCAGAAAGCTTCTTTCCAGTTTTGAACGGAAGATATTTCCTTTTTCACCATAGCCCTCTATGGGCTTCCAAATATCCCTTTGTCAGTTCCACAAGAAAAGCCTTAGCGAAAGGCTTCTTGAAGGGAAAGATGTAACTCTGTGATATGAACTAACAGAACACAGAACAGTTTCTCAGAAAGCTTCTTTCCAGTTTTGAACGGAAGATATTTCCTTTTTCACCATAGCCCTCAATGGGCTTCCAAATATCACTTTGCCAATTCCACATGAACAGCCTTAGCGAAAGGCTTCTTGAAGGGAAAGATGCAGCTCCGTGAGATGAATTAACAGAACACAGGGCAGTTTCTCAGAAAGCTTCTTTCCAGTTTTGAACGGAAGATATTTCCTTTTTCACCATAGCCCTCTATGGGCTTCCAAATATCCCTTTGCCAATTCCACAAGAACAGCCTTAGCGAAAGGCTTCTTGAAGGGAAAGATGTAACTCTGTGAGATGAATTAACAGAACACAGAGCAGTTTCTCCGAAAGCTTCTTTCCCGTTTTGAACGGAAGATATTTCCTTTTTCACCATAGCCCTCTAAGGGCTTCCAAATATCCCTTTGCCAGTTCCATAAGAACAGCCTTAGCGAAAGGCTTCTTGAAGGGGAAGATGTAACTCTGTGAGATAAACTAACAGAACACAGAGCAGTTTCTCAGAAAGCTTCTTTCCAGTTTTGAACGGAAGATATTTTCATTTTTAACCATAGCCCTCTATGGGCTTCCAAATATCCCTTTGCCAATTCCACAAGAACAGCCTTAGCGAAAGGCTTCTTGAAGGGAAAGATGTAACTCTGTGAGATGAATTCAGAGAACACAGAGCAGTTTCTCAGAAAGCTTCTTTCCAGTTTTGAACGGGAGATATTTAATTTTTCACCATACCCTCTATGGGCTTCCAAATATCCCTTTGCCAATTCCACAAGAACAGCCTTAGCGAAAGGCTTCTTGAAGGGAAAGATGTAACTCTGTGAGATGAATTCAGAGAACACTGAGCAGATTCTCAGAAAGCTTCTTTCCAGTTTTGGACGGAAGATATTTCCTTTTTCTCCATTGCCCTCTATGGGCTTCCAAATATCCCTTTGACAGTTCCACAAGAAAAGCCTTAGCGAAAGACTTCTTGAAGGCAAAGAGGTAACTCTGTGAGATGAACTAACAAAACACAGAGCAGTTTCTCAGAAAGCTTCTTTCCAGTTTTCAACGGAAGATATTTACTTTTTCACCATAGCCCTCTATGGGCTTCCAAATATCCCTTTGCCAGTTCCACAAGAACAGCGTTGGCGAAAGGCTTCTTGAAGGGCAAGATGTAACTCTGTGAGATGAACTAACAGAACACAGAGCAGTATCTAAGAAAGCTTCTTTCCAGTTTTTAACGGAAGATATTTCCTTTTTCACCATAGCCCTCTATGGGCTTCCAAATATCCCTTTGCCAGTTCCACAAGAACAGCCTTAGCGAAAGGCTTCTTGAAGGGAAAGATGTAACTCTGTGAGATGAATTCAGAGAACACAGAGCAGTTTCTCAGAAACCTTTTTCCAGTTTTGAACGGAAGATATTTCCTTTTTCACCATAACCCTCTATGGGCTTCCAAATATCCCTTTGCCAGTTCCACAAGAACAGCCTTGGCGAAAGGCTTCTTGAAGGGAAAGATGTAACTCTGTGAGATGAATTAACAGAACACAGAGCAGTTTCTCAGGAAGCTTCTTTCCAGTTTTGAACGGAAGGTATTTCCTTTTTCACCATAGCCCTCTATGGGCTTCCAAATATCCCTTTGCCAATTCCACAAGAACAGCCCTGGCGAAAGGCTTCTTGAAGGGCAAGATGTAACTCTGTGAGATGAACTAACAGAACACAGAGCAGTTTCTCAGAAAGCTTCTTTCCAGTTTTGAACGGAAGTTATTTCCTTTTTCACCATAGCCCTCTATGGGCTTCCAAATATCCCTTTGCCAATTCCACAAGAAGAGCCTTAGCGAAAGGCTTCTTGAAGGAAAAGATGTAACTCTGTGAGATGAATTCATAGAACACAGAGCAGTTTCTCAGAAAGCTTCTTTCCAGTTTTGAACGGAAGATATTTCCTTTTTCACCATAGCCCTCTATGGGCTTCCAAATATCACTTTGCCAATTCCACAAGAACAGCCTTAGCGAATGGCTTCTTGAAGGGAAAGATGTAACACTGTGAGATGAATTAACAGAACACAGAGCAGTTTCACAGAAAGCTTCTTTCCAGTTTTGAACGGAAGATATTTCCTTTTTCACCATAGCCCTCTATGGGCTTCCAAATATCCCTTTGCCAATTCCACAAGAATAGCCTTAGCGAAAGGCTTCTTGAAGGGAAAGATGTAACTCTGTGAGATGAATTAACAGAACACAGAACAGTTTCTCAGAAAGCTTCTTTCCAGTTTTGAACGGAAGATATTTCCTTTTTCACCATAGCCCTCTATGGGCTTCCAAATATCCCTTTGCCAATTCCAGAAGAAGAGCATTAGCGAAAGGCTTCTTGAAGGCAAAAATGTAACTCTGTGAGATGAATTCAGAGAACACAGAGCCGTTTCTAAGAAAGCTTCTTTCCAGTTTTGAACGGAAGATATTTCCTTTTTCACCATAGCCCTCTATGGGCTTCCAAATATCCCTTTGCCAATTCCACAAGAACAGCGTTGGCGTAAGGCTTTTGAAGGGCAAGATGTAACTCTGTGAGATGAACTGACAGAACACAGAGCAGTTTCTCAGAAAGCTTCTTTCCAGTTTTGAACGGAAGATATTTCCTTTTTCACCATAGCCCTCTATGGGTTTCCAAATATCCCTTTGCCAATTCCTCAAGAACAGCCTTAGCGAAAGTCTTCTTGAAGGTAAAGATGTAACTCTGTGAGATGAATTCAGAGAACACAGAGCAGTTTCTCAGAAACCTTTTTCCAGATTTGAACGGAAGATATTTCCTTTTTCACCATAACCCTCTATGGGCTTCCAAATATCCCTTTGCCAGTTCCAGAAGAACAGCCTTAGCGAAAGGCTTCTTGAAGGGAAAGATGTAACTCTGTGAGATGAAATAACAGAACACAGAGCAGTTTCTCAGAAAGCTTCTTTCCAGTTTTGAACGGAAGATATTTCCTTTTTCACCATAGCCCTCTATGGGCTTCCAAATATCCCTTTGCCAATTCCACAAGAACAGCCTTGGCGAAAGGCTTCTTGAAGGGCAAGATGTAACTCTGTGAGATGAACTAACAGAACACAGAGCAGTTTCTCAGAAAGCTTCTTTCCAGTTTTGAACGGAAGATATTTCCTTTTTCACCATAGCCCTCTATGGGCTTCCAAATATCCCTTTGCCAATTCCACAAGAACAGCCTTAGCGAAAGGCTTCTTGAAGGGAAAGATGTAACTCTGTGAGATGAATTCATAGAACACAGAGCAGATTCTCAGAAGGCTTCTTTCCAGTTTTGGACGGAAGATATTTCCTTTTTCTCCATTGCCCTCTAAGGGGTTCCAAATATCACTTTGACAGTTCCACAAGAACAGCCTTAGCGAATGGCTTCTTGAAGGGAAAGATGTAACACTGTGAGATGAACTAACAAACCACAGAGCAGTTTCTCAGAAAGCTTTTTTCCAGTTTTCAACGGAAGATATTTCCTTTTTCACCATAGCCCTCTATAGGCTTCCAAATATCCCTTTGCCAATCCCACAAGAACAGCCTTAGCGAAAGGTTTCTTGAAGGGAAAGATGTAACTCTGTGAGATGAATTCAGAGAACACTGAGCAGTTTCTCAGAAAGCTATTTTCCAGTTTTGAACGGAAGATATTTCCTTTTTCACCATAGCCCTCTATGGGCTTCCAAATATCCCTTTGCCAATTCCAGAAGAACAGCATTAGCGAAAGGCTTCTTGAAGGCAAAGATGTAACTCTGTGAGATGAATTCAGAGAACACAGAGCCGTTTCTAAGAAAGCTTCTTTCCAGTTTTGAACGGAAGATATTTCCTTTTTCACCATAGCCCTCTATGGGCTTCCAAATATCCCTTTGCGAATTCCACAAGAACAGCCTTAGCGAAAGGCTTCTTGAAGGGAAAGATGTAACTCTGTGAGATGAACTAACAAAACACAGAGCAGTTTCTCAGAAAGCTTCTTTCCAGTTTTCAACGGAAGATATTTCCTTTTTCACCATAGCCCTCTATGGGTTTCAAAATATCCCTTTGCCAGTTCCACAAGAACAGCCTTAGCGAAAGGCTTCTTGAAGGGAAAGATGTAACTCTGTGAGAAGAATTCAGAGAACACAGAGCAGTTTCTCAGAAAGCTTCTTTCCACTTTTGAACGGAAGATATTTCCTTTTTCACCATAGCCCTCTATGGGCTTCCAAATATCCCTTTGCCAGTTCCACAAGAACAGCCTTAGCGAAAGGCTTCTTGAAGGGAAAGATGTAACTCTGTGATATGAACTAACAGAACACAGAACAGTTTCTCAGAAAGCTTCTTTCCAGTTTTGAACGAAAGATATTTCCTTTTTCACCATAGCCCTCTATGGGCTTCCAAATATCCCTTTGCCAATTCCACAAGAACAGCCTTAGCGAAAGGCTTCTTGAAGGGAAAGATGTAACTCTGTGAGATGAATTAACAGAACACAGAGCAGTTTCTCAGAAAGTTTCTTTCCAGTTTTGAACGGAAGATATTTCCTTTTTCACCATAGCCCTCTATGGGCATCCAAATATCCCTTTGCCAATTCCACAAGAACAGCCTTAGCGAAAGGCTTCTTGAAGGGAAAGATGTAACTCTGTGAGATGAATTCAGAGAACACTGAGCTGATTCTCAGAAAGCTTCTTTCCAGTTTTGGACGGAAGATATTTCCTTTTTCTCCATTGCCCTCTATGGGCTTCCAAATATCCCTTTGACAGTTCCACAAGAAAAGCCTTAGCGAAAGGCTTCTTGAAGGCAAAGACGTAACTCTGTGAGATGAACTAACAAAACACAGAGCAGTTTCTCAGAAAGCTTCTTTCCAGTTTTCAACGGAAGATATTTCCTTTTTCACCGTAGCCCTCTATGGGCTTCCAAATATCCCTTTGCCAATTCCACAAGAACAGCCTTAGCGAAAGGCTTCTTGAAGGGAAAGATGTAACTCTGTGAGATGAATTCAGAGAACACTGAGCAGTTTCATAGAAAGCTATTTTCCAGATTTGAACGGAAGATATTTCCTTTTTCACCATAGCCCTCTATGGGCTTCCAAATATCCCTTTGCCAATTCCAGAAGAAGAGCATTAGCGAAAGGCTTTTTGAAGGCAAAGATGTAACTCTGTGAGATGAATTCAGAGAACACAGAGCCGTTTCTCAGAAAGCTTCTTTCCAGTTTTGAACGGAAGATATTTCCTTTTTCACCATAGCCCTCTATGGGCTTCCAAATATCCCTTTGCCAATTCCACAAGAACAGCGTTGGCGAAAGGCTTTTGAAGGGCAAGATGTAACTCTGTGAGATGAACTGACAGAACACAGAGCAGTTTCTCAGAAAGCTTCTTTCCAGTTTTGAACGGAAGATATTTCCTTTTTCACCATAGCCCTCTATGGGTTTCCAAATATCCCTTTGCCAATTCCTCAAGAACAGCCTTAGCGAAAGTCTTCTTGAAGGTAAAGATGTAACTCTGTGAGATGAATTCAGAGAACACAAAGCAGTTTCTCAGAAAGTTTCTTTCCGGTTTTGAACGGAAGATATTTCCTTTTTCACCATAGCCCTCTATGGGCTTCCAAATATCCCTTTGCCAATTCCACAAGAACAGCCTTAGCGAAAGGCTTCTTGAAGGGAAAGATGTAACTCTGTGAGATGAATTCATAGAACACAGAGCAGTTTCTCAGAAAGCTTCTTTCCAGTTTTCAACGGAAGATATTTCCTTTTTCACCATAGCCCTCTATGGGCTTCCAAATATCACTTTGCCAATTCCACAAGAACAGCCTTAGCGAAAGGCTTCTTGAAGGGAAAGATGTAACTCTGTGAGATGAACTAACAGAACACAGAGCAGTTTCTCAGAAAGCTTCTTTCCGGTTTTGAACGGAAGATATTTCCTTTTTCACCATAGCCCTCTATGGACTTCCAAATATCCCTTTGCCAATTCCACAAGAACAGCCTTAGCGAAAGGCTTCTGGAAGGGAAAGATGTAACTCAGTGAGATGAATTCATAGAACACAGAGCAGTTTCTCAGAAAGCTTCTTTCCAGTTTTGAACGGAAGATATTTCCTTTTTCACCATAGCCCTCTATGGCCTTCCAAATATGACTTTGCCAATTCCACAAGAACAGCCTTAGCGAAAGGCTTCTTGAAGGGAAAGATGTAACTCTGTGAGATGAACTAACAGAACACAGAGCAGTTTCTCAGAATGCTTCTTTCCAGTTTTGAACGGAAGATATTTCCTTTTTCACCATAGCCCTCTATGGGCTTCCAAATATCTCTTTGCCAATTCCATAAGAACAGCCTTGGCGAAAGGCTTCTTGAAGGGAAAGATGCAGCTCTGTGAGATGAAGTAACAGAACACAGAGCAGTTTCTCAGAAAGCTTCTTTCCAGTTTTGAACGGAAGATATTTCCTTTTTCACCATAGCCCTCTATGGGCTTCCAAATATCCCTTTGCCAATTCCACAAGAACAGCCTTAGCGAAAGGCTTCTTGAAGGGAAAGATGTAACTCTGTGAGATGAATTCAGAGAACACTGAGCAGATTCTCAGAAAGCTTCTTTCCAGTTTTGGACGGAAGATATTTCCTTTTTCTCCATTGCCCTCTATGGGCTTCCAAATATCCATTTGACAGTTCCACAAGTAAAGCCTTAGCGAAAGGCTTCGTGAAGGCAAAGACGTAACTCTGTGAGATGAACTAACAAAACACAGAGCAGTTTCTCAGAAAGCTTCTTTCCAGTTTTCAACGGAAGATATTCCCTTTTTCACCATAGCCCTCTATGGGCTTCCAAATATCCCTTTGCCAATTCCACAAGAACAGCCTTAGCGAAAGGCTTCTTGAAGGGAAAGATGTAACTCTGTGAGATGAATTCACAGAACACTGAGCAGTTTCTCAGAAAGCTATTTTCCAGTTTTGAAGGGAAGATATTTCCTTTTTCACCATAGCCCTCTAAGGGCTTCCAAATATCCCTTTGCCAATTCCAGAAGAAGAGCATTAGCGAAAGGCTTCTTGAAGGCAAAATGTAACTCTGTGAGATGAATTCAGAGAACACAGAGCCGTTTCTCAGAAAGCTTCTTTCCAGTTTTGAACGGAAGATATTTCCTTTTTCACCATAGCCCTCTATGGACTTCCAAATATCCCTTTGCCAATTCCACAAGAACAGCCTTAGCGAAAGGCTTCTGGAAGGGAAAGATGTAACTCAGTGAGATGAATTCATAGAACACAGAGCAGTTTCTCAGAAAGCTTCTTTCCAGTTTTGAACGGAAGATATTTCCTTTTTCACCATAGCCCTCTATGGGCTTCCAAATATCACTTTGCCAATTCCACAAGAACAGCCTTAGCGAAAGGCTTCTTGAAGGGAAAGATGTAACTCTGTGAGATGAACTAACAGAACACAGAGCAGTTTCTCAGAATGCTTCTTTCCAGTTTTGAACGGAAGATATTTTCTTTTTCACCATAGCCCTCTATGGGCTTCCAAATATCCCTTTGCCAATTCCATAAGAACAGCCTTGGCGAAAGGCTTCTTGAAGGGAAAGATGCAGCTCTGTGAGATGAAGTAACAGAACACAGAGCAGTTTCTCAGAAAGCTTCTTTCCAGTTTTGAACGGAAGATATTTCCTTTTTCACCATAGCCCTCTATGGGCTTCCAAATATCCCTTTGCCAATTCCACAAAAGCAGCCTTAGCGAAAGGCTTCTTGAAGGGAAAGATGTAACTCTGAGAGATGAATTAACAGAACACAGAGCAGTTTCTCAGAAAGCTTCTTTCCAGTTTTCAACGGAAGATATTTCCTTTTTCACCATAGCCCTCTATGGGCTTCCAAATATCCCTTTGCCAGTTCCATAAGAACAGCCTTAGCGAAAGGCTTCTTGAAGGGAAAGATGTAACTCTGTGACATGAACTAACAGATCACAGAGCAGTTTCTCAGAAAGCTTCTTTCCAGTTTTGAACGGAAGTTATTTCCTTTTTTAAACATAGCCCTCTATTGGCTTCCAAATATCCCTTTGCCAGTTCCACAAGAACAGCGTTGGCGAAAGGCTTCTTGAAGGGCAAGATGTAACTCTGTGAGATGAACGAACAGAACACAGAGCAGTATCTAAGAAAGCTTCTTTCCAGTTTTGAACGGAAGATATTTCCTTTTTCACCATAGCCCTCTATGGGCTTCCAAATATCCCTTTGCCAATTCCACAAGAACAGCCTTAGCGAAAGGCTTCTTGAAGGGAAAGATGTAACTCTGTGAGATGAATTCAGAGAACACAGAGTAGTTTCTCAGAAAGCTTCTTTCCAGTATTGAACGGGAGATATTTAATTTTTCACTATAACCCTCTATGGGCTTCCAAATATCCCTTTGCCAATTCCACAAGAACAGCCTTAGCGAAAGGCTTCTTGAAGGGAAAGATGTAACTCTGTGAGATGAATTCAGAGAACACTGAGCAGATTCTCAGAAAGCTTCTTTCCAGTTTTGGACGGAAGATATTTCCTTTTTCTCCATTGCCCTCTATGAGCTTCCAAATATCCCTTTGACAGTTCCACAAGAAAAGCCTTAGCGAAAGGCTTCTTGAAGGCAAAGACGTAACTCTGTGAGATGAAGTAACAAAACACAGAGCAGTTTCTCAGAAAGCTTCTTTCCAGTTTTCAACGGAAGATATTTCCTTTTTCACCATAGCCCTCTATGGGCTTCCAAATATCCCTTTGCCAATTCCACAAGAACAGCCTTAGCGAAAGGCTCTTTAAGGGAAAGATGTAACTCTGTGAGATGTATTCAGAGAACACAGAGCAGTTTCTCAGAAAGCTTCTTTCCAGTTTTGAACGGAAGATATTTCCTTTTTCACCATAGCCCTCTATGGGTTTCCAAATATCCCTTTGCCAGTTCCACAAGAACAGCCTTAGCGAAAGGCTTCTTGAAGGGAAAGATGTAACTCTGTGAGATGAACTAACAGAACACAGAGCAGTTTCTCAGAAAGCTTCTTTCCAGTTTTGAACGGAAGATATTTCCTTTTTTCACCATAGCCCTCTATGGGCTTCAAAATATCCCTCTGCCAATTCCACAAGAACAGCGTTGGCGAAAGTCTTCTTGAAGGGCAAGATGTAACTCTGTGAGATGAACTAACAGAACACAGAGCAGTTTCTCAGAAAGCTTCTTTCCAGTTTTGAACGGAAGATATTTCCTTTTTCACCATAGCCCTCTATGGGCTTCCAAATATCCCTTTGCCAATTCCACAAAAACAGCCTTAGCGAAAGGCTTCTTGAAGGGAAAGATGTAACTCTGTGAGATGAATTCAGAGAACACAGAGCAGTTTCTCAGAAAGCTTTTTCCAGTTTTGAACGGAAGATATTTTCTTTTTCACCATAACCCTATATGGGCTTCCAAATATCCCTTTGCCAGTTCCACAAGAACAGCCTTAGCGAAAGGCTTCTTGAAGGGAAAGATGTAACTCTGTGAGATGAATTATCAGAACACAGAACAGTTTCTCAGAAAGCTTCTTTCCAGTTTTGAACGGAAGATATTTCCTTTTTCAACATAGCCCTCTATGGGCTTCCAAATATCCCTTTGCCAATTACTCAAGAACAGCCTTAGCGAAAGTCTTCTTCAAAGTAAAGATGTAACTCTGTGAGATGAATTCAGAGAACACAGAGCAGTTTCTCAGAAAGATTCTTTCCGGTTTTGAACGGAAGATATTTCCTTTTTCACCATAGCCCTCTATGGGCTTCCAAATATCACTTTGCCAATTCCACAAGAACAGCCTTAGCGAAAGGCTTCTTGAAGGGAAAGATGTATCTCTGTGAGATGAATTAACAGAACACAGAGGAGTTTCTCAGAAAGCTTCTTTCCAGTTTGAACGGAAGATATTTCCTTTTTCACCATAACCCTCTATGGGCTTCCAAATATCCCTTTGCCAATTCCACAAGAACAGCCTTAGCGAAAGGCTTCTTGAAGGGAAAGATGTAACTCTGTGAGATGAATTCAGAGAACACTGAGCAGATTCTCAGAAAGCTTCTTTCCAGTTTTGGACGGAAGATATTTCCTTTTTCTCCATTGCCCTCTATGGGCTTCCAAATATCCCTTTGACAGTTCCACAAGAAAAGCCTTAGAGAAAGGCTTCTTGAAAGCAAAGACGTAACTCTGTGAGATGAACTAACAAAACACAGAGGAGTTTCTCAGAAAGCTTCTTTCCAGTTTTCAACGGAAGATATTTACTTTTTAACCATAGCCCTCTATGGGCTTCCAAATATCCCTTTGCCAATTCCACAAGAACAGACTTAGCGAAAGGCTTCTTGAAGGGAAAGATGTAACTCTGTGAGATGAATTCAGAGAACACTGAGCAGTTTCTCAGAAAGCTATTTTACAGTTTTGAACGGAAGATATTTCCTTTTTCACCATAGCCCTCTATGGGCTGCCAAATATCCCTTTGCCAATTCCATAAGAACAGCATTAGCGAAAGGCATCTTGCAGGCAAAGATGTAACTCTGTGAGATGAATTCAGAGAACACAGAGCAGTTTCTCAGAAAGCTTCTTTCCAGTTTTGAACGGAAGATATTTCCTTTTTCACCAGAGCCCTCTATGGGTTTCCAAATGTCCCTTTGCCAGTTCCACAAGAACAGCCTTAGCGAAAGGCTTCTTGAAGGGAAAGATGTAACTCTGTGAGAAGAATTCAGAGAACACAGAGCAGTTTCTCAGAAAGCTTCTTTCCAGTTTTGAACGAAAGATATTTCCTTTTTCACCATAGCCCTCTATGGGCTTCCAAATATCCCTTTGCCAGTTCCACAAGAACAGCCTTAGCGAAAGGCTTCTTGAAGGGAAAGATGTAACTCTGTGATATGAACTAACAGAACACAGAACAGTTTCTCAGAAAGCTTCTTTCCAGTTTTGAACGGAAGATATTTCTTTTTCACCATAGCCCTCTATGGGTTTCCAAATATCACTTTGCCAATTCCACATGAACAGCCTTAGCGAAAGGCTTCTTGAAGGGAAAGATGCAGCTCCGTGAGATGAATTAACAGAACACAGAGCAGTTTCTCAGAAAGCTTCTTTCCAGTTTTGAACGGAAGATATTTCCTTTTTCACCATAGCCCTCTATGGGCTTCCAAATATCCCTTTGCCAATTCCACAAGAACAGCGTTGGCGAAAGGCTTTTGAAGGGCAAGATGTAACTCTGTGAGATGAACTGACAGAACACAGAGCAGTTTCTCAGAAAGCTTCTTTCCAGTTTTGAACGGAAGATATTTCCTTTTTCACCATAGCCCTCTATGGGTTTCCAAATATCCCTTTGCCAATTCCTCAAGAACAGCCTTAGCGAAAGTCTTCTTGAAGGTAAAGATGTAACTCTGTGAGATGAATTCAGAGAACACAAAGCAGTTTCTCAGAAAGTTTCTTTCCGGTTTTGAACGGAAGATATTTCCTTTTTCACCATAGCCCTCTATGGGCTTCCAAATATCCCTTTGCCAATTCCACAAGAACAGCCTTAGCGAAAGGCTTCTTGAAGGGAAAGATGTAACTCTGTGAGATGAATTCATAGAACACAGAGCAGTTTCTCAGAAAGCTTCTTTCCAGTTTTGAACGGAAGATATTTCCTTTTTCACCATAGCCCTCTATGGGCTTCCAAATATCACTTTGCCAATTCCACAAGAACAGCCTTAGCGAAAGGCTTCTTGAAGGGAAAGATGTAACTCTGTGAGATGAACTAACAGAACACAGAGCAGTTTCTCAGAAAGCTTCTTTCCGGTTTTGAACGGAAGATATTTCCTTTTTCACCATAGCCCTCTATGGACTTCCAAATATCCCTTTGCCAATTCCACAAGAACAGCCTTAGCGAAAGGCTTCTGGAAGGGAAAGATGTAACTCAGTGAGATGAATTCATAGAACACAGAGCAGTTTCTCAGAAAGCTTCTTTCCAGTTTTGAACGGAAGATATTTCCTTTTTCACCATAGCCCTCTATGGCCTTCCAAATATGACTTTGCCAATTCCACAAGAACAGCCTTAGCGAAAGGCTTCTTGAAGGGAAAGATGTAACTCTGTGAGATGAACTAACAGAACACAGAGCAGTTTCTCAGAATGCTTCTTTCCAGTTTTGAACGGAAGATATTTCCTTTTTCACCATAGCCCTCTATGGGCTTCCAAATATCTCTTTGCCAATTCCATAAGAACAGCCTTGGCGAAAGGCTTCTTGAAGGGAAAGATGCAGCTCTGTGAGATGAAGTAACAGAACACAGAGCAGTTTCTCAGAAAGCTTCTTTCCAGTTTTGAACGGAAGATATTTCCTTTTTCACCATAGCCCTCTATGGGCTTCCAAATATCCCTTTGCCAATTCCACAAGAACAGCCTTAGCGAAAGGCTTCTTGAAGGGAAAGATGTAACTCTGTGAGATGAATTCAGAGAACACTGAGCAGATTCTCAGAAAGCTTCTTTCCAGTTTTGGACGGAAGATATTTCCTTTTTCTCCATTGCCCTCTATGGGCTTCCAAATATCCATTTGACAGTTCCACAAGTAAAGCCTTAGCGAAAGGCTTCGTGAAGGCAAAGACGTAACTCTGTGAGATGAACTAACAAAACACAGAGCAGTTTCTCAGAAAGCTTCTTTCCAGTTTTCAACGGAAGATATTCCCTTTTTCACCATAGCCCTCTATGGGCTTCCAAATATCCCTTTGCCAATTCCACAAGAACAGCCTTAGCGAAAGGCTTCTTGAAGGGAAAGATGTAACTCTGTGAGATGAATTCACAGAACACTGAGCAGTTTCTCAGAAAGCTATTTTCCAGTTTTGAAGGGAAGATATTTCCTTTTTCACCATAGCCCTCTAAGGGCTTCCAAATATCCCTTTGCCAATTCCAGAAGAAGAGCATTAGCGAAAGGCTTCTTGAAGGCAAAATGTAACTCTGTGAGATGAATTCGGAGAACACAGAGCCGTTTCTCAGAAAGCTTCTTTCCAGTTTTGAACGGAAGATATTTCCTTTTTCACCATAGCCCTCTATGGACTTCCAAATATCCCGTTGCCAATTCCACAAGAACAGCCTTAGCGAAAGGCTTCTGGAAGGGAAAGATGTAACTCAGTGAGATGAATTCATAGAACACAGAGCAGTTTCTCAGAAAGCTTCTTTCCAGTTTTGAACGGAAGATATTTCCTTTTTCACCATAGCCCTCTATGGGCTTCCAAATATCACTTTGCCAATTCCACAAGAACAGCCTTAGCGAAAGGCTTCTTGAAGGGAAAGATGTAACTCTGTGAGATGAACTAACAGAACACAGAGCAGTTTCTCAGAATGCTTCTTTCCAGTTTTGAACGGAAGATATTTTCTTTTTCACCATAGCCCTCTATGGGCTTCCAAATATCCCTTTGCCAATTCCATAAGAACAGCCTTGGCGAAAGGCTTCTTGAAGGGAAAGATGCAGCTCTGTGAGATGAAGTAACAGAACACAGAGCAGTTTCTCAGAAAGCTTCTTTCCAGTTTTGAACGGAAGATATTTCCTTTTTCACCATAGCCCTCTATGGGCTTCCAAATATCCCTTTGCCAATTCCACAAAAGCAGCCTTAGCGAAAGGCTTCTTGAAGGGAAAGATGTAACTCTGAGAGATGAATTAACAGAACACAGAGCAGTTTCTCAGAAAGCTTCTTTCCAGTTTTCAACGGAAGATATTTCCTTTTTCACCATAGCCCTCTATGGGCTTCCAAATATCCCTTTGCCAGTTCCATAAGAACAGCCTTAGCGAAAGGCTTCTTGAAGGGAAAGATGTAACTCTGTGACATGAACTAACAGATCACAGAGCAGTTTCTCAGAAAGCTTCTTTCCAGTTTTGAACGGAAGTTATTTCCTTTTTTAAACATAGCCCTCTATTGGCTTCCAAATATCCCTTTGCCAGTTCCACAAGAACAGCGTTGGCGAAAGGCTTCTTGAAGGGCAAGATGTAACTCTGTGAGATGAACGAACAGAACACAGAGCAGTATCTAAGAAAGCTTCTTTCCAGTTTTGAACGGAAGATATTTCCTTTTTCACCATAGCCCTCTATGGGCTTCCAAATATCCCTTTGCCAATTCCACAAGAACAGCCTTAGCGAAAGGCTTCTTGAAGGGAAAGATGTAACTCTGTGAGATGAATTCAGAGAACACAGAGTAGTTTCTCAGAAAGCTTCTTTCCAGTATTGAACGGGAGATATTTAATTTTTCACTATAACCCTCTATGGGCTTCCAAATATCCCTTTGCCAATTCCACAAGAACAGCCTTAGCGAAAGGCTTCTTGAAGGGAAAGATGTAACTCTGTGAGATGAATTCAGAGAACACTGAGCAGATTCTCAGAAAGCTTCTTTCCAGTTTTGGACGGAAGATATTTCCTTTTTCTCCATTGCCCTCTATGAGCTTCCAAATATCCCTTTGACAGTTCCACAAGAAAAGCCTTAGCGAAAGGCTTCTTGAAGGCAAAGACGTAACTCTGTGAGATGAAGTAACAAAACACAGAGCAGTTTCTCAGAAAGCTTCTTTCCAGTTTTCAACGGAAGATATTTCCTTTTTCACCATAGCCCTCTATGGGCTTCCAAATATCCCTTTGCCAATTCCACAAGAACAGCCTTAGCGAAAGGCTCTTTAAGGGAAAGATGTAACTCTGTGAGATGTATTCAGAGAACACAGAGCAGTTTCTCAGAAAGCTTCTTTCCAGTTTTGAACGGAAGATATTTCCTTTTTCACCATAGCCCTCTATGGGTTTCCAAATATCCCTTTGCCAGTTCCACAAGAACAGCCTTAGCGAAAGGCTTCTTGAAGGGAAAGATGTAACTCTGTGAGATGAACTAACAGAACACAGAGCAGTTTCTCAGAAAGCTTCTTTCCAGTTTTGAACGGAAGATATTTCCTTTTTTCACCATAGCCCTCTATGGGCTTCAAAATATCCCTCTGCCAATTCCACAAGAACAGCGTTGGCGAAAGTCTTCTTGAAGGGCAAGATGTAACTCTGTGAGATGAACTAACAGAACACAGAGCAGTTTCTCAGAAAGCTTCTTTCCAGTTTTGAACGGAAGATATTTCCTTTTTCACCATAGCCCTCTATGGGCTTCCAAATATCCCTTTGCCAATTCCACAAAAACAGCCTTAGCGAAAGGCTTCTTGAAGGGAAAGATGTAACTCTGTGAGATGAATTCAGAGAACACAGAGCAGTTTCTCAGAAAGCTTTTTCCAGTTTTGAACGGAAGATATTTTCTTTTTCACCATAACCCTATATGGGCTTCCAAATATCCCTTTGCCAGTTCCACAAGAACAGCCTTAGCGAAAGGCTTCTTGAAGGGAAAGATGTAACTCTGTGAGATGAATTATCAGAACACAGAACAGTTTCTCAGAAAGCTTCTTTCCAGTTTTGAACGGAAGATATTTCCTTTTTCAACATAGCCCTCTATGGGCTTCCAAATATCCCTTTGCCAATTACTCAAGAACAGCCTTAGCGAAAGTCTTCTTCAAAGTAAAGATGTAACTCTGTGAGATGAATTCAGAGAACACAGAGCAGTTTCTCAGAAAGATTCTTTCCGGTTTTGAACGGAAGATATTTCCTTTTTCACCATAGCCCTCTATGGGCTTCCAAATATCACTTTGCCAATTCCACAAGAACAGCCTTAGCGAAAGGCTTCTTGAAGGGAAAGATGTATCTCTGTGAGATGAATTAACAGAACACAGAGGAGTTTCTCAGAAAGCTTCTTTCCAGTTTGAACGGAAGATATTTCCTTTTTCACCATAACCCTCTATGGGCTTCCAAATATCCCTTTGCCAATTCCACAAGAACAGCCTTAGCGAAAGGCTTCTTGAAGGGAAAGATGTAACTCTGTGAGATGAATTCAGAGAACACTGAGCAGATTCTCAGAAAGCTTCTTTCCAGTTTTGGACGGAAGATATTTCCTTTTTCTCCATTGCCCTCTATGGGCTTCCAAATATCCCTTTGACAGTTCCACAAGAAAAGCCTTAGAGAAAGGCTTCTTGAAAGCAAAGACGTAACTCTGTGAGATGAACTAACAAAACACAGAGGAGTTTCTCAGAAAGCTTCTTTCCAGTTTTCAACGGAAGATATTTACTTTTTAACCATAGCCCTCTATGGGCTTCCAAATATCCCTTTGCCAATTCCACAAGAACAGACTTAGCGAAAGGCTTCTTGAAGGGAAAGATGTAACTCTGTGAGATGAATTCAGAGAACACTGAGCAGTTTCTCAGAAAGCTATTTTACAGTTTTGAACGGAAGATATTTCCTTTTTCACCATAGCCCTCTATGGGCTGCCAAATATCCCTTTGCCAATTCCATAAGAACAGCATTAGCGAAAGGCATCTTGAAGGCAAAGATGTAACTCTGTGAGATGAATTCAGAGAACACAGAGCAGTTTCTCAGAAAGCTTCTTTCCAGTTTTGAACGGAAGATATTTCCTTTTTCACCAGAGCCCTCTATGGGTTTCCAAATGTCCCTTTGCCAGTTCCACAAGAACAGCCTTAGCGAAAGGCTTCTTGAAGGGAAAGATGTAACTCTGTGAGAAGAATTCAGAGAACACAGAGCAGTTTCTCAGAAAGCTTCTTTCCAGTTTTGAACGAAAGATATTTCCTTTTTCACCATAGCCCTCTATGGGCTTCCAAATATCCCTTTGCCAGTTCCACAAGAACAGCCTTAGCGAAAGGCTTCTTGAAGGGAAAGATGTAACTCTGTGATATGAACTAACAGAACACAGAACAGTTTCTCAGAAAGCTTCTTTCCAGTTTTGAACGGAAGATATTTCTTTTTCACCATAGCCCTCTATGGGTTTCCAAATATCACTTTGCCAATTCCACATGAACAGCCTTAGCGAAAGGCTTCTTGAAGGGAAAGATGCAGCTCCGTGAGATGAATTAACAGAACACAGAGCAGTTTCTCAGAAAGCTTCTTTCCAGTTTTGAACGGAAGATATTTCCTTTTTCACCATAGCCCTCGATGGGCTTCCAAATATCCCTTTGCCAATTCCACAAGAACAGCCTTAGCGAAAGGCTTCTTGAAGGGAAAGATGTAACTCTGTGAGATGAATTAACAGAACACAGAGCAGTTTCTCAGAAAGCTTCTTTCCAGTTTTGAACGGAAGATATTTCCTTTTTCACCATAGCCCTCTATGGGCTTCCAAATATCCCTTTGCCAGTTCCATAAGAACAGCCTTAGCGAAAGGCTTCTTGAAGGGAAATATGTAACTCTGTGAGATGAACTAACAGAACACAGAGCAGTTTCTCAGAAAGCTTCTTTCCAGTTTTGAACGGAAGATATTTCCTTTTTTAACCATAGCCCTCTATGGGCTTCAAATTATCCCTTTGCCAATTCCACAAGAACAGCGTTGGCGAAAGGCTTTTGAAGGGCAAGATGTAACTCTGTGAGATGAACTAACAGAACACAGAGCAGTTTCTCAGAAAGCTTCTTTCCAGTTTTGAACGGAAGATATTTCCTTTTTCAGCATAGCCCTCTATGGGCTTCCAAATATCCCTTTGCCAATTCCACAAAAACAGCCTTAGCGAAAGGCTTCTTGAAGGGAAAGATGTAACTCTGTGAGATGAATTCAGAGAACACAGAGCAGTTTCTCAGAAAGCTTTTTCCAGTTTTGAACGGAAGATATTTCCTTTTTCACCATAACCCTATATGGGCTTCCAAATATCCCTTTGCCAGTTCCACAAGAACAGCCTTAGCGAAAGGCTTCTTGAAGGGAAAGATGTAACTCTGTGAGATGAATTAACAGAACACAGAGCAGTTTCTCAGAAAGCTTCTTTCCAGTTTTGAACGGAAAATATTTCCTTTTTCACCATAGCCCTCTATGGGCTTCCAAATATCCCTTTGCCAATTCCACAAGAACAGCCTTGGCGAAAGGCTTCTTGAAGGGCAAGATGTAACTCTGTGAGATGAACTAACAGAACACAGAGCAGTTTCTCAGAAAGCTACTTTCCAGTTTTGAACGGAAGATATTTCCTTTTTCACCATAGCCCTCTATGGGCTTCCAAATATCACTTTGCCAATTCCACAAGAACAGCCTTAGCGAAAGGCTTCTTGAAGGGTAAGAGGTAACTCTGTGAGATGAATTCAGAGTACACAGAGCAGTTTCTCAGAAAGCTTCTTTCCAGTTTTGAACGGAAGATATTTCCTTTTTCACCATAGCCCTCTATGGGCTTCCAAATATCCCTTTGCCAGTTCCACAAGAAAAGCCTTAGCGAAAGGCTTCTTGAAGGGAAAGATGTAACTCTGTGAGATGAATTCAGAGAACACAGAGCAGTTTCTCAGAAGGCTTCTTTCCAGTTTTGAACGGAAGATATTTCCTTTTTCACCATAGCCCTCTATGAGCTTCGAAATATCCCTTTGCCAGTTCAACAAGACCAGCCTTAGCGAAAGGCTTCTTGAAGGGAATGATGTAACTCTGTGAGATGAATTCAGAGAACACAGAGCAGTTTCTCAGAAAGCTTCTTTCCAGTTTTGAACGGAAGATATTTCCTTTTTCACCATAGCCCTCTATGGGCTTCCAAATATCCCTCTGCCAATTCCACAAGAACAGCCTTAGCGAAAGGCTTCTTGAAGGGAAAGATGTAACTCTGTGAGATGAACTAACAGAACACAGAGCAGTTTCTCAGAAAGCTTCTTTCCAGTTTTGAACGGAAGATATTTCCTTTTTCACCATAGCCCTCTATGGGCTTCCAAATATCCCTTTGCCAATTCCACAAGAACAGCCTTGGCGAGAGGCTTCTTGAAGTGCAAGATGTAACTCTGTGAGATGAACTAACAGAACACAGAGTAGTTTCTCAGAAAGCTTCTTTCCAATTTTGAACGGAAGTTATTTCCTTTTTCAGCATAGCCGTGTATGGGCTTCCAAATATCCCTTTGCCAATTCCACAAGAACAGCCTTAGCGAAAGGCTTCTTGAAGGGAAAGATGTAACTCTGTGAGATGAATTCATAGAACACAGAGCAGTTTCTCAGAAAGCTTCTTTCCAGTTTTGAACGGAAGATATTTCCTTTTTCACCATAGCCCTCTAAGGGCTTCCAAATATCCCTTTGCCAATTCCAGAAGAAGAGCATTAGCGAAAGGCTTCTTGAAGGCAAAGATGTAACTCTGTGAGATGAATTCAGAGAACACAGAGTCGTTTCTCAGAAAGCTTCTTTCCAGTTTTGAACGGAAGATATTTCCTTTTTCACCATTGCCCTCTATGGGCTTCCAAATATCCCTTTGCCAATTCCACAAGAACAGCGTTGGCGAAAGGATTTTGAAGGGCAAGATGTAACTCTGTGAGATGAACTGAAAGAACACAGAGCAGTTTCTCAGAAAGCTTCTTTCCGGTTTTGAACGGAAGATATTTCCTTTTTCACCATAGCCCTCTATGGGCTTCCAAATATCCCTTTGCCTATTCCACAAGAACAGCCTTAGCGAAAGGCTTCTGGAAGGGAAAGATGTAACTCAGTGAGATGAATTCATAGAACACAGAGCAGTTTCTCAGAAAGCTTCTTTCCAGTTTTGAACGGAAGATATTTCCTTTTTCACCATAGCCCTCTATGGCCTTCCAAATATGACTTTGCCAATTCCACAAGAACAGCCTTAGCGAAAGGCTTCTTGAAGGGAAAGATGTAACTCTGTGAGATGAACTAACAGAACACAGAGCAGTTTCTCAGAATGCTTCTTTCCAGTTTTGAACGGAAGATATTTCCTTTTTCACCATAGCCCTCTATGGGCTTCCAAATATCTCTTTGCCAATTCCATAAGAACAGCCTTGGCGAAAGGCTTCTTGAAGGGAAAGATGCAGCTCTGTGAGATGAAGTAACAGAACACAGAGCAGTTTCTCAGAAAGCTTCTTTCCAGTTTTGAACGGAAGATATTTCCTTTTTCACCATAGCCCTCTATGGGCTTCCAAATATCCCTTTGCCAATTCCACAAGAACAGCCTTAGCGAAAGGCTTCTTGAAGGGAAAGATGTAACTCTGTGAGATGAATTAACAGAACACAGAGCAGTTTCTCAGAAAGCTTCTTTCCAGTTTTGAACGGAAGATATTTCCTTTTTCACCATAGCCCTCTATGGGCTTCCAAATATCCCTTTGCCAGTTCCATAAGAACAGCCTTAGCGAAAGGCTTCTTGAAGGGAAAGATGTAACTCTGTGACATGAACTAACAGATCACAGAGCAGTTTCTCAGAAAGCTTCTTTCCAGTTTTGAACGGAAGTTATTTCCTTTTTTAAACATAGCCCTCTATGGGCTTCCAAATATCCCTTTGCCAGTTCCACAAGAACAGCGTTGGCGAAAGGCTTCTTGAAGGGCAAGATGTAACTCTGTGAGATGAACTAACAGAACACAGAGCAGTATCTAAGAAAGCTTCTTTCCAGTTTTGAACGGAAGATATTTCCTTTTTCACCATAGCCCTCTATGGGCTTCCAAATATCCCTTTGCCAGTTCCACAAGAACAGCCTTAGCGAAAGGCTTCTTGAAGGGAAAGATGTAACTCTGTGAGATGAATTCAGAGAACACAGAGCAGTTTCTCAGAAACCTTTTTCCAGTTTTGAACGGAAGATATTTCCTTTTTCACCATAACCCTCTATGGGCTTCCAAATATCCCTTTGCCAGTTCCACAAGAACAGCCTTGGCGAAAGGCTTCTTGAAGGGAAAGATGTAACTCTGTGAGATGAATTAACAGAACACAGAGCAGTTTCTCAGGAAGCTTCTTTCCAGTTTTGAACGGAAGATATTTCCTTTTTCACCATAGCCCTCTATGGGCTTCCAAATATCCCTTTGCCAATTCCACAAGAACAGCCTTGGCGAAAGGCTTCTTGAAGGGCAAGATGTAACTCTGTGAGATGAACTAACAGAACACAGAGCAGTTTCTCAGAAAGCTTCTTTCCAGTTTTAAACGGAAGATATTTCCTTTTTCACCATAGCCCTCTATGGGCTTCCAAATATCCCTTTGCCAATTCCACAAGAAGAGCCTTAGCGAAAGGCTTCTTGAAGGGAAAGATGTAACTCTGTGAGATGAATTCATAGAACACAGAGCAGTTTCTCAGAAAGCTTCTTTCCAGTTTTGAACGGAAGATATTTCCTTTTTCACCATAGCCCTCTATGGGCTTCCAAATATCACTTTGCCAATTCCACAAGAACAGCCTTAGCGAATGGCTTCTTGAAGGGAAAGATGTAACACTGTGAGATGAATTAACAGAACACAGAGCAGTTTCACAGAAAGCTTCTTTCCAGTTTTGAACGGAAGATATTTCCTTTTTCACCATAGCCCTCTATGGGCTTCCAAATATCCCTTTGCCAATTCCAAAAGAATAGCCTTAGCGAAAGGCTTCTTGAAGGGAAAGATGTAACTCTGTGAGATGAATTAACAGAACACAGAACAGTTTCTCAGAAAGCTTCTTTCCGGTTTTGAACGGAAGATATTTCCTTTTTCACCATAGCCCTCTATGGGCTTCCAAATATCCCTTTGCCAATTACTCAAGAACAGCCTTAGGGAAAGTCTTCTTGAAGGTAAAGATGTAACTCTGTGAGATGAATTCAGAGAACACAGAGCAGTTTCTCAGAAAGCTTTTTTCCGGTTTTGAACGGAAGATATTTCCTTTTTCACCATAGCCCTCTAGGGGCTTCCAAATATCACTTTGCCAATTCCACAAGAACAGCCTTAGCGAAAGGCTTCTTGAAGGGAAAGATGTATCTCTGTGAGATGAATTAACAGAACACAGAGGAGTTTCTCAGAAAGCTTCTTTCCAGTTTGAAAGGAAGATATTTCCTTTTTCACCATAGCCCTCTATGGGCTTCCAAATATCCCTTTGCCAATTCCACAAGAACAGCCTTAGCGAAAGGCTTCTTGAAGGGAAAGATGTAACTCTGTGAGATGAATTCAGAGAACACAGAGTAGTTTCTCAGAAAGCTTCTTTCCAGTTTTGAACGGGAGATATTTAATTTTTCACCATAGCCCTCTATGGGCTTCCAAATATCCCTTTGCCAATTCCACAAGAACAGCCTTAGCGAAAGGCTTCTTGAAGGGAAAGATGTAACTCTGTGAGATGAATTCAGAGAACACTGAGCAGATTCTCAGAAAGCTTCTTTCCAGTTTTGGACGGAAGATATTTCCTTTTTCTCCATTGCCCTCTATGGGCTTCCAAATATCCCTTTGACAGTTCCACAAGAAAAGCCTTAGCGAAAGGCTTCTTGAAGGCAAAGACGTAACTCTGTGAGATGAACTAACAAAACACAGAGCAGTTTCTCAGAAAGCTTCTTTCCAGTTTTCAACGGAAGATATTTCCTTTTTCACCATAGCCCTCTATGGGCTTCCAAATATCCCTTTGCCAATTCCACAAGAACAGCCTTAGCGAAAGGCTTCTTGAAGGGAAAGATGTAACACTGTGAGATGAATTCAGAGAACACTGAGCAGTTTCATAGAAAGCTATTTTCCAGTTTTGAACGGAAGATATTTCCTTTTTCACCATAGCCCTCTATGGGCTTCCAAATATCCCTTTGCCAATTCCAGAAGAAGAGCATTAGCGAAAGGCTTCTTGAAGGCAAAGATGTAACTCTGTGAGATGAATTCAGAGAACACAGAGCCGTTTCTCAGAAAGCTTCTTTCCAGTTTTGAACGGAAGATATTTCCTTTTTCACCATAGCCCTCTATGGGCTTCCAAATATCCCTTTGCCAATTCCACAAGAACAGCGTTGGCGAAAGGCTTTTGAAGGGCAAGATGTAACTCTGTGAGATGAACTGACAGAACACAGAGCAGTTTCTCAGAAAGCTTCTTTCCAGTTTTGAACGGAAGATATTTCCTTTTTCGCCATAGCCCTCTATGGGTTTCCAAATATCCCTTTGCCAATTCCTCAAGAACAGCCTTAGCGAAAGTCTTCTTGAAGGTAAAGATGTAACTCTGTGAGATGAATTCAGAGAACACAAAGCAATTTCTCAGAAAGTTTCTTTCCGGTTTTGAACGGAAGATATTTCCTTTTTCACCATAGCCCTCTATGGCCTTCCAAATATCACTTTGCCAATTCCACAAGAACAGCCTTAGCGAAAGGCTTCTTGAAGGGAAAGATGTAACTCTGTGAGATGAACTAACAGAACACAGAGCAGTTTCTCAGAATGCTTCTTTCCAGTTTTGAACGGAAGATATTTCCTTTTTCACCATAGCCCTCTATGGGCTTCCAAATATCCCTTTGCCAATTACTCAAGAACAGTGTTAGCGAAAGGCTTCTTGAAGGGAAAGATGTAACTCTGTGAGATGAATTCAGAGAACACTGAGCAGATTCTCAGAAAGCTTCTTTCCTGTTTTGGACGGAAGATATTTCCTTTTTCTCCATTGCCCTCTATGGGCTTCCAAATATCCATTTGACAGTTCCACAAGTAAAGCCTTAGCGAAAGGCTTCTTGAAGGCAAAGACGTAACTCTGTGAGATGAACTAACAAAACACAGAGCAGTTTCTCAGAAAGCTTCTTTCCAGTTTTCAACGGAAGATATTCCCTTTTTCACCATAGCCCTCTATGGGCTTCCAAATATCCCTTTGCCAATTCCACAAGAACAGCCTTAGCGAAAGGCTTCTTGAAGGGAAAGATGTAACTCTGTGAGATGAATTCACAGAACACTGAGCAGTTTCTCAGAAAGCTATTTTCCAGTTTTGAAGGGAAGATATTTCCTTTTTCACCATAGCCCTCTAAGGGCTTCCAAATATCCCTTTGCCAATTCCAGAAGAAGAGCATTAGCGAAAGGCTTCTTGAAGGCAAAATGTAACTCTGTGAGATGAATTCAGAGAACACAGAGCCGTTTCTCAGAAAGCTTCTTTCCAGTTTTGAACGGAAGATATTTCCTTTTTCACCATAGCCCTCTATGGGCATCCAAATATCCCTTTGCCAATTCCACAAGAACAGCGTTGGCGAAAGGTTTTTGAAGGGCAAGATGTAACTCTGTGAGATGAACTGAAAGAACACAGAGCAGTTTCTCAGAAAGCTTCTTTCCGGTTTTGAACGGAAGATATTTCCTTTTTCACCATAGCCCTCTATGGACTTCCAAATATCCCTTTGCCAATTCCACAAGAAAAGCCTTAGCGAAAGGCTTCTGGAAGGGAAAGATGTAACTCAGTGAGATGAATTCATAGAACACAGAGCAGTTTCTCAGAAAGCTTCTTTCCAGTTTTGAACGGAAGATATTTCCTTTTTCACCATAGCCCTCTAGGGCCTTCCAAATATCACTTTGCCAATTCCACAAGAACAGCCTTAGCGAAAGGCTTCTTGAAGGGAAAGATGTAACTCTGTGAGATGAACTAACAGAACACAGAGCAGTTTCTCAGAATGCTTCTTTCCAGTTTTGAACGGAAGATATTTCCTTTTTCACCAAAGCCCTCTATGGGCTTCCAAATATCCCTTTGCCAATTCCATAAGAACAGCCTTGGCGAAAGGCTTCTTGAAGGGAAAGATGCAGCTCTGTGAGATGAAGTAACAGAACACAGAGCAGTTTCTCAGAAAGCTTCTTTCCAGTTTTGAACGGAAGATATTTCCTTTTTCACCATAGCCCTCTATGGGCTTCCAAATATCCCTTTGCCAATTCCACAAAAACAGCCTTAGCGAAAGGCTTCTTGAAGGGAAAGATGTAACTCTGTGAGATGAATTAACAGAACACAGAGCAGTTTCTCAGAAAGCTTCTTTCCAGTTTTGAACGGAAGATATTTCCTTTGTCACCATAGCCCTCTATGGGCTTCCAAATATCCCTTTGCCAGTTCCATAAGAACAGCCTTAGCGAAAGGCTTCTTGAAGGGAAAGATGTAACTCTGTGACATGAACTAACAGATCACAGAGCAGTTTCTCAGAAAGCTTCTTTCCAGTTTTGAACGGAAGTTATTTCCTTTTTTAAACATAGCCCTCTATTGGCTTCCAAATATCCCTTTGCCAGTTCCACAAGAACAGCGTTGGCGAAAGGCTTCTTGAAGGGCAAGATGTAACTCTGTGAGATGAAGTAACAGAACACAGAGCAGTATCTAAGAAAGCTTCTTTCCAGTTTTGAACGGAAGATATTTCCTTTTTCACCATAGCCCTCTATGGGCTTCCAAATATCCCTTTGCCAATTCCACAAGAACAACCTTAGCGAAAGGCTTCTTGAAGGGAAAGATGTAACTCTGTGAGATGAAATCAGAGAACACAGAGTAGTTTCTCAGAAAGCTTCTTTCCAGTATTGAACGGGAGATATTTAATTTTTCACCATAACCCTCTATGGGCTTCCAAATATCCCTTTGCCAATTCCACAAGAACAGCCTTAGCGAAAGGCTTCTTGAAGGGAAAGATGTAACTCTGTGAGATGAATTCAGAGAACACTGAGCAGATTCTCAGAAAGCTTCTTTCCAGTTTTGGACGGAAGATATTTCCTTTTTCTCCATTGCCCTCTATGAGCTTCCAAATATCCCTTTGACAGTTCCACAAGAAAAGCCTTAGCGAAAGGCTTCTTGAAGGCAAAGACGTAACTCTGTGAGATGAAGTAACAAAACACAGAGCAGTTTCTCAGAAAGCTTCTTTCCAGTTTTCAACGGAAGATATTTCCTTTTTCACCATAGCCCTCTATGGGCTTCCAAATATCCCTTTGCCAATTCCACAAGAACAGCCTTAGCGAAAGGCTCTTTAAGGGAAAGATGTAACTCTGTGAGATGTATTCAGAGAACACAGAGCAGTTTCTCAGAAAGCTTCTTTCCAGTTTTGAACGGAAGATATTTCCTTTTTCACCATAGCCCTCTATGGGTTTCCAAATATCCCTTTGCCAGTTCCACAAGAACAGCCTTAGCGAAAGGCTTCTTGAAGGGAAAGATGTAACTCTGTGAGATGAACTAACAGAACACAGAGCAGTTTCTCAGAAAGCTTCTTTCCAGTTTTGAACGGAAGATATTTCCTTTTTTCACCATAGCCCTCTATGGGCTTCAAAATATCCCTCTGCCAATTCCACAAGAACAGCGTTGGCGAAAGTCTTCTTGAAGGGCAAGATGTAACTCTGTGAGATGAACTAACAGAACACAGAGCAGTTTCTCAGAAAGCTTCTTTCCAGTTTTGAACGGAAGATATTTCCTTTTTCACCATAGCCCTCTATGGGCTTCCAAATATCCCTTTGCCAATTCCACAAAAACAGCCTTAGCGAAAGGCTTCTTGAAGGGAAAGATGTAACTCTGTGAGATGAATTCAGAGAACACAGAGCAGTTTCTCAGAAAGCTTTTTCCAGTTTTGAACGGAAGATATTTCCTTTTTCACCATAACCCTATATGGGCTTCCAAATATCCCTTTGCCAGTTCCACAAGAACAGCCTTAGCGAAAGGCTTCTTGAAGGGAAAGATGTAACTCTGTGAGATGAATTAACAGAACACAGAACAGTTTCTCAGAAAGCTTCTTTCCAGTTTTGAACGGAAGATATTTCCTTTTTCAACATAGCCCTCTATGGTCTTCCAAATATCCCTTTGCCAATTACTCAAGAACAGCCTTAGCGAAAGTCTTCTTCAAAGTAAAGATGTAACTCTGTGAGATGAATTCAGAGAACACAGAGCAGTTTCTCAGAAAGCTTCTTTCCGGTTTTGAACGGAAGATATTTCCTTTTTCACCATAGCCCTCTATGGGCTTCCAAATATCACTTTGCCAATTCCACAAGAACAGCCTTAGCGAAAGGCTTCTTGAAGGGAAAGATGTATCTCTGTGAGATGAATTAACAGAACACAGAGGAGTTTCTCAGAAAGCTTCTTTCCAGTTTGAACGGAAGATATTTCCTTTTTCAACATAACCCACTATGGGCTTCCAAATATCCCTTTGCCAATTCCACAAGAACAGCCTTAGCGAAAGGCTTCTTGAAGGGAAAGATGTAACTCTGTGAGATGAATTCAGAGAACACTGAGCAGATTCTCAGAAAGCTTCTTTCCAGTTTTGGACGGAAGATATTTCCTTTTTCTCCATTGCCCTCTATGGGCTTCCAAATATCCCTTTGACAGTTCCACAAGAAAAGCCTTAGCGAAAGGCTTCTTGAAAGCAAAGACGTAACTCTGTGAGATGAACTAACAAAACACAGAGGAGTTTCTCAGAAAGCTTCTTTCCAGTTTTCAACGGAAGATATTTACTTTTTAACCATAGCCCTCTATGGGCTTCCAAATATCCCTTTGCCAATTCCACAAGAACAGACTTAGCGAAAGGCTTCTTGAAGGGAAAGATGTAACTCTGTGAGATGAATTCAGAGAACACTGAGCAGTTTCTCAGAAAGCTATTTTACAGTTTTGAACGGAAGATATTTCCTTTTTCACCATAGCCCTCTATGGGCTGCCAAATATCCCTTTGCCAATTCCATAAGAACAGCATTAGCGAAAGGCTTCTTGAAGGCAAAGATGTAACTCTGTGAGATGAATTCAGAGAACACAGAGCAGTTTCTCAGAAAGCTTCTTTCCAGTTTTGAACGGAAGATATTTCCTTTTTCACCAGAGCCCTCTATGGGTTTCCAAATGTCCCTTTGCCAGTTCCACAAGAACAGCCTTAGCGAAAGGCTTCTTGAAGGGAAAGATGTAACTCTGTGAGAAGAATTCAGAGAACACAGAGCAGTTTCTCAGAAAGCTTCTTTCCAGTTTTGAACGAAAGATATTTCCTTTTTCACCATAGCCCTCTATGGGCTTCCAAATATCCCTTTGCCAGTTCCACAAGAACAGCCTTAGCGAAAGGCTTCTTGAAGGGAAAGATGTAACTCTGTGATATGAACTAACAGAACACAGAACAGTTTCTCAGAAAGATTCTTTCCAGTTTTGAACGGAAGATATTTCTTTTTCACCATAGCCCTCTATGGGTTTCCAAATATCACTTTGCCAATTCCACATGAACAGCCTTAGCGAAAGGCTTCTTGAAGGGAAAGATGCAGCTCCGTGAGATGAATTAACAGAACACAGAGCAGTTTCTCAGAAAGCTTCTTTCCAGTTTTGAACGGAAGATATTTCCTTTTTCACCATAGCCCTCGATGGGCTTCCAAATATCCCTTTGCCAATTCCACAAGAACAGCCTTAGCGAAAGGCTTCTTGAAGGGAAAGATGTAACTCTGTGAGATGAATTAACAGAACACAGAGCAGTTTCTCAGAAGGCTTCTTTCCAGTTTTGAACGGAAGATATTTCCTTTTTCACCATAGCCCTCTATGGGCTTCCCAATATCCCTTTGCCAGTTCCATAAGAACAGCCTTAGCGAAAGGCTTCTTGAAGGGAAATATGTAACTCTGTGAGATGAACTAACAGAACACAGAGCAGTTTCTCAGAAAGCTTCTTTCCAGTTTTGAACGGAAGATATTTCCTTTTTTAACCATAGCCCTCTATGGGCTTCAAATTATCCCTTTGCCAATTCCACAAGAACAGCGTTGGCGAAAGGCTTTTGAAGGGCAAGATGTAACTCTGTGAGATGAACTAACAGAACACAGAGCAGTTTCTCAGAAAGCTTCTTTCCAGTTTTGAACGGAAGATATTTCCTTTTTCAGCATAGCCCTCTATGGGCTTCCAAATATCCCTTTGCCAATTCCACAAAAACAGCCTTAGCGAAAGGCTTCTTGAAGGGAAAGATGTAACTCTGTGAGATGAATTCAGAGAACACAGAGCAGTTTCTCAGAAAGCTTTTTCCAGTTTTGAACGGAAGATAATTCCTTTTTCACCATAACCCTATATGGGCTTCCAAATATCCCTTTGCCAGTTCCACAAGAACAGCCTTAGCGAAAGGCTTCTTGAAGGGAAAGATGTAACTCTGTGAGATGAATTAACAGAACACAGAGCAGTTTCTCAGAAAGCTTCTTTCCAGTTTTGAACGGAAAATATTTCCTTTTTCACCATAGCCCTCTATGGGCTTCCAAATATCCCTTTGCCAATTCCACAAGAACAGCCTTGGCGAAAGTCTTCTTGAAGGGTAAGAGGTAACTCTGTGAGATGAATTCAGAGTACACAGAGCAGTTTCTCAGAAAGCGTCTTTCCAGTTTTGAACGGAAGATATTTCCTTTTTCACCATAGCCCTCTATGGGCTTCCAAATATCCCTTTGCCAGTTCCACAAGAAAAGCCTTAGCGAAAGGCTTCTTGAAGGGAAAGATGTAACTCTGTGAGATGAATTCAGAGAACACAGAGCAGTTTCTCAGAAGGCTTCTTTCCAGTTTTGAACGGAAGATATTTCCTTTTTCACCATAGCCCTCTATGAGCTTCGAAATATCCCTTTGCCAGTTCAACAAGACCAGCCTTAGCGAAAGGCTTCTTGAAGGGAATGATGTAACTCTGTGAGATGAATTCAGAGAACACAGAGCAGTTTCTCAGAAAGCTTCTTTCCAGTTTTGAACGGAAGATATTTTCTTTTTCACCATAGCCCTCTATGGGCTTCCAAATATCCCTTTGCCAATTCCACAAGAACAGCCTTAGCGAAAGGCTTCTTGAAGGGAAAGATGTAACTCTGTGAGATGAACTAACAGAACACAGAGCAGTTTCTCAGAAAGCTTCTTTCCAGTTTTGAACGGAAGATATTTCCTTTTTCACCATAGCCCTCTATGGGCTTCCAAATATCCCTTTGCCAATTCCACAAGAACAGCCTTGGCGAGAGGCTTCTTGAAGTGCAAGATGTAACTCTGTGAGATGAACTAACAGAACACAGAGTAGTTTCTCAGAAAGCTTCTTTCCAATTTTGAACGGAAGTTATTTCCTTTTTCAGCATAGCCCTGTATGGGCTTCCAAATATCCCTTTGCCAATTCCACAAGAACAGCCTTAGCGAAAGGCTTCTTGAAGGGAAAGATGTAACTCTGTGAGATGAATTCATAGAACACAGAGCAGTTTCTCAGAAAGCTTCTTTCCAGTTTTGAACGGAAGATATTTCCTTTTTCACCATAGCCCTCTATGGGCTTCCAAATATCACTTTGCCAATTCCACTAGAACAGCCTTATCGAAAGGCTTCTTGAAGGGAAAGATGTAACTCTGTGAGATGAATTGAGAGTAAACAGAGCAGTTTCTCAGAAAGCTTCTTTCCAGTTTTGAACGGAAGATATTTCCTTTTTCACCATAGCCCTCTATGGGCTTCCAAATATCCCTTTGCCAGTTCCACAAGAACAGCCTTAGCGAAAGGCTTCTTGAAGGGAAAGATGTAACTCTGTGAGATGAATTCAGAGAACACAGAGCAGTTTCTCAGAAAGCTTCTTTCCAGTTTTGAACGGAAGTTATTTCCTTTTTCACCATAGCCCTCTAAGGGCTTCCAAATATCCCTTTGCCAATTCCACAAGAACAGACTTAGCGAAAGGCTTCTTGAAGGGAAAGATGTAACTCTGTGAGATGAATTCATAGAACACAGAGCAGTTTCTCAGAAAGCTTCTTTCCACTTTTGAACGGAAGATATTTCCTTTTTCACCATAGCCCTCTATGGGCTTCCAAATATCACTTTGCCAATTCCACAAGAAAAGCCTTAGCAAAAGGCTTCTTGAAGGGAAAGATGTAACTCTGTGAGATGAATTAACAGAACACAGAGCAGTTTCTCAGAAAGCTTCTTTCCGGTTTTAACAGAAGATATTTCCTTTGTCACCATAGCCCTCAATGGGCATCCAAATATTCCTTTGCCAGTTCCACAAGAACAGCCTTAGCGAAAGGATTCTTGAAGGGAAAGATGTAATTCTGTGAGATGAACTAACAGAACACAGAACAGTTTCTCAGAAAGCTTCTTTCCAGTTTTGAACGGAAGATATTTTCTTTTTCACCATAGCCCTCGATGGGCTTCGAATTATCCCTTTGCCAGTTCCACAAGAACAGCCTTAGCGAAAGGATTCTTGAAGGGAAAGATGTAACTCTGTGAGATGAATTCAGAGAACACAGATCAGTTTCTCAGAAGGCTTTTTTCCAGTTTTGAACGGAAGATATTTCCTTTTTCACCATAACCCTCTATGAGCTTCGAAATATCCCTTTGCCAGTTCAACAAAACCAGCCTTAGCGAAAGACTTCTTGAAGGGAAAGATGTATCTCTGTGAGATGAATTAACAGAACACAGAGGAGTTTCTCAGAAAGCTTCTTTCCGGTTTGAACGGAAGATATTTCCTTTTTCCCCATAGCCCTCTATGGGCTTCCAAATATCCCTTTGCCAATTCCACAAGAACAGCCTTAGCGAAAGGCTTCTTGAAGGGAAAGATGTAACTCTGTGAGATGAATTCAGAGAACACTGAGCAGTTTCTCAGAAAGCTATTTTCCAGTTTTGAACGGAAGATATTTCCTTTTTCACCATAGCCCTCTATGGGCTTCCAAATATCCCTTTGCCAATTCCAGAAGAACAGCATTAGCGAAAGGCTTCTTGAAGGCAAAGATGTAACTCTGTGAGATGAATTCAGAGAACACAGAGCCGTTTCTAAGAAAGCTTCTTTCCAGTTTTGAACGGAAGATATTTCCTTTTTCACCATAGCCCTCTATGGGCTTCCAAATATCCCTTTGCCAATTCCACAAGAACAGCCTTAGCGAAAGGCTTCTTGAAGGGAAAGATGTAACTCTGTGATATGAACTAACAGAACACAGAACAGTTTCTCAGAAAGCTTCTTTCCAGTTTTGAACGGAAGATATTTCTTTTTCACCATAGCCCTCTATGGGTTTCCAAATATCACTTTGCCAATTCCACATGAACAGCCTTAGCGAAAGGCTTCTTGAAGGGAAAGATGCAACTCCGTGAGATGAATTAACAGAATACAGAGCAGTTTCTCAGAAAGCTTCTTTCCAGTTTTGAACGGAAGATATTTCCTTTTTCACCATAGCCCTCGATGGGCTTCCAAATATCCCTTTGCCAATTCCACAAGAACAGCCTTAGCGAAAGGCTTCTTGAAGGGAAAGATGTAACTCTGTGAGATGAATTAACAGAACACAGAGCAGTTTCTCAGAAAGCTTCTTTCCAATTTTGAACGGAAGATATTTCCTTTTTTAACCATAGCCCTCTATGGGCTTCAAAATATCCCTTTGCCAATTCCACAAGAACAGCGTTGGCGAAAGGCATTTGAAGGGCAAGATGTAACTCTGTGAGATGAACTGACAGAACACAGAGCAGTTTCTCAGAAAGCTTCTTTCCAGTTTTGAACGGAAGATATTTCCTTTTTCACCATAGCCCTCTGGGGGTTTCCAAATATCACTTTGCCAATTCCTCAAGAACAGCCTTAGCGAAAGTCTTCTTGAAGGTAAAGATGTAACTCTGTGAGATGAATCCAGAGAACACAGAGCAGTTTCTCAGAAAGCTTCTTTCCAGTTTGAACGGAAGATATTTCCTTTTTCACCATAGCCCTCTATGGGCTTCCAAATATCACTTTGCCAATTCCACAAGAACAGCCTTAGCGAAAGGCTTCTTGAAGGGAAAGATGTAACTCTGTGAGATGAACTAACAGAACACACAGCAGTTTCTCAGAATGCTTCTTTCCAGTTTTGAACGGAAGATACTTCCTTTTTCACCATAGCCCTCTATGGGCTTCCAAATATCCCTTTGCCAATTCCACAAGAACAGCCTTAGCGAAAGGCTTCTTGAAGGGAAAGATGTAACTCCGTGAGATGAATTAACAGAACACAGAGCAGTTTCTCAGAAAGCTTCTTTCCAGTTTTGAACGGAAGATATTTCCTTTTTCACCATAGCCCTCTATGGCCTTCCAAATATCCCTTTGCCAATTACTCAAGAACAGCCTTAGCGAAAGTCTTCTTGAAGGTAAAGATGTAACTCTGTGAGATGAATTCAGAGAACACAGAGCAGTTTCTCAGTAAGCTTTTTTCCGCTTTTGAACGGAAGATATTTCCTTTTTCACCATAGCCCTCTATGGGCTTCCAAATATCCCTTTGCCAATTACTCAAGAACAGCCTTAGCGAAAGTCTTCTTGAAGGTAAAGATGTAACTCTGTGAGATGAATTCAGAAAACACAGAGCAGTTTCTCAGAAAGCTTTTTTCCGGTTTTGAACGGAAGATATTTCCTTTTTCACCATAGCCCTATATGGGCTTCCAAATATCCCTTTGCCAGTTCCACAAGAACAGCCTTAGCGAAAGGCTTCTTGAAGGGAAAGATGTAACTCTGTGAGATGAATTAACAGAACACAGAACAGTTTCTCAGAAAGCTTCTTTCCAGTTTTGAACGGAAGATATTTCCTTTTTCAACATAGCCCTCTATGGGCTTCCAAATATCCCTTTGCCAATTACTCAAGAACAGCCTTAGCGAAAGTCTTCTTCAAAGTAAAGATGTAACTCTGTGAGATGAATTCAGAGAACACAGAGCAGTTTCTCAGAAAGCTTCTTTCCGGTTTTGAACGGAAGATATTTCCTTTTTCACCATAGCCCTCTATGGGCTTCCAAATATCACTTTGCCAATTCCACAAGAACAGCCTTAGCGAAAGGCTTCTTGAAGGGAAAGATGTATCTCTGTGAGATGAATTAACAGAACACAGAGGAGTTTCTCAGAAAGCTTCTTTCCAGTTTGAACGGAAGATATTTCCTTTTTCAACATAACCCTCTATGGGCTTCCAAATATCCCTTTGCCAATTCCACAAGAACAGCCTTAGCGAAAGGCTTCTTGAAGGGAAAGATGTAACTCTGTGAGATGAATTCAGAGAACACTGAGCAGATTCTCAGAAAGCTTCTTTCCAGTTTTGGACGGAAGATATTTCCTTTTTCTCCATTGCCCTCTATGGGCTTCCAAATATCCCTTTGACAGTTCCACAAGAAAAGCCTTAGCGAAAGGCTTCTTGAAAGCAAAGACGTAACTCTGTGAGATGAACTAACAAAACACAGAGGAGTTTCTCAGAAAGCTTCTTTCCAGTTTTCAACGGAAGATATTTACTTTTTAACCATAGCCCTCTATGGGCTTCCAAATATCCCTTTGCCAATTCCACAAGAACAGACTTAGCGAAAGGCTTCTTGAAGGGAAAGATGTAACTCTGTGAGATGAATTCAGAGAACACTGAGCAGTTTCTCAGAAAGCTATTTTACAGTTTTGAACGGAAGATATTTCCTTTTTCACCATAGCCCTCTATGGGCTGCCAAATATCCCTTTGCCAATTCCATAAGAACAGCATTAGCGAAAGGCTTCTTGAAGGCAAAGATGTAACTCTGTGAGATGAATTCAGAGAACACAGAGCAGTTTCTCAGAAAGCTTCTTTCCAGTTTTGAACGGAAGATATTTCCTTTTTCACCAGAGCCCTCTATGGGTTTCCAAATGTCCCTTTGCCAGTTCCACAAGAACAGCCTTAGCGAAATGCTTCTTGAAGGGAAAGATGTAACTCTGTGAGAAGAATTCAGAGAACACAGAGCAGTTTCTCAGAAAGCTTCTTTCCAGTTTTGAACGAAAGATATTTCCTTTTTCACCATAGCCCTCTATGGGCTTCCAAATATCCCTTTGCCAGTTCCACAAGAACAGCCTTAGCGAAAGGCTTCTTGAAGGGAAAGATGTAACTCTGTGATATGAACTAACAGAACACAGAACAGTTTCTCAGAAAGATTCTTTCCAGTTTTGAACGGAAGATATTTCTTTTTCACCATAGCCCTCTATGGGTTTCCAAATATCACTTTGCCAATTCCACATGAACAGCCTTAGCGAAAGGCTTCTTGAAGGGAAAGATGCAGCTCCGTGAGATGAATTAACAGAACACAGAGCAGTTTCTCAGAAAGCTTCTTTCCAGTTTTGAACGGAAGATATTTCCTTTTTCACCATAGCCCTCGATGGGCTTCCAAATATCCCTTTGCCAATTCCACAAGAACAGCCTTAGCGAAAGGCTTCTTGAAGGGAAAGATGTAACTCTGTGAGATGAATTAACAGAACACAGAGCAGTTTCTCAGAAAGCTTCTTTCCAGTTTTGAACGGAAGATATTTCCTTTTTCACCATAGCCCTCTATGGGCTTCTCAATATCCCTTTGCCAGTTCCATAAGAACAGCCTTAGCGAAAGGCTTCTTGAAGGGAAATATGTAACTCTGTGAGATGAACTAACAGAACACAGAGCAGTTTCTCAGAAAGCTTCTTTCCAGTTTTGAACGGAAGATATTTCCTTTTTTAACCATAGCCCTCTATGGGCTTCAAATTATCCCTTTGCCAATTCCACAAGAACAGCGTTGGCGAAAGGCTTTTGAAGGGCAAGATGTAACTCTGTGAGATGAACTAACAGAACACAGAGCAGTTTCTCAGAAAGCTTCTTTCCAGTTTTGAACGGAAGATATTTCCTTTTTCAGCATAGCCCTCTATGGGCTTCCAAATATCCCTTTGCCAATTCCACAAAAACAGCCTTAGCGAAAGGCTTCTTGAAGGGAAAGATGTAACTCTGTGAGATGAATTCAGAGAACACAGAGCAGTTTCTCAGAAAGCTTTTTCCAGTTTTGAACGGAAGATATTTCCTTTTTCACCATAACCCTATATGGGCTTCCAAATATCCCTTTGCCAGTTCCACAAGAACAGCCTTAGCGAAAGGCTTCTTGAAGGGAAAGATGTAACTCTGTGAGATGAATTAACAGAACACAGAGCAGTTTCTCAGAAAGCTTCTTTCCAGTTTTGAACGGAAAATATTTCCTTTTTCACCATAGCCCTCTATGGGCTTCCAAATATCCCTTTGCCAATTCCACAAGAACAGCCTTGGCGAAAGGCTTCTTGAAGGGCAAGATGTAACTCTGTGAGATGAACTAACAGAACACAGAGCAGTTTCTCAGAAAGCTACTTTCCAGTTTTGAACGGAAGATATTTCCTTTTTCACCATAGCCCTCTATGGGCTTCCAAATATCACTTTGCCAATTCCACAAGAACAGCCTTAGCGAAAGGCTTCTTGAAGGGTAAGAGGTAACTCTGTGAGATGAATTCAGAGTACACAGAGCAGTTTCTCAGAAAGCGTCTTTCCAGTTTTGAACGGAAGATATTTCCTTTTTCACCATAGCCCTCTATGGGCTTCCAAATATCCCTTTGCCAGTTCCACAAGAAAAGCCTTAGCGAAAGGCTTCTTGAAGGGAAAGATGTAACTCTGTGAGATGAATTCAGAGAACACAGAGCAGTTTCTCAGAAGGCTTCTTTCCAGTTTTGAACGGAAGATATTTCCTTTTTCACCATAGCCCTCTATGAGCTTCGAAATATCCCTTTGCCAGTTCAACAAGACCAGCCTTAGCGAAAGGCTTCTTGAAGGGAATGATGTAACTCTGTGAGATGAATTCAGAGAACACAGAGCAGTTTCTCAGAAAGCTTCTTTCCAGTTTTGAACGGAAGATATTTTCTTTTTCACCATAGCCCTCTATGGGCTTCCAAATATCCCTTTGCCAATTCCACAAGAACAGCCTTAGCGAAAGGCTTCTTGAAGGGAAAGATGTAACTCTGTGAGATGAACTAACAGAACACAGAGCAGTTTCTCAGAAAGCTTCTTTCCAGTTTTGAACGGAAGATATTTCCTTTTTCACCATAGCCCTCTATGGGCTTCCAAATATCCCTTTGCCAATTCCACAAGAACAGCCTTGGCGAGAGGCTTCTTGAAGTGCAAGATGTAACTCTGTGAGATGAACTAACAGAACACAGAGTAGTTTCTCAGAAAGCTTCTTTCCAATTTTGAACGGAAGTTATTTCCTTTTTCAGCATAGCCCTGTATGGGCTTCCAAATATCCCTTTGCCAATTCCACAAGAACAGCCTTAGCGAAAGGCTTCTTGAAGGGAAAGATGTAACTCTGTGAGATGAATTCATAGAACACAGAGCAGTTTCTCAGAAAGCTTCTTTCCAGTTTTGAACGGAAGATATTTCCTTTTTCACCATAGCCCTCTATGGGCTTCCAAATATCACTTTGCCAATTCCACTAGAACAGCCTTATCGAAAGGCTTCTTGAAGGGAAAGATGTAACTCTGTGAGATGAATTGAGAGTAAACAGAGCAGTTTCTCAGAAAGCTTCTTTCCAGTTTTGAACGGAAGATATTTCCTTTTTCACCATAGCCCTCGATGGGCTTCCAAATATCCCTTTGCCAATTCCACAAGAACAGCCTTAGCGAAAGGTTTCTTGAAGGGAAAGATGTAACTCTGTGAGATGAATTAACAGAACACAGAGCAGTTTCTCAGAAAGCTTCTTTCCAGTTTTGAACGGAAGATATTTTCTTTTTCACCATAGCCCTCTATGGGCTTCCAAATATCCCTTTGCCAATTCCACAAGAACAGACTTAGCGAAAGGCTTCTTGAAGGGAAAGATGTAACTCTGTGAGATGAATTCATAGAACACAGAGCAGTTTCTCAGAAAGCGTCTTTCCAGTTTTGAACGGAAGATATTTCCTTTTTCACCATAGCCCTCTATGGGCTTCCAAATATCCCTTTGCCAGTTCCACAAGAAAAGCCTTAGCGAAAGGCTTCTTGAAGGGAAAGATGTAACTCTGTGAGATGAATTCAGAGAACACTGAGCAGTTTCTCAGAAAGCTATTTTCCAGTTTTGAACGGAAGATATTTCCTTTTTCACCATAGCCCTCTATGGGCTTCCAAATATCCCTTTGCCAATTCCAGAAGAACAGCATTAGCGAAAGGCTTCTTGAAGGCAAAGATGTAACTCTGTGAGATGAATTCAGAGAACACAGAGCCGTTTCTAAGAAAGCTTCTTTCCAGTTTTGAACGGAAGATATTTCCTTTTTCACCATAGCCCTCTATGGGCTTCCAAATATCCCTTTGCCAATTCCACAAGAACAGCCTTAGCGAAAGGCTTCTTGAAGGGAAAGATGTAACTCTGTGAGATGTATTCAGAGAACACAGAGCAGTTTCTCAGAAAGCTTCTTTCCAGTTTTGAACGGAAGATATTTCCTTTTTCACTATAGCCCTCTATGGGTTTCCAAATATCCCTTTGCCAGTTCCAAAAGATCAGCCTTAGCGAAAGGCTTCTTGAAGGGAAAGATGTAACTCTGTGAGAAGAATTCAGAGAACACAGAGCAGTTTCTCAGAAAGCTTCTTTCCAGTTTTGAACGGAAGATATTTCCTTTTTCACCATAGCCCTCTAAGGGCTTCCAAATATCCCTTTGCCAGTTCTACAAGAACAGCCTTAGCGAAAGGCTTCTTGAAGGGAAAGATGTAACTCTGTGATATGAACTAACAGAACACAGAACAGTTTCTCAGAAAGCTTCTTTCCAGTTTTGAACGGAAGATATTTCTTTTTCACCATAGCCCTCTATGGGCTTCCAAATATCCCTTTGCCAGTTCCACATGAACAGCCTTAGCGAAAGGCTTCTTGAAGGGAAAGATGCAACTCCGTGAGATGAATTAACAGAACACAGAGCAGTTTCTCAGAAAGCTTCTTTCCAGTTTTGAATGGAAGATATTTCCTTTTTCACCATAGCCCTCTATGGGCTTCCAAATATCCCTTTGCCAATTCCACAAGAACAGCCTTAGCGAAAGGCTTCTTGAAGGGAAAGATGTAACTCTGTGAGATGAATTAACAGAACACAGAGCAGTTTCTCAGAAAGCTTCTTTCCAATTTTGAACGGAAGATATTTCCTTTTTTAACCATGGCCCTCTATGGGCTTCAAAATATCCCTTTGCCAATTCCACAAGAACAGCGTTGGCGAAAGGCATTTGAAGGGCAAGATGTAACTCTGTGAGATGAACTGACAGAACACAGAGCAGTTTCTCAGAAAGCTTCTTTCCAGTTTTGAACGGAAGATATTTCCTTTTTCACCATAGCCCTCTGTGGGTTTCCAAATATCCCTTTGCCAATTCCTCAAGAACAGCCTTAGCGAAAGTCTTCTTGAAGGTAAAGATGTAACTCTGTGAGATGAATCCAGAGAACACAGAGCAGTTTCTCAGAAAGCTTCTTTCCGGTTTTGAACGGAAGATATTTCCTTTTTCACCATAGCCCTCTATGGGCTTCCAAATATCCCTTTGCCAATTCCACAAGAACAGCCTTAGCGAAAGGCTTCTGGAAGGGAAAGATGTAACTCTGTGAGATGAATTCATAGAACACAGAGCAGTTTCTCAGAAAGCTTCTTTCCAGTTTTGAACGGAAGATATTTCCTTTTTCACCATAGCCCTCTATGGGCTTCCAAATATCACTTGGCCAATTCCACAAGAACAGCCTTAGCGAAAGGCTTCTTGAAGGGAAAGATGTAACTCTGTGAGATGAACTAACAGAACACACAGCAGTTTCTCAGAATGCTTCTTTCCAGTTTTGAACGGAAGATACTTCCTTTTTCACCATAGCCCTCTATGGGCTTCCAAATATCCCTTTGCCAATTCCACAAGAACAGACTTAGCGAAAGGCTTCTTGAAGGGAAAGATGTAACTCCGTGAGATGAATTAACAGAACACAGAGCACTTTCTCAGAAAGCTTCTTTCCAGTTTTGAACGGAAGATATTTCCTTTTTCACCATAGCCCTCTATGGCCTTCCAAATATCCCTTTGCCAATTACTCAAGAACAGCCTTAGCGAAAGTCTTCTTGAAGGTAAAGATGTAACTCTGTGAGATGAATTCAGAGAACACAGAGCAGTTTCTCAGAAAGCTTTTTTCCGGTTTTGAACGGAAGATATTTCCTTTTTCACCATAGCCCTCTATGGGCTTCCAAATATCCCTTTGCCAATTACTCAAGAACAGCCTTAGCGAAAGTCTTCTTGAAGGTAAAGATGTAACTCTGTGAGATGAATTCAGAAAACACAGAGCAGTTTCTCAGAAAGCTTTTTTCCGGTTTTGAACGGAAGATATTTCCTTTTTCACCATAGCCCTCTATGGGCTTCCAAATATCACTTTGCCAATTCCACAAGAACAGCCTTAGCGAAAGGCTTCTTGAAGGGAAAGATGTATCTCTGTGAGATGAATTAACAGAACACAGAGGAGTTTCTCAGAAAGCTTCTTTCCAGTTTGAACGGAAGATATTTCCTTTTTCACCATAGCCCTCTATGGGCTTCCAAATATCCCTTTGCCAATTCCAAAAGAACAGCCTTAGCGAAAGGCTTCTTGAAGGGAAAGATGTAACTCTGTGATATGAACTAACAGAACACAGAATAGTTTCTCAGAAAGCTTCTTTCCAGTTTTGAACGGAAGATATTTCCTTTTTCACCATAGGCCTCAATGGGCTTCCAAATATCACTTTGCCAATTCCACATGAACAGCCTTAGCGAAAGGCTTCTTGAAGGGAAAGATGCAGCTCCGTGAGATGAATTAACAGAACACAGGGCAGTTTCTCAGAAAGCTTCTTTCCAGTTTTGAACGGAAGATATTTCCTTTTTCACCATAGCCCTCTATGGGCTTCCAAATATCCCTTTGCCAATTCCACAAGAACAGCCTTAGCGAAAGGCTTCTTGAAGGGAAAGATAAAACTCTGTGAGATGAATTAACAGAACACATAGCAGTTTCTCAGAAAGCTTCTTTCCAGTTTTGAATGGAAGATATTTCCTTTTTCACCATAGCCCTCTATGGGCTTCCAAATATCCCTTTGCCAGTTCCACAAGAAAAGCCTTAGCGAAAGGCTTCTTGAAGGGAAAGATGTAACTCTGTGATATGAACTAACAGAACACAGAACAGTTTCTCAGAAAGCTTCTTTCCAGTTTTGAACGGAAGATATTTCCTTTTTCACCATAGCCCTCAATGGGCTTCCAAATATCACTTTGCCAATTCCACATGAACAGCCTTAGCGAAAGGCTTCTTGAAGGGAAAGATGCAGCTCCGTGAGATGAATTAACAGAACACAGGGCAGTTTCTAAGAAAGCTTCTTTCCAGTTTTGAACGGAAGATATTTCCTTTTTCACCATAGCCCTCTATGGGCTTCCAAATATCCCTTTGCCAATTCCACAAGAACAGCCTTAGCGAAAGGCTTCTTGAAGGGAAAGATGTAACTCTGTGAGATGAATTAACAGAACACAGAGCAGTTTCTCAGAAAGCTTCTTTCCAGTTTTGAACGGAAGATATTTCCTTTTTCACCATAGCCCTCTAAGGGCTTCCAAATATCCCTTTGCCAGTTCCATAAGAACAGCCTTAGCGAAAGGCTTTTTGAAGGGGAAGATGTAACTCTGTGAGATAAACTAACAGAACACAGAGCAGTTTCTCAGAAAGCTTCTTTCCAGTTTTGAAAGGAAGATATTTGCTTTTTTAACCATAGCGCTCTATGGGCTTCAAAATATCCCTTTGCCAATTCCACAAGAACAGCGTTGGCGAAAGTCTTCTTGAAGGGCAAGATGTAACTCTGTGAGATGAACTAACAGAACACAGAGCAGTTTCTCAGAAAGCTTCTTTCCAGTTTTGAACGGAAGATATTTCCTTTTTCACCATAGCCCTCTATGGGCTTCCAAATATCCCTTTGCCAATTACTCAAGAACAGCCTTAGCGAAAGTCTTCTTCAAGGTAAAGATGTAACTCTGTGAGATGAATTCAGAGAACACAGAGCAGTTTCTCAGAAAGCTTCTTTCCGGTTTTGAACGGAAGATATTTCCTTTTTCACCATAGCCCTCTATGGGCTTCCAAATATCCCTTTGCCAATTCCACAAGAACAGCCTTAGCGAAAGGCTTCTTGAAGGGAAAGATGTAGCTCTGTGATATGAATTAACAGAACACAGAGGAGTTTCTCAGAAAGCTTCTTTCCAGTTTGAACGGAAGATATTTCCTTTTTCACCATAGCCCCCTATGGGCTTCCAAATATCCCTTTGCCAATTCCACAAGAACAGCCTTAGCGAAAGGCTTCTTGAAGGGAAAGATGTAACTCTGTGAGATGAATTCAGAGAACACTGAGCAGATTCTCAGAAAGCTTCTTTCCAGTTTTGGACGGAAGATATTTCCTTTTTCTCCATTGCCCTCTATGGGCTTCCAAATATCCCTTTGACAGTTCCACAAGAAAAGCCTTAGCGAAAGGCTTCTTGAAGGCAAAGAGGTAACTCTGTGAGATGAACTAACAAAACACAGAGCAGTTTCTCAGAAAGCTTCTTTCCAGTTTTCAACGGAAGATATTTACTTTTTCACCATAGCCCTCTATGGGCTTCCAAATATCCCTTTGCCAGTTCCACAAGAACAGCGTTGGCGAAAGGCTTCTTGAAGGGCAAGATGTAACACTGTGAGATGAACTAACAGAACACAGAGCAGTATCTAAGAAAGCTTCTTTCCAGTTTTGAACGGAAGATATTTCCTTTTTCACCATAGCCCTCTCTGGGCTTCCAAATATCACTTTGCCAATTCCACAAGAACAGCCTTAGCGAATGGCTTCTTGAAGGGAAAGATGTAACACTGCGAGATGAATTAACAGAACACAGAGCAGTTTCACAGAAAGCTTCTTTCCAGTTTTGAACGGAAGATATTTCCTTTTTAACCATAGCCCTCTATGGGCTTCCAAATATCCCTTTGCCAATTCCACAAGAATAGCCTTAGCGAAAGGCTTCTTGAAGGGAAAGTTGTAACTCTGTGAGATGAATTAACAGAACACAGAACAGTTTCTCAGAAAGCTTCTTTCCAGTTTTGAACGGATGATATTTCCTTTTTCACCATAGCCCTCTATGGGCTTCCAAATATCACTTTGCCAATTCCACTAGAACAGCCTTATCGAAAGGCTTCTTGAAGGGAAAGATGTAACTCTGTGAGATGAATTGAGAGTAAACAGAGCAGTTTCTCAGAAAGCTTCTTTCCAGTTTTGAACGGAAGATATTTCCTTTTTCACCATAGCCCTCTATGGGCTTCCAAATATCCCTTTGCCAGTTCCACAAGAACAGCCTTAGCGAAAGGCTTCTTGAAGGGAAAGATATAACTCTGTGAGATGAATTCAGAGAACACAGAGCAGTTTCTCAGAAAGCTTCTTTCCAGTTTTGAACGGGAGTTATTTCCTTTTTCACCATAGCCCTCTAAGGGCTTCCAAATATCCCTTTGCCAATTCCACAAGAACAGCCTTAGCGAAAGGCTTCTTGAAGGGAAAGATGTAACTCTGTGAGATGAATTCATAGAACACAGAGCAGTTTCTCAGAAAGCTTCTTTCCAGTTTTGAACGGAAGATATTTCCTTTTTCACCATAGCCCTCTATGGGCTTCCAAATATCACTTTGCCAATTCCACAAGAAAAGCCTTAGCAAAAGGCTTCTTGAAGGGAAAGATGTAACTCTGTGAGATGAATTAACAGAACACAGAGCAGTAACTCAGAAAGCTTCTTTCCAGTTTTAACAGAAGATATTTCCTTTTTCACCATAGCCCTCTATGGGCATCCAAATATCCCTTTGCCAGTTCCACAAGAACAGCCTTAGCGAAAGGATTCTTGAAGGGAAAGATGTAACTCTGTGAGATGAACTAACAGAACACAGAACAGTTTCTCAGAAAGCTTCTTTCCAGTTTTGAACGGAAGATATTTCCTTTTTCACCATAGCCTTCTAAGGGCTTCCAAATATCACTTTGCCAATTCCACAAGAAGAGCCTTAGCGAAAGGCTTCTTGAAGGGAAAGATGTAGCTCTGTGACATGAATTAACAGAACAAAGAGCAGTTTCTCAGAAAGCTTCTTTCCAGTTTTGAACGGAAGATATTTTCTTTTTCACCATAGCCCTCGATGGGCTTCCAAATATCCCTTTGCCAGTTCCACAAGAACAGCCTTAGCGAAAGGATTCTTGAAGGGAAAGATGTAACTCTGTGAGATGAATTCAGAGAACACAGAGCAGTTTCTCAGAAGGCTTTTTTCCAGTTTTGAACGGAAGATATTTCCTTTTTCACCATAGCCCTCTATGAGCTTCGAAATATCCCTTTGCCAGTTCAACAAAACCAGCCTTAGCGAAAGACTTCTTGAAGGGAAAGATGTATCTCTGTGAGATGAACTAACAGAACACAGAGCAGTATCTAAGAAAGCTTCTTTCCAGTTTTGAACGGAAGATATTTCCTTTTTCACCATAGCCCTCTATGGGCTTCCAAATATCCCTTTGCCAGTTCCACAAGAACAGCCTTAGCGAAAGGCTTCTTGAAGGGAAAGATGTAACTCTGTGAGATGAATTCAGAGAACACAGAGCAGTTTCTCAGAAACCTTTTTCCAGTTTTGAACGGAAGATATTTCCTTTTTCACCATAACCGTCTATGGGCTTCCAAATATCACTTTGCCAGTTCCACAAGAACAGCCTTGGCGAAAGGCTTCTTGAAGGGAAAGATGTAACTCTGTGAGATGAATTAACAGAACACAGAGCAGTTTCTCAGGAAGCTTCTTTCCAGTTTTGAACGGAAGATATTTCCTTTTTCACCATAGCCCTCTATGGGCTTCCAAATATCCCTTTGCCAATTCCAGAAGAACAGCCTTGGCGAAAGGCTTCTTGAAGGGCAAGATGTAACTCTGTGAGATGAACTAACAGAACACAGAGCAGTTTCTCAGAAAGCTTCTTTCCAGTTTTGAACTGAAGATATTTCCTTTTTCACCATAGCCCTCTATGGGCTTCCAAATATCACTTTGCCAATTCCACTAGAACAGCTTTATCGAAAGGCTTCTTGAAGGGAAAGATGTAACTCTGTGAGATGAATTCAGAGAACACAGAGCAGTTTCTCAGAAAGCTTCTTTCCAGTTTTGAACGGAAGTTATTTCCTTTTTCACCATAGCCCTCTAAGGGCTTCCAAATATCCCTTTGCCAATTCCACAAGAACAGCCTTAGCGAAAGGCTTCTTGAAGGGAAAGATGTAACTCTGTGAGATGAATTCATAGAACACAGAGCAGTTTCTCAGAAAGCTTCTTTCCAGTTTTGAACGGAAGATATTTCCTTTTTCACCATAGCCCTCTATGGGCTTCCAAATATCACTTTGCCAATTCCACAAGAAAAGCCTTAGCAAAAGGCTTCTTGAAGGGAAAGATGTAACTCTGTGAGATGAATTAACAGAACACAGAGCAGTTTCTCAGAAAGCTTCTTTCCAGTTTTAACAGAAGATATTTCCTTTTTCACCATAGCCCTCTATGGGCATGCAAATATCCCTTTGCCAGTTCCACAAGAACAGCCTTAGCGAAAGGATTCTTGAAGGGAAAGATGTAACTCTGTGAGATGAACTAACAGAACACAGAACAGTTTCTCAGAAAGCTTCTTTCCAGTTTTGAACGGAAGATATTTCCTTTTTCACCATAGCCCTCTATGGGCTTCCAAATATCACTTTGCCAATTTCACAAGAAGAGCCTTAGCGAAAGGCTTCTTGAAGGGAAAGATGTAGCTCTGTGACATGAATTAACAGAACAAAGAGCAGTTTCTCAGAAAGCTTCTTTCCAGTTTTGAACGGAAGATATTTTCTTTTTCACCATAGCCCTCGATGGGCTTCCAAATATCCCTTTGCCAGTTCCACAAGAACAGCCTTAGCGAAAGGATTCTTGAAGGGAAAGATGTAACTCTGTGAGATGAATTCAGAGAACACAGAGCAGTTTCTCAGAAGGCTTTTTTCCAGTTTTGAACGGAAGATATTTCCTTTTTCACCATAGCCCTCTATGAGTTTCGAAATATCCCTTTGCCAGTTCAACAAAACCAGCCTTAGCGAAAGACTTCTTGAAGGGAAACATGGATCTCTGTGAGATGAATTAACAGAACACAGAGGAGTTTCTCAGAAAGCTTCTTTCCGGTTTGAACGGAAGATATTTCCTTTTTCCCTATAGCCCTCTATGGGCTTCCAAATATCCCTTTGCCAATTCCACAAGAACAGCCTTAGCGAAAGGCTCCTTGAAGGGAAAGATGTAACTCTGTGAGATGAATTCAGAGAACACAGAGCAGTTTCTCAGAAAGCTTCTTTCCAGTTTTGAACGGGAGATATTTACTTTTTCTCCATTGCCCTCTATGGGCTTCCAAATATCCCTTTGACAGTTCCACAAGAAAAGCCTTGGCGAAAGGCTTCTTGAAGGGCAAGATGTAACTCTGTGAGATGAACTAACAGAACACAGAGCAGTTTCTCAGAAAGCTACTTTCCAGTTTTCAACGGAAGATATTTCCTTTTCCACCATAGCCCTCTATGGGCTTCCAAATATCCCTTTGCCAATTCCACAAGAACAGCCTTAGCGAAAGGCTTCTTGAAGGGAAAGATGTAACTCTGTGAGATGAATTAACAGAACACAGAGCAGTTTCTCAGAAAGTTTCTTTCCAGTTTTGAACGGAAGATATTTCCTTTTTCACCATAGCCCTCTATGGGCTTCCAAATATCCCTTTGCCAGTTCCACAAGAACAGCCTTAGCGAAAGGCTTCTTGAAGGGAAAGATGTAACTCTGTGAGATGAATTCAGAGAACACAGAGCAGTTTCTCAGAAACCTTTTTCCAGTTTTGAACGGAAGATATTTCCTTTTTCACCATAACCGTCTATGGGCTTCCAAATATCACTTTGCCAGTTCCACAAGAACAGCCTTGGCGAAAGGCTTCTTGAAGGGAAAGATGTAACTCTGTGAGATGAATTAACAGAACACAGAGCAGTTTCTCAGGAAGCTTCTTTCCAGTTTTGAACGGAAGATATTTCCTTTTTCACCATAGCCCTCTATGGGCTTCCAAATATCCCTTTGCCAATTCCACAAGAACAGCCTTGGCGAAAGGCTTCTTGAAGGGCAAGATGTAACTCTGTGAGATGAACTAACAGAACACAGAGCAGTTTCTCAGAAAGCTTCTTTCCAGTTTTGAACGGAAGATATTTCCTTTTTCACCATAGCCCTCTATGGGCTTCCAAATATCCCTTTGCCAATTCCACAAGAAGAGCCTTAGCGAAAGGCTTCTTGAAGGGAAAGATGTAACTCTGTGAGATGAATTCATAGAACACAGAGCAGTTTCTCAGAAAGCTTCTTTCCAATTTTGAACGGAAGATATTTCCTTTTTCACCATAGCCCTCTATGGGCTTCCAAATATCACTTTGCCAATTCCACAAGAACAGCCTTAGCGAATGGCTTCTTGAAGGGAAAGATGTAACACTGTGAGGTGAATTAACAGAACACAGAGCAGCTTCAGAGAAAGCTTCTTTCCAGTTTTGAACGGAAGATATTTCCTTTTTCACCATAGCCCTCTATGGGCTTCCAAATATCCCTTTGCCAATTCCACAAGAATAGCCTTAGCGAAAGGCTTCTTGAAGGGAAAGTTGTAACTCTGTGAGATGAATTAACAGAACACAGAACAGTTTCTCAGAAAGCTTCTTTCCAGTTTTGAACGGAAGATATTTCCTTTTTCACCATAGCCCTCTATGGGCTTCCAAATATCACTTTGCCAATTCCACTAGAACAGCCTTATCGAAAGGCTTCTTGAAGGGAAAGATGTAACTCTGTGAGATGAATTCAGAGAACACAGAGCAGTTTCTCAGAAAGCTTCTTTCCAGTTTTGAACGGAAGTTATTTCCTTTTTCACCATAGCCCTCTAAGGGCTTCCAAATATCCCTTTGCCAATTCCACAAGAACAGCCTTAGCGAAAGGCTTCTTGAAGGGAAAGATGTAACTCTGTGAGATGAATTCATAGAACACAGAGCAGTTTCTCAGAAAGCTTCTTTCCAGTTTTGAACGGAAGATATTTCCTTTTTCACCATAGCCCTCTATGGGCTTCCAAATATCACTTTGCCAATTCCACAAGAAAAGCCTTAGCAAAAGGCTTCTTGAAGGGAAAGATGTAACTCTGTGAGATGAATTAACAGAACACAGAGCAGTTTCTCAGAAAGCTTCTTTCCAGTTATAACAGAAGATATTTCCTTTTTCACCATAGCCCTCTATGGGCATCCAAATATCCCTTTGCCAGTTCCACAAGAACAGCCTTAGCGAAAGGATTCTTGAAGGGAAAGATGTAACTCTGTGAGATGAACTAACAGAACACAGAACAGTTTCTCAGAAAGCTTCTTTCCAGTTTTGAACGGAAGATATTTCCTTTTTCACCATAGCCCTCTAAGGGCTTCCAAATATCCCTTTGCCAGTTCCATAAGAAGAGCCTTAGCGAAAGGCTTCTTGAAGGGGAAGATGTAACTCTGTGAGATAAACTAACAGAACACAGAGCAGTTTCTCAGAAAGCTTCTTTCCAGTTTTGAACGGAAGATATTTGCTTTTTTAAGCACAGCCCTCTATGGGCTTCAAAATATCCCTTTGCCAATTCCACAAGAACAGCGTTGGCGAAAGTCTTCTTGAAGGGCAAGATGTAACTCTGTGAGATGAACTAACAGAACACAGAGCAGTTTCTCAGAAAGCTTCTTTCCAGTTTTGAACGGAAGATATTTCCTTTTTCACCATAGCCCTCTATGGGCTTCCAAATATCCCTTTGCCAATTACTCAAGAACAGCCTTAGCGAAAGTCTTCTTCAAGGTAAAGATGTAACTCTGTGAGATGAATTCAGAGAACACAGAGCAGTTTCTCAGAAAGCTTCTTTCCGGTTTTGAACGGAAGATATTTCCTTTTTCACCATAGCCCTCTATGGGCTTCCAAATATCCCTTTGCCAATTCCACAAGAACAGCCTTAGCGAAAGGCTTCTTGAAGGGAAAGATGTAGCTCTGTGATATGAATTAACAGAACACAGAGGAGTTTCTCAGAAAGCTTCTTTCCAGTTTGAACGGAAGATATTTCCTTTTTCACCATAGCCCCTATGGGCTTCCAAATATCCCTTTGCCAATTCCACAAGAACAGCCTTAGCGAAAGGCTTCTTGAAGGGAAAGATGTAACTCTGTGAGATGAATTCAGAGAACACAGAGCAGTTTCTCAGAAAGCTTCTTTCCAGTTTTGAACGGGAGATATTTAATTTTTCACCATAGCCCTCTATGGGCTTCCAAATATCCCTTTGCCAATTCCACAAGAACAGCCTTAGCGAAAGGCTTCTTGAAGGGAAAGATGTAACTCTGTGAGATGAATTCAGAGAACACTGAGCAGATTCTCAGAAAGCTTCTTTCCAGTTTTGGACGGAAGATATTTCCTTTTTCTCCATTGCCCTCTATGGGCTTCCAAATATCCCTTTGACAGTTCCACAAGAAAAGCCTTAGCGAAAGGCTTCTTGAAGGCAAAGACGTAACTCTGTGAGATGAACTAACAAAACACAGAGCAGTTTCTCAGAAAGCTTCTTTCCAGTTTTCAACGGAGGATATTTACTTTTTCACCATAGCCCTCTATGGGCTTCCAAATATCACTTTGCCAGTTCCACAAGAACAGCCTTAGCGAAAGGCTTCTTGAAGGGAAAGATGTAACTCTGTGAGATGAATTCAGAGAACACTGAGCAGATTCTCAGAAAGCTTCTTTCCAGTTTTGGACGGAAGATATTTCCTTTTTCTCCATTGCCCTCTATGGGCTTCCAAATATCCCTTTGACAGTTCCACAAGAAAAGCCTTAGCGAAAGACTTCTTGAAGGGAAAGATGTATCTCTGTGAGATGAACTAACAGAACACAGAGCAGTATCTAAGAAAGCTTCTTTCCAGTTTTGAACGGAAGATATTTCCTTTTTCACCATAGCCTTCTATGGGCTTCCAAATATCCCTTTGCCAGTTCCACAAGAACAGCCTTAGCGAAAGGCTTCTTGAAGGGAAAGATGTAACTCTGTGAGATGAATTCAGAGAACACAGAGCAGTTTCTCAGAAACCTTTTTCCAGTTTTGAACGGAAGATATTTCCTTTTTCACCATAACCGTCTATGGGCTTCCAAATATCACTTTGCCAGTTCCACAAGAACAGCCTTGGCGAAAGGCTTCTTGAAGGGAAAGATGTAACTCTGTGAGATGAATTAACAGAACACAGAGCAGTTTCTCAGGAAGCTTCTTTCCAGTTTTGAACGGAAGATATTTCCTTTTTCACCATAGCCCTCTATGGGCTTCCAAATATCCCTTTGCCAATTCCACAAGAACAGCCTTGGCGAAAGGCTTCTTGAAGGGCAAGATGTAACTCTGTGAGATGAACTAACAGAACACAGAGCAGTTTCTCAGAAAGCTTCTTTCCAGTTTTGAACGGAAGATATTTCCTTTTTCACCATAGCCTTCTATGGGCTTCCAAATATCACTTTGCCAATTCCACTAGAACAGCTTTATCGAAAGGCTTCTTGAAGGGAAAGATGTAACTCTGTGAGATGAATTCAGAGAACACAGAGCAGTTTCTCAGAAAGCTTCTTTCCAGTTTTGAACGGAAGTTATTTCCTTTTTCACCATAGCCCTCTAAGGGCTTCCAAATATCCCTTTGCCAATTCCACAAGAACAGCCTTAGCGAAAGGCTTCTTGAAGGGAAAGATGTAACTCTGTGAGATGAATTCATAGAACACAGAGCAGTTTCTCAGAAAGCTTCTTTCCAGTTTTGAACGGAAGATATTTCCTTTTTCACCATAGCCCTCTATGGGCTTCCAAATATCACTTTGCCAATTCCACAAGAAAAGCCTTAGCAAAAGGCTTCTTGAAGGGAAAGATGTAACTCTGTGAGATGAATTAACAGAACACAGAGCAGTTTCTCAGAAAGCTTCTTTCCAGTTTTAACAGAAGATATTTCCTTTTTCACCATAGCCCTCTATGGGCATGCAAATATCCCTTTGCCAGTTCCACAAGAACAGCCTTAGCGAAAGGATTCTTGAAGGGAAAGATGTAACTCTGTGAGATGAACTAACAGAACACAGAACAGTTTCTCAGAAAGCTTCTTTCCAGTTTTGAACGGAAGATATTTCCTTTTTCACCATAGCCCTCTATGGGCTTCCAAATATCACTTTGCCAATTTCACAAGAAGAGCCTTAGCGAAAGGCTTCTTGAAGGGAAAGATGTAGCTCTGTGACATGAATTAACAGAACAAAGAGCAGTTTCTCAGAAAGCTTCTTTCCAGTTTTGAACGGAAGATATTTTCTTTTTCACCATAGCCCTCGATGGGCTTCCAAATATCCCTTTGCCAGTTCCACAAGAACAGCCTTAGCGAAAGGATTCTTGAAGGGAAAGATGTAACTCTGTGAGATGAATTCAGAGAACACAGAGCAGTTTCTCAGAAGGCTTTTTTCCAGTTTTGAACGGAAGATATTTCCTTTTTCACCATAGCCCTCTATGAGTTTCGAAATATCCCTTTGCCAGTTCAACAAAACCAGCCTTAGCGAAAGACTTCTTGAAGGGAAACATGGATCTCTGTGAGATGAATTAACAGAACACAGAGGAGTTTCTCAGAAAGCTTCTTTCCGGTTTGAACGGAAGATATTTCCTTTTTCCCCATAGCCCTCTATGGGCTTCCAAATATCCCTTTGCCAATTCCACAAGAACAGCCTTAGCGAAAGGCTCCTTGAAGTGAAAGATGTAACTCTGTGAGATGAATTCAGAGAACACAGAGCAGTTTCTCAGAAAGCTTCTTTCCAGTTTTGAACGGGAGATATTTACTTTTTCTCCATTGCCCTCTATGGGCTTCCAAATATCCCTTTGACAGTTCCACAAGAAAAGCCTTGGCGAAAGGCTTCTTGAAGGGCAAGATGTAACTCTGTGAGATGAACTAACAGAACACAGAGCAGTTTCTCAGAAAGCTACTTTCCAGTTTTCAACGGAAGATATTTCCTTTTCCACCATAGCCCTCTATGGGCTTCCAAATATCCCTTTGCCAATTCCACAAGAACAGCCTTAGCGAAAGGCTTCTTGAAGGGAAAGATGTAACTCTGTGAGATGAATTAACAGAACACAGAGCAGTTTCTCAGAAAGCTTCTTTCCAGTTTTGAACGGAAGATATTTCCTTTTTCACCATAGCCCTCTATGGGCTTCCAAATATCCCTTTGCCAGTTCCACAAGAACAGCCTTAGCGAAAGGCTTCTTGAAGGGAAAGATGTAACTCTGTGAGATGAATTCAGAGAACACAGAGCAGTTTCTCAGAAACCTTTTTCCAGTTTTGAACGGAAGATATTTCCTTTTTCACCATAACCGTCTATGGGCTTCCAAATATCACTTTGCCAGTTCCACAAGAACAGCCTTGGCGAAAGGCTTCTTGAAGGGAAAGATGTAACTCTGTGAGATGAATTAACAGAACACAGAGCAGTTTCTCAGGAAGCTTCTTTCCAGTTTTGAACGGAAGATATTTCCTTTTTCACCATAGCCCTCTATGGGCTTCCAAATATCCCTTTGCCAATTCCACAAGAACAGCCTTGGCGAAAGGCTTCTTGAAGGGCAAGATGTAACTCTGTGAGATGAACTAACAGAACACAGAGCAGTTTCTCAGAAAGCTTCTTTCCAGTTTTGAACGGAAGATATTTCCTTTTTCACCATAGCCCTCTATGGGCTTCCAAATATCCCTTTGCCAATTCCACAAGAAGAGCCTTAGCGAAAGGCTTCTTGAAGGGAAAGATGTAACTCTGTGAGATGAATTCATAGAACACAGAGCAGTTTCTCAGAAAGCTTCTTTCCAATTTTGAACGGAAGATATTTCCTTTTTCACCATAGCCCTCTATGGGCTTCCAAATATCACTTTGCCAATTCCACAAGAACAGCCTTAGCGAATGGCTTCTTGAAGGGAAAGATGTAACACTGTGAGATGAATTAACAGAACACAGAGCAGCTTCACAGAAAGCTTCTTTCCTGTTTTGAACGGAAGATATTTCCTTTTTCACCATAGCCCTCTATGGGCTTCCAAATATCCCTTTGCCAATTCCACAAGAATAGCCTTAGCGAAAGGCTTCTTGAAGGGAAAGTTGTAACTCTGTGAGATGAATTAACAGAACACAGAACAGTTTCTCAGAAAGCTTCTTTCCAGTTTTGAACGGAAGATATTTCCTTTTTCACCATAGCCCTCTATGGGCTTCCAAATATCACTTTGCCAATTCCACTAGAACAGCCTTATCGAAAGGCTTCTTGAAGGGAAAGATGTAACTCTGTGAGATGAATTCAGAGAACACAGAGCAGTTTCTCAGAAAGCTTCTTTCCAGTTTTGAACGGAAGTTATTTCCTTTTTCACCATAGCCCTCTAAGGGCTTCCAAATATCCCTTTGCCAATTCCACAAGAACAGCCTTAGCGAAAGGCTTCTTGAAGGGAAAGATGTAACTCTGTGAGATGAATTCATAGAACACAGAGCAGTTTCTCAGAAAGCTTCTTTCCAGTTTTGAACGGAAGATATTTCCTTTTTCACCATAGCCCTCTATGGGCTTCCAAATATCACTTTGCCAATTCCACAAGAAAAGCCTTAGCAAAAGGCTTCTTGAAGGGAAAGATGTAACTCTGTGAGATGAATTAACAGAACACAGAGCAGTTTCTCAGAAAGCTTCTTTCCAGTTATAACAGAAGATATTTCCTTTTTCACCATAGCCCTCTATGGGCATCCAAATATCCCTTTGCCAGTTCCACAAGAACAGCCTTAGCGAAAGGATTCTTGAAGGGAAAGATGTAACTGTGTGAGATGAACTAACAGAACACAGAGCAGTTTCTCAGAAAGCTTCTTTCCAGTTTTCAACGGAAGATATTTCCTTTTTCACCATAGCCCTCTATGGGCTTCCAAATATCCCTTTGCCAATTACTCAAGAACAGCCTTAGCGAAAGTCTTCTTCAAGGTAAAGATGTAACTCTGTGAGATGAATTCAGAGAAACAGAGCAGTTTCTCAGAAAGCTTCTTTCCGGTTTTGAACGGAAGATATTTCCTTTTTCACCATAGCCCTCTATGGGCTTCCAAATATCCCTTTGCCAATTCCACAAGAACAGCCTTAGCGAAAGGCTTCTTGAAGGGAAAGATGTAGCTCTGTGATATGAATTAACAGAACACAGAGGAGTTTCTCAGAAAGCTTCTTTCCTGTTTGAACGGAAGATATTTCCTTTTTCACCATAGCCCCTATGGGCTTCCAAATATCCCTTTGCCAATTCCACAAGAACAGCCTTAGCGAAAGGCTTCTTGAAGGGAAAGATGTAACTCTGTGAGATGAATTCAGAGAACACAGAGCAGTTTCTCAGAAAGCTTCTTTCCAGTTTTGAACGGGACATATTTAATTTTTCACCATAGCCCTCTATGGGCTTCCAAATATCCCTTTGCCAATTCCACAAGAACAGCCTTAGCGAAAGGCTTCTTGAAGGGAAAGATGTAACTCTGTGAGATGAATTCAGAGAACACTGAGCAGATTCTCAGAAAGCTTCTTTCCAGTTTTGGACGGAAGATATTTCCTTTTTCTCCATTGCCCTCTATGGGCTTCCAAATATCCCTTTGACAGTTCCACAAGAAAAGCCTTAGCGAAAGGCTTCTTGAAGGCAAAGACGTAACTCTGTGAGATGAACTAACAAAACACAGAGCAGTTTCTCAGAAAGCTTCTTTCCAGTTTTCAACGGAGGATATTTACTTTTTCACCATAGCCCTCTATGGGCTTCCAAATATCCCTTTGCCAATTCCACAAGAACAGCCTTAGCGAAAGACTTCTTGAAGGGAAAGATGTAACTCTGTGAGATGAATTCAGAGAACACTGAGCAGTTTCTCAGAAAGCTATTTTACAGTTTTGAACGGAAGATATTTCCTTTTTCACCATAGCCCTCTATGGGCTTCCAAATATCCCTTTGCCAATTCCAGAAGAAGAGCATTAGCGAAAGGCTTCTTGAAGGCAAAGATGTAACTCTGTGAGATGAATTCAGAGAACACAGAGCCGTTTCTAAGAAAGCTTCTTTCCAGTTTTGAACGGAAGATAATTCCTTTTTCACCATAGCCCTCTATGGGCTTCCAAATATCCCTTTTCCAATTCCACAAGAACAGCCTTAGCGAATGGCTTCTTGAAGGGAAAGATGTAACTCTGTGAGATGTATTCAGAGAACACAGAGCAGTTTCTCAGAAAGCTTCTTTCCAGTTTTGAACGGAAGATATTTCCTTTTTCACCATAGCCCTCTATGGGTTTCCAAATGTCCCTTTGCCAGTTCCACAAGAACAGCCTTAGAGAAAGGCTTCTTGAAGGGAAAGATGTAACTCTGTGAGAAGAATTCAGAGAACACAGAGCAGTTTCTCAGAAAGCTTCTTTCCAGTTTTGAACGGAAGATATTTCCTTTTTCACCATAGCCCTCTATGGGCTTCCAAATATCCCTTTGCCAGTTCCACAAGAACAGCCTTAGCGAAAGGCTTCTTGAAGGGAAAGATGTAACTCTGTGATATGAACTAACAGAACACAGAACAGTTTCTCAGAAAGCTTCTTTCCAGTTTTGAACGGAAGATATTTCTTTTTCACCATAGCCCTCTATGGGTTTCCAAATATCACTTTGCCAATTCCACATGAACAGCCTTAGCGAAAGGCTTCTTGAAGGGAAAGATGCAGCTCCGTGAGATGAATTAACAGAACACAGAGCAGTTTCTCAGAAAGCTTCTTTCCAGTTTTGAACGGAAGATATTTCCTTATTCACCATAGCCCTCGATGGGCTTCCAAATATCCCTTTGCCAATTCCACAAGAACAGCCTTAGCAAAAGGCTTCTTGAAGGGAAAGATGTAACTCTGTGAGATGAATTCAGAGAACACAGAGCAGTTTCTCAGAAAGCTTCTTTCCAGTTTTGAACGGGAGATATTTACTTTTTCTCCATTGCCCTCTATGGGCTTCCAAATATCCCTTTGACAGTTCCACAAGAAAAGCCTTGGCGAAAGGCTTCTTGAAGGGCAAGATGTAACTCTGTGAGATGAACTAACAGAACACAGAGCAGTTTCTCAGAAAGCTACTTTCCAGTTTTCAACGGAAGATATTTCCTTTTCCACCATAGCCCTCTATGGGCTTCCAAATATCCCTTTGCCAATTCCACAAGAACAGCCTTAGCGAAAGGCTTCTTGAAGGGAAAGATGTAACTCTGTGAGATGAATTAACAGAACACAGAGCAGTTTCTCAGAAAGCTTCTTTCCAGTTTTGAACGGAAGATATTTCCTTTTTCACCATAGCCCTCTATGGGCTTCCAAATATCCCTTTGCCAGTTCCACAAGAACAGCCTTAGCGAAAGGCTTCTTGAAGGGAAAGATGTAACTCTGTGAGATGAATTCAGAGAACACAGAGCAGTTTCTCAGAAACCTTTTTCCAGTTTTGAACGGAAGATATTTCCTTTTTCACCATAACCGTCTATGGGCTTCCAAATATAACTTTGCCAGTTCCACAAGAACAGCCTTGGCGAAAGGCTTCTTGAAGGGAAAGATGTAACTCTGTGAGATGAATTAACAGAACACAGAGCAGTTTCTCAGGAAGCTTCTTTCCAGTTTTGAACGGAAGATATTTCCTTTTTCACCATAGCCCTCTATGGGCTTCCAAATATCCCTTTGCCAATTCCACAAGAACAGCCTTGGCGAAAGGCTTCTTGAAGGGCAAGATGTAACTCTGTGAGATGAACTAACAGAACACAGAGCAGTTTCTCAGAAAGCTTCTTTCCAGTTTTGAACGGAAGATATTTCCTTTTTCACCATAGCCCTCTATGGGCTTCCAAATATCCCTTTGCCAATTCCACAAGAAGAGCCTTAGCGAAAGGCTTCTTGAAGGGAAAGATGTAACTCTGTGAGATGAATTCATAGAACACAGAGCAGTTTCTCAGAAAGCTTCTTTCCAATTTTGAACGGAAGATATTTCCTTTTTCACCATAGCCCTCTATGGGCTTCCAAATATCACTTTGCCAATTCCACAAGAACAGCCTTAGCGAATGGCTTCTTGAAGGGAAAGATGTAACACTGTGAGATGAATTAACAGAACACAGAGCAGCTTCACAGAAAGCTTCTTTCCAGTTTTGAACGGGAGATATTTCCTTTTTCACCATAGCCCTCTTTGGGCTTCCAAATATCCCTTTGCCAATTCCACAAGAATAGCCTTAGCGAAAGGCTTCTTGAAGGGAAAGTTGTAACTCTGTGAGATGAATTAACAGAACACAGAACAGTTTCTCAGAAAGCTTCTTTCCAGTTTTGAACGGAAGATATTTCCTTTTTCACCATAGCCCTCTATGGGCTTAAAAATATCACTTTGCCAATTCCACTAGAACAGCCTTATCGAAAGGCTTCTTGAAGGGAAAGATGTAACTCTGTGAGATGAATTCAGAGAACACAGAGCAGTTTCTCAGAAAGCTTCTTTCCAGTTTTGAACGGAAGTTATTTCCTTTTTCACCATAGCCCTCTAAGGGCTTCCAAATATCCCTTTGCCAATTCCACAAGAACAGCCTTAGCGAAAGGCTTCTTGAAGGGAAAGATGTAACTCTGTGAGATGAATTCATAGAACACAGAGCAGTTTCTCAGAAAGCTTCTTTCCAGTTTTGAACGGAAGATATTTCCTTTTTCACCATAGCCCTCTATGGGCTTCCAAATATCACTTTGCCAATTCCACAAGAAAAGCCTTAGCAAAAGGCTTCTTGAAGGGAAAGATGTAACTCTGTGAGATGAATTAACAGAACACAGAGCAGTTTCTCAGAAAGCTTCTTTCCAGTTATAACAGAAGATATTTCCTTTTTCACCATAGACCTCTATGGGCATCCAAATATCCCTTTGCCAGTTCCACAAGAACAGCCTTAGCGAAAGGATTCTTGAAGGGAAAGATGTAACTCTGTGAGATGAACTAACAGAACACAGAACAGTTTCTCAGAAAGCTTCTTTCCAGTTTTGAACGGAAGATATTTCCTTTTTCACCATAGCCCTCTAAGGGCTTCCAAATATCCCTTTGCCAGTTCCATAAGAAGAGCCTTAGCGAAAGGCTTCTTGAAGGGGAAGATGTAACTCTGTGAGATAAACTAACAGAACACAGAGCAGTTTCTCAGAAAGCTTCTTTCCAGTTTTGAACGGAAGATATTTGCTTTTTTAAGCACAGCCCTCTATGGGCTTCAAAATATCCCTTTGCCAATTCCACAAGAACAGCGTTGGCGAAAGTCTTCTTGAAGGGCAAGATGTAACTCTGTGAGATGAACTAACAGAACACAGAGCAGTTTCTCAGAAAGCTTCTTTCCAGTTTTGAACGGAAGATATTTCCTTTTTCACCATAGCCCTCTATGGGCTTCCAAATATCCCTTTGCCAATTACTCAAGAACAGCCTTAGCGAAAGTCTTCTTCAAGGTAAAGATGTAACTCTGTGAGATGAATTCAGAGAACACAGAGCAGTTTCTCAGAAAGCTTCTTTCCGGTTTTGAACGGAAGATATTTCCTTTTTCACCATAGCCCTCTTTGGGCTTCCAAATATCCCTTTGCCAATTCCACAAGAACAGCCTTAGCGAAAGGCTTCTTGAAGGGAAAGATGTAGCTCTGTGATATGAATTAACAGAACACAGAGGAGTTTCTCAGAAAGCTTCTTTCCAGTTTGAACGGAAGATATTTCCTTTTTCACCATAGCCCCTATGGGCTTCCAAATATCCCTTTGCCAATTCCACAAGAACAGCCTTAGCGAAAGGCTTCTTGAAGGGAAAGATGTAACTCTGTGAGATGAATTCAGAGAACACTGAGCAGTTTCTCAGAAAGCTATTTTACAGTTTTGAACGGAAGATATTTCCTTTTTCACCATAGCCCTCTAAGGGCTTCCAAATATCCCTTTGCCAATTCCAGAAGAAGAGCATTAGCGAAAGGCTTCTTGAAGGCAAAGATGTAACTCTGTGAGATGAATTCAGAGAACACAGAGCCGTTTCTAAGAAAGCTTCTTTCCAGTTTTGAACGGAAGATAATTCCTTTTTCACCATAGCCCTCTATGGGCTTCCAAATATCCCTTTGCCAATTCCACAAGAACAGCCTTAGCGAATGGCTTCTTGAAGGGAAAGATGTAACTCTGTGAGATGTATTCAGAGAACACAGAGCAGTTTCTCAGAAAGCTTCTTTCCAGTTTTGAACGGAAGATATTTCCTTTTTCACCATAGCCCTCTATGGGCTTCCAAATATCCCTTTGCCAGTTCCACAAGAACAGCCTTAGCGAAAGGCTTCTTGAAGGGAAAGATGTAACTCTGTGATTTGAACTAACAGAACACAGAACAGTTTCTCAGAAAGCTTCTTTCCAGTTTTGAACGGAAGATATTTCTTTTTCACCTTAGCCCTCTATGGGTTTCCAAATATCACTTTGCCAATTCCACATGAACAGCCTTAGCGAAAGGCTTCTTGAAGGGAAAGATGCAGCTCCGTGAGATGAATTAACAGAACACAGAGCAGTTTCTCAGAAAGCTTCTTTCCAGTTTTGAACGGAAGATATTTCCTTATTCACCATAGCCCTCGATGGGCTTCCAAATATCCCTTTGCCAATTCCACAAGAACAGCCTTAGCGAAAGGCTTCTTGAAGGGAAAGATGTAACTCTGTGAGATGAATTAGCACAACACAGAGCAGTTTCTCAGAAAGCTTCTTTCCAGTTTTGAACGGAAGATATTTCCTTTTTCACCATAGCTCTCTATGGGCTTCCAAATATCCCTTTGCCAGTTCCATAAGAACAGCCTTAGCGAAAGGCTTCTTGAAGGGAAATATGTAACTCTGTGAGATGAACTAACAGAACACAGAGCAGTTTCTCAGAAAGCTTCTTTCCAGTTTTGAACGGAAGATATTTCCTTTTTTAACCATAGCCTTCTATGGGCTTCAAATTATCCCTTTGCCAATTCCACAAGAACAGCGTTGGCGAAAGGCTTTTGAAGGGCAAGATGTAACACTGTGAGATGAACTAACAGAACACAGAGCAGTTTCTCAGAAAGCTTCTTTCCAGTTTTGAACGGAAGATATTTCCTTTTTCAGCATAGCCCTCTATGGGCTTCCAAATATCCCTTTACCAATTCCACAAAAACAGCCTTAGCGAAAGGCTTCTTGAAGGGAAAGATGTAACTCTGTGAGATGAATTCAGAGAACACAGAGCAGTTTCTCAGAAAGCTTTTTCCAGTTTTGAACGGAAGATATTTCCATTTTCACCATAACCCTATATGGGCTTCCAAATATCCCTTTGCCAGTTCCACAAGAACAGCCTTAGCGAAAGGCTTCTTAAAGGGAAAGATGTAACGCTGTGAGATGAATTAACAGAGCACAGAGCAGTTTCTCAGAAAGCTTCTTTCCAGTTTTGAACGGAAAATATTTCCTTTTTCAACATAGCCCTCTATGGGCTTCCAAATATCCCTTTGCCAATTCCACAAGAACAGCCTTGGCGAAAGGCTTCTTGAAGGGCAAGATGTAACTCTGTGAGATGAACTAACAGAACACAGAGCAGTTTCTCAGAAAGCTTCTTTCCAGTTTTGAACGTTAGATATTTCCTTTTTCACCATAGCCCTCTATGGGCTTCCAAATATCCCTTTGCCAGTTCCATAAGAACAGCCTTAGCGAAAGGCTTCTTGAAGGGAAATATGTAACTCTGTGAGATGAACTAACAGAACACAGAGCAGTTTCTCAGAAAGCTTCTTTACAGTTTTGAACGGAAGATATTTCCTTTTTTAACCATAGCCCTCTATGGGCTTCAAATTATCCCTTTGCCAATTCCACAAGAACAGCGTTGGCGAAAGGCTTTTGAAGGGCAAGATGTAACACTGTGAGATGAACTAACAGAACACAGAGCAGTTTCTCAGAAAGCTTCTTTCCAGTTTTGAACGGAAGATATTTCCTTTTTCAGCATAGCCCTCTATGGGCTTCCAAATATCCCTTTGCCAATTCCACAAAAACAGCCTTAGCGAAAGGCTTCTTGAAGGGAAAGATGTAACTCTGTGAGATGAATTCAGAGAACACAGAGCAGTTTCTCAGAAAGCTTTTTCCAGTTTTGAACGGAAGATATTTCCTTTTTCACCATAACCCTATATGGGCTTCCAAATATCCCTTTGCCAGTTCCACAAGAACAGCCTTAGCGAAAGGCTTCTTGAAGGGAAAGATGTAACTCTGTGAGATGAATTAACAGAGCACAGAGCAGTTTCTCAGAAAGCTTCTTTCCAGTTTTGAACGGAAAATATTTCCTTTTTCAACATAGCCCTCTATGGGCTTCCAAATATCCCTTTGCCAATTCCACAAGAACAGCCTTGGCGAAAGGCTTCTTGAAGGGCAAGATGTAACTCTGTGAGATGAATTCATAGAACACAGAGCAGTTTCTCAGAAAGCTTCTTTCCAGTTTTGAACGGAAGATATTTCCTTTTTCACCATAGCCCTCTATGGGCTTCCAAATATCACTTTGCCAATTCCACAAGAAAAGCCTTAGCAAAAGGCTTCTTGAAGGGAAAGATGTAACTCTGTGAGATGAATTAACAGAACACAGAGCAGTAACTCAGAAAGCTTCTTTCCAGTTTTAACAGAAGATATTTCCTTTTTCACCATAGCCCTCTATGGGCATCCAAATATCCCTTTGCCAGTTCCACAAGAACAGCCTTAGCGAAAGGATTCTTGAAGGGAAAGATGTAACTCTGTGAGATGAACTAACAGAACACAGAACAGTTTCTCAGAAAGCTTCTTTCCAGTTTTGAACGGAAGATATTTCCTTTTTCACCATAGCCTTCTAAGGGCTTCCAAATATCACTTTGCCAATTCCACAAGAAGAGCCTTAGCGAAAGGCTTCCTCAAGGGAAAGATGTAGCTCTGTGACATGAATTAACAGAACAAAGAGCAGTTTCTCAGAAAGCTTCTTTCCAGTTTTGAACGGAAGATATTTTCTTTTTCACCATAGCCCTCGATGGGCTTCCAAATATGCCTTTGCCAGTTCCACAAGAACAGCCTTAGCGAAAGGATTCTTGAAGGGAAAGATGTAACTCTGTGAGATGAATTCAGAGAACACAGAGCAGTTTCTCAGAAGGCTTTTTTCCAGTTTTGAACGGAAGATCTTTCCTTTTTCACCATAGCCCTCTATGAGCTTCGAAATATCCCTTTGCCAGTTCAACAAAACCAGCCTTAGCGAAAGACTTCTTGAAGGGAAAGATGTATCTCTGTGAGATGAACTAACAGAACACAGAGCAGTATCTAAGAAAGCTTCTTTCCAGTTTTGAACGGAAGATATTTCCTTTTTCACCATAGCCCTCTATGGGCTTCCAAATATCCCTTTGCCACTTCCACAAGAACAGCCTTAGCGAAAGGCTTCTTGAAGGGAAAGATGTAACTCTGTGAGATGAATTCAGAGAACACAGAGCAGTTTCTCAGAAACCTTTTTCCAGTTTTGAACGGAAGATATTTCCTTTTTCACCATAACCGTCTATGGGCTTCCAAATATCACTTTGCCAGTTCCACAAGAACAGCCTTGGCGAAAGGCTTCTTGAAGGGAAAGATGTAACTCTGTGAGATGAATTAACAGAACACAGAGCAGTTTCTCAGGAAGCTTCTTTCCAGTTTTGAACGGAAGATATTTCCATTTTCACCATAGCCCTCTATGGGCTTCCAAATATCCCTTTGCCAATTCCACAAGAACAGCCTTGGCGAAAGGCTTCTTGAAGGGCAAGATGTAACTCTGTGAGATGAACTAGCAGAACACAGAGCAGTTTCTCAGAAAGCTTCTTTCCAGTTTTGAACGGAAGATATTTCCTTTTTCACCATAGCCCTCTATGGGCTTCCAAATATCCCTTTGCCAATTCCAGAAGAAGAGCCTTAGCGAAAGGCTTTTTGAAGGGAAAGATGTAACTCTGTGAGATGAATTCATAGAACACAGAGCAGTTTCTCAGAAAGCTTCTTTCCAGTTTTGAACGGAAGATATTTCCTTTTTCACCATAGCCCTCTATGGGCTTCCAAATATCACTTTGCCAATTCCACAAGAACAGCCTTAGCGAATGGCTTCTTGAAGGGAAAGATGTAACACTGTGAGATGAATTAACAGAACACAGAGCAGTTTCACAGAAAGCTTCTTTCCAGTTTTGAACGGAAGATATTTCCTTTTTCACCATAGCCCTCTATGGGCTTCCAAATATCCCTTTGCCAATTCCACAAGAATAGCCTTAGCGAAAGGCTTCTTGAAGGGAAAGTTGTAACTCTGTGAGATGAATTAACAGAACACAGAAGAGTTTCTCAGAAAGCTTTTTTCCAGTTTTGAACGGAAGATATTTCCTTTTTCACCATAGCCCTCTATGGGCTTCCAAATATCACTTTGCCAATTCCACTAGAACAGCTTTATCGAAAGGCTTCTTGAAGGGAAAGATGTAACTCTGTGAGATGAATTCAGAGAACACAGAGCAGTTTCTCAGAAAGCTTCTTTCCAGTTTTGAACGGAAGTTATTTCCTTTTTCACCATAGCCCTCTAAGGGCTTCCAAATATCCCTTTGCCAATTCCACAAGAACAGCCTTAGCGAAAGGCTTCTTGAAGGGAAAGATGTAACTCTGTGAGATGAATTCATAGAACACAGAGCAGTTTCTCAGAAAGCTTCTTTCCAGTTTTGAACGGAAGATATTTCCTTTTTCACCATAGCCCTCTATGGGCTTCCAAATATCACTTTGCCAATTCCACAAGAAAAGCCTTAGCAAAAGGCTTCTTGAAGGGAAAGATGTAACTCTGTGAGATGAATTAACAGAACACAGAGCAGTTTCTCAGAAAGCTTCTTTCCAGTTTTAACAGAAGATATTTCCTTTTTCACCATAGCCCTCTAAGGGCATGCAAATATCCCTTTGCCAGTTCCACAAGAACAGCCTTAGCGAAAGGATTCTTGAAGGGAAAGATGTAACTCTGTGAGATGAACTAACAGAACACAGAACAGTTTCTCAGAAAGCTTCTTTCCAGTTTTGAACGGAAGATATTTCCTTTTTCACCATAGCCCTCTATGGGCTTCCAAATATCACTTTGCCAATTTCACAAGAAGAGCCTTAGCGAAAGGCTTCTTGAAGGGAAAGATGTAGCTCTGTGACATGAATTAACAGAACAAAGAGCAGTTTCTCAGAAAGCTTCTTTCCAGTTTTGAACGGAAGATATTTTCTTTTTCACCATAGCCCTCGATGGGCTTCCAAATATCCCTTTGCCAGTTCCACAAGAACAGCCTTAGCGAAAGGATTCTTGAAGGGAAAGATGTAACTCTGTGAGATGAATTCAGAGAACACAGAGCAGTTTCTCAGAAGGCTTTTTTCCAGTTTTGAACGGAAGATATTTCCTTTTTCACCATAGCCCTCTATGAGTTTCGAAATATCCCTTTGCCAGTTCAACAAAACCAGCCTTAGCGAAAGACTTCTTGAAGGGAAACATGGATCTCTGTGAGATGAATTAACAGAACACAGAGGAGTTTCTCAGAAAGCTTCTTTCCGGTTTGAACGGAAGATATTTCCTTTTTCCCCATAGCCCTCTAAGGGCTTCCAAATATCCCTTTGCCAATTCCACAAGAACAGCCTTAGCGAAAGGCTCCTTGAAGGGAAAGATGTAACTCTGTGAGATGAATTCAGAGAACACAGAGCAGTTTCTCAGAAAGCTTCTTTCCAGTTTTGAACGGGAGATATTTACTTTTTCTCCATTGCCCTCTATGGGCTTCCAAATATCCCTTTGACAGTTCCACAAGAAAAGCCTTGGCGAAAGGCTTCTTGAAGGGCAAGATGTAACTCTGTGAGATGAACTAACAGAACACAGAGCAGTTTCTCAGAAAGCTACTTTCCAGTTTTCAACGGAAGATATTTCCTTTTCCACCATAGCCCTCTATGGGCTTCCAAATATCCCTTTGCCAATTCCACAAGAACAGCCTTAGCGAAAGGCTTCTTGAAGGGAAAGATGTAACTCTGTGAGATGAATTAACAGAACACAGAGCAGTTTCTCAGAAAGCTTCTTTCCAGTTTTGAACGGAAGGTATTTCCTTTTTCACCATAGCCCTCTATGGGCTTCCAAATATCCCTTTACCAGTTCCACAAGAACAGCCTTAGCGAAAGGCTTCTTGAAGGGAAAGATGTAACTCTGTGAGATGAATTCAGAGAACACAGAGCAGTTTCTCAGAAACCTTTTTCCAGATTTGAACGGAAGATATTTCCTTTTTCACCATAACCGTCTATGGGCTTCCAAATATCACTTTGCCAGTTCCACAAGAACAGCCTTGGCGAAAGGCTTCTTGAAGGGAAGGATGTAACTCTGTGAGATGAATTAACAGAACACAGAGCAGTTTCTCAGGAAGCTTCTTTCCAGTTTTGAACGGAAGATATTTCCTTTTTCACCATAGCCCTCTATGGGCTTCCAAATATCCCTTTGCCAATTCCACAAGAACAGCCTTGGCGAAAGGCTTCTTGAAAGGCAAGATGTAACTCTGTGAGATGAACTAACAGAACACAGAGCAGTTTCTCAGATAGCTTCTTTCCAGTTTTGAACGGAAGATATTTCCTTTTTCACCATAGCCCTCTATGGGCTTCCAAATATCCCTTTGCCAATTCCACAAGAAGAGCCTTAGCGAAAGGCTTCTTGAAGGGAAAGATGTAACTCTGTGAGATGAATTCATAGAACACAGAGCAGTTTCTCAGAAAGCTTCTTTCCAATTTTGAACGGAAGATATTTCCTTTTTCACCATAGCCCTCTATGGGCTTCCAAATATCACTTTGCCAATTCCACAAGAACAGCCTTAGCGAATGGCTTCTTGAAGGGAAAGATGTAACACTGTGAGATGAATTAACAGAACACAGAGCAGCTTCACAGAAAGCTTCTTTCCAGTTTTGAACGGAAGATAGTTCCTTTTTCACCATAGCCCTCTATGGGCTTCCAAATATCCCTTTGCCAATTCCACAAGAATAGCCTTAGCGAAAGGCTTCTTGAAGGGAAAGTTGTAACTCTGTGAGATGAATTAACAGAACACAGAACAGTTTCTCAGAAAGCTTCTTTCCAGTTTTGAACGGAAGATATTTCCTTTTTCACCATAGCCCTCTATGGGCTTCCAAATATCACTTTGCCAATTCCACTAGAACAGCCTTATCGAAAGGCTTCTTGAAGGGAAAGATGTAACTCTGTGAGATGAATTCAGAGAACACAGAGCAGTTTCTCAGAAAGCTTCTTTCCAGTTTTGAACGGAAGTTATTTCCTTTTTCACCATAGCCCTCTAAGGGCTTCCAAATATCCCTTTGCCAATTGCACAAGAACAGCCTTAGCGAAAGGCTTCTTGAAGGGAAAGATGTAACTCTGTGAGATGAAATCATAGAACACAGAGCAGTTTCTCAGAAAGCTTCTTTCCAGTTTTGAACGGAAGATATTTCCTTTTTCACCATAGCCCTCTATGGGCTTCCAAATATCACTTTGCCAATTCCACAAGAAAAGCCTTAGCAAAAGGCTTCTTGAAGGGAAAGATGTAACTCTGTGAGATGAATTAACAGAACACAGAGCAGTTTCTCAGAAAGCTTCTTTCCAGTTATAACAGAAGATATTTCCTTTTTCACCATAGCCCTCTATGGGCATCCAAATATCCCTTTGCCAGTTCCACAAGAACAGCCTTAGCGAAAGGATTCTTGAAGGGAAAGATGTAACTCTGTGAGATGAACTAACAGAACACAGAACAGTTTCTCAGAAAGCTTCTTTCCAGTTTTGAACGGAAGATATTTCCTTTTTCACCATAGCCCTCTAAGGGCTTCCAAATATCCCTTTGCCAGTTCCATAAGAAGAGCCTTAGCGAAAGGCTTCTTGAAGGGGAAGATGTAACTCTGTGAGATAAACTAACAGAACACAGAGCAGTTTCTCAGAAAGCTTCTTTCCAGTTTTGAACGGAAGATATTTGCTTTTTTAAGCACAGCCCTCTATGGGCTTCAAAATATCCCTTTGCCAATTCCACAAGAACAGCGTTGGCGAAAGTCTTCTTGAAGGGCAAGATGTAACTCTGTGAGATGAACTAACAGAACACAGAGCAGTTTCTCAGAAAGCTTCTTTCCAGTTTTGAACGGAAGATATTTCCTTTTTCACCATAGCCCTCTATGGGCTTCCAAATATCCCTTTGCCAATTACTCAAGAACAGCCTTAGCGAAAGTCTTCTTCAAGGTAAAGATGTAACCCTGTGAGATGAATTCAGAGAACACAGAGCAGTTTCTCAGAAAGCTTCTTTCCGGTTTTGAACGGAAGATATTTACTTTTTCACCATAGCCCTCTATGGGCTAGCAAATATCACTTTGCCAATTCCACAAGAAAAGCCTTAGCAAAAGGCTTCTTGAAGGGAAAGATGTAACTCTGTGAGATGAATTAACAGAACACAGAGCAGTTTCTCAGAAAGCTTCTTTCCAGTTTTAACAGAAGATATTTCCTTTTTCACCATAGCCCTCTATGGGCATGCAAATATCCCTTTGCCAGTTCCACAAGAACAGCCTTAGCGAAAGGATTCTTGAAGGGAAAGATGTAACTCTGTGAGATGAACTAACAGAACACAGAACAGTTTCTCAGAAAGCTTCTTTCCAGTTTTGAACGGAAGATATTTCCTTTTTCACCATAGCCCTCTATGGGCTTCCAAATATCACTTTGCCAATTTCACAAGAGGAGCCTTAGCGAAAGGCTTCATGAAGGGAAGGATGTAGCTCTGTGACATGAATTAACAGAACAAAGAGCAGTTTCTCAGAAAGCTTCTTTCCAGTTTTGAACGGAAGATATTTTCTTTTTCACCATAGCCCTCGATGGGCTTCCAAATATCCCTTTGCCAGTTCCACAAGAACAGCCTTAGCGAAAGGATTCTTGAAGGGAAAGATGTAACTCTGTGAGATGAATTCAGAGAACACAGAGCAATTTCTCAGAAGGCTTTTTTCCAGTTTTGAACGGAAGATATTTCCTTTTTCACCATAGCCCTCTATGAGTTTCGAAATATCCCTTTGCCAGTTCAACAAAACCAGCCTTAGCGAAAGACTTCTTGAAGGGAAACATGGATCTCTGTGAGATGAATTAACAGAACACAGAGGAGTTTCTCAGAAAGCTTCTTTCCGGTTTGAACGGAAGATATTTCCTTTTTCCCCATAGCCCTCTAAGGGCTTCCAAATATCCCTTTGCCAATTCCACAAGAACAGCCTTAGCGAAAGGCTCCTTGAAGGGAAAGATGTAACTCTGTGAGATGAATTCAGAGAACACAGAGCAGTTTCTCAGAAAGCTTCTTTCCAGTTTTGAACGGGAGATATTTACTTTTTCTCCATTGCCCTCTATGGGCTTCCAAATATCCCTTTGACAGTTCCACAAGAAAAGCCTTGGCGAAAGGCTTCTTGAAGGGCAAGATGTAACTCTGTGAGATGAACTAACAGAACACAGAGCAGTTTCTCAGAAAGCTACTTTCCAGTTTTCAACGGAAGATATTTCCTTTTCCACCATAGCCCTCTATGGGCTTCCAAATATCCCTTTGCCAATTCCACAAGAACAGCCTTAGCGAAAGGCTTCTTGAAGGGAAAGATGTAACTCTGTGAGATGAATTAACAGAACACAGAGCAGTTTCTCAGAAAGCTTCTTTCCAGTTTTGAACGGAAGATATTTCCTTTTTCACCATAGCCCTCTATGGGCTTCCAAATATCCCTTTGCCAATTCCAGAAGAAGAGCATTAGCGAAAGGCTTCTTGAAGGCAAAGATGTAACTCTGTGAGATGAATTCAGAGAACACAGAGCCGTTTCTAAGAAAGCTTCTTTCCAGTTTTGAACGGAAGATAATTCCTTTTTCACCATAGCCCTCTATGGGCTTCCAAATATCCCTTTGCCAATTCCACAAGAACAGCCTTAGCGAATGGCTTCTTGAAGGGAAAGATGTAACTCTGTGAGATGTATTCAGAGAACACAGAGCAGTTTCTCAGAAAGCTTCTTTCCAGTTTTGAACGGAAGATATTTCCTTTTTCACCATAGCCCTCTATGGGTTTCCAAATGTCCCTTTGCCAGTTCCACAAGAACAGCCTTAGCGAAAGGCTTCTTGAAGGGAAAGATGTAACTCTGTGAGATGAATTCAGAGAACACAGAGCAGTTTCTCAGAAAGCTTTTTCCAGTTTTGAACGGAAGATATTTCCTTTTTCACCATAACCCTATATGGGCTTCCAAATATCCCTTTGCCAGTTCCACAAGAACAGCCTTAGCGAAAGGCTTCTTAAAGGGAAAGATGTAACTCTGTGAGATGAATTAACAGAGCACAGAGCAGTTTCTCAGAAAGCTTCTTTCCAGTTTTGAACGGAAAATATTTCCTTTTTCAACATAGCCCTCTATGGGCTTCCAAATATCCCTTTGCCAATTCCACAAGAACAGCCTTGGCGAAAGGCTTCTTGAAGGGCAAGATGTAACTCTGTGAGATGAACTAACAGAACACAGAGCAGTTTCTCAGAAAGCTACTTTCCAGTTTTGAACGTTAGATATTTCCTTTTTCACCATAGCCCTCTATGGGCTTCCAAATATCACTTTGCCAATTCCACAAGAACAGCCTTAGCGAAAGGCTTCTTGAAGGGTAAGAGGTAACTCTGTGAGATGAATTCAGAGTACACAGAGCAGTTTGTCAGAAAGCTTCTTTCCAGTTTTGAACGAAAGATATTTCCTTTTTCACCATAGCCCTCTATGGGCTTCCAAATATCCCTTTGCCAGTTCCACAAGAACAGCCTTAGCGAAAGGCTTCTTGAAGGGAAAGATGTAACTCTGTGAGAAGAACTAACAGAACACAGAGCAGTTTCTCAGAAAGCTTCTTTCCAGTTTTGAACGGAAGATAATTCCTTTTTCACCATAGCCCTCTATGGGCTTCCAAATATCCCTTTGCCAATTCCATAAGAAATGCCTTGGCGAAAGGCTTCTTGAAGGGCAAGATGTAACTCTGTGAGATGAACTAACAGAACACAGAGCAGTTTCTCAGAAAGCTTCTTTCCAGTTTTGAACGGAAGTTATTTCCTTTTTCACCATAGCCCTCTATGGGCTTTCAAATATCACATTGCCAATTCCACAAGAACAGCCTTAGCGAAAGGCTTCTTGAAGGGAAAGATGTAGCTCTGTGACATGAATTAACAGAACACAGAGCAGTTTCTCAGAAAGCTTCTTTCCAGTTTTGAACGGAAGATATTTTCTTTTTCACCATAGCCCTCTATGGGCTTCCAAATATCCCTTTGCCAGTTCCACAAGAACAGCCTTAGCGAAAGGCTTCTTGAAGGGAAAGATGTAACTCTGTGAGATGAATTCAGAGAACACAGAGCAGTTTCTCAGAAAGCTTCTTTCCAGTTTTGAACGGGAGATATTTAATTTTTCACCATAGCCCTCTATGGGCTTCCAAATATCCCTTTGCCAATTCCACAAGAACAGCCTTAGCGAAAGGCTTCTTGAAGGGAAAGATGTAACTCTGTGAGATGAATTCAGAGAACACTGAGCAGATTCTCAGAAAGCTTCTTTCCAGTTTTGAACGGAAGATATTTCCTTTTTCACCATAACCCTCTATGGGCTTCCAAATATCCCTTTGCCAGTTCCACAAGAACAGCCTTGGCGAAAGGCTTCTTGAAGGGAAAGATGTAACTCTGTGAGATGAATTAACAGAACACAGAGCAGTTTCTCAGGAAGCTTCTTTCCAGTTTTGAACGGAAGATATTTCCTTTTTCACCATAGCCCTCTATGGGCTTCCAAATATCCCTTTGCCAATTCCACAAGAACAGCCTTGGCGAAAGGCTTCTTGAAGGGAAAGATGTAACTCTGTGAGATGAACTAACAGAACACAGAGCAGTTTCTCAGAAAGCTTCTTTCTAGTTTTGAACGGAAGATATTTCCTTTTTCACCATAGCCCTCTATGGGCTTCCAAATATCCCTTTGCCAATTCCACAAGAAGAGCCTTAGCGAAAGGCTTCTTGAAGGGAAAGATGTAACTCTGTGAGATGAATTCATAGAACACAGAGCAGTTTCTCAGAAAGCTTCTTTCCAGTTTTGAACGGAAGATAATTCCTTTTTCACCATAGCCCTCTATGGGCTTCCAAATATCACTTTGCCAATTCCACAAGAACAGCCTTAGCGAATGGCTTCTTGAAGGGAAAGATGTAACACTGTGAGATGAATTAACAGAACACAGAGCAGTTTCACAGAAAGCTTCTTTCCAGTTTTGAACGGAAGATATTTCCTTTTTCACCATAGCCCTCTATGGGCTTCCAAATATCCCTTTGCCAATTCCACAAGAATAGCCTTAGCGAAAGGCTTCTTGAAGGGAAAGATGTAACTCTGTGAGATGAATTAACAGAACACAGAACAGTTTCTCAGAAAGCTTCTTTCCAGTTTTGAACGGAAGATATTTCCTTTTTCACCATAGCCCTCTATGGGCTTCCAAATATCCCTTTGCCAATTACTCAAGAACAGCCTTAGGGAAAGTCTTCTTGAAGGTAAAGATGTAACTCTGTGAGATGAATTCAGAGAACACAGAGCAGTTTCTCAGAAAGCTTTTTTCCGGTTTTGAACGGAAGATATTTCCTTTTTCACCATAGCCCTCTAGGGGCTTCCAAATATCACTTTGCCAATTCCACAAGAACAGCCTTAGCGAAAGGCTTCTTGAAGGGAAAGATGTATCTCTGTGAGATGAATTAACAGAACACAGAGGAGTTTCTCAGAAAGCTTCTTTCCAGTTTGAACGGAAGATATTTCCTTTTTCACCATAGCCCTCTATGGGCTTCCAAATATCCCTTTGCCAATTCCACAAGAACAGCCTTGGCGAAAGGCTTCTTGAAGGGAAAGATGTAACTCTGTGAGATGAACTAACAGAACACAGAGCAGTTTCTCAGAAAGCTACTTTCCAGTTTTGAACGGAAGATATTTCCTTTTTCACCATAGCCCTCTATGGGCTTCCAAATATCCCTTTGCCAATTCCACAAGAACAGCCTTAGCGAAAGGCTTCTTGAAGGGAAAGATGTAACTCTGTGAGATGAATTAACAGAACACAGAGCAGTTTCTCAGAAAGCTTCTTTCCAGTTTTGAACGGAAGATATTTCCTTTTTCACCATAGCCCTCCAAGGGCTTCCAAATATCCCTTTGCCAGTTCCATAAGAACAGCCTTAGCGAAAGGCTTCTTGAAGGGGAAGATGTAACTCTGTGAGATAAACTAACAGAACACAGAGCAGTTTCTCAGAAAGCTTCTTTCCAGTTTTGAACGGAAGATATTTGCTTTTTTAACCATAGCCCTCTATGGGCTTCAAAATATCCCTTTGCCAATTCCACAAGAACAGCGTTGGCGAAAGTCTTCTTGTAGGGAAAGATGTAACACTGTGAGATGAATTAACAGAACACAGAGGAGTTTCTCAGAAAGCTTCTTTCCAGTTTGAACGGAAGATATTTCCTTTTTCACCATAGCCCCCTATGGGCTTCCAAATATCCCTTTGCCAATTCCACAAGAACAGCCTTAGCGAAAGGCTTCTTGAAGGGAAAGATGTAACTCTGTGAGATGAATTCAGAGAACACAGAGCAGTTTCTCAGAAAGCTTCTTTCCAGTTTTGAACGGGAGATATTTAATTTTTCACCATAGCCCTCTATGGGCTTCCAAATATCCCTTTGCCAATTCCACAAGAACAGCCTTAGCGAAAGGCTTCTTGAAGGGAAAGATGTAACTCTGTGAGATGAATTCAGAGAACACTGAGCAGATTCTCAGAAAGCTTCTTTCCAGTTTTGGACGGAAGATATTTCCTTTTTCTCCATTGCCCTCTATGGGCTTCCAAATATCCCTTTGACAGTTCCACAAGAAAAGCCAGAGCGAAAGGCTTCTTGAAGGCAAAGACGTAACTCTGTGAGATGAACTAACAAAACACAGAGCAGTTTCTCAGAAAGCTTCTTTCCAGTTTTCAACGGAGGATATTTACTTTTTCACCATAGCCCTCTATGGGCTTCCAAATATCCCTTTGCCAATTCCACAAGAACAGCCTTAGCGAAAGGCTTCTTGAAGGGAAAGATGTAACTCTGTGAGATGAATTCAGAGAACACTGAGCAGTTTCTCAGAAAGCTATTTTACAGTTTTGAACGGAAGATATTTCCTTTTTCACCATAGCCCTCTATGGGTTTCCAAATATCCCTTTGCCAGTTCTACGAGAACAGCCTTAGCGAAAGGCTTCTTGAAGGGAAAGATGTAACTCTGTGAGATGAATTAACAGAACACAGAGCAGTTTCTCAGGAAGCTTCTTTCCAGTTTTGAACGGAAGATATTTCCTTTTTCACCATAGCCCTCTATGGGCTTCCAAATATCCCTTTGCCAATTCCACAAGAACAGCCTTGGCGAAAGGCTTCTTGAAGGGAAAGATGTAACTCTGTGAGATGAACTAACAGAACCCAGAGCAGTTTCTCAGAAAGCTTCTTTCCAGTTTTGAACGGAAGATATTTCCTTTTTCACCATAGCCCTCTATGGGCTTCCAAATATCCCTTTGCCAATTCCACAAGAAGAGCCTTAGCGAAAGGCTTCTTGAAGGGAAAGATGTAACTCTGTGAGATGAATTCATAGAACACAGAGCAGTTTCTCAGAAAGCTTCTTTCCAGTTTTGAACGGAAGATAATTCCTTTTTCACCATAGCCCTCTATGGGCTTCCAAATATCACTTTGCCAATTCCACAAGAACAGCCTTAGCGAATGGCTTCTTGAAGGGAAAGATGTAACACTGTTAGATGAATTAACAGAACACAGAGCAGTTTCACAGAAAGCTTCTTTCCAGTTTTGAACGGAAGATATTTCCTTTTTCACCATAGCCCTCTATGGGCTTCCAAATATCCCTTTGCCAATTCCACAAGAATAGCCTTAGCGAAAGGCTTCCTGAAGGGAAAGATGTAACTCTGTGAGATGAATTAACAGAACACAGAACAGTTTCTCAGAAAGCTTCTTTCCAGTTTTGAACGGAAGATATTTCCTTTTTCACCATAGCCCTCTATGGGCTTCCAAATATCCCTTTGCCAATTACTCAAGAACAGCCTTAGGGAAAGTCTTCTTGAAGATAAAGATGTAACTCTGTGAGATGAATTCAGAGAACACAGAGCAGTTTCTCAGAAAGCTTTTTTCCGGTTTTGAACGGAAGATATTTCCTTTTTCACCATAGCCCTCTAGGGGCTTCCAAATATCACTTTGCCAATTCCACAAGAACAGCCTTAGCGAAAGGCTTCTTGAAGGGAAAGATGTATCTCTGTGAGATGAATTAACAGAACACAGAGGAGTTTCTCAGAAAGCTTCTTTCCAGTTTGAACGGAAGATATTTCCTTTTTCACCATAGCCCTCTATGGGCTTCCAAATATCCCTTTGCCAATTCCACAAGAACAGCCTTGGCGAAAGGCTTCTTGAAGGGAAAGATGTAACTCTGTGAGATGAACTAACAGAACACAGAGCAGTTTCTCAGAAAGCTACTTTCCAGTTTTGAACGGAAGATATTTCCTTTTTCACCATAGCCCTCTATGGGCTTCCAAATATCCCTTTGCCAATTCCACAAGAACAGCCTTAGCGAAAGGCTTCTTGAAGGGAAAGATGTAACTCTGTGAGATGAATTAACAGAACACAGAGCAGTTTCTCAGAAAGCTTCTTTCCAGTTTTGAACGGAAGATATTTCCTTTTTCACCATAGCCCTCTAAGGGCTTCCAAATATCCCTTTGCCAGTTCCATAAGAACAGCCTTAGCGAAAGGCTTCTTGAAGGGGAAGATGTAACTCTGTGAGATAAACTAACAGAACACAGAGCAGTTTCTCAGAAAGCTTCTTTCCAGTTTTGAACGGAAGATATTTGCTTTTTTAACCATAGCCCTCTATGGGCTTCAAAATATCCCTTTGCCAATTCCACAAGAACAGCGTTGGCGAAAGTCTTCTTGTAGGGAAAGATGTAACACTGTGAGATGAATTAACAGAACACAGAGGAGTTTCTCAGAAAGCTTCTTTCCAGTTTGAACGGAAGATATTTCCTTTTTCACCATAGCCCCCTATGGGCTTCCAAATATCCCTTTGCCAATTCCACAAGAACAGCCTTAGCGAAAGGCTTCTTGAAGGGAAAGATGTAACTCTGTGAGATGAATTCAGAGAACACAGAGCAGTTTCTCAGAAAGCTTCTTTCCAGTTTTGAACGGGAGATATTTAATTTTTCACCATAGCCCTCTATGGGCTTCCAAATATCCCTTTGCCAATTCCACAAGAACAGCCTTAGCGAAAGGCTTCTTGAAGGGAAAGATGTAACTCTGTGAGATGAATTCAGAGAACACTGAGCAGATTCTCAGAAAGCTTCTTTCCAGTTTTGGACGGAAGATATTTCCTTTTTCTCCATTGCCCTCTATGGGCTTCCAAATATCCCTTTGACAGTTCCACAAGAAAAGCCTTAGCGAAAGGCTTCTTGAAGGCAAAGACGTAACTCTGTGAGATGAACTAACAAAACACAGAGCAGTTTCTCAGAAAGCTTCTTTCCAGTTTTCAACGGAGGATATTTACTTTTTCACCATAGCCCTCTATGGGCTTCCAAATATCCCTTTGCCAATTCCACAAGAACAGCCTTAGCGAAAGGCTTCTTGAAGGGAAAGATGTAACTCTGTGAGATGAATTCAGAGAACACTGAGCAGTTTCTCAGAAAGCTATTTTACAGTTTTGAACGGAAGATATTTCCTTTTTCACCATAGCCCTCTATGGGCTTCCAAATATCCCTTTGCCAATTCGAGAAGAAGAGCATTAGCGAAAGGCTTCTTGAAGGCAAAGATGTAACTCTGTGAGATGAATTCAGAGAACACAGAGCCGTTTCTAAGAAAGCTTCTTTCCAGTTTTGAACGGAAGATAATTCCTTTTTCACCATAGCCCTCTATGGGCTTCCAAATATCCCTTTGCCAATTCCACAAGAACAGCCTTAGCGAATGGCTTCTTGAAGGGAAAGATGTAACTCTGTGAGATGTATTCAGAGAACACAGAGCAGTTTCTCAGAAAGCTTCTTTCCAGTTTTGAACGGAAGATATTTCCTTTTTCACCATAGCCCTCTATGGGTTTCCAAATGTCCCTTTGCCAGTTCCACAAGAACAGCCTTAGCGAAAGGCTTCTTGAAGGGAAAGATGTAACTCTGTGAGAAGAATTCAGAGAACACAGAGCAGTTTCTCAGAAAGCTTCTTTCCAGTTTTGAACGGAAGATATTTCCTTTTTCACCATAGCCCTCTATGGGCTTCCAAATATCCCTTTGCCAGTTCCACAAGAACAGCCTTAGCGAAAGGCTTCTTGAAGGGAAAGATGTAACTCTGTGATATGAACTAACAGAACACAGAACAGTTTCTCAGAAAGCTTCTTTCCAGTTTTGAACGGAAGATATTTCTTTTTCACCATAGCCCTCTATGGGTTTCCAAATATCACTTTGCCAATTCCACATGAACAGCCTTAGCGAAAGGCTTCTTGAAGGGAAAGATGCAGCTCCGTGAGATGAATTAACAGAACACAGAGCAGTTTCTCAGAAAGCTTCTTTCCAGTTTTGAACGGAAGATATTTCCTTTTTCACCATAGCCCTCGATGGGCTTCCAAATATCCCTTTGCCAATTCCACAAGAACAGCCTTAGCGAAAGGCTTCTTGAAGGGAAAGATGTAACTCTGTGAGATGAATTAGCAGAACACAGAGCAGTTTCTCAGAAAGCTTCTTTCCAGTTTTGAACGGAAGATATTTCCTTTTTTAACCATAGCCCTCTATGGGCTTCAAATTATCCCTTTGCCAATTCCACAAGAACAGCGTTGGCGAAAGGCTTTTGAAGGGCAAGATGTAACACTGTGAGATGAACTAACAGAACACAGAGCAGTTTCTCAGAAAGCTTCTTTCCAGTTTTGAACGGAAGATATTTCCTTTTTCAGCATAGCTCTCTATGGGCTTCCAAATATCCCTTTGCCAGTTCCACAAAAACAGCCTTAGCGAAAGGCTTCTTGAAGGGAAAGATGTAACTCTGTGAGATGAATTCAGAGAACACAGAGCAGTTTCTCAGAAAGCTTTTTCCAGTTTTGAACGGAAGATATTTCCTTTTTCACCATAACCCTATATGGGCTTCCAAATATCCCTTTGCCAGTTCCACAAGAACAGCCTTAGCGAAAGGCTTCTTGAAGGGAAAGATGTAACTCTGTGAGATGAATTAACAGAGCACAGAGCAGTTTCTCAGAAAGCTTCTTTCCAGTTTTGAACGGAAAATATTTCCTTTTTCAACATAGCCCTCTATGGGCTTCCAAATATCCCTTTGCCAATTCCACAAGAACAGCCTTGGCGAAAGGCTTCTTGAAGGGCAAGATGTAACTCTGTGAGATGAACTAACAGAACACAGAGCAGTTTCTCAGAAAGCTACTTTCCAGTTTTGAACGTTAGATATTTCCTTTTTCACCATAGCCCTCTATGGGCTTCCAAATATCACTTTGCCAATTCCACAAGAACAGCCTTAGCGAAAGCCTTCTTGAAGGGTAAGAGGTAACTCTGTGAGATGAATTCAGAGTACACAGAGCAGTTTCTCAGAAAGCTTCTTTCCAGTTTTGAACGGAAGATATTTCCTTTTTCACCATAGCCCTCTATGGGCTTCCAAATATCCCTTTGCCAGTTCCACAAGAACAGCCTTAGCGAAAGGCTTCTTGAAGGGAAAGATGTAACTCTGTGAGAAGAACTAACAGAACACAGAGCAGTTTCTCAGAAAGCTTCTTTCCAGTTTTGAACGGAAGATATTTCCTTTTTCACCATAGCCCTCTATGGGCTTCCAAATATCCCTTTGCCAATTCCATAAGAACTGCCTTGGCGAAAGGCTTCTTGAAGGGCAAGATGTAACTCTGTGAGATGAACTAACAGAACACAGAGCAGTTTCTCAGAAAGCTTCTTTCCAGTTTTGAACGGAAGTTATTTCCTTTTTCACCATAGCCCTCTATGGGCTTCCAAATATCACATTGCCAATTCCACAAGAACAGCCTTAGCGAAAGGCTTCTTGAAGGGAAAGATGTAGCTCTGTGACATGAATTAACAGAACACAGAGCAGTTTCTCAGAAAGCTTCTTTCCAGTTTTGAACGGAAGATATTTTCTTTTTCACCATAGCCCTCTATGGGCTTCCAAATATCCCTTTGCCAGTTCCACAAGAACAGCCTTAGCGAAAGGCTTCTTGAAGGGAAAGATGTAACTCTGTGAGATGAATTCAGAGAACACAGAGCAGTTTCTCAGAAGGCTTCTTTCCAGTTTTGAACGGAAGATATTTCCTTTTTCACCATAGCCCTCTATGAGCTTCGAAATATCCCTTTGCCAGTTCAACAAGACCAGCCTTAGCGAAAGGCTTCTTGAAGGGAATGATGTAACTCTGTGAGATGAACTAACAGAACACAGAGCAGTTTCTCACAAAGCTTCTTTCCAGTTTTGAACGGGAGATATTTACTTTTTCTCCATTGCCCTCTATGGGCTTCCAAATATCCCTTTGACAGTTCCACAAGAAAAGCCTTAGCGAAAGGCTTCTTGAAGGCAAAGACGTAACTCTGTGAGATGAACTAACAAAACACAGAGCAGTTTATCAGAAAGATTCTTTCCAGTTTTCAACGGAAGATATTTCCTTTTTCACCATAGCCCTCTAATGGCTTCCAAATATCCCTTTGCCAATTCCACAAGAACAGCCTTAGCGAAAGGCTTCTTGAAGGGAAAGATGTAACTCTGTGAGATGAATTCAGAGAACACTGAGCAGTTTCTCAGAAAGCTATTTTCCAGTTTTGAACGGAAGATATTTCCTTTTTCACCATAGCCCTCTATGGGCTTCCAAATATCCCTTTGCCAATTCCAGAAGAACAGCATTAGCGAAAGGCTTCTTGAAGGCAAAGATGTAACTCTGTGAGATGAATTCAGAGAACACAGAGCCGTTTCTAAGAAAGCTTCTTTCCAGTTTTGAACGGAAGATATTTCCTTTTTCACCATAGCCCTCTAAGGGCTTCCAAATATCCCTTTGCCAATTCCACAAGAACAGCCTTAGCGAAAGGCTTCTTGAAGGGAAAGATGTAACTCTGTGAGATGTATTCAGAGAACACAGAGCAGTTTCTCAGAAAGCTTCCTTCCAGTTTTGAACGGAAGATATTTCCTTTTTCACCATAGCCCTCTATGGGTTTCCAAATATCCCTTTGCCAGTTCCACAAGAACAGCCTTAGCGAAAGGCTTCTTGAAGGAAAAGATGTAACTCTGTGAGAAGAATTCAGAGAACACAGAGCAGTTTCTCAGAAAGCTTCTTTCCAGTTTTGAACGGAAGATATTTCCTTTTTCACCATAGCCCTCTATGGGTTTCCAAATATCCCTTTGCCAGTTCCACGAGAACAGCCTTAGCGAAAGGCTTCTTGAAGGGAAAGATGTAACTCTGTGAGATGAACTGACAGAACACAGAGCAGTTTCTCAGAAAGCTTCTTTCCAGTTTTGAACGGAAGATATTTCCTTTTTCACCATAGCCCTCTATGGGTTTCCAAATATCCCTTTGCCAATTCCTCAAGAACAGCCTTAGCGAAAGTCTTCTTGAAGGTAAAGATGTAACTCTGTGAGATGAATTGAGAGAACACAGAGCAGTTTCTCAGAATGCCTCTTTCCAGTTTTGAACGGAAGATATTTCCTTTTTCACCATAGCCCTCTATGGGCTTCCAAATATCCCTTTGCCAATTCCATAAGAACAGCCTGGGCGAAAGGCTTCTTGAAGGGAAAGATGCAGCTCTGTGAGATGAAGTAACAGAACACAGAGCAGTTTCTCAGAAAGCTTCTTTCCAGTTTTCAACGGAAGATATTTCCTTTTTCACCATAGCCCTCTATGGGCTTCCAAATATCCCTTTGCCAATTCCACAAGAACAGTCTTAGCTAAAGGCTTCTTGAAGGGAAAGATGTAACTCTGTGAGATGAATTAACAGAACACAGAGCAGTTTCTCAGAAAGCTTCTTTCCAGTTTTGAACGGAAGATATTTAGTTTTTCACCATAGCCCTCTATGGGCTTCCAAATATCCCTTTGACAATGCCACAAGAACAGCCTTACCGAAAGGCTTCTTGAAGGGAAAGATGTAACTCTGTGAGATGAATTAACAGAACACAGAGCAGTTTCTCAGAAAGCTTCTTTCCAGTTTTGAACGGAAGATATTTCCTTTTTCACCATAGCCCTCTATGGGCTTCCAAATATCTATTTGCCAATTCCACAAGAACAGCCTTATCGAAAGGCTTCTTGAAGGGAAAGATGTAACTCTGTGAGATGAATTAACAGAACACAAAGCAGTTTCTCAGAAATCTTCTTTCCAGTTTTGAACGGAAGATATTTCCTTTTTCACCATAGAACTCTATGGGCTTCCAAATATCCCTTTGCCAATTCCACAAGAACAGCCTTAGCGAAAGGCTTCTTGAAGGGAAAGATGTAACTCTGTGAGATGAATTAACAGAACATAGAGCAGTTTCTCAGAAAGCTTCTTTCCAGTTTTGAACGGAAGATATTTCCTTTTTCACCATAGCCCTCTATGGGCTTCCAAATATCCCTTTGCCAATTCCACAAGAACAGTCTTAGCGAAAGGCTTCTTGAAGGGAAAGATGTAACTCTGTGAGATGAATTAACAGAACACAGAGCAGTTTCTCAGAAAGCTTCTTTCCAGTTTTGAACGGAAGATATTTCCTTTTTCACCATAGCCCTCTATGGGCTTCCAAATATCCCTATGCCAATTCCACAAGAACAGCCTTAGCGAAAGGCTTCTTGAAGGGAAAGATGTAACTCTGTGAGATGAGTTAACAGAACACAGAGCAGTTTCTCAGAAAGCTTCTTTCCAGTTTTGAACGGAAGATATTTCCTTTTTCACCATAGCCTTCTATGGGCTTCCAAATATCTCTTTGCCAATTCCACAAGAACAGCCTTGGCTAAAGGCTTCTTGAAGGGAAATATGTAACTCTGTGAGATGAATTAACAGAACACAAAGCAGTTTCTCAGAAAGCTTCTTTCCAGTTTTGAACGGAAGACATTTCCTTTTTCACCGTAGCCCTCTATGGGCTTCATAATATCCCTTTGCCAATTCCACAAGAACAGCCTTAGCGCAAAGCTTCTTGAAGGGAAAGATGTAACTCTGTGAGATGAATTAACAGAACACAGAGCAGTTTCTCAGAAAGCTTCTTTCCAGTTTTGAACGGAAGATATTTCCTTTTTCACCATAGCCCTCTATTGGCTTCCAAATATCCCTTTGCCAATTCCACAAGAACAGCCTTAGCGAAAGGCTTCTTGAAGGGAAAGATGTAACTCTGTGAGATGAATTAACAGAACACAGACCAGTTTCTCAGAAAGCTTCTTTCCACTTTTGAACGGAAGATAGTTCCTTTTTCACCATAGCCCTCTATGGGCTTCCAAATATCCCATTGCCAATTCCACAAGAACAGCCTTAGCGAAAGGCTTCTTGAAGGGAAAGATGTAACTCTGTGAGATGAATTAACAGAACACAGAGCAGTTTCTCAGAAAGCTTCTTTCCAGTTTTAAACGGAAGTTATTTCCTTTTCCACCATAGCCCTCTATGGGCTTCCAAATATCCGTTTGCCAATTCCACAAGGACAGCCTTAGCGAAAGGCTTCTTGAAGGGAAAAATGTAACTCTGTGAGGTGAATTAACGGAACACAAAGCAGTTTCTCAGAAAGCTTCTTTCCAGTTTTGAACGGAAGATATTTCCTTTTTCAACATAGCCCTCTATGGGCTTCCAAATATCCCTTTGCCAATTCCACAAGAACAGCCTTAGCGAAAGGCTTCTTGAAGGGAATGATGTAACTCTGTGAGATGAATTAACAGAACACAGAACAGTTTCTCAGAAAGCTTCTTTCCAGTTTTGAACGGAAGACATTTCCTTTTTCACCATAGCCCTCTATGGGCTTCATAATATCCCTTTGCCAATTCCACAAGAACAGCCTTAGCGCAAAGCTTCTTGAAGGGAAAGGTGTAACTCTGTGAGATGAATTAACAGAACACAGAGCAGTTTCTCAGAAAGCTTCTTTCCAGTTTTGAACGGAAGATATTTCCTTTTTCACCATAGCCCTCTATGGGCTTCCAAATATCCCTTTGCCAATTCCACAAGAACAGCCTTAGCGAAAGGCTTCTTGAAGGGAAAGATGTAACTCTGTGAGATGAATTAACAGAACACACACCAGTTTCTCAGAAAGCTTCTTTCCACTTTTGAACGGAAGATAGTTCCTTTTTCACCATAGACCTCTATGGGCTTCCAAATATCCCATTGCCAATTCCAAAAGAACAGCCTCAGCGAAAGGCTTCTTGAAGGGAAAGATGTAACTCTGTGAGATGAATTAACTGAACACAGAGCAGTTTCTCAGAAAGCTTCTTTCCAGTTTTAAACGGAAGTTATTTCCTTTTCCACCATAGCCCTCTATGGGCTTCCAAATATCCGTTTGCCAATTCCACAGGGACAGCCTTAGCGAAAGGCTTCTTGAAGGGAAAAATGTAACTCTGAGAGGTGAATTAACGGAACCCAAAGCAGTTTCTCAGAAAGCTTCTTTCCAGTTTTGAATGGAAGATATTTCCTTTTTCACCATAGCCCTCTATGGGCTTCCAAATATCCCTTTGCCTATTCCACAAGAACAGCCTTAGCGAAAGGCTTCTTGAAGGGAAAGATGTAACTCTGTGAGATGAATTAACAGAACACAGAGCAGTTTCGCAGAAAGCTTCTTTCCAGATTTGAACGGAAGACATTTCCTTTTTCACCATAGCCCTCTATGGGCTTCCAAATGTCCCTTTGCCAATTCCACAAGAACAGCCTTGGCGAAAGGCTTCTTGAAGGGAAATATGTAACTCTGTGAGATGAATTAACAGAACACAAAGCACTTTCTCAGAAAGCTTCTTTCCAGATTTGAACGGAAGATATTTCCTTTTTCACCATAGCCCTCTATGGGCTTCATAATATCCTTTTGCCAATTCCACAAGAACAGCCTTAGCGCAAAGCTTCTTGAACGGAAAGATGTAACTCTGTGAGATGAATTAACAGAACACAGAGCAGTTTCTCAGAAAGCTTCTTTCCAGTTTTGAACGGAAGATATTTCCTTTTTCACCATAGCCCTCTATGGGCTCCCAAACATCCCTTTGCCAATTCCACAAGAACAGCCTTAGCGAAAGGCTTCCTGAAGGGAAAGATGCAACTCTGTGAGATGAATTAACAGAACACAAAGCAGTTTCCCAGAAAGCTTCTTTCCAGTTTTGAACGGAAGATATTTTCTTTTTCACCATAGCCATCTATGGGCTTCGAAATATCCCTTTGCCAATTCCACAAGAACAGCCTTAGCGAAAGGATTCTTGAAGGGAAAGATGTAACTCTGTGAGATGAATTAACAGAACACAGAGCAGTTTCTCAGAAAACTTCTTTCCAGTTTTGAACGGAAGATATTTCCTTTTTCACCATAGCCCTCTAAGGGCTTCCAAATATCACTTTGACAATTCCACAAGAAGAGCCTTGGAGAAACGCTTCTTGAAGGGAAAGATGTAACTCTGTGAGATGAATTAACAGAACACAGAGCAGTTTCTCAGAAAGCTTCTTTCCAGTTTTGAACGGAAGATATTTCCTTTTTCACCATAGCCCTCTATGGGCTTCCAAATATCCCTTTGCCAATTCCACAAGAACAGCCGTAGCGAAAGGCTTCTTGAAGGGAAAGATGTAACTCTGTGAGATGAATTAACAGAACACAGAGCAGTTTCTCAGAAAGCTTCTTTCCACTTTTGAACGGAAGATATTTCCTTTTTCACCATAGCCCTCTATGGGCTTCCAAATATCCCATTGCCAATTCCACAAGAACAGCCTTAGCGAAAGGCTTCTTGAAGGGAAAGATGTAACTCTGTGAGATGAATTAACAGAACACAGAGCAGTTTCTCAGAAAGCTTCTTTCAAGTTTTAAACGGAAGTTATTTCCTTTTCCACCATAGCCCTCTATGGGCTTCCAAATATCCGTTTGCCAATTCCACAAGGACAGCCTTAGAGAAAGGCTTCTTGAAGGGAAAGATGTAACTCTGTGAGATGAATTAACAGAACACAAAGCAGTTTCTCAGAAGGCTTCTTTCCAGTTCTGAACGGAAGATATTTCCTTCTTCACCATAGCCCTCTATTCGTTTCCAAATATCCCTTTGCCAATTCCACAAGAACAGCCTTAGCGAAAGGCTTCATGAAGGGAAAGATGTAACTCTGTGAGATGAATTAACAGAACACAGACCAGTTTCTCAGAAAGCTTCTTTCCAGTTTTGAACGGAAGATATTTCCTTTTTCACCATAGCCCTCTATGGGCTTCCAAATATCCCTTTGACAATTCCACAAGAACAGCCTTAGCGAAAGGCTTCTTGAAGGGAAAGATGTAACTCTGTGAGATGAATTAACAGAACACTGAGCAGTTTCTCAGAAAGCTTCTTTCCAGTTTTGAACGGAAGATATTTTCTTTTTCACCATAGCCCTCTATGGGCTTCCAAATATCTATTTGCCAATTCCACAAGAACAGCCTTAGCGAAAGGCTTCTTGAAGGGAAAGATGTAACTCTGTGAGATGAATTAACAGAACACAAAGCAGTTTCTCAGAAATCTTCTTTCCAGTTTTGAACGGAAGATATTTCCTTTTTCACCATAGCCCTCTATGGGCTTCCAAATATCCCTTTGCCAATTCCACAAGAACAGCCTTAGCGAAAGGCTTCTTGAAGGGAAAGATGTAACTCTGTGAGATGAATTAACACAACACAGAGCAGTTTCTCAGAAAGCTTCTTTCCAGTTTTGAACGGAAGATATTTCCTTTTTCACCATAGCCCTCTATGGGCTTCCAAATATCCCTTTGAAAATTCCACAAGAACAGCCTTAGCGAAAGGCTTCTTGAAGGGAAAGATGTAACTCTGTGAGATGAATTAACAGAACACAAAGCAGTTTCTCAGAAAGCTTCTTTCCAGTTTTGAACGGAAGACATTTCCTTTTTCACCATAGCCCTTTATGGGCTTCATAATATCCCTTTGCCAATTCCACAAGAACAGCCTTAGCGCAAAGCTTCTTGAAGGGAAAGATGTAACTCTGTGAGATGAATTAACAGAACACAGAGCAGTTTCTCAGAAAGCTTCTTTCCAGTTTTGAACGGAAGATATTTCCTTTTTCACCATAGCCCTCTATGGGCTTCCAAATATCCCTTTGCCAATTCCACAAGAACAGCCTTAGCGAAAGGCTTCTTGAAGGGAAAGATGTAACTCTGTGAGATGAATTCAGAGAACACTGAGCAGTTTCTCAGAAAGCTATTTTCCAGTTTTGAACGGAAGATATTTCCTTTTTCACCATAGCCCTCTATGGGTTTCCAAATATCCCTTTGCCAATTCCAGAAGAAGAGCATTAGCGAAAGGCTTCTTGAAGGCAAAGATGTAACTCTGTGAGATGAATTCAGAGAACACAGAGCCGTTTCTAAGAAAGCTTCTTTCCAGTTTTGAACGGAAGATATTTCCTTTTTCACCATAGCCCTCTATGGGCTTCCAAATATCCCTTTGCCAATTCCACAAGAACAGCCTTAGCGAAAGGCTTCTTGAAGGGAAAGATGTAACTCTGTGAGATGTATTCAGAGAACACAGAGCAGTTTCTCAGAAAGCTTCTTTCCAGTTTTGAACGGAAGATATTTCCTTTTTCACCATAGCCCTCTATGGGTTTCCAAATGTCCCTTTGCCAGTTCCACAAGAACAGCCTTAGCGAAAGGCTTCTTGAAGGGAAAGATGTAACTCTGTGATATGAACTAACAGAACACAGAACAGTTTCTCAGAAAGCTTCTTTCCAGTTTTGAACGGAAGATATTTCCTTTTTCACCATAGGCCTCAATGGGCTTCCAAATATCACTTTGCCAATTCCACATGAACAGCCTTAGCGAAAGGCTTCTTGAAGGGAAAGATGCAGCTCCATGAGATGAATTAACAGAACACAGGGCAGTTTCTCAGAAAGCTTCTTTCCAGTTTTGAACGGTAGATATTTCCTTTTTCACCATAGCCCTTCTATGGGCTTCCAAATATCCCTTTGCCAATTCCACAAGAACAGCCTTAGCGAAAGGCTTCTTGAAGGGAAAGATGTAACTCTGTGAGATGAACTAACAGAACACAGAACAGTTTCTCAGAAAGCTTCTTTCCAGTTTTGAACGGAAGATATTTCCTTTTTTAACCATAGCCCTCTATGGGCTTCCAAATATCCCTTTGCCAATTCCACAAGAACAGCGTTGGCGAAAGTCTTCTTGAAGGGCAAGATGTAACTCTGTGAGATGAACTAACAGAACACAGAGCAGTTTCTCAGAAAGCTTCTTTCCAGTTTTGAACGGAAGATAATTCCTTTTTCACCATAGCCCTCTATGGGCTTCCAAATATCCCTTTGCCAATTACTCAAGAACAGCCTTAGCGAAAGTCTTCTTCAAGGTAAAGATGTAACTCTGTGAGATGAATTCAGAGAACACAGAGCAGTTTCTCACAAAGCTTCTTTCCGGTTTTGAACGGAAGATATTTCCTTTTTCACCATAGCCATCTATGGGCTTCCAAATATCACTTTGCCAATTCCACAAGAACAGCCTTAGGGAAAGGCTTCTTGAAGGGAAAGATGTATCTCTGTGAGATGAATTAACAGAACACAGAGAAGTTTCTCAGAAAGCTTCTTTCCAGTTTGAACGGAAGATATTTCCTTTTTCACCATAGCCCTCTATGGGCTTCCAAATATCCCTTTGCCAATTCCACAAGAACAGCCTTAGCGAAAGGCTTCTTGAAGGGAAAGATGTAACTCTGTGAGATGAATTCAGAGAACACAGAGCAGTTTCTCAGAAAGCTTCTTTCCAGTTTTGAACGGGAGATATTTAATTTTTTACCATAGCCCTCTATGGGCTTCCAAATATCCCTTTGCCAATTCCACAAGAACAGCCTTAGCGAAAGGCTTCTTGAAGGGAAAGATGTAACTCTGTGAGATGAATTCAGAGAACACTGAGCAGATTCTCAGAAAGCTTCTTTCCAGTTTTGGACGGAAGATATTTCCTTTTTCTCCATTGCCTTCTATGGGCTTCCAAATATCCCTTTGACAGTTCCACAAGAAAAGCCTTAGCGAAAGGCTTCTTGAAGGGAAAGATGTAACTCTGTGAGATGAACTAACAGAACACAGAGCAGTTTCTCAGAAAGCTCTTTCCAGTTTTGAACGGAAGATATTTCCTTTTTCTCCATAACCCTATATGGGCTTCCAAATATCCCTTTGCCAGTTCCACAAGAACAGCCTTAGCGAAAGGCTTCTTGAAGGGAAAGATGTAACTCTGTGAGATGAATTAACAGAACACAGAACAGTTTCTCAGAAAGCTTCTTTCCAGTTTTGAACGGAAGATATTTCCTTTTTCACCATAGCCCTCTATGGGCTTCCAAATATCCCTTTGCCAATTACTCAAGAACAGCCTTAGCGAAAGTCTTCTTCAAGGTAAAGATGTAACTCTGTGAGATGATTTCAGAGAACACAGAGCAGTTTCTCAGAAAGCTTCTTTCCGGTTTTGAACGGAAGATATTTCCTTTTTCACCATAGCCCTCTATGGGCTTCCAAATATCACTTTGCCAATTCCACAAGAACAGCCTTAGCGAAAGGCTTCTTGAAGGGAAAGATGTAACTCTGTGAGATGAACTAACAGAACACAGAGCAGTTTCTCAGAAAGCTTCTTTCCAGTTTTGAACGGAAGATATTTCCTTTTTTAACCATAGCCCTCTATGGGCTTCCAAATATCCCTTTGCCAATTCCACAAGAACAGCCTTAGCGAACGGCTTCTTGAAGGGAAAGATGTAACTCTGTGAGATGAATTCAGAGAACACTGAGCAGTTTCTCAGAAAGCTATTTTCCAGTTTTGAACGGAAGATATTTCCTTTTCACCATAGCCCTCTATGGGTTTCCAAATATCCCTTTGCCAATTCCAGAAGAACAGCATTAGCGAAAGGCTTCTTGAAGACAAAGATGTAACTCTGTGAGATGAATTCAGAGAACACAGAGCCGTTTCTAAGAAAGCTTCTTTCCAGTTTTGAACGGAAGATATTTCCTTTTTCACCATAGCCCTCTATGGGCTTCCAAATATCCCTTTGCCAGTTCCATAAGAACAGCCTTAGCGAAAGGCTTCTTGAAGGGAAAGATGTAACTCTGTGAGATGAACTAACAGAACACAGAGCAGTTTCTCAGAAAGCTTCTTTACAGTTTTGAACGGAAGATATTTCCTTTTTTAACCATAGCCCTCTATGGGCTTCAAAATATCCCTTTGACAATTCCACAAGAACCGCGTTGGCGAAAGCCTTCTTGAAGAGCAAGATGTAACTCTGTGAGATGAACTAACAGAACACAGAGCAGTTTCCCAGAAAGCTTCTTTCCAGTTTTGAACGGAAGATATTTCCTTTTTCACCATAGCCCTCTATGGGCTTCCAAATATCCCTTTGCCAATTCCACAAAAACAGCCTTAGCGAAAGGCTTCTTGAAGGGAAAGATGTAACTCTGTGAGATGAATTCAGAGAACACAGAGCAGTTTCTCAGAAAGCTTTTTCCAGTTTTGAACGGAAGATATTTCCTTTTTCACCATAGCCCTCTATGGGCTTCCAAATATCCCTTTGCCAATTACTCAAGAACAGCCTTAGCGAAAGTCTTCTTCAAGGTAAAGATGTAACTCTGTGAGATGAATTCAGAGAATACAGAGCAGTTTCTCAGAAAGCTTCTTTCCGGTTTTGAACGGAAGATATTTCCTTTTTCACCATAGCCCTCTATGGGCTTCCAAATATCACTTTGCCAATTCCACAAGAACAGCCTTAGCGAAAGGCTTATTGAAGGGAAAGATGTATCTCTGTGAGATGAATTACCAGAACACAGAGGAGTTTCTCAGAAAACTTCTTTCCAGTTTGAACGGAAGATATTTCCTTTTTCACCATAGCCCTCTATGGGCTTCCAAATATCCCTTTGCCAATTCCACAAGAACAGCCTTAGCGAAAGGCTTCTTGAAGGGAAAGATGTAACTCTGTGAGATGAATTCAGAGAACACAGAGCAGTTTCTCAGAAAGCTTCTTTCCAGTTTTGAACGGGAGATATTTAATTTTTCACCATAGCCCTCTATGGGCTTCCAAATATCCCTTTGCCAATTCCACAAGAACAGCCTTAGCGAAAGGCTTCTTGAAGGGAAAGATGTAACTCTGTGAGATGAATTCAGAGAACACTGAGCAGATTCTCAGAAAGCTTCTTTCCAGTTTTGGACGGAAGATATTTCCTTTTTCACCATTGCCCTCTATGGGCTTCCAAATATCACTTTGACAGTTCCACAAGAAAAGCCTTAGCGAAAGGCTTCTTGAAGGCAAAGACGTAACTCTGTGAGATGAACTAACAAAACACAGAGCAGTTTCTCAGAAAGCTTCTTTCCAGTTTTCAACGGAAGATATTTACTTTTTCACCATAGCCCTCTATGGGCTTCCAAATATCCCTTTGCCAATTCCACAAGAACAGCCTTAGCGAAAGGCTTCTTGAAGGGAAAGATGTAACTCTGTGAGATGAATTCAGAGAACACTGAGCAGTTTCTCAGAAAGCTATTTTCCAGTTTTGAACGGAAGATATTTCCTTTTTCACCATAGCCCTCTATGGGCTTCCAAATATCCCTTTGCCAATTCCAGAAGAACAGCATTAGCGAAAGGCTTCTTGAAGGGAAAGATGTAACTCTGTGAGATGTATTCAGAGAAAACAGAGCAGTTTCTCAGAAAGCTTCTTTCCAGTTTTGAACGGAAGATATTTCCTTTTTCACCATAGCCCTCTATGGGTTTCCAAATGTCCCTTTGCCAGTTCCACAAGAACAGCCTTAGCGAAAGGCTTCTTGAAGGGAAAGATGTAACTCTGTGAGAAGAATTCAGAGAACACAGAGCAGTTTCTCAGAAAGCTTCTTTCCAGTTTTGAACGGAATATATTTCCTTTTTCACCATAGCCCTCTATGGGCTTCCAAATATCCCTTTGCCAGTTCCATAAGAACAGCCTTAGCGAAAGGCTTCTTGAAGGGAAAGATGTAACTCTGTGAGATGAACTAACAGAACACAGAGCAGTTTCTCAGAAAGCTTCTTTCCAGTTTTGAACGGAAGATATTTCCTTTTTCACCATAGCCCTCTATGGGCTTCCAAATATCCCTTTGCGAATTCCACAAGAACAGCCTTAGCGAAAGGCTCTTTAAGGGAAAGATGTAACTCTGTGAGATGTATTCAGAGAACACACAGCAGTTTCTCAGAAAGCTTCTTTCCAGTTTTGAACGGAAGATATTTCCTTTTTCACCATAGCCCTCTATGGGTTTCCAAATATCCCTTTGCCAGTTCCACAAGAACAGCCTTAGCGAAAGGCTTCTTGAAGGGAAAGATGTAACTCTGTGAGAAGAATTCAGAGAACACAGAGCAGTTTCTCAGAAAGCTTCTTTCCAGTTTTGAACGGAAGATATTTCCTTTTTCACCATAGCCCTCAATGGGCTTCCAAATATCCCTTTGCCAATTCCACAAGAACAGCCTTAGCGAAAGGCTTCTTGAAGGGAAAGATGTAACTCTGTGAGATGTATTCAGAGAAAACAGAGCAGTTTCTCAGAAAGCTTCTTTCCAGTTTTGAACGGAAGATATTTCCTTTTTCACCATAGCCCTCTATGGGTTTCCAAATGTCCCTTTGCCAGTTCCACAAGAACAGCCTTAGCGAAAGGCTTCTTGAAGGGAAAGATGTAACTCTGTGAGAAGAATTCAGAGAACACAGAGCAGTTTCTCAGAAAGCTTCTTTCCAGTTTTGAACGGAATATATTTCCTTTTTCACCATAGCCCTCTATGGGCTTCCAAATATCCCTTTGCCAGTTCCATAAGAACAGACTTAGCGAAAGGCTTCTTGAAGGGAAAGATGTAACTCTGTGAGATGAACTAACAGAACACAGAGCAGTTTCTCAGAAAGCTTCTTTCCAGTTTTGAACGGAAGATATTTCCTTTTTCACCATAGCCCTCTATGGGCTTCCAAATATCCCTTTGCGAATTCCACAAGAACAGCCTTAGCGAAAGGCTCTTTAAGGGAAAGATGTAACTCTGTGAGATGTATTCAGAGAACACAGAGCAGTTTCTCAGAAAGCTTCTTTCCAGTTTTGAACGGAAGATATTTCCTTTTTCACCATAGCCCTCTATGGGTTTCCAAATATTCCTTTGCCAGTTCCACAAGAACAGCCTTAGCGAAAGGCTTCTTGAAGGGAAAGATGTAACTCTGTGATATGAACTAACAGAACACAGAACAGTTTCTCAGAAAGCTTCTTTCCAGTTTTGAACGGAAGATATTTCCTTTTTCACCATAGCCCTCAATGGGCTTCTAAATATCACTTTGCCAATTCCACATGAACAGCCTTAGCGAAAGGCTTCTTGAAGGGAAAGATGTAACTCTGTGAGATGTATTCAGAGAACACATAGCAGTTTCTCAGAAAGCTTCTTTCCAGTTTTGAACGGAAGATATTTCCTTTTTCACCATAGCCCTCTATGGGTTTCCAAATGTCCCTTTGACAGTTCCACAAGAACAGCCTTAGCGAAAGGCTTCTTGAAGGGAAAGATGTAACTCTGTGAGAAGAATTCAGAGAACACAGAGCACTTTCTCAGAAAGCTTCTTTCCAGTTTTGAACGGAAGATATTTCCTTTTTCACCATAGCCCTCTATGGGCTTCCAAATATCCCTTTGCCAGTTCCACAAGAACAGCCTTAGCGAAAGGCTTCTTGTAGGGAAAGATGTAACTCTGTGATATGAACTAACAGAACACAGAACAGTTTCTCAGAAAGCTTCTTTCCAGTTTTGAACCGAAGATATTTCTTTTTCACCGTAGCCCTCTATGGGTTTCCAAATATCACTTTGCCAATTCCACATGAACAGCCTTAGCGAAAGGCTTCTTGAAGGCAAAGATGTAACTCTGTGAGATGAATTAACAGAACACAGAGCAGTTTCTCAGAAAGCTTCTTTCCAGTTTTGAACGGAAGATATTTCCTTTTTCACCATAGCCCTCTATGGGCTTCCAAATATCCCTTTGCCAGTTCCATAAGAACAGCCTTAGCGAAAGGCTTCTTAAAGGGAAAGATGTAACTCTGTGAGATGAACTAACAGAACACAGAGCAGTTTCTCAGAAAGCTTCTTTCCAGTTTTGAACGGAAGATATTTCCTTTTTTAACCATAGCCCTCTATGGCCTTCAAATTATCCCTTTGCCAATTCCACAAGAACAGCGTTGGCGAAAGGCTTTTGAAGGGCAAGATGTAACTCTGTGAGATGAACTAACAGAACACAGAGCAGTTTCTCAGAAAGCTTCTTTCCAGTTTTGAACGGAAGATATTTCCTTTTTTAACCATAGCCCTCTATGGGCTTCCAAATATCCCTTTGCCAATTCCACAAAAACAGCCTTAGCGAAAGGCTTCTTGAAGGGAAAGATGTAACTCTGTGAGATGAATTCAGAGAACACAGAGCAGTTTCTCAGAAAGCTTTTTCCAGTTTTGAACGGAAGATAATTCCTTTTTCACCATAACCCTATATGGGCTTCCAAATATCCCTTTGCCAGTTCCACAAGAACAGCCTTAGCGAAAGGCTTCTTGAAGGGAAAGATGTAACTCTGTGAGATGAATTAACAGAACACAGAACAGTTTCTCAGAAAGCTTCTTTCCAGTTTTGAACGGAAGATATTTCCTTTTTCAACATAGCCCTCTATGGGCTTCCAAATATCCCTTTGCCAATTACTCAAGAACAGCCTTAGCGAAAGTCTTCTTGAAGGTAAAGATGTAACTCTGTGAGATGAATTCAGAGAACACAGAGCAGTTTCTCAGAAAGCTTTTTTCCGGTTTTGAACGGAAGATATTTCCTTTTTCACCATAGCCTTCTATGGGCTTCCAAATATCACTTTGCCAATTCCACAAGAACAGCCTTAGCGAAAGGCTTCTTGAAGGGAAAGATGTATCTCTGTGAGATGAATTAACAGAACACAGAGGAGTTTCTCAGAAAGCTTCTTTCCAGTTTAAACGGAAGATATTTCCTTTTTCACCATAGCTATCTATGGGTTTCCAAATATCCCTTTGCCAGTTCCATAAGAACAGCCTTAGCGAAAGGCTTCTTGAAGGGAAAGATGTAACTCTGTGAGATGAACTAACAGAACACAGAGCAGTTTCTCAGAAAGCTTCTTTCCAGTTTTGAACGGAAGATATTTCCTTTTTCACCGTAGCCCTCTATGGGCTTCCAAATATCCCTTTGCCAATTCCACAAGAACAGCCTTAGCGAAAGGCTCTTTAAGGGAAAGATGTAACTCTGTGAGATGTATTCAGAGAACACAGAGCAGTTTCTCAGAAATCTTCTTTCCGGTTTTGAACGGAAGATATTTCCTTTTTCACCATAGCCCTCTATGGGTTTCCAAATATCCCTTTGCCAGTTCCACAAGAACAGCCTTAGCGAAAGGCTTCTTGAAGGGAAAGATGTAACTCTGTGAGAAGAATTCAGAGAACACAGAGCAGTTTCTCAGAAAGCTTCTTTCCAGTTTTGAACGGAAGATATTTCCTTTTTCACCATAGCTCTCTATGGGCTTCCAAATATCCCTTTGCCAGTTCCACAAGAACAGCCTTAGCGAAAGGCTTCTTGAAGGGAAAGATGTACCTCTGTGATATGAACTAACAGAACACAGAACAGTTTCTCAGAAAGCTTCTTTCCAGTTTTGAACGGAAGATATTTCCTTTTTCACCATAGCCCTCAATGGGCTTCCAAATATCACTTTGCCAATTCCACATGAACAGCCTTAGCGAAAGGCTTCTTGAAGGGAAAGATGCAGCTCCGTGAGATGAATTAACAGAACACAGGGCAGTTTCTCAGAAAGCTTCTTTCCAGTTTTGAACGGAAGATATTTCCTTTTTCACCATAGCCCTCTATGGGCTTCCAAATATCCCTTTGCCAATTCCACAAGAACAGCCTTAGCGAAAGGCTTCTTGAAGGGAAAGATGTAACTCTGTGAGATGAATTAACAGAACACAGAGCAGTTTCTCAGAAAGCTTCTTTCCAGTTTTGAACGGAAGATAATTCCTTTTTCACCATAGCCCTCTATGGGCTTCCAAATATCCCTTTGCCAGTTCCATAAGAACAGCCTTAGCGAAAGGCCTCTTGAAGGGAAAGATGTTACTGTGTGAGATGAACTAACAGAACACAGAGCAGTTTCTCAGAAAGCTTCTTTCCAGTTTTGAAAGGAAGATATTTCCTTTTTTAACCATAGCCCTCTATGGGCTTCCTAATATCCCTTTGCCAATTAAACAAGAACAGCCTTAGCGAAAGGCTTCTTAAAGGGAAAGATGTAACTCTGTGAGATGAATTCAGAGAACACTGAGCAGTTTCTCAGAAAGCTATTTTCCAGTTTTGAACGGAAGATATTTCCTTTTTCACCATAGCCCTCTATGGGTTTCCAAATATCCCTTTGCCAATTCCAGAAGAAGAGCATTAGCGAAAGGCTTCTTGAAGGCAAAGATGTAACTCTGTGAGATGAATTCAGAGAACACAGAGCCGTTTCTAAGAAAGCTTCTTTCCAGTTTTGAACGGAAGATATTTCCTTTTTCACCATAGCCCTCTATGGGCTTCCAAATATCCCTTTGCCAGTTCCATAAGAACAGCCTTAGCGAAAGGCTTCTTGAAGGGAAAGATGTTACTGTGTGAGATGAACTAACAGAACACAGAGCAGTTTCTCAGAAAGCTTCTTTCCAGTTTTGAAAGGAAGATATTTCCTTTTTTAACCATAGCCCTCTATGGGCTTCCAAATATCACTTTGCCAATTCCACAAGAACAGCCTTAGCGAAAGGCTTCTTGAAGGGAAAGATGTAACTCTGTGAGATGAACTAACAGAACACAGAGCAGTTTCTCAGAAAGCTTCTTTCCAGTTTTGAACGGAAGATATTTCCTTTTTTAACCATAGCCCTCTATGGGCTTCCAAATATCCCTTTGCCAATTCCACAAGAACAGCCTTAGCGAAAGGCTTCTTGAAGGGAAAGATGTAACTCTGTGCGATGAATTCAGAGAACACTGAGCAGTTTCTCAGAAAGCTATTTTCCAGTTTTGAACGGAAGATATTTCCTTTTCACCATAGCCCTCTATGGGTTTCCAAATATCCCTTTGCCAATTTCAGAAGAACAGCATTAGCGAAAGGCTTCTTGAAGACAAAGATGTAACTCTGTGAGATGAATTCAGAGAACACAGAGCCGTTTCTAAGAAAGCTTCTTTCCAGTTTTGAACGGAAGATATTTCCTTTTTCACCATAGCCCTCTATGGGCTTCCAAATATCCCTTTGCCAGTTCCATAAGAACAGCCTTAGCGAAAGGCTTCTTGAAGGGAAAGATGTAACTCTGTGAGATGAACTAACAGAACACAGAGCAGTTTCTCAGAAAGCTTCTTTACAGTTTTGAACGGAAGATATTTCCTTTTTTAACCATAGCCCTCTATGGGCTTCCAAATATCCCTTTGCCAATTCCACAAGAACAGCGTTGGCGAAAGTCTTCTTGAAGGGCAAGATGTAACTCTGTGAGATGAACTAACAGAACACACAGCAGTTTCTCAGAAAGCTTCTTTCCAGTTTTGAACGGAAGATAATTCCTTTTTCACCATAGCCCTCTATGGGCTTCCAAATATCCCTTTGCCAATTACTCAAGAACAGCCTTAGCGAAAGTCTTCTTCAAGGTAAAGATGTAACTCTGTGAGATGAATTCAGAGAACACAGAGCAGTTTCTCAGAAAGCTTCTTTCCGGTTTTGAACGGAAGATATTTCCTTTTTCACCATAGCCATCTATGGGCTTCCAAATATCACTTTGCCAATTCCACAAGAACAGCCTTAGGGAAAGGCTTCTTGAAGGGAAAGATGTATCTCTGTGAGATGAATTAACAGAACACAGAGAAGTTTCTCAGAAAGCTTCTTTCCAGTTTGAACGGAAGATATTTCCTTTTTCACCATAGCCCTCTATGGGCTTCCAAATATCCCTTTGCCAATTCCACAAGAACAGCCTTAGCGAAAGGCTTCTTGAAGGGAAAGATGTAACTCTGTGAGATGAATTCAGAGAACACAGAGCAGTTTCTCAGAAAGCTTCTTTCCAGTTTTGAACGGGAGATATTTAATTTTTTACCATAGCCCTCTATGGGCTTCCAAATATCCCTTTGCCAATTCCACAAGAACAGCCTTAGCGAAAGGCTTCTTGAAGGGAAAGATGTAACTCTGTGAGATGAATTCAGAGAACACTGAGCAGATTCTCAGAAAGCTTCTTTCCAGTTTTGGACGGAAGATATTTCCTTTTTCTCCATTGCCTTCTATGGGCTTCCAAATATCCCTTTGACAGTTCCACAAGAAAAGCCTTAGCGAAAGGCTTCTTGAAGGGAAAGATGTAACTCTGTGAGATGAACTAACAGAACACAGAGCAGTTTCTCAGAAAGCTCTTTCCAGTTTTGAACGGAAGATATTTCCTTTTTCTCCATAACCCTATATGGGCTTCCAAATATCCCTTTGCCAGTTCCACAAGAACAGCCTTAGCGAAAGGCTTCTTGAAAGGAAAGATGTAACTCTGTGAGATGAATTAACAGAACACAGAACAGTTTCTCAGAAAGCTTCTTTCCAGTTTTGAACGGAAGATATTTCCTTTTTCACCATAGCCCTCTATGGGCTTCCAAATATCCCTTTGCCAATTACTCAAGAACAGCCTTAGCGAAAGGCTTCTTAAAGGGAAAGATGTAACTCTGTGAGATGAATTCAGAGAACACAGAGCAGTTTCTCAGAAAGCTTCTTTCCGGTTTTGAACGGAAGATATTTCCTTTTTCACCATAGCCCTCTATGGGCTTCCAAATATCACTTTGCCAATTCCACAAGAACAGCCTTAGCGAAAGGCTTCTTGAAGGGAAAGATGTAACTCTGTGAGATGAACTAACAGAACACAGAGCAGTTTCTCAGAAAGCTTCTTTCCAGTTTTGAACGGAAGATATTTCCTTTTTTAACCATAGCCCTCTATGGGCTTCCAAATATCCCTTTGCCAATTCCACAAGAACAGCCTTAGCGAAAGGCTTCTTGAAGGGAAAGATGTAACTCTGTGCGATGAATTCAGAGAACACTGAGCAGTTTCTCAGAAAGCTATTTTCCAGTTTTGAACGGAAGATATTTCCTTTTCACCATAGCCCTCTATGGGTTTCCAAATATCCCTTTGCCAATTCCAGAAGAACAGCATTAGCGAAAGGCTTCTTGAAGACAAAGATGTAACTCTGTGAGATGAATTCAGAGAACACAGAGCCGTTTCTAAGAAAGCTTCTTTCCAGTTTTGAACGGAAGATATTTCCTTTTTCACCATAGCCCTCTATGGGCTTCCAAATATCCCTTTGCCAGTTCCATAAGAACAGCCTTAGCGAAAGGCTTCTTGAAGGGAAAGATGTAACTCTGTGAGATGAACTAACAGAACACAGAGCAGTTTCTCAGAAAGCTTCTTTACAGTTTTGAACGGAAGATATTTCCTTTTTTAACCATAGCCCTCTATGGGCTTCCAAATATCCCTTTGCCAATTCCACAAGAACAGCGTTGGCGAAAGTCTTCTTGAAGGGCAAGATGTAACTCTGTGAGATGAACTAACAGAACACAGAGCAGTTTCTCAGAAAGCTTCTTTCCAGTTTTGAACGGAAGATAATTCCTTTTTCACCATAGCCCTCTATGGGCTTCCAAATATCCCTTTGCCAATTACTCAAGAACAGCCTTAGCGAAAGTCTTCTTCAAGGTAAAGATGTAACTCTGTGAGATGAATTCAGAGAACACAGAGCAGTTTCTCAGAAAGCTTCTTTCCGGTTTTGAACGGAAGATATTTCCTTTTTCACCATAGCCATCTATGGGCTTCCAAATATCACTTTGCCAATTCCACAAGAACAGCCTTAGGGAAAGGCTTCTTGAAGGGAAAGATGTATCTCTGTGAGATGAATTAACAGAACACAGAGAAGTTTCTCAGAAAGCTTCTTTCCAGTTTGAACGGAAGATATTTCCTTTTTCACCATAGCCCTCTATGGGCTTCCAAATATCCCTTTGCCAATTCCACAAGAACAGCCTTAGCGAAAGGCTTCTTGAAGGGAAAGATGTAACTCTGTGAGATGAATTCAGAGAACACAGAGCAGTTTCTCAGAAAGCTTCTTTCCAGTTTTGAACGGGAGATATTTAATTTTTTACCATAGCCCTCTATGGGCTTCCAAATATCCCTTTGCCAATTCCACAAGAACAGCCTTAGCGAAAGGCTTCTTGAAGGGAAAGATGTAACTCTGTGAGATGAATTCAGAGAACACTGAGCAGATTCTCAGAAAGCTTCTTTCCAGTTTTGGACGGAAGATATTTCCTTTTTCTCCATTGCCTTCTATGGGCTTCCAAATATCCCTTTGACAGTTCCACAAGAAAAGCCTTAGCGAAAGGCTTCTTGAAGGGAAAGATGTAACTCTGTGAGATGAACTAACAGAACACAGAGCAGTTTCTCAGAAAGCTCTTTCCAGTTTTGAACGGAAGATATTTCCTTTTTCTCCATAACCCTATATGGGCTTCCAAATATCCCTTTGCCAGTTCCACAAGAACAGCCTTAGCGAAAGGCTTCTTGAAAGGAAAGATGTAACTCTGTGAGATGAATTAACAGAACACAGAACAGTTTCTCAGAAAGCTTCTTTCCAGTTTTGAACGGAAGATATTTCCTTTTTCACCATAGCCCTCTATGGGCTTCCAAATATCCCTTTGCCAATTACTCAAGAACAGCCTTAGCGAAAGGCTTCTTAAAGGGAAAGATGTAACTCTGTGAGATGAATTCAGAGAACACAGAGCAGTTTCTCAGAAAGCTTCTTTCCGGTTTTGAACGGAAGATATTTCCTTTTTCACCATAGCCCTCTATGGGCTTCCAAATATCACTTTGCCAATTCCACAAGAACAGCCTTAGCGAAAGGCTTCTTGAAGGGAAAGATGTAACTCTGTGAGATGAACTAACAGAACACAGAGCAGTTTCTCAGAAAGCTTCTTTCCAGTTTTGAACGGAAGATATTTCCTTTTTTAACCATAGCCCTCTATGGGCTTCCAAATATCCCTTTGCCAATTCCACAAGAACAGCCTTAGCGAAAGGCTTCTTGAAGGGAAAGATGTAACTCTGTGCGATGAATTCAGAGAACACTGAGCAGTTTCTCAGAAAGCTATTTTCCAGTTTTGAACGGAAGATATTTCCTTTTCACCATAGCCCTCTATGGGTTTCCAAATATCCCTTTGCCAATTCCAGAAGAACAGCATTAGCGAAAGGCTTCTTGAAGACAAAGATGTAACTCTGTGAGATGAATTCAGAGAACACAGAGCCGTTTCTAAGAAAGCTTCTTTCCAGTTTTGAACGGAAGATATTTCCTTTTTCACCATAGCCCTCTATGGGCTTCCAAATATCCCTTTGCCAGTTCCATAAGAACAGCCTTAGCGAAAGGCTTCTTGAAGGGAAAGATGTAACTCTGTGAGATGAACTAACAGAACACAGAGCAGTTTCTCAGAAAGCTTCTTTACAGTTTTGAACGGAAGATATTTCCTTTTTTAACCATAGCCCTCTATGGGCTTCCAAATATCCCTTTGCCAATTCCACAAAAACAGCCTTAGCGAAAGGGTTCTTGAAGAGCAAGATGTAACTCTGTGAGATGAATTCAGAGAACACAGAGCAGTTTCTCAGAAAGCTTTTTCCAGTTTTGAACGGAAGATATTTCCTTTTTCACCATAACCCTATATGGGCTTCCAAATATCCCTTTGCCAGTTCCACAAGAACAGCCTTAGCGAAAGGCTTCTTGAAGAGAAAGATGTAACTCTGTGAGATGAATTAACAGAACACAGAACAGTTTCTCAGAAAGCTTCTTTCCAGTTTTGAACGGAAGATATTTCCTTTTTCACCATAGCCCTCTATGGGCTTCCAAATGTCCCTTTGACAGTTCCACAAGAACAGCCTTAGCGAAAGGCTTCTTGAAGGGAAAGATGTAACTCTGTGAGAAGAATTCAGAGAACACAGAGCACTTTCTCAGAAAGCTTCTTTCCAGTTTTGAACGGAAGATATTTCCTTTTTCACCATAGCCCTCTATGGGCTTCCAAATATCCCTTTGCCAGTTCCACAAGAACAGCCTTAGCGAAAGGCTTCTTGTAGGGAAAGATGTAACTCTGTGATATGAACTAACAGAACACAGAACAGTTTCTCAGAAAGCTTCTTTCCAGTTTTGAACGGAAGATATTTCCTTTTTTAACCATAGCCCTCTATGGCCTTCAAATTATCCCTTTGCCAATTCCACAAGAACAGCGTTGGCGAAAGGCTTTTGAAGGGCAAGATGTAACTCTGTGAGATGAACTAACAGAACACAGAGCAGTTTCTCAGAAAGCTTCTTTCCAGTTTTGAACGGAAGATATTTCCTTTTTTAACCATAGCCCTCTATGGGCTTCCAAATATCCCTTTGCCAATTCCACAAAAACAGCCTTAGCGAAAGGCTTCTTGAAGGGAAAGATGTAACTCTGTGAGATGAATTCAGAGAACACAGAGCAGTTTCTCAGAAAGCTTTTTCCAGTTGTGAACGGAAGATAATTCCTTTTTCACCATAACCCTATATGGGCTTCCAAATATCCCTTTGCCAGTTCCACAAGAAGAGCCTTAGCGAAAGGCTTCTTGAAGGGAAAGATGTAACTCTGTGAGATGAATTCAGAGAACACTGAGCAGTTTCTCAGAAAGCTATTTTCCAGTTTTGAACGGAAGATATTTCCTTTTTCAACATAGCCCTCTATGGGCTTCCAAATATCCCTTTGCCAATTCCAGAAGAACAGCATTAGCGAAAGGCTTCTTGAAGGGAAAGATGTAACTCTGTGAGATGTATTCAGAGAAAACAGAGCAGTTTCTCAGAAAGCTTCTTTCCAGTTTTGAACGGAAGATATTTCCTTTTTCACCATAGCCCTCTATGGGTTTCCAAATGTCCCTTTGCCAGTTCCACAAGAACAGCCTTAGCGAAAGGCTTCTTGAAGGGAAAGATGTAACTCTGTGAGAAGAATTCAGAGAACACAGAGCAGTTTCTCAGAAAGCTTCTTTCCAGTTTTGAACGGAATATATTTCCTTTTTCACCATAGCCCTCTATGGGCTTCCAAATATCCCTTTGCCAGTTCCATAAGAACAGCCTTAGCGAAAGGCTTCTTGAAGGGAAAGATGTAACTCTGTGAGATGAACTAACAGAACACAGAGCAGTTTCTCAGAAAGCTTCTTTCCAGTTTTGAACGGAAGATATTTCCTTTTTCACCATAGCCCTCTATGGGCTTCCAAATATCCCTTTGCGAATTCCACAAGAACAGCCTTAGCGAAAGGCTCTTTAAGGGAAAGATGTAACTCTGTGAGATGTATTCAGAGAACACAGAGCAGTTTCTCAGAAAGCTTCTTTCCAGTTTTGAACGGAAGATATTTCCTTTTTCACCATAGCCCTCTATGGGTTTCCAAATATCCCTTTGCCAGTTCCACAAGAACAGCATTAGCGAAAGGCTTCTTGAAGGGAAAGATGTAACTCTGTGAGAAGAATTCAGAGAACACAGAGCAGTTTCTCAGAAAGCTTCTTTCCAGTTTTGAACGGAAGATATTTCCTTTTTCACCATAGCCCTCAATGGGCTTCCAAATATCACTTTGCCAATTCCACATGAACAGCCTTAGCGAAAGGCTTCTTGAAGGGAAAGATGCAGCTCCGTGAGATGAATTAACAGAACACAGGGCAGTTTCTCAGAAAGCTTCTTTCCAGTTTTGAACGGAAGATATTTCCTTTTTCACCATAGCCCTCTATGGGTTTCCAAATGTCCCTTTGACAGTTCCACAAGAACAGCCTTAGCGAAAGGCTTCTTGAAGGGAAAGATGTAACTCTGTGAGATGAATTAACAGAACACAGAGCAGTTTCTCAGAAAGCTTCTTTCCAGTTTTGAACGGAAGATATTTCCTTTTTCACCATAGCCCTCTATGGGCTTCCAAATATCCCTTTGCCAGTTCCACAAGAGCAGCCTTAGCGAAAGGCTTCTTGTAGGGAAAGATGTAACTCTGTGATATGAACTAACAGAACACAGAACAGTTTCTCAGAAAGCTTCTTTCCAGTTTTGAACGGAAGATATTTCTTTTTCACCGTAGCCCTCTATGGGTTTCCAAATATCACTTTGCCAATACCACATGAACAGCCTTAGCGAAAGGCTTCTTGAAGGCAAAGATGTAACTCTGTGAGATGAATTAACAGAACACAGAGCAGTTTCTCAGAAAGCTTCTTTCCAGTTTTGAACGGAAGATATTTCCTTTTTCACCATAGCCCTCTATGGGCTTCCAAATATCCCTTTGCCAGTTCCATAAGAACAGCCTTAGCGAAAGGCTTCTTGAAGGGAAAGATGTAACTCTGTGAGATGAACTAACAGAACACAGAGCAGTTTCTCAGAAAGCTTCTTTCCAGTTTTGAACGGAAGATATTTCCTTTTTTAACCATAGCCCTCTGTGGGCTTCAAATTATCCCTTTGCCAATTCCACAAGAACAGCGTTGGCGAAAGGCTTTTGAAGGGCAAGATGTAACTCTGTGAGATGAACTAACAGAACACAGAGCAGTTTCTCAGAAAGCTTCTTTCCAGTTTTGAACGGAAGATATTTCCTTTTTTAACCATAGCCCTCTATGGGCTTCCAAATATCCCTTTGCCAATTCCACAAAAACAGCCTTAGCGAAAGGCTTCTTGAAGGGAAAGATGTTACTCTGTGAGATGAATTCAGAGAACACAGAGCAGTTTCTCAGAAAGCTTTTTCCAGTTTTGAACGGAAGATATTTCCTTTTTCACCATAACCCTATATGGGCTTCCAAATATCCCTTTGCCAGTTCCACAAGAACAGCCTTAGCGAAAGGCTTCTTGAAGGGAAAGATGTAACTCTGTGAGATGAATTAACAGAACACAGAACAGTTTCTCAGAAAGCTTCTTTCCAGTTTTGAACGGAAGATATTTCCTTTTTCAACATAGCCCTCTATGGGCTTCCAAATATCCCTTTGCCAATTACTCAAGAACAGCCTTAGCGAAAGTCTTCTTGAAGGTAAAGATGTAACTCTGTGAGATGAATTCAGAGAACACAGAGCAGTTTCTCAGAAAGCTTTTTTCCGGTTTTGAACGGAAGATATTTCCTTTTTCACCATAGCCTTCTATGGGCTTCCAAATATCACTTTGCCAATTCCACAAGAACAGCCTTAGCGAAAGGCTTCTTGAAGGGAAAGATGTATCTCTGTGAGATGAATTAACAGAACACAGAGGAGTTTCTCAGAAAGCTTCTTTCCAGTTAGAACGGAAGATATTTCCTTTTTCACCATAGCTATCTATGGGTTTCCAAATATCCCTTTGCCATTTCCATAAGAACAGCCTTAGCGAAAGGCTTCTTGAAGGGAAAGATGTAACTCTGTGAGATGAACTAACAGAACACAGAGCAGTTTCTCAGAAAGCTTCTTTCCAGTTTTGAACGGAAGATATTTCCTTTTTCACCATAGCCCTCTATGGGCTTCCAAATATCCCTTTGCCAGTTACTCAAGAACAGCCTTAGCGAAAGTCTTCTTCAAGGTAAAGATGTAACTCTGTGAGATGAATTCAGAGAACACAGAGGAGTTTCTCAGAAAACTTCTTTCCAGTTTGAACGGAAGATATTTCCTTTTTCACCATAGCCCTCTATGGGCTTCCAAATATCCCTTTGCCAATTCCACAAGAACAGCCTTAGCGAAAGGCTTCTTGAAGGGAAAGATGTAACTCTGTGAGATGAATTCAGAGACACAGAGCAGGTTCTCAGAAAGCTTCTTTCCAGTTTTGAACGGGAGATATTTAATTTTTCACCATAGCCCTCTATGGGCTTCCAAATATCCCTTTGCCAATTCCACAAGAACAGCCTTAGCGAAAGGCTTCTTGAAGGGAAAGATGTAACTCTGTGAGATGAATTCAGAGAACACTGAGCAGATTCTCAGAAAGCTTCTTTCCAGTTTTGGACGGAAGATATTTCCTTTTTCTCCATTGCCCTCTATGGGCTTCCAAATATCCCTTTGACAGTTCCACAAGAAAAGCCTTAGCGAAAGGCTTCTTGAAGGCAAAGACGTAACTCTGTGAGATGAACTAACAAAACACAGAGCAGTTTCTCAGAAAGCTTCTTTCCAGTTTTCAACGGAAGATATTTACTTTTTCACCATAGCCCTCTATGGGCTTCCAAATATCCCTTTGCCAATTCCACAAGAACAGCCTTAGCGAAAGGCTTCTTGAAGGGAAAGATGTAACTCTGTGAGATGAATTCAGAGAACACTGAGCAGTTTCTCAGAAAGCTATTTTCCAGTTTTGAACGGAAGATATTTCCTTTTTCACCATAGCCCTCTATGGGCTTCCAAATATCCCTTTGCCAATTCCAGAAGAACAGCATTAGCGAAAGGCTTCTTGAAGGTAAAGATGTAACTCTGTGAGATGAATTCAGAGAACACAGAGCCGTTTCTAAGAAAGCTTCTTTCCAGTTTTGAACGGAAGATATTTCCTTTTTCACCACAGCCCTCTATGGGCTTCCAAATATCCCTTTGCCAATTCCACAAGAACAGCCTTAGCGAAAGGCTTCTTGAAGGGAAAGATGTAACTCTGTGAGATGTATTCAGAGAAAACAGAGCAGTTTCTCAGAAAGCTTCTTTCAAGTTTTGAACGGAAGATATTTCCTTTTTCACCATAGCCCTCTATGGGTTTCCAAATGTCCCTTTGCCAGTTCCACAAGAACAGCCTTAGCGAAAGGCTTCTTGAAGGGAAAGATGTAACTCTGTGAGAAGAATTCAGAGAACACAGAGCAGTTTCTCAGAAAGCTTCTTTCCAGTTTTGAACGGAATATATTTCCTTTTTCACCATAGCCCTCTATGGGCTTCCAAATATCCCTTTGCCAGTTCCATAAGAACAGCCTTAGCGAAAGGCTTCTTGAAGGGAAAGATGTAACTCTGTGAGATGAACTAACAGAACACAGAGCAGTTTCTCAGAAAGCTTCTTTCCAGTTTTGAACGGAAGATATTTTCTTTTTTACCATAGCCCTCTATGGGCTTCCAAATATCCCTTTGCGAATTCCACAAGAACAGCCTTAGCGAAAGGCTCTTTAACGGAAAGATGTAACTCTGTGAGATGTATTCAGAGAACACAGAGCAGTTTCTCAGAAAGCTTCTTTCCAGTTTTGAACGGAAGATATTTCCTTTTTCACCATAGCCCTCTATGGGTTTCCAAATATTCCTTTGCCAGTTCCACAAGAACAGCCTTAGCCTAAGGCTTCTTGAAGGGAAAGATGTAACTCTGTGATATGAACTAACAGAACACAGAACAGTTTCTCAGAAAGCTTCTTTCCAGTTTTGAACGGAAGATATTTCCTTTTTCACCATAGCCCTCAATGGGCTTCCAAATATCACTTTGCCAATTCCACATGAACAGCCTTAGCGAAAGGCTTCTTGAAGGGAAAGATGCAGCTCCGTGAGATGAATTAACAGAACACAGGGCAGTTTCTCAGAAAGCTTCTTTCCAGTTTTGAACGGAAGATATTTCCTTTTTCACCATAGCCCTCTATGGGCTTCCAAATATCCCTTTGCCAATTCCAGAAGAACAGCATTAGCGAAAGGCTTCTCTAAGGCAAAGATGTAACTCTGTGAGATGAATTCAGAGAACACAGAGCCGTTTCTAAGAAAGCTTCTTTCCAGTTTTGAACGGAAGATATTTCCTTTTTCACCATAGACCTCTATGGGCTTCCAAATATCCCTTTGCCAATTCCACAAGAACAGCCTTAGCGAAAGGCTTCTTGAAGGGAAAGATGTAACTCTGTGAGATGTATTCAGAGAACACAAAGCAGTTTCTCAAAAAGCTTCTTTCCAGTTTTGAACGGAAGATATTTCCTTTTTCACCATAGCCCTCTATGGGTTTCCAAATGTCCCTTTGACAGTTCCACAAGAACAGCCTTAGCGAAAGGCTTCTTGAAGGGAAAGATGTAACTCTGTGAGAAGAATTCAGAGAACACAGAGCACTTTCTCATAAAGCTTCTTTCCAGTTTTGAACGGAAGATATTTCCTTTTTCACCATAGCCCTCTATGGGCTTCCAAATATCCCTTTGCCAGTTCCACAAGAACAGCCTTAGCGAAAGGCTTCTTGTAGGGAAAGATGTAACTCTGTGATATGAACTAACAGAACACAGAACAGTTTCTCAGAAAGCTTCTTTCCAGTTTTGAACGGAAGATATTTCTTTTTCACCGTAGCCCTCTATGGGTTTCCAAATATCACTTTGCCAATTCCACATGAACAGCCTTAGCGAAAGGCTTCTTGAAGGCAAAGATGTAACTCTGTGAGATGAATTAACAGAACACAGAGCAGTTTCTCAGAAAGCTTCTTTCCAGTTTTGAACGGAAGATATTTCCTTTTTTAACCATAGCCCTCTATGGCCTTCAAATTATCCCTTTGCCAATTCCACAAGAACAGCGTTTGCGAAAGGCTTTTGAAGGGCAAGATGTAACTCTGTGAGATGAACTAACAGAACACAGAGCAGTTTCTCAGAAAGCTTCTTTCCAGTTTTGAACGGAAGATATTTCCTTTTTTAACCATAGCCCTCTATGGGCTTCCAAATATCCCTTTGCCAATTCCACAAAAACAGCCTTAGCGAAAGGCTTCTTGAAGGGAAAGATGTAACTCTGTGAGATGAATTCAGAGAACACAGAGCAGTTTCTCAGAAAGCTTTTTCCAGTTTTGAACGGAAGATAATTCCTTTTTCACCATAACCCTATATGGGCTTCCAAATATCCCTTTGCCAGTTCCACAAGAAGAGCCTTAGCGAAAGGCTTCTTGAAGGGAAAGATGTAACTCTGTGAGATGAATTAACAGAACACAGAACAGTTTCTCAGAAAGCTTCTTTCCAGTTTTGAACGGAAGATATTTCCTTTTTCAACATAGCCCTCTATGGGCTTCCAAATATCCCTTTGCCAATTACTCAAGAACAGCCTTAGCGAAAGGCTTCTTGAAGGTAAAGATGTAACTCTGTGAGATGAATTCAGAGAACACAGAGCAGTTTCTCAGAAAGCTTCTTTCCAGTTTTGAACGGGAGATATTTAATTTTTTACCATAGCCCTCTATGGGCTTCCAAATATCCCTTTGCCAATTCCACAAGAACAGCCTTAGCGAAAGGCTTCTTGAAGGGAAAGATGTAACTCTGTGAGATGAATTCAGAGAACACTGAGCAGATTCTCAGAAAGCTTCTTTCCAGTTTTGGACGGAAGATATTTCCTTTTTCTCCATTGCCTTCTATGGGCTTCCAAATATCCCTTTGACAGTTCCACAAGAAAAGCCTTAGCGAAAGGCTTCTTGAAGGGAAAGATGTAACTCTGTGAGATGAACTAACAGAACACAGAGCAGTTTCTCAGAAAGCTCTTTCCAGTTTTGAACGGAAGATATTTCCTTTTTCTCCATAGCCCTATATGGGCTTCCAAATATCCCTTTGCCAGTTCCACAAGAACAGCCTTAGCGAAAGGCTTCTTGAAAGGAAAGATGTAACTCTGTGAGATGAATTAACAGAACACAGAACAGTTTCTCAGAAAACTTCTTTCCAGTTTTGAACGGAAGATATTTCCTTTTTCACCATAGCCCTCTATGGGCTTCCAAATATCCCTTTGCCAATTACTCAAGAACAGCCTTAGCGAAAGGCTTCTTAAAGGGAAAGATGTAACTCTGTGAGATGAATTCAGAGAACACAGAGCAGTTTCTCAGAAAGCTTCTTTCCGGTTTTGAACGGAAGATATTTCCTTTTTCACCATAGCCCTCTATGGGCTTCCAAATATCACTTTGCCAATTCCACAAGAACAGCCTTAGCGAAAGGCTTCTTGAAGGGAAAGATGTAACTCTGTGAGATGAACTAACAGAACACAGAGCAGTTTCTCAGAAAGCTTCTTTCCAGTTTTGAACGGAAGATATTTCCTTTTTTAACCATAGCCCTCTATGGGCTTCCAAATATCCCTTTGCCAATTCCACAAGAACAGCCTTAGCGAAAGGCTTCTTGAAGGGAAAGATGTAACTCTGTGCGATGAATTCAGAGAACACTGAGCAGTTTCTCAGAAAGCTATTTTCCAGTTTTGAACGGAAGATATTTCCTTTTCACCATAGCCCTCTATGGGTTTCCAAATATCCCTTTGCCAATTCCAGAAGAACAGCATTAGCGAAAGGCTTCTTGAAGACAAAGATGTAACTCTGTGAGATGAATTCAGAGAACACAGAGCCGTTTCTAAGAAAGCTTCTTTCCAGTTTTGAACGGAAGATATTTCCTTTTTCACCATAGCCCTCTATGGGCTTCCAAATATCCCTTTGCCAGTTCCATAAGAACAGCCTTAGCGAAAGGCTTCTTGAAGGGAAAGATGTAACTCTGTGAGATGAACTAACAGAACACAGAGCAGTTTCTCAGAAAGCTTCTTTACAGTTTTGAACGGAAGATATTTCCTTTTTTAACCATAGCCCTCTATGGGCTTCCAAATATCCCTTTGCCAATTCCACAAAAACAGCCTTAGCGAAAGGCTTCTTGAAGAGCAAGATGTAACTCTGTGAGATGAATTCAGAGAACACAGAGCAGTTTCTCAGAAAGCTTTTTCCAGTTTTGAACGGAAGATATTTCCTTTTTCACCATAACCCTATATGGGCTTCCAAATATCCCTTTGCCAGTTCCACAAGAACAGCCTTAGCGAAAGGCTTCTTGAAGAGAAAGATGTAACTCTGTGAGATGAATTAACAGAACACAGAACAGTTTCTCAGAAAGCTTCTTTCCAGTTTTGAACGGAAGATATTTCCTTTTTCACCATAGCCCTCTATGGGCTTCCAAATGTCCCTTTGACAGTTCCACAAGAACAGCCTTAGCGAAAGGCTTCTTGAAGGGAAAGATGTAACTCTGTGAGAAGAATTCAGAGAACACAGAGCACTTTCTCAGAAAGCTTCTTTCCAGTTTTGAACGGAAGATATTTCCTTTTTCACCATAGCCCTCTATGGGCTTCCAAATATCCCTTTGCCAGTTCCACAAGAACAGCCTTAGCGAAAGGCTTCTTGTAGGGAAAGATGTAACTCTGTGATATGAACTAACAGAACACAGAACAGTTTCTCAGAAAGCTTCTTTCCAGTTTTGAACGGAAGATATTTCTTTTTCACCGTAGCCCTCTAAGGGTTTCCAAATATCACTTTGCCAATTCCACATGAACAGCCTTAGCGAAAGGCTTCTTGAAGGCAAAGATGTAACTCTGAGAGATGAATTAACAGAACACAGAGCAGTTTCTCAGAAAGCTTCTTTCCAGTTTTGAACGGAAGATATTTCCTTTTTCACCATAGCCCTCTATGGGCTTCCAAATATCCCTTTGCCAGTTCCATAAGAACAGCCTTAGCGAAAGGCTTCTTAAAGGGAAAGATGTAACTCTGTGAGATGAACTAACAGAACACAGAGCAGTTTCTCAGAAAGCTTCTTTCCAGTTTTGAACGGAAGATATTTCCTTTTTTAACCATAGCCCTCTATGGCCTTCAAATTATCCCTTTGCCAATTCCACAAGAACAGCGTTGGCGAAAGGCTTTTGAAGGGCAAGATGTAACTCTGTGAGATGAACTAACAGAACACAGAGCAGTTTCTCAGAAAGCTTCTTTCCAGTTTTGAACGGAAGATATTTCCTTTTTTAACCATAGCCCTCTATGGGCTTCCAAATATCCCTTTGCCAATTCCACAAAAACAGCCTTAGCGAAAGGCTTCTTGAAGGGAAAGATGTAACTCTGTGAGATGAATTCAGAGAACACAGAGCAGTTTCTCAGAAAGCTTTTTCCAGTTGTGAACGGAAGATAATTCCTTTTTCACCATAACCCTATATGGGCTTCCAAATATCCCTTTGCCAGTTCCACAAGAAGAGCCTTAGCGAAAGGCTTCTTGAAGGGAAAGATGTAACTCTGTGAGATGAATTCAGAGAACACTGAGCAGTTTCTCAGAAAGCTATTTTCCAGTTTTGAACGGAAGATATTTCCTTTTTCAACATAGCCCTCTATGGGCTTCCAAATATCCCTTTGCCAATTCCAGAAGAACAGCATTAGCGAAAGGCTTCTTGAAGGGAAAGATGTAACTCTGTGAGATGTATTCAGAGAAAACAGAGCAGTTTCTCAGAAAGCTTCTTTCCAGTTTTGAACGGAAGATATTTCCTTTTTCACCATAGCCCTCTATGGGTTTCCAAATGTCCCTTTGCCAGTTCCACAAGAACAGCCTTAGCGAAAGGCTTCTTGAAGGGAAAGATGTAACTCTGTGAGAAGAATTCAGAGAACACAGAGCAGTTTCTCAGAAAGCTTCTTTCCAGTTTTGAACGGAATATATTTCCTTTTTCACCATAGCCCTCTATGGGCTTCCAAATATCCCTTTGCCAGTTCCATAAGAACAGCCTTAGCGAAAGGCTTCTTGAAGGGAAAGATGTAACTCTGTGAGATGAACTAACAGAACACAGAGCAGTTTCTCAGAAAGCTTCTTTCCAGTTTTGAACGGAAGATATTTCCTTTTTCACCATAGCCCTCTATGGGCTTCCAAATATCCCTTTGCGAATTCCACAAGAACAGCCTTAGCGAAAGGCTCTTTAAGGGAAAGATGTAACTCTGTGAGATGTATTCAGAGAACACAGAGCAGTTTCTCAGAAAGCTTCTTTCCAGTTTTGAACGGAAGATATTTCCTTTTTCACCATAGCCCTCTATGGGTTTCCAAATATCCCTTTGCCAGTTCCACAAGAACAGCATTAGCGAAAGGCTTCTTGAAGGGAAAGATGTAACTCTGTGAGAAGAATTCAGAGAACACAGAGCAGTTTCTCAGAAAGCTTCTTTCCAGTTTTGAACGGAAGATATTTCCTTTTTCACCATAGCCCTCAATGGGCTTCCAAATATCACTTTGCCAATTCCACATGAACAGCCTTAGCGAAAGGCTTCTTGAAGGGAAAGATGCAGCTCCGTGAGATGAATTAACAGAACACAGGGCAGTTTCTCAGAAAGCTTCTTTCCAGTTTTGAACGGAAGATATTTCCTTTTTCACCATAGCCCTCTATGGGTTTCCAAATGTCCCTTTGACAGTTCCACAAGAACAGCCTTAGCGAAAGGCTTCTTGAAGGGAAAGATGTAACTCTGTGAGATGAATTAACAGAACACAGAGCAGTTTCTCAGAAAGCTTCTTTCCAGTTTTGAACGGAAGATATTTCCTTTTTCACCATAGCCCTCTATGGGCTTCCAAATATCCCTTTGCCAGTTCCACAAGAGCAGCCTTAGCGAAAGGCTTCTTGTAGGGAAAGATGTAACTCTGTGATATGAACTAACAGAACACAGAACAGTTTCTCAGAAAGCTTCTTTCCAGTTTTGAACGGAAGATATTTCTTTTTCACCGTAGCCCTCTATGGGTTTCCAAATATCACTTTGCCAATACCACATGAACAGCCTTAGCGAAAGGCTTCTTGAAGGCAAAGATGTAACTCTGTGAGATGAATTAACAGAACACAGAGCAGTTTCTCAGAAAGCTTCTTTCCAGTTTTGAACGGAAGATATTTCCTTTTTCACCATAGCCCTCTATGGGCTTCCAAATATCCCTTTGCCAGTTCCATAAGAACAGCCTTAGCGAAAGGCTTCTTGAAGGGAAAGATGTAACTCTGTGAGATGAACTAACAGAACACAGAGCAGTTTCTCAGAAAGCTTCTTTCCAGTTTTGAACGGAAGATATTTCCTTTTTTAACCATAGCCCTCTGTGGGCTTCAAATTATCCCTTTGCCAATTCCACAAGAACAGCGTTGGCGAAAGGCTTTTGAAGGGCAAGATGTAACTCTGTGAGATGAACTAACAGAACACAGAGCAGTTTCTCAGAAAGCTTCTTTCCAGTTTTGAACGGAAGATATTTCCTTTTTTAACCATAGCCCTCTATGGGCTTCCAAATATCCCTTTGCCAATTCCACAAAAACAGCCTTAGCGAAAGGCTTCTTGAAGGGAAAGATGTTACTCTGTGAGATGAATTCAGAGAACACAGAGCAGTTTCTCAGAAAGCTTTTTCCAGTTTTGAACGGAAGATATTTCCTTTTTCACCATAACCCTATATGGGCTTCCAAATATCCCTTTGCCAGTTCCACAAGAACAGCCTTAGCGAAAGGCTTCTTGAAGGGAAAGATGTAACTCTGTGAGATGAATTAACAGAACACAGAACAGTTTCTCAGAAAGCTTCTTTCCAGTTTTGAACGGAAGATATTTCCTTTTTCAACATAGCCCTCTATGGGCTTCCAAATATCCCTTTGCCAATTACTCAAGAACAGCCTTAGCGAAAGTCTTCTTGAAGGTAAAGATGTAACTCTGTGAGATGAATTCAGAGAACACAGAGCAGTTTCTCAGAAAGCTTTTTTCCGGTTTTGAACGGAAGATATTTCCTTTTTCACCATAGCCTTCTATGGGCTTCCAAATATCACTTTGCCAATTCCACAAGAACAGCCTTAGCGAAAGGCTTCTTGAAGGGAAAGATGTATCTCTGTGAGATGAATTAACAGAACACAGAGGAGTTTCTCAGAAAGCTTCTTTCCAGTTAGAACGGAAGATATTTCCTTTTTCACCATAGCTATCTATGGGTTTCCAAATATCCCTTTGCCATTTCCATAAGAACAGCCTTAGCGAAAGGCTTCTTGAAGGGAAAGATGTAACTCTGTGAGATGAACTAACAGAACACAGAGCAGTTTCTCAGAAAGCTTCTTTCCAGTTTTGAACGGAAGATATTTCCTTTTTCACCATAGCCCTCTATGGGCTTCCAAATATCCCTTTGCCAGTTACTCAAGAACAGCCTTAGCGAAAGTCTTCTTCAAGGTAAAGATGTAACTCTGTGAGATGAATTCAGAGAACACAGAGGAGTTTCTCAGAAAACTTCTTTCCAGTTTGAACGGAAGATATTTCCTTTTTCACCATAGCCCTCTATGGGCTTCCAAATATCCCTTTGCCAATTCCACAAGAACAGCCTTAGCGAAAGGCTTCTTGAAGGGAAAGATGTAACTCTGTGAGATGAATTCAGAGACACAGAGCAGGTTCTCAGAAAGCTTCTTTCCAGTTTTGAACGGGAGATATTTAATTTTTCACCATAGCCCTCTATGGGCTTCCAAATATCCCTTTGCCAATTCCACAAGAACAGCCTTAGCGAAAGGCTTCTTGAAGGGAAAGATGTAACTCTGTGAGATGAATTCAGAGAACACTGAGCAGATTCTCAGAAAGCTTCTTTCCAGTTTTGGACGGAAGATATTTCCTTTTTCTCCATTGCCCTCTATGGGCTTCCAAATATCCCTTTGACAGTTCCACAAGAAAAGCCTTAGCGAAAGGCTTCTTGAAGGCAAAGACGTAACTCTGTGAGATGAACTAACAAAACACAGAGCAGTTTCTCAGAAAGCTTCTTTCCAGTTTTCAACGGAAGATATTTACTTTTTCACCATAGCCCTCTATGGGCTTCCAAATATCCCTTTGCCAATTCCACAAGAACAGCCTTAGCGAAAGGCTTCTTGAAGGGAAAGATGTAACTCTGTGAGATGAATTCAGAGAACACTGAGCAGTTTCTCAGAAAGCTATTTTCCAGTTTTGAACGGAAGATATTTCCTTTTTCACCATAGCCCTCTATGGGCTTCCAAATATCCCTTTGCCAATTCCAGAAGAACAGCATTAGCGAAAGGCTTCTTGAAGGTAAAGATGTAACTCTGTGAGATGAATTCAGAGAACACAGAGCCGTTTCTAAGAAAGCTTCTTTCCAGTTTTGAACGGAAGATATTTCCTTTTTCACCACAGCCCTCTATGGGCTTCCAAATATCCCTTTGCCAATTCCACAAGAACAGCCTTAGCGAAAGGCTTCTTGAAGGGAAAGATGTAACTCTGTGAGATGTATTCAGAGAAAACAGAGCAGTTTCTCAGAAAGCTTCTTTCAAGTTTTGAACGGAAGATATTTCCTTTTTCACCATAGCCCTCTATGGGTTTCCAAATGTCCCTTTGCCAGTTCCACAAGAACAGCCTTAGCGAAAGGCTTCTTGAAGGGAAAGATGTAACTCTGTGAGAAGAATTCAGAGAACACAGAGCAGTTTCTCAGAAAGCTTCTTTCCAGTTTTGAACGGAATATATTTCCTTTTTCACCATAGCCCTCTATGGGCTTCCAAATATCCCTTTGCCAGTTCCATAAGAACAGCCTTAGCGAAAGGCTTCTTGAAGGGAAAGATGTAACTCTGTGAGATGAACTAACAGAACACAGAGCAGTTTCTCAGAAAGCTTCTTTCCAGTTTTGAACGGAAGATATTTTCTTTTTCACCATAGCCCTCTATGGGCTTCCAAATATCCCTTTGCGAATTCCACAAGAACAGCCTTAGCGAAAGGCTCTTTAAGGGAAAGATGTAACTCTGTGAGATGTATTCAGAGAACACAGAGCAGTTTCTCAGAAAGCTTCTTTCCAGTTTTGAACGGAAGATATTTCCTTTTTCACCATAGCCCTCTATGGGTTTCCAAATATTCCTTTGCCAGTTCCACAAGAACAGCCTTAGCCTAAGGCTTCTTGAAGGGAAAGATGTAACTCTGTGATATGAACTAACAGAACACAGAACAGTTTCTCAGAAAGCTTCTTTCCAGTTTTGAACGGAAGATATTTCCTTTTTCACCATAGCCCTCAATGGGCTTCCAAATATCACTTTGCCAATTCCACATGAACAGCCTTAGCGAAAGGCTTCTTGAAGGGAAAGATGCAGCTCCGTGAGATGAATTAACAGAACACAGGGCAGTTTCTCAGAAAGCTTCTTTCCAGTTTTGAACGGAAGATATTTCCTTTTTCACCATAGCCCTCTATGGGCTTCCAAATATCCCTTTGCCAATTCCAGAAGAACAGCATTAGCGAAAGGCTTCTCTAAGGCAAAGATGTAACTCTGTGAGATGAATTCAGAGAACACAGAGCCGTTTCTAAGAAAGCTTCTTTCCAGTTTTGAACGGAAGATATTTCCTTTTTCACCATAGACCTCTATGGGCTTCCAAATATCCCTTTGCCAATTCCACAAGAACAGCCTTAGCGAAAGGCTTCTTGAAGGGAAAGATGTAACTCTGTGAGATGTATTCAGAGAACACAAAGCAGTTTCTCAAAAAGCTTCTTTCCAGTTTTGAACGGAAGATATTTCCTTTTTCACCATAGCCCTCTATGGGTTTCCAAATGTCCCTTTGACAGTTCCACAAGAACAGCCTTAGCGAAAGGCTTCTTGAAGGGAAAGATGTAACTCTGTGAGAAGAATTCAGAGAACACAGAGCACTTTCTCATAAAGCTTCTTTCCAGTTTTGAACGGAAGATATTTCCTTTTTCACCATAGCCCTCTATGGGCTTCCAAATATCCCTTTGCCAGTTCCACAAGAACAGCCTTAGCGAAAGGCTTCTTGTAGGGAAAGATGTAACTCTGTGATATGAACTAACAGAACACAGAACAGTTTCTCAGAAAGCTTCTTTCCAGTTTTGAACGGAAGATATTTCTTTTTCACCGTAGCCCTCTATGGGTTTCCAAATATCACTTTGCCAATTCCACATGAACAGCCTTAGCGAAAGGCTTCTTGAAGGCAAAGATGTAACTCTGTGAGATGAATTAACAGAACACAGAGCAGTTTCTCAGAAAGCTTCTTTCCAGTTTTGAACGGAAGATATTTCCTTTTTTAACCATAGCCCTCTATGGCCTTCAAATTATCCCTTTGCCAATTCCACAAGAACAGCGTTTGCGAAAGGCTTTTGAAGGGCAAGATGTAACTCTGTGAGATGAACTAACAGAACACAGAGCAGTTTCTCAGAAAGCTTCTTTCCAGTTTTGAACGGAAGATATTTCCTTTTTTAACCATAGCCCTCTATGGGCTTCCAAATATCCCTTTGCCAATTCCACAAAAACAGCCTTAGCGAAAGGCTTCTTGAAGGGAAAGATGTAACTCTGTGAGATGAATTCAGAGAACACAGAGCAGTTTCTCAGAAAGCTTTTTCCAGTTTTGAACGGAAGATAATTCCTTTTTCACCATAACCCTATATGGGCTTCCAAATATCCCTTTGCCAGTTCCACAAGAAGAGCCTTAGCGAAAGGCTTCTTGAAGGGAAAGATGTAACTCTGTGAGATGAATTAACAGAACACAGAACAGTTTCTCAGAAAGCTTCTTTCCAGTTTTGAACGGAAGATATTTCCTTTTTCAACATAGCCCTCTATGGGCTTCCAAATATCCCTTTGCCAATTACTCAAGAACAGCCTTAGCGAAAGTCTTCTTGAAGGTAAAGATGTAACTCTGTGAGATGAATTCAGAGAACACAGAGCAGTTTCTCAGAAAGCTTTTTTCCGGTTTTGAACGGAAGATATTTCCTTTTTCACCATAGCCTTCTATGGGCTTCCAAATATCACTTTGCCAATTCCACAAGAACAGCCTTAGCGAAAGGCTTCTTGAAGGGAAAGATGTATCTCTGTGAGATGAATTAACAGAACACAGAGGAGTTTCTCAGAAAGCTTCTTTCCAGTTTAAACGGAAGATATTTCCTTTTTCACCATAGCTATCTATGGGTTTCCAAATATCCCTTTGCCAGTTCCATAAGAACAGCCTTAGCGAAAGGCTTCTTGAAGGGAAAGATGTAACTCTGTGAGATGAACTAACAGAACACAGAGCAGTTTCTCAGAAAGCTTCTTTCCAGTTTTGAACGGAAGATATTTCCTTTTTCACCATAGCAATCTATGGGCTTCCAAATATCCCTTTGCCAATTCCACAAGAACAGCCTTAGCGAAAGGCTCTTTAAGGGAAAGATGTAACTCTGTGAGATGTATTCAGAGAACACAGAGCAGTTTCTCAGAAAGCTTCTTTCCAGTTTTGAACGGAAGATATTTCCTTTTTCACCATAGCCCTCTATGGGTTTCCAAATATCCCTTTGCCAGTTCCACAAGAACAGCCTTAGCGAAAGGCTTCTTGAAGGGAAAGATGTAACTCTGTGAGAAGAATTCAGAGAACACAGAGCAGTTTCTCAGAAAGCTTCTTTCCAGTTTTGAACGGAAGATATTTCCTTTTTCACCATAGCTCTCTATGGGCTTCCAAATATCCCTTTGCCAGTTCCACAAGAAAAGCCTTAGCGAAAGGCTTCTTGAAGGGAAAGATGTACCTCTGTGATATGAACTAACGGAACACAGAACAGTTTCTCAGAAAGCTTCTTTCCAGTTTTGAACGGAAGATATTTCCTTTTTCACCATAGCCCTCAATGGGCTTCCAAATATCACTTTGCCAATTCCACATGAACAGCCTTAGCGAAAGGCTTCTTGAAGGGAAAGATGCAGCTCCGTGAGATGAATTAACAGAACACAGGGCAGTTTCTCAGAAAGCTTCTTTCCAGTTTTGAACGGAAGATATTTCCTTTTTCACCATAGCCCTCTATGGGCTTCCAAATATCCCTTTGCCAATTACACAAGAACAGCCTTAGCGAAAGGCTTCTTGAAGGGAAAGATGTAACCCTGTGAGATGAATTAACAGAACACAGAGCAGTTTCTCAGAAAGCTTCTTTCCAGTTTTGAACGGAAGATAATTCCTTTTTCACCATAGCCCTCTATGGGCTTCCAAATATCCCTTTGCCAATTCCACAAGAACAGCCTTAGCGAAAGGCTTCTTGAAGGGAAAGATGTAACTCTGTGAGATGAATTCAGAGAACACAGAGCAGTTTCTCAGAAAGCTTCTTTCCAGTTTTGAACGGGAGATATTTAATTTTTTACCATAGCCCTCTATGGGCTTCCAAATATCCCTTTGCCAATTCCACAAGAACAGCCTTAGCGAAAGGCTTCTTGAAGGGAAAGATGTAACTCTGTGAGATGAATTCAGAGAACACTGAGCAGATTCTCAGAAAGCTTCTTTCCAGTTTTGGACGGAAGATATTTCCTTTTTCTCCATTGCCTTCTATGGGCTTCCAAATATCCCTTTGACAGTTCCACAAGAAAAGCCTTAGCGAAAGGCTTCTTGAAGGGAAAGATGTAACTCTGTGAGATGAACTAACAGAACACAGAGCAGTTTCTCAGAAAGCTCTTTCCAGTTTTGAACGGAAGATATTTCCTTTTTCTCCATAACCCTATATGGGCTTCCAAATATCCCTTTGCCAGTTCCACAAGAACAGCCTTAGCGAAAGGCTTCTTGAAGGGAAAGATGTAACTCTGTGAGATGAATTAACAGAACACAGAACAGTTTCTCAGAAAGCTTCTTTCCAGTTTTGAACGGAAGATATATCCTTTTTCACCATAGCCCTCTATGGGCTTCCAAATATCCCTTTGTCAATTACTCAAGAACAGCCTTAGCGAAAGTCTTCTTCAAGGTAAAGATGTAACTCTGTGAGATGATTTCAGAGAACACAGAGCAGTTTCTCAGAAAGCTTCTTTCCGGTTTTGAACGGAAGATATTTCCTTTTTCACCATAGCCCTCTATGGGCTTCCAAATATCACTTTGCCAATTCCACAAGAACAGCCTTAGCGAAAGGCTTCTTGAAGGGAAAGATGTAACTCTGTGAGAAGAATTCAGAGAACACAGAGCAGTTTCTCAGAAAGCTTCTTTCCAGTTTTGAACGGAAGATATTTCCTTTTTTAACCATAGCCCTCTATGGGCTTCCAAATATCCCTTTGCCAATTCCACAAGAACAGCCTTAGCGAAAGGCTTCTTGAAGGGAAAGATGTAACTCTGTGCGATGAATTCAGAGAACACTGAGCAGTTTCTCAGAAAGCTATTTTCCAGTTTTGAACGGAAGATATTTCCTTTTCACCATAGCCCTCTATGGGTTTCCAAATATCCCTTTGCCAATTCCAGAAGAACAGCATTAGCGAAAGGCTTCTTGAAGACAAAGATGTAACTCTGTGAGATGAATTCAGAGAACACAGAGCCGTTTCTAAGAAAGCTTCTTTCCAGTTTTGAACGGAAGATATTTCCTTTTTCACCATAGCCCTCTATGGGCTTCCAAATATCCCTTTGCCAGTTCCATAAGAACAGCCTTAGCGAAAGGCTTCTTGAAGGGAAAGATGTAACTCTGTGAGATGAACTAACAGAACACAGAGCAGTTTCTCAGAAAGCTTCTTTACAGTTTTGAACGGAAGATATTTCCTTTTTTAACCATAGCCCTCTATGGGCTTCAAAATATCCCTTTGACAATTCCACAAGAACCGCGTTGGCGAAAGCCTTCTTGAAGAGCAAGATGTAACTCTGTGAGATGAACTAACAGAACACAGAGCAGTTTCTCAGAAAGCTTCTTTCCAGTTTTGAACGGAAGATATTTCCTTTTTCACCATAGCCCTCTATGGGCTTCCAAATATCCCTTTGCCAATTCCACAAAAACAGCCTTAGCGAAAGGCTTCTTGAAGGGAAAGATGTAACTCTGTGAGATGAATTCAGAGAACACAGAGCAGTTTCTCAGAAAGCTTTTTCCAGTTTTGAACGGAAGATATTTCCTTTTTACCATAACCTTATATGGGCTTCCAAATATCCCTTTGCCAGTTCCACAAGAACAGCCTTAGCGAAAGGCTTCTTGAAGGGAAAGATGTAACTCTGTGAGATGAATTAACAGAACACAGAACAGTTTCTCAGAAAGCTTCTTTCCAGTTTTGAACGGAAGATATTTCCTTTTTCACCATAGCCCTCTATGGGCTTCCAAATATCCCTTTGCCAATTACTCAAGAACAGACTTAGCGAAAGTCTTCTTCAAGGTAAAGATGTAACTCTGTGAGATGAATTCAGAGAACACAGAGCAGTTTCTCAGAAAGCTTCTTTCCGGTTTTGAACGGAAGATATTTCCTTTTTCACCATAGCCCTCTATGGGCTTCCAAATATCACTTTGCCAATTCCACAAGAACAGCCTTAGCGAAAGGCTTATTGAAGGGAAAGATGTATCTCTGTGAGATGAATTAACAGAACACAGAGGAGTTTCTCAGAAAACTTCTTTCCAGTTTGAACGGAAGATATTTCCTTTTTCACCATAGCCCTCTATGGGCTTCCAAATATCCCTTTGCCAATTCCACAAGAACAGCCTTAGCGAAAGGCTTCTTGAAGGGAAAGATGTAACTCTGTGAGATGAATTCAGAGAACACAGAGCAGTTTCTCAGAAAGCTTCTTTCCAGTTTTGAACGGGAGATATTTAATTTTTCACCATAGCCCTCTATGGGCTTCCAAATATCCCTTTGCCAATTCCACAAGAACAGCCTTAGCGAAAGGCTTCTTGAAGGGAAAGATGTAACTCTGTGAGATGAATTCAGAGAACACTGAGCAGATTCTCAGAAAGCTTCTTTCCAGTTTTGGACGGAAGATATTTCCTTTTTCACCATTGCCCTCTATGGGCTTCCAAATATCACTTTGACAGTTCCACAAGAAAAGCCTTAGCGAAAGGCTTCTTGAAGGCAAAGACGTAACTCTGTGAGATGAACTAACAAAACACAGAGCAGTTTCTCAGAAAGCTTCTTTCCAGTTTTCAACGGAAGATATTTACTTTTTCACCATAGCCCTCTATGGGCTTCCAAATATCCCTTTGCCAATTCCACAAGAACAGCCTTAGCGAAAGGCTTCTTGAAGGGAAAGATGTAACTCTGTGAGATGAATTCAGAGAACACTGAGCAGTTTCTCAGAAAGCTATTTTCCAGTTTTGAACGGAAGATATTTCCTTTTTCACCATAGCCCTCTATGGGCTTCCAAATATCCCTTTGCCAATTCCAGAAGAACAGCATTAGCGAAAGGCTTCTTGAAGGGAAAGATGTAACTCTGTGAGATGTATTCAGAGAAAACAGAGCAGTTTCTCAGAAAGCTTCTTTCCAGTTTTGAACGGAAGATATTTCCTTTTTCACCATAGCCCTCTATGGGTTTCCAAATGTCCCTTTGCCAGTTCCACAAGAACAGCCTTAGCGAAAGGCTTCTTGAAGGGAAAGATGTAACTCTGTGAGAAGAATTCAGAGAACACAGAGCAGTTTCTCAGAAAGCTTCTTTCCAGTTTTGAACGGAATATATTTCCTTTTTCACCATAGCCCTCTATGGGCTTCCAAATATCCCTTTGCCAGTTCCATAAGAACAGCCTTAGCGAAAGGCTTCTTGAAGGGAAAGATGTAACTCTGTGAGATGAACTAACAGAACACAGAGCAGTTTCTCAGAAAGCTTCTTTCCAGTTTTGAACGGAAGATATTTCCTTTTTCACCATAGCCCTCTATGGGCTTCCAAATATCCCTTTGCGAATTCCACAAGAACAGCCTTAGCGAAAGGCTCTTTAAGGGAAAGATGTAACTCTGTGAGATGTATTCAGAGAACACACAGCAGTTTCTCAGAAAGCTTCTTTCCAGTTTTGAACGGAAGATATTTCCTTTTTCACCATAGCCCTCTATGGGTTTCCAAATATCCCTTTGCCAGTTCCACAAGAACAGCCTTAGCGAAAGGCTTCTTGAAGGGAAAGATGTAACTCTGTGAGAAGAATTCAGAGAACACAGAGCTGTTTCTCAGAAAGCTTCTTTCCAGTTTTGAACGGAAGATATTTCCTTTTTCACCATAGCCCTAAATGGGCTTCCAAATATCACTTTGCCAATTCCACATGAACAGCCTTAGCGAAAGGCTTCTTGAAGGGAAAGATGCAGCTCCGTGAGATGAATTAACAGAACACAAGGCAGTTTCTCAGAAAGCTTCTTTCCAGTTTTGAACGGAAGATATTTCCTTTTTCACCATAGCCCTCTATGGGTTTCCAAATGTCCCTTTGACAGTTCCACAAGAACAGCCTTAGCGAAAGGCTTCTTGAAGGGAAGGATGTAACTCTGTGAGATGAATTAACAGAACACAGAGCAGTTTCTCAGAAAGCTTCTTTCCAGTTTTGAACGGAAGATATTTCCTTTTTCACCATAGCCCTCTATGGGCTTCCAAATATCCCTTTGCCAGTTCCACAAGAGCAGCCTTAGCGAAAGGCTTCTTGTAGGGAAAGATGTAACTCTGTGATATGAACTAACAGAACACAGAACAGTTTCTCAGAAAGCTTCTTTCCAGTTTTGAACGGAAGATATTTCTTTTTCACCGTAGCCCTCTATGGGTTTCCAAATATCACTTTGCCAATTCCACATGAACAGCCTTAGCGAAAGGCTTCTTGAAGGCAAAGATGTAACTCTGTGAGATGAATTAACAGAACACAGAGCAGTTTCTCAGAAAGCTTCTTTCCAGTTTTGAACGGAAGATATTTCCTTTTTCACCATAGCCCTCTATGGGCTTCCAAATATCCCTTTGCCAGTTCCATAAGAACAGCCTTAGCGAAAGGCTTCTTGAAGGGAAAGATGTAACTCTGTGAGATGAACTAACAGAACACAGAGCAGTTTCTCAGTAAGCTTCTTTCCAGTTTTGAACGGAAGATATTTCCTTTTTTAACCATAGCCCTCTATGGGCTTCAAATTATCCCTTTGCCAATTCCACAAGAACAGCGTTGGCGAAAGGCTTTTGAAGGGCAAGATGTAACTCTGTGAGATGAACTAACAGAACACAGAGCAGTTTCTCAGAAAGCTTCTTTCCAGTTTTGAACGGAAGATATTTCCTTTTTTAACCATAGCCCTCTATGGGCTTCCAAATATCCCTTTGCCAATTCCACAAAAACAGCCTTAGCGAAAGGCTTCTTGAAGGGAAAGATGTTACTCTGTGAGATGAATTCAGAGAACACAGAGCAGTTTCTCAGAAAGCTTTTTCCAGTTTTGAACGGAAGATATTTCCTTTTTCACCATAACCCTATATGGGCTTCCAAATATCCCTTTGCCAGTTCCACAAGAACAGCCTTAGCGAAAGGCTTCTTGAGGGAAAGATGTAACTCTGTGAGATGAATTAACAGAACACAGAACAGTTTCTCAGAAAGCTTCTTTCCAGTTTTGAACGGAAGATATTTCCTTTTTCAACATAGCCCTCTATGGGCTTCCAAATATCCCTTTGCCAATTACTCAAGAACAGCCTTAGCGAAAGTCTTCTTGAAGGTAAAGATGTAACTCTGTGAGATGAATTCAGAGAACACAGAGCAGTTTCTCAGAAAGCTTTTTTCCGGTTTTGAACGGAAGATATTTCCTTTTTCACCATAGCCTTCTATGGGCTTCCAAATATCACTTTGCCAATTCCACAAGAACAGCCTTAGCGAAAGGCTTCTTGAAGGGAAAGATGTATCTCTGTGAGATGAATTAACAGAACACAGAGGAGTTTCTCAGAAAGCTTCTTTCCAGTTAGAACGGAAGATATTTCCTTTTTCACCATAGCTATCTATGGGTTTCCAAATATCCCTTTGCCATTTCCATAAGAACAGCCTTAGCGAAAGGCTTCTTGAAGGGAAAGATGTAACTCTGTGAGATGAACTAACAGAACACAGAGCAGTTTCTCAGAAAGCTTCTTTCCAGTTTTGAACGGAAGATATTTCCTTTTTCACCATAGCCCTCTATGGGCTTCCAAATATCCCTTTGCCAGTTACTCAAGAACAGCCTTAGCGAAAGTCTTCTTCAAGGTAAAGATGTAACTCTGTGAGATGAATTCAGAGAACACAGAGCAGTTTCTCAGAAAGCTTCTTTCCGGTTTTGAACGAAAGATATTTCCTTTTTCACCATAGCCCTCTATGGGCTTCCAAATATCACTTTGCCAATTCCACAAGAACAGCCTTAGCGAAAGGCTTATTGAAGGGAAAGATGTATCTCTGTGAGATGAATTAACAGAACACAGAGGAGTTTCTCAGAAAACTTCTTTCCAGTTTGAACGGAAGATATTTCCTTTTTCACCATAGCCCTCTATGGGCTTCCAAATATCCCTTTGCCAATTCCACAAGAAGAGCCTTAGCGAAAGGCTTCTTGAAGGGAAAGATGTAACTCTGTGAGATGAATTCAGAGAACACAGAGCAGTTTCTCAGAAAGCTTCTTTCCAGTTTTGAACGGGAGATATTTAATTTTTCACCATAGCCCTCTATGGGCTTCCAAATATCCCTTTGCCAATTCCACAAGAACAGCCTTAGCGAAAGGCTTCTTGAAGGGAAAGATGTAACTCTGTGAGATGAATTAACAGAACACAGAGCAGTTTCTCAGAAAGCTTCTTTCCAGTTTTGAACGGAAGATAATTCCTTTTTCACCATAGCCCTCTATGGGCTTCCAAATATCCCTTTGCCAGTTCCATAAGAACAGCCTTAGCGAAAGGCTTCTTGAAGGGAAAGATGTTACTGTGTGAGATGAACTAACAGAACACAGAGCAGTTTCTCAGAAAGCTTCTTTCCAGTTTTGAAAGGAAGATATTTCCTTTTTTAACCATAGCCCTCTATGGGCTTCCTAATATCCCGTTGCCAATTCCACAAGAACAGCCTTAGCGAAAGTCTTCTTCAAGGTAAAGATGTAATACTGTGAGATGAATTCAGAGAACACAGAGCAGTTTCTCAGAAAGATTCTTTCCGGTTTTGAACGGAAGATATTTCCTTTTTCACCATAGCCCTCTATGGGCTTCCAAATATCACTTTGCCAATTCCAGAAGAACAGCATTAGCGAAAGGCTTCTTGAAGGGAAAGATGTAACTCTGTGAGATGAACTAACAGAACACAGAGCAGTTTCTCAGAAAGCTTCTTTCCAGTTTTGAACGGAAGATATTTCCTTTTTTAACCATAGCCCTCTATGGGATTACAAATATCCCTTTGCCAATTCCACAAGAACAGCATTAGCGAAAGGCTTCTTGAAGGGAAAGATGTAACTCTGTGCGATGAATTCAGAGAACACTGAGCAGTTTCTCAGAAAGCTATTTTCCAGTTTTGAACGGAAGATATTTCCTTTTCACCATAGCCCTCTAAGGGTTTCCAAATATCCCTTTGCCAATTCCAGAAGAACAGCATTAGCGAAAGGCTTCTTGAAGGCAAAGATATAACTCTGTGAGATGAATTCAGAGAACACAGAGCCGTTTCTAAGAAAGCTTCTTTCCAGTTTTGAACGGAAGATATTTCCTTTTTCACCGTAGCCCCCTATGGGCTTCCAAATATCCCTTTGCCAGTTCCATAAGAACAGCCTTAGCGAAAGGCTTCTTGAAGGGAAAGATGTAACTCTGTGAGATGAACTAACAGAACACAGAGCAGTTTCTCAGAAAGCTTCTTTCCAGTTTTGAACGGAAGATATTTCCTTTTTTAACCATAGCCCTCTATGGGCTTCAAAATATCCCTTTGACAATTCCACAAGAACAGCGTTGGCGAAAGTCTTCTTGAAGGTAAAGATGTAACTCTGTGAGATGAATTCAGAGAACACAGAGCAGTTTCTCAGAAAGCTTTTTTCCGGTTTTGAACGGAAGATATTTCCTTTTTCACCATAGCCTTCTATGGGCTTCCAAATATCACTTTGCCAATTCCACAAGAACAGCCTTAGCGAAAGGCTTCTTGAAGGGAAAGATGTATCTCTGTGAGATGAATTAACAGAACACAGAGGAGTTTCTCAGAAAGCTTCTTTCCAGTTTGAACGGAAGATATTTCCTTTTTCACCATAGCTATCTATGGGTTTCCAAATATCCCTTTGCCAGTTCCGTAAGAACAGCCTTAGCGAAAGGCTTCTTGAAGGGAAAGATGTAACTCTGTGAGATGAACTAACAGAACACAGAGCAGTTTCTCAGAAAGCTTCTTTCCAGTTTTGAACGGAAGATATTTCCTTTTTCACCATAGCCCTCTATGGGCTTCCAAATATCCCTTTGCCAATTCCACAAGAACAGCCTTAGCGAAAGGCTCTTTAAGGGAAAGATGTAACTCTGTGAGATGTATTCAGAGAACACAGAGCAGTTTCTCAGAAAGCTTCTTTCCAGTTTTGAACGGAAGATATTTGTTTTTCACCATAGCCCTCTATGGGTTTCCAAATATCCCTTTGCCAGTTCCACAAGAACAGCCTTAGCGAAAGGCTTCTTGAAGGGAAAGATGTAACTCTGTGAGAAGAATTCAGAGAACACAGAGCAGTTTCTCAGAAAGCTTCTTTCCAGTTTTGAACGGAAGATATTTCCTTTTTCACCATAGCCCTCAATGGGCTTCCAAATATCACTTTGCCAATTCCACATGAACAGCCTTAGCGAAAGGCTTCTTGAAGGGAAAGATGCAGCTCCGTGAGATGAATTAACAGAACACAGGGCAGTTTCTCAGAAAGCTTCTTTCCAGTTTTGAACGGAAGATATTTCCTTTTTCACCATAGCCCTCTATGGGCTTCCAAATATCCCTTTGCCAATTCCACAAGAACAGCCTTAGCGAAAGGCTTCTTGAAGGGAAAGATGTAACTCTGTGAGATGAATTAACAGAACACAGAGCAGTTTCTCAGAAAGCTTCTTTCCAGTTTTGAACGGAAGATAATTCCTTTTTCACCATAGCCCTCTATGGGCTTCCAAATATCCCTTTGCCAGTTCCATAAGAACAGCCTTAGCGAAAGGCTTCTTGAAGGGAAAGATGTTACTGTGTGAGATGAACTAACAGAACACAGAGCAGTTTCTCAGAAAGCTTCTTTCCAGTTTTGAAAGGAAGATATTTCCTTTTTTAACCATAGCCCTCTATGGGCTTCCTAATATCCCTTTGCCAATTCCACAAGAACAGCCTTAGCGAAAGGCTTCTTGAAGGGAAAGATGTAACTCTGTGAGATGAATTCAGAGAACACTGAGCAGTTTCTCAGAAAGCTATTTTCCAGTTTTGAACGGAAGATATTTCCTTTTTCACCATAGCCCTCTATGGGTTTCCAAATATCCCTTTGCCAATTCCAGAAGAACAGCATTAGCGAAAGGCTTCTTGAAGGCAAAGATGTAACTCTGTGAGATGAATTCAGAGAACACAGAGCCGTTTCTAAGAAAGCTTCTTTCCAGTTTTGAACGGAAGATATTTCCTTTTTCACCATAGCCCTCTATGGGCTTCCAAATATCCCTTTGCCAATTCCACAAGAACAGCCTTAGCGAAAGGCTTCTTGAAGGGAAAGATGTAACTCTGTGAGATGTATTCAGAGAACACAGAGCAGTTTCTCAGAAAGCTTCTTTCCAGTTTTGAACGGAAGATATTTCCTTTTTCACCATAGCCCTCTATGGGTTTCCAAATGTCCCTTTGCCAGTTCCACAAGAACAGCCTTAGCGAAAGGCTTCTTGAAGGGAAAGATGTAACTCTGTGATATGAACTAACAGAACACAGAACAGTTTCTCAGAAAGCTTCTTTCCAGTTTTGAACGGAAGATATTTCCTTTTTCACCATAGGCCTCAATGGGCTTCCAAATATCACTTTGCCAATTCCACATGAACAGCCTTAGCGAAAGGCTTCTTGAAGGGAAAGATGCAGCTCCATGAGATGAATTAACAGAACACAGGGCAGTTTCTCAGAAAGCTTCTTTCCAGTTTTGAACGGTAGATATTTCCTTTTTCACCATAGCCCTTCTATGGGCTTCCAAATATCCCTTTGCCAATTCCACAAGAACAGCCTTAGCGAAAGGCTTCTTGAAGGGAAAGATGTAACTCTGTGAGATGAACTAACAGAACACAGAGCAGTTTCTCAGAAAGCTTCTTTCCAGTTTTGAACGGAAGATATTTCCTTTTTTAACCATAGCCCTCTATGGGCTTCCAAATATCCCTTTGCCAATTCCACAAGAACAGCGTTGGCGAAAGTCTTCTTGAAGGGCAAGATGTAACTCTGTGAGATGAACTAACAGAACACAGAGCAGTTTCTCAGAAAGCTTCTTTCCAGTTTTGAACGGAAGTTATTTCCTTTTTCACCATAGCCCTCTATGGGCTTCCAAATATCCCTTTGCCAATTACTCAAGAACAGCCTTAGCGAAAGTCTTCTTCAAGGTAAAGATGTAACTCTGTGAGATGAATTCGGAGAACACAGAGCAGTTTCTCAGAAAGCTTCTTTCCGGTTTTGAACGGAAGATATTTCCTTTTTCACCATAGCCATCTATGGGCTTCCAAATATCACTTTGCCAATTCCACAAGAACAGCCTTAGGGAAAGGCTTCTTGAAGGGAAAGATGTATCTCTGTGAGATGAATTATCAGAACACAGAGAAGTTTCTCAGAAAGCTTCTTTCCAGTTTGAACGGAAGATATTTCCTTTTTCACTATAGCCCTCTATGGGCTTCCAAATATCCCTTTGCCAATTCCACAAGAACAGCCTTAGCGAAAGGCTTCTTGAAGGGAAAGATGTAACTCTGTGAGATGAATTCAGAGAACACAGAGCAGTTTCTCAGAAAGCTTCTTTCCAGTTTTGAACGGGAGATATTTAATTTTTTACCATAGCCCTCTATGGGCTTCCAAATATCCCTTTGTCAATTACTCAAGAACAGCCTTAGCGAAAGTCTTCTTCAAGGTAAAGATGTAACTCTGTGAGATGATTTCAGAGAACACAGAGCAGTTTCTCAGAAAGCTTCTTTCCGGTTTTGAACGGAAGATATTTCCTTTTTCACCATAGCCCTCTATGGGCTTCCAAATATCACTTTGCCAATTCCACAAGAACAGCCTTAGCGAAAGGCTTCTTGAAGGGAAAGATGTAACTCTGTGAGATGAACTAACAGAACACAGAGCAGTTTCTCAGAAAGCTTCTTTACAGTTTTGAACGGAAGATATTTCCTTTTTTAACCATAGCCCTCTATGGGCTTCAAAATATCCCTTTGACAATTCCACAAGAACCGCGTTGGCGAAAGCCTTCTTGAAGAGCAAGATGTAACTCTGTGAGATGAACTAACAGAACACAGAGCAGTTTCTCAGAAAGCTTCTTTCCAGTTTTGAACGGAAGATATTTCCTTTTTCACCATAGCCCTCTATGGGCTTCCAAATATCCCTTTGCCAATTCCACAAAAACAGCCTTAGCGAAAGGCTTCTTGAAGGGAAAGATGTAACTCTGTGAGGTGAATTCAGAGAACACAGAGCAGTTTCTCAGAAAGCTTCTTTCCGGTTTTGAACGGAAGATATTTCCTTTTTCACCATAGCCCTCTATGGGCTTCCAAATATCACTTTGCCAATTCCACAAGAACAGCCTTAGCGAAAGGCTTCTTGAAGGGAAAGATGTAACTCTGTGAGATGAACTAACAGAACACAGAGCAGTTTCTCAGAAAGCTTCTTTCCAGTTTTGAACGGAAGATATTTCCTTTTTTAACCATAGCCCTCTATGGGCTTACAAATATCCCTTTGCCAATTCCACAAGAACAGCCTTAGCGAAAGGCTTCTTGAAGGGAAAGATGTAACTCTGTGCGATGAATTCAGAGAACACTGAGCAGTTTCTCAGAAAGCTATTTTCCAGTTTTGAACGGAAGATATTTCCTTTTCACCATAGCCCTCTATGGGTTTCCAAATATCCCTTTGCCAATTCCAGAAGAACAGCATTAGCGAAAGGCTTCTTGAAGACAAAGATGTAACTCTGTGAGATGAATTCAGAGAACACAGAGCCGTTTCTAAGAAAGCTTCTTTCCAGTTTTGAACGGAAGATATTTCCTTTTTCACCATAGCCCTCTATGGGCTTCCAAATATCCCTTTGCCAGTTCCATAAGAACAGCCTTAGCGAAAGGCTTCTTGAATGGAAAGATGTAACTCTGTGAGATGAACTAACAGAACACAGAACAGTTTCTCAGAAAGCTTCTTTCCAGTTTTGAACGGAAGATATTTCCTTTTTCACCATAGGCCTCAATGGGCTTCCAAATATCACTTTGCCAATTCCACATGAACAGCCTTAGCGAAAGGCTTCTTGAAGGGAAAGATGCAGCTCCATGAGATGAATTAACAGAACACAGGGCAGTTTCTCAGAAAGCTTCTTTCCAGTTTTGAACGGTAGATATTTCCTTTTTCACCATAGCCCTTCTATGGGCTTCCAAATATCCCTTTGCCAATTCCACAAGAACAGCCTTAGCGAAAGGCTTCTTGAAGGGAAAGATGTAACTCTGTGAGATGAACTAACAGAACACAGAACAGTTTCTCAGAAAGCTTCTTTCCAGTTTTGAACGGAAGATATTTCCTTTTTTAACCATAGCCCTCTATGGGCTTCCAAATATCCCTTTGCCAATTCCACAAGAACAGCGTTGGCGAAAGTCTTCTTGAAGGGCAAGATGTAACTCTGTGAGATGAACTAACAGAACACAGAGCAGTTTCTCAGAAAGCTTCTTTCCAGTTTTGAACGGAAGATATTTCCTTTTTCACCATAGCCCTCGATGGGCTTCCAAATATCCCTTTGCCAATTACTCAAGAACAGCCTTAGCGAAAGTCTTCTTCAAGGTAAAGATGTAACTCTGTGAGATGAATTCAGAGAACACAGAGCAGTTTCTCAGAAAGCTTCTTTCCGGTTTTGAACGGAAGATATTTCCTTTTTCACCATAGCCATCTATGGGCTTCCAAATATCACTTTGCCAATTCCACAAGAACAGCCTTAGGGAAAGGCTTCTTGAAGGGAAAGATGTATCTCTGTGAGATGAATTAACAGAACACAGAGAAGTTTCTCAGAAAGCTTCTTTCCAGTTTGAACGGAAGATATTTCCTTTTTCACCATAGCCCTCTATGGGCTTCCAAATATCCCTTTGCCAATTCCACAAGAACAGCCTTAGCGAAAGGCTTCTTGAAGGGAAAGATGTAACTCTGTGACATGAATTCAGAGAACACTGAGCAGTTTCTCAGAAAGCTATTTTCCAGTTTTGAACGGAAGATATTTCCTTTTTCACCATAGCCCTCTATGGGTTTCCAAATATCCCTTTGCCAATTCCAGAAGAACAGCATTAGCGAAAGGCTTCTTGAAGGCAAAGATGTAACTCTGTGAGATGAATTCAGAGAACACAGAGCCGTTTCTAAGAAAGCTTCTTTCCAGTTTTGAACGGAAGATATTTCCTTTTTCACCATAGCCCTCTATGGGCTTCCAAATATCCCTTTGCCAATTCCACAAGAACAGCCTTAGCGAAAGGCTTCTTGAAGGGAAAGATGTAACTCTGTGAGATGTATTCAGAGAACACAGAGCAGTTTCTCAGAAAGCTTCTTTCCAGTTTTGAACGGAAGATATTTCCTTTTTCACCATAGCCCTCTATGGGTTTCCAAATGTCCCTTTGCCAGTTCCACAAGAACAGCCTTAGCGAAAGGCTTCTTGAAGGGAAAGATGTAACTCTGTGATATGAACTAACAGAACACAGAACAGTTTCTCAGAAAGCTTCTTTCCAGTTTTGAACGGAAGATATTTCCTTTTTCACCATAGGCCTCAATGGGCTTCCAAATATCACTTTGCCAATTCCACATGAACAGCCTTAGCGAAAGGCTTCTTGAAGGGAAAGATGCAGCTCCATGAGATGAATTAACAGAACACAGGGCAGTTTCTCAGAAAGCTTCTTTCCAGTTTTGAACGGTAGATATTTCCTTTTTCACCATAGCCCTTCTATGGGCTTCCAAATATCCCTTTGCCAATTCCACAAGAACAGCCTTAGCGAAAGGCTTCTTGAAGGGAAAGATGTAACTCTGTGAGATGAACTAACAGAACACAGAGCAGTTTCTCAGAAAGCTTCTTTCCAGTTTTGAACGGAAGATATTTCCTTTTTCACCATAGCCCTCTATGGGCTTCCAAATATCCCTTTGCCAATTACTCAAGAACAGCCTTAGCGAAAGTCTTCTTCAAGGTAAAGATGTAACTCTGTGAGATGAATTCAGAGAACACAGAGCAGTTTCTCAGAAAGCTTCTTTCCGGTTTTGAACGGAAGATATTTCCTTTTTCACCATAGCCATCTATGGGCTTCCAAATATCACTTTGCCAATTCCACAAGAACAGCCTTAGGGAAAGGCTTCTTGAAGGGAAAGATGTATCTCTGTGAGATGAATTAACAGAACACAGAGAAGTTTCTCAGAAAGCTTCTTTCCAGTTTGAACGGAAGATATTTCCTTTTTCACTATAGCCCTCTATGGGCTTCCAAATATCCCTTTGCCAATTCCACAAGAACAGCCTTAGCGAAAGGCTTCTTGAAGGGAAAGATGTAACTCTGTGAGATGAATTCAGAGAACACAGAGCAGTTTCTCAGAAAGCTTCTTTCCAGTTTTGAACGGGAGATATTTAATTTTTTACCATAGCCCTCTATGGGCTTCCAAATATCCCTTTGCCAATTCCACAAGAACAGCCTTAGCGAAAGGCTTCTTGAAGGGAAAGATGTAACTCTGTGAGATGAATTCAGAGAACACAGAGCAGTTTCTCAGAAAGCTTCTTTCCGGTTTTGAACGGAAGATATTTCCTTTTTCACCATAGCCCTCTATGGGCTTCCAAATATCACTTTGCCAATTCCACAAGAACAGCCTTAGCGAAAGGCTTCTTGAAGGGAAGGATGTAACTCTGTGAGATGAACTAACAGAACACAGAGCAGTTTCTCAGAAAGCTTCTTTCCAGTTTTGAACGGAAGATATTTCCTTTTTTAACCATAGCCCTCTATGGGCTTACAAATATCCCTTTGCCAATTCCACAAGAACAGCCTTAGCGAAAGGCTTCTTGAAGGGAAAGATGTAACTCTGTGCGATGAATTCAGAGAACACTGAGCAGTTTCTCAGAAAGCTATTTTCCAGTTTTGAACGGAAGATATTTCCTTTTCACCATAGCCCTCTATGGGTTTCCAAATATCCCTTTGCCAATTCCAGAAGAACAGCATTAGCGAAAGGCTTCTTGAAGACAAAGATGTAACTCTGTGAGATGAATTCAGAGAACACAGAGCCGTTTCTAAGAAAGCTTCTTTCCAGTTTTGAAAGGAAGATATTTCCTTTTTCACCATAGCCCTCTATGGGCTTCCAAATATCCCTTTGCCAGTTCCATAAGAACAGCCTTAGCGAAAGGCTTCTTGAAGGGAAAGATGTAACTCTGTGAGATGAACTAACAGAACACAGAACAGTTTCTCAGAAAGCTTCTTTCCAGTTTTGAACGGAAGATATTTCCTTTTTCACCATAGGCCTCAATGGGCTTCCAAATATCACTTTGCCAATTCCACATGAACAGCCTTAGCGAAAGGCTTCTTGAAGGGAAAGATGCAGCTCCATGAGATGAATTAACAGAACACAGGGCAGTTTCTCAGAAAGCTTCTTTCCAGTTTTGAACGGTAGATATTTCCTTTTTCACCATAGCCCTTCTATGGGCTTCCAAATATCCCTTTGCCAATTCCACAAGAACAGCCTTAGCGAAAGGCTTCTTGAAGGGAAAGATGTAACTCTGTGAGATGAACTAACAGAACACAGAACAGTTTCTCAGAAAGCTTCTTTCCAGTTTTGAACGGAAGATATTTCCTTTTTTAACCATAGCCCTCTATGGGCTTCCAAATATCCCTTTGCCAATTCCACAAGAACAGCGTTGGCGAAAGTCTTCTTGAAGGGCAAGATGTAAGTCTGTGAGATGAACTAACAGAACACAGAGCAGTTTCTCAGAAAGCTTCTTTCCAGTTTTGAACGGAAGATATTTCCTTTTTCACCATAGCCCTCTATGGGCTTCCAAATATCCCTTTGCCAATTACTCAAGAACAGCCTTAGCGAAAGTCTTCTTCAAGGTAAAGATGTAACTCTGTGAGATGAATTCAGAGAACACAGAGCAGTTTCTCAGAAAGCTTCTTTCCGGTTTTGAACGGAAGATATTTCCTTTTTCACCATAGCCATCTATGGGCTTCCAAATATCACTTTGCCAATTCCACAAGAACAGCCTTAGGGAAAGGCTTCTTGAAGGGAAAGATGTATCTCTGTGAGATGAATTAACAGAACACAGAGAAGTTTCTCAGAAAGCTTCTTTCCAGTTTGAACGGAAGATATTTCCTTTTTCACCATAGCCCTCTATGGGCTTCCAAATATCCCTTTGCCAATTCCACAAGAACAGCCTTAGCGAAAGGCTTCTTGAAGGGAAAGATGTAACTCTGTGAGATGAATTCAGAGAACACAGAGCAGTTTCTCAGAAAGCTTCTTTCCAGTTTTGAACGGGAGATATTTAATTTTTTACCATAGCCCTCTATGGGCTTCCAAATATCCCTTTGCCAATTCCACAAGAACAGCCTTAGCGAAAGGCTTCTTGAAGGGAAAGATGTAACTCTGTGAGATGAATTCAGAGAACACTGAGCAGATTCTCAGAAAGCTTCTTTCCAGTTTTGGACGGAAGATATTTCCTTTTTCTCCATTGCCTTCTATGGGCTTCCAAATATCCCTTTGACAGTTCCACAAGAAAAGCCTTAGCGAAAGGCTTCTTGAAGGGAAAGATGTAACTCTGTGAGATGAACTAACAGAACACAGAGCAGTTTCTCAGAAAGCTCTTTCCAGTTTTGAACGGAAGATATTTCCTTTTTCTCCATAACCCTATATGGGCTTCCAAATATCCCTTTGCCAGTTCCACAAGAACAGCCTTAGCGAAAGGCTTCTTGAAGGGAAAGATGTAACTCTGTGAGATGAATTAACAGAACACAGAACAGTTTCTCAGAAAGCTTCTTTCCAGTTTTGAACGGAAGATATTTCCTTTTTCACAATAGCCCTCTATGGGCTTCCAAATATCCCTTTGCCAATTACTCAAGAACAGCCTTAGCGAAAGTCTTCTTCAAGGTAAAGATGTAACTCTGTGAGATGATTTCAGAGAACACAGAGCAGTTTCTCAGAAAGCTTCTTTCCGGTTTTGAACGGAAGATATTTCCTTTTTCACCATAGCCCTCTATGGGCTTCCAAATATCCCTTTGCCAGTTCCACAAGAACAGCCTTAGCGAAAGGCTTCTTGAAGGGAAAGATGTAACTCTGTGAGATGAACTAACAGAACACAGAGCAGTTTCTCAGAAAGCTTCTTTCCAGTTTTGAACGGAAGATATTTCCTTTTTTAACCATAGCCCTCTATGGGCTTCCAAATATCCCTTTGCCAATTCCACAAGAACAGCCTTAGCGAAAGGCTTCTTGAAGGGAAAGATGTAACTCTGTGCGATGAATTCAGAGAACACTGAGCAGTTTCTCAGAAAGCTATTTTCCAGTTTTGAACGGAAGATATTTCCTTTTCACCATAGCCCTCTATGGGTTTCCAAATATCCCTTTGCCAATTCCAGAAGAACAGCATTAGCGAAAGGCTTCTTGAAGACAAAGATGTAAATCTGTGAGATGAATTCAGAGAACACAGAGCCGTTTCTAAGAAAGCTTCTTTCCAGTTTTGAACGGAAGATATTTCCTTTTTCACCATAGCCCTCTATGGGCTTCCAAATATCCCTTTGCCAGTTCCATAAGAACAGCCTTAGCGAAAGGCTTCTTGAAGGGAAAGATGTAACTCTGTGAGATGAACTAACAGAACACAGAGCAGTTTCTCAGAAAGCTTCTTTACAGTTTTGAACGGAAGATATTTCCTTTTTTAACCATAGCCCTCTATGGGCTTCAAAATATCCCTTTGACAATTCCACAAGAACCGCGTTGGCGAAAGCCTTCTTGAAGAGCAAGATGTAACTCTGTGAGATGAACTAACAGAACACAGAGCAGTTTCTCAGAAAGCTTCTTTCCAGTTTTGAACGGAAGATATTTCCTTTTTCACCATAGCCCTCTATGGGCTTCCAAATATCCCTTTGCCAATTCCACAAAAACAGCCTTAGCGAAAGGCTTCTTGAAGGGAAAGATGTAACTCTGTGAGATGAATTCAGAGAACACAGAGCAGTTTCTCAGAAAGCTTTTTCCAGTTTTGACCGGAAGATATTTCCTTTTTCACCATAACCTTATATGGGCTTCCAAATATCCCTTTGCCAGTTCCACAAGAACAGCCTTAGCGAAAGGCTTCTTGAAGGGAAAGATGTAACTCTGTGAGATGAATTAACAGAACACAGAACAGTTTCTCAGAAAGCTTCTTTCCAGTTTTGAACGGAAGATATTTCCTTTTTCACCATAGCCCTCTATGGGCTTCCAAATATCCCTTTGCCAATTACTCAAGAACAGCCTTAGCGAAAGTCTTCTTCAAGGTAAAGATGTAACTCTGTGAGATGAATTCAGAGAACACAGAGCAGTTTCTCAGAAAGCTTCTTTCCGGTTTTGAACGGAAGATATTTCCTTTTTCACCATAGCCCTCTATGGGCTTCCAAATATCACTTTGCCAATTCCACAAGAACAGCCTTAGGGAAAGGCTTATTGAAGGGAAAGATGTATCTCTGTGAGATGAATTAACAGAACACAGAGGAGTTTCTCAGAAAACTTCTTTCCAGTTTGAACGGAAGATATTTCCTTTTTCACCATAGCCCTCTATGGGCTTCCAAATATCCCTTTGCCAATTCCACAAGAACAGCCTTAGCGAAAGGCTTCTTGAAGGGAAAGATGTAACTCTGTGAGATGAATTCAGAGAACACAGAGCAGTTTCTCAGAAAGCTTCTTTCCAGTTTTGAACGGGAGATATTTAATTTTTCACCATAGCCCTCTATGGGCTTCCAAATATCCCTTTGCCAATTCCACAAGAACAGCCTTAGCGAAAGGCTTCTTGAAGGGAAAGATGTAACTCTGTGAGATGAATTCAGAGAACACTGAGCAGATTCTCAGAAAGCTTCTTTCCAGTTTTGGACGGAAGATATTTCCTTTTTCACCATTGCCCTCTATGGGCTTCCAAATATCACTTTGACAGTTCCACAAGAAAAGCCTTAGCGAAAGGCTTCTTGAAGGCAAAGACGTAACTCTGTGAGATGAACTAACAAAACACAGAGCAGTTTCTCAGAAAGCTTCTTTCCAGTTTTCAACGGAAGATATTTACTTTTTCACCATAGCCCTCTATGGGCTTCCAAATATCCCTTTGCCAATTCCACAAGAACAGCCTTAGCGAAAGGCTTCTTGAAGGGAATGATGTAACTCTGTGAGATGAATTCAGAGAACACTGAGCAGTTTCTCAGAAAGCTATTTTCCAGTTTTGAACGGAAGATATTTCCTTTTTCACCATAGCCCTCTATGGGCTTCCAAATATCCCTTTGCCAATTCCAGAAGAACAGCATTAGCGAAAGGCTTCTTGAAGGGAAAGATGTAACTCTGTGAGATGTATTCAGAGAAAACAGAGCAGTTTCTCAGAAAGCTTCTTTCCAGTTTTGAACGGAAGATATTTCATTTTTCACCATAGCCCTCTATGGGTTTCCAAATGTCCCTTTGCCAGTTCCACAAGAACAGCCTTAGCGAAAGGCTTCTTGAAGGGAAAGATGTAACTCTGTGAGAAGAATTCAGAGAACACAGAGCAGTTTCTCAGAAAGCTTCTTTCCAGTTTTGAACGGAATATATTTCCTTTTTCACCATAGCCCTCTATGGGCTTCCAAATATCCCTTTGCCAGTTCCATAAGAACAGCCTTAGCGAAAGGCTTCTTGAAAGGAAAGATGTAACTCTGTGAGATGAACTAACAGAACACAGAGCAGTTTCTCAGAAAGCTTCTTTCCAGTTTTGAACGGAAGATATTTCCTTTTTCACCATAGCCCTCTATGGGCTTCCAAATATCCCTTTGCGAATTCCACAAGAACAGCCTTAGCGAAAGGCTCTTTAAGGGAAAGATGTAACTCTGTGAGATGTATTCAGAGAACACACAGCAGTTTCTCAGAAAGCTTCTTTCCAGTTTTGAACGGAAGATATTTCCTTTTTCACCATAGCCCTCTATGGGTTTCCAAATATCCCTTTGCCAGTTCCACAAGAACAGCCTTAGCGAAAGGCTTCTTGAAGGGAAAGATGTAACTCTGTGAGAAGAATTCAGAGAACACAGAGCAGTTTCTCAGAAAGCTTCTTTCCAGTTTTGAACGGAAGATATTTCCTTTTTCACCATAGCCCTCAATGGGCTTCCAAATATCACTTTGCCAATTCCACATGAACAGCCTTAGCGAAAGGCTTCTTGAAGGGAAAGATGCAGCTCCGTGAGATGAATTAACAGAACACAGGGCAGTTTCTCAGAAAGCTTCTTTCCAGTTTTGAACGGAAGATATTTCCTTTTTCACCATAGCCCTCTATGGGTTTCCAAATGTCCCTTTGACAGTTCCACAAGAACAGCCTTAGCGAAAGGCTTCTTGAAGGGAAAGATGTAACTCTGTGAGATGAATTAACAGAACACAGAGCAGTTTCTCAGAAAGCTTCTTTCCAGTTTTGAACGGAAGATATTTCCTTTTTCACCATAGCCCTCTATGGGCTTCCAAATATCCCTTTGCCAGTTCCACAAGAGCAGCCTTAGCGAAAGGCTTCTTGTAGGGAAAGATGTAACTCTGTGATATGAACTAACAGAACACAGAACAGTTTCTCAGAAAGCTTCTTTCCAGTTTTGAACGGAAGATATTTCTTTTTCACCGTAGCCCTCTATGGGTTTCCAAATATCACTTTGCCAATTCCACATGAACAGCCTTAGCGAAAGGCTTCTTGAAGGCAAAGATGTAACTCTGTGAGATGAATTAACAGAACACAGAGCAGTTTCTCAGAAAGCTTCTTTCCAGTTTTGAACGGAAGATATTTCCTTTTTCACCATAGCCCTCTATGGGCTTCCAAATATCCCTTTGCCAGTTCCATACGAACAGCCTTAGCGAAAGGCTTCTTGAAGGGAAAGATGTAACTCTGTGAGATGAACTAACAGAACACAGAGCAGTTTCTCAGAAAGCTTCTTTCCAGTTTTGAACGGAAGATATTTCCTTTTTTAACCATAGCCCTCTATGGGCTTCAAATTATCCCTTTGCCAATTCCACAAGAACAGCGTTGGCGAAAGGCTTTTGAAGGGCAAGATGTAACTCTGTGAGATGAACTAACAGAACACAGAGCAGTTTCTCAGAAAGCTTCTTTCCAGTTTTGAACGGAAGATATTTCCTTTTTTAACCATAGCCCTCTATGGGCTTCCAAATATCCCTTTGCCGATTCCACAAAAACAGCCTTAGCGAAAGGCTTCTTGAAGGGAAAGATGTTACTCTGTGAGATGAATTCAGAGAACACAGAGCAGTTTCTCAGAAAGCTTTTTCCAGTTTTGAACGGAAGATATTTCCTTTTTCACCATAACCCTATATGGGCTTCCAAATATCCCTTTGCCAGTTCCACAAGAACAGCCTTAGCGAAAGGCTTCTTGAAGGGAAAGATGTAACTCTGTGAGATGAATTAACAGAACACAGAACAGTTTCTCAGAAAGCTTCTTTCCAGTTTTGAACGGAAGATATTTCCTTTTTCAACATAGCCCTCTATGGGCTTCCAAATATCCCTTTGCCAATTACTCAAGAACAGCCTTAGCGAAAGTCTTCTTGAAGGTAAAGATGTAACTCTGTGAGATGAATTCAGAGAACACAGAGCAGTTTCTCAGAAAGCTTTTTTCCGGTTTTGAACGGAAGATATTTCCTTTTTCACCATAGCCCTCTATGGGTTTCCAAATATCCCTTTGCCAGTTCCACAAGAACAGCCTTAGCGAAAGGCTTCTTGAAGGGAAAGATGTAACTCTGTGAGAAGAATTCAGAGAACACAGAGCAGTTTCTCAGAAAGCTTCTTTCCAGTTTTGAACGGAAGATATTTCCTTTTTCAGCATAGCTCTCTATGGGCTTCCAAATATCCCTTTGCCAGTTCCACAAGAACAGCCTTAGCGAAAGGCTTCTTGAAGGGAAAGATGTACCTCTGTGATATGAACTAACAGAACACAGAACAGTTTCTCAGAAAGCTTCTTTCCAGTTTTGAACGGAAGATATTTCCTTTTTCACCATAGCCCTCAATGGGCTTCCAAATATCACTTTGCCAATTCCACATGAACAGCCTTAGCGAAAGGCTTCTTGAAGGGAAAGATGCAGCTCCGTGAGATGAATTAACAGAACACAGGGCAGTTTCTCAGAAAGCTTCTTTCCAGTTTTGAACCGAAGATATTTCCTTTTTCACCATAGCCCTCTATGGGCTTCCAAATATCCCTTTGCCAATTCCACAAGAACAGCCTTAGCGAAAGGCTTCTTGAAGGGAAAGATGTAACTCTGTGAGATGAATTAACAGAACACAGAGCAGTTTCTCAGAAAGCTTCTTTCCAGTTTTGAACAGAAGATAATTCCTTTTTCACCATAGCCCTCTATGGGCTTCCAAATATCCCTTTGCCAGTTCCATAAGAACAGCCTTAGCGAAAGGCTTCTTGAAGGGAAAGATGTTACTGTGTGAGATGAACTAACAGAACACAGAGCAGTTTCTCAGAAAGCTTCTTTCCAGTTTTGAAAGGAAGATATTTCCTTTTTTAACCATAGCCCTCTATGGGCTTCCTAATATCCCTTTACCAATTCCACAAGAACAGCCTTAGCGAAAGGCTTCTTGAAGGGAAAGATGTAACTCTTTGAGATGAATTCAGAGAACACTGAGCAGTTTCTCAGAAAGCTATTTTCCAGTTTTGAACGGAAGATATTTCCTTTTTCACCATAGCCCTCTATGGGTTTCCAAATATCCCTTTGCCAATTCCAGAAGAACAGCATTAGCGAAAGGCTTCTTGAAGGCAAAGATGTAACTCTGTGAGATGAATTCAGAGAACACAGAGCCGTTTCTAAGAAAGCTTCCTTCCAGTTTTGAACGGAAGATATTTCCTTTTTCACCATAGCCCTCTATGGGCTTCCAAATATCCCTTTGCCAATTCCACAAGAACAGCCTTAGCGAAAGGCTTCTTGAAGGGAAAGATGTAACTCTGTGAGATGTATTCAGAGAACACAGAGCAGTTTCTCAGAAAGCTTCTTTCCAGTTTTGAACGGAAGATATTTCCTTTTTCACCATAGCCCTCTATGGGTTTCCAAATGTCCCTTTGCCACTTCCACAAGAACAGCCTTAGCGAAAGGCTTCTTGAAGGGAAAGATGTAACTCTGTGATATGAACTAACAGAACACAGAACAGTTTCTCAGAAAGCTTCTTTCCAGTTTTGAACGGAAGATATTTCCTTTTTCACCATAGGACTCAATGGGCTTCCAAATATCACTTTGCCAATTCCACATGAACAGCCTTAGCGAAAGGCTTCTTGAAGGGAAAGATGCAGCTCCATGACATGAATTAACAGAACACAGGGCAGTTTCTCAGAAAGCTTCTTTC